>NC_064639.1:849603317-850804984 GCF_023864345.2 Schistocerca serialis cubense | reverse complement strand
GACTTATTCAATCTTGTATAATTAAATTATTCACTAATGTCAGCTGCAAATAATCTTTACTTGGCTGTGAGATGGTTTCATTGGCAAGTGCTAGTTAAAAAATGTGTACGAATTTGATCACTATTTTAGTAACTCTTGAATACAGTGCAATTGGCACTGATGAGTATAACCATATTTTAGGGTATTATGAAAGGATAAATTGCTACTCACTATAAAGATGACATGTTGAGTTACAAACAGGCACAATGAAAAGACTGTTACACATAAGCTTTCAACTGAAGCCTTCTTCAGAAAAGAAAGACAAAAACACACACACACACTTCTGCCACTCTGGCCAGAAGACAACTGAATTGTGTCAAATGGGAGCAACAGTCTGGAGTGGAGCAGGGAAGGGGGAGGGATAGCAGGGTACGGGTGGGGAAGGAGGAATCAGCAATCAGCACTGCCTGGCAGAGCGTGCAGGGAGTAGAAGTGGCAGGACGAGATTGCCAAGCACAGCATCAGGAGACTGTGGGGAAAGAGGGGGGAGTGGGGTGGGGAGCAGAAAGGAGAGTAGCAGATAAGGGGAAAAGACTAGCAGGTGCACCAGCAGGGAATAGTGCACAATGAGGGTGCAGCGATGCGAATCGGGAGAAGATGGCAGGACAGAATGGTTGAATACAGCTGGGTGGAGATGGTGGGGACATTAGGTTACTGTAGGTTGGGGCCAGAATGATTTTGGGAGTGAAGAATTTGTTGTAAGGATAACTTCCATCTGCACAGTGCATGAAAGCTGGAGATGAAGGGAAGGATCCAGATGGCACGGATTATGAAGCAGCAGTTGGAATCAGGCAAGTTATGTTCAGCTGCATGTTGTGCAACGGGATGGCCTCTTTGCTCTTGGCAACAGTTTGGCAGTGGCCATTCATCCTGGCAGACCGGTTGTTGGTATTGTATTTGCTTATTCTTCGTAATTACAGCTTATTATCTAAAAAGCTGAAATAGGCCATACAAATTGCATTTCCTTGCATAGTTATAATTTATGTATTAATTATTTATTTCTGATACTTAATTTCTTTCTTTTTTTTAAAAAAAAAAAAGAAAGATTAAAAAACTACAACTTCTACTACTACAAAACTACATTAAAACCCTTAAACAGTTACCCAGCTACTAGTCTACTACAAACACTACAGAATTTGTTCTCTGTTTGTTCATTTATTTTGATGCATTTAACTTTTAGATGGCTGTTTCTGCCACTGGATCCGCCCTCATGGTACCCTGGTCAACAGCCATAATCTGCTGAATTCCTTGGGCGTCAGGCGCATGTCAGCAGCATTTTCACTGTAGCGAGTAATTCCACCCATCACTGTTACTTCTTAAAGTCCACAATTCTGTGATCATTTTCACCAACGCAATATAGATTTTTGGGGCAGTATTTCACTTGGAGATAGCTGACCTCAATCATCTTCTCTCCATCTCCAGAGTATGTTTAGCCTGGGCAGCAGCTTGATTTCTTATGGTTGAATGCCTCGTGGAGCCTTCCTTGGCCTTCTTGGATACTGTGGCTGCAGTATCATCCTAAATGTAGCAGGTTGACTCTCTCCTTAGCGCTGCTTTGGGATCCCATATCCTTAATTCCTAATGTCTATTATCCGCTGCATCTTCATAGAGCGTGCAGTTCCACAATGTGTGTTCTGGTATGCCCACACTGCCACAAGTGTAGCTATCATTCATCTGTCCTCTGATTTTACATAGATATGTGGCATAAGGGCCATGGCCAGTCTGCTAATGTACACTACTGGCCATTAAAATTGCTACACCACGAAGATGACGTGCTACAGATGCGAAATTTAACCGACAGGAAGAATATGCTGTGATATGCAAATGGTTAGCTTTTCAGAGCATTCACACAAGGTTGGTGCCGGTGGCGACACCTACAACGTGTCGACATGAGGAAAGTTTCCAATCAATTTCTCATACACAAATAGCAGTTGACCGGCGTTGCCTGGTGAAACGTTGTTGTGATGCCTCGTGTAAGGAGGAAAAATGCATACCTTCACGTTTCCGACTTTGATAAAGGTCGGATTGTAGCCTATCATGATTGGGTTTATCGTGTCGCGACATTGATACTCACGTTGGTCGAGATCAAATGACTGTTAGCAGAATACGGAATCGGTGGGTTCAGGAGGGTAATACGGAACACTGTGCTGGATCCTAACAGCCTCGTGTCACTATCAGTTGAGATGACAGGCATCTTATCCGCATGGCTGTAACGCATTGTGCAGCCACGTCTCGGTCCCTGAGTCAACAGATGGGACGTTTGCAAGAGAACAACCATCTGCATCAACAGTTCGACGACGTTTGCAGCAGCATGGACTATCAGCTTGGAGATCATGGCTGTGGTTACCCTTGACGTTGCATCACAGACAGGAGCGCCTGCGATGGTGTACTCAATGATAAACCTGGGTGCATGAATGGCAAAATGTCATTTTTTCGGATGAATCCAGGTTTTGTTTACAGCATCATGATGGTCGCATCCGTGTTTGGCGACATCGTGGTGAACGCACATTGGAAGTGTGTATTCGTCATCGCCATACTGGCGTATCACCTGGTGTGATGGTATGGGGTGCCATTGGTTACATGTCTCAGTCACCTCTTGTTTGCACTGATGGCACTTTGAACAGTGGACATTACATTTCAGATGTGTTACGACCCGTGGCTCCACCCTTCATTCAATCCCTGCGAAACCCTACATTTCAGCAGGATAATGCATGACCACATGTTGCATGTCCTGTACGGTCCTTTCTGGTTACAGAATATGTTCGACTGCTGCCCTGGCCAGCACATTCTCCAGATCTCTCACGAATTGAAAATGTCTGGTCAATGGTGGCCGAGCAACTGACTCGTCACAGTACGCCAGTCACTACTGTTGGTGGACTGTGGTATCGTGTTGAAGCTGCATGGGCAGCTGTACCTGTACATGCCATCCAAGCTCTGTTTGACTCAATGCCCAGGTGTATCAAGGCCGTTATTACGGCCAGAGGTGGTTATTCTGGGTACTGATTTCTCAGGATCTATGCACCCAAATTGCATGAAAATGTAATCACATGTAAATTCTAGTATAATATATTTGTCCATTGAATACCCATTTATCATCTGCATTTCTTCTTGGTGTAGCAATTTTAATGGCCAGTAGTGTATCAATCCACTTGACTGGTTGAGAAATTTAATTTTTAATCTCTGCATCATGATAGGGAGAAATTCATATGTTTTTCTGCCAGTGCGTGAAGTGTCCCATTCATTTTGCCATAGTTGTAATATGCGATCTTTTATTGCCTTTTTCGAATTGGCCTCAGTTCCAAGCACCCTTAGTGCTTCCATTTGATTGCCTTTCTTTAACCAGTAAAAGACCCCCTTTTCCTAATTTCCATGTCTAATGGGCATATTCCTAGAACTACTAACAAAGCATCATTCGGGGTAGTGCAGTACGCGCCCGTTAATTTCAGTAGCATGCCTCATTGAACTCTTCTCACTTATTGATGCTGGCTTCACTAACTGCAGTCTATGAGCCCAGATGCTCACGCCATATCCTACGGCTGTTGCTAATATAGATTGGGGGTATATTCTGATTGTCTTCAAGGGAAGCCAAAGTTGCCTATTTGCAATGGTTATAACATCATTCATCATGTTGGTATCTTTCCTGCCTGCTTCCTCTACATGATGTGCAAAGTTATGACATTCATCCAGAAATACCCCTAGATACCTTATTACTACACTTTTCCTAATTGTTGCATCTTTTAATGTTATTTTAGGGTTTCTTATTAGGTCCACTTTCAGCAGGACGTACGGTGTTTTGTGAGGGGCTGGTGACAATTTAACACTTCAACACCTGCCCTCAAGTTCATGAAGTGCTGCATTGCATTTGTCTTCTATAAATCTTCTGGACTCAACACTTACAATGAAGAGCATGTCATCTGCTTGTTGGTAGTCATACTAATATAAAAAGCTGAGTGAGGATTGCAGCTGCAACAGAGCTGGTACACGACATGGCTGCTTTCACAGGTTGCCCTCCTCTGGTGGGGTAAGATAACTTGTGACAGGACTGGAATAGGAAGTGCTGTATGTGTGGATTGGGCAAGTCTTGCACCTGGGTCTTCCATAGGATATGATTCCAGTGGCAAGAGCTTGAGATTGGGAGTAGTGTAGGGATGGACTAGGATGTTGTGGAGGTAGGAGGGGCACTGGGGAAAGCCCCGGGTAGGATGTCCATCATTTCAGGGCATGATATTACAACCCAGACTTTCCATTGTTTAACCACATTTTATGCCATTTGAGATTCATCTGCTTTAAGAAACAAATTATGTTTATGACAAGAACTGTCCCCATCATCAGTACATATTTCTTCAGGCTGTAGCCATGTCTACTGGCTTACTCCAATTTGTGAAACATTGTCAGAGGCCAGAAAAAGTGGCAATTGAAGCCCGTAAGTGAACTAGACATCCTGCAAAGCTCATCACTTCAGTGTGTGAGGGTTGTTTGCAGCAGTTACTAAGCTGTATAACAAACTTGAAGGTAGCTGTAATTAATGAGAACTAAGACAATAATGTACAGCAAGTTTACATGAAATTATACAGTTCTAATATGAGAAACACTGAACAAATTGCAGATGATGCTGTTTGTCACCTTCTAGTAAAGTCATCCAAAAATCAGAACAATTACAAAATGGTTCAGACAAGATATTTTTATGGTATGAAAAGTGGAAATGGACCCTGAACAATAAAAAGTGTGTGTTCCTCGATACGAGTACTCCAAAAACTCTGTTACATTTAGGTTAGATGGTAAATCTCATAAATTTAAGGGCTGTGTATTCATCTAAATACCTACAGATTACATTTATGAGCAACATAAATTGGAACCATCACATAGAAAGTTTTGTCGGGTATGCAAACTAAAAATTGCATTTATCGGCAGAACACTTAGAAGATGCAACGAATCTGCTAGAGAGGCTGCTTGCAATTGCTTTTCTGCCCTCTTCTGGAGCATTTCTGCACAGTATGTGATCTTAGGCATATAGGATTGCCAGAGGACATCAAACAAGTTCAGAGAAAAGCAACTTGTTTCCTATTCTCATGGCGTTGGGGAGAAAATGTCACAGATGTGATGAATGAGGTGGGGTGCCAATAATTGAAACAAACAAAAATATGGAAAGGATAGATTGCCAGTCAAAGTCAGGTGGCAGCACTTGGAGACAGTGCCCCCGTGTGTGTGTGTGTGTGTGTGTGTGTGTGTGTGTGTGTGAGTGAGAGAGAGAGAGAGAGAGAGAGAGAGAGAGAGAGAGATATCTCCTTCGGAAGAAGGACTTTGTCTGAAAGCTTAAATATTTTAACATTCTTTTTCTTTGTGCCTCGATCTGACGCAAGGTGTCCTCTTAATGATGAGTAGTAATCTGTCATTTCCATATTGTTGTTATTCTATCCTGGACTTTCCGTTGTCTAATCACTGAAACAAAGGTGTTGTTCGTTGTGGCAAGATCTTTTAATGAAATTACAAGCGTCATCTTTTTCCCTCTGAACGCCATTTTGTTGACTTCCACCTACGTTGGCGGAAAACACCATTGTGATAAAATAATATAGATGTGAGCTCACACAGTTTGATTTAAGCATTCAGTTTTTGCAAGTGCTATTCAAGAGTGGAGCAGTAGAGAAAGAGTCTGAAAATGGGTCTATGAATCCTTTTCCAAACACGTTTGTATGAGTTGCAGAGTAATTGTGTAGATGTGCAGCAGTTTAACCGCACTGGTGTATCTGCCTTTGTATGTAAAATATCACCCGTAAAAACCAGTGAGTAATACAGCAGGGGAAAACTATGAGTGCCTAAGATGGGAAGAGAAGGATTTTCATTTTACAGAGATGTAGTGATTGCAGTTAATTCCAGGGACAAATGAAGAAGGTATGAAAACAAAAGGAAGTTTTTCAGGTACAAAGATGTATCTAATACATGTAATACGTTTGAATAAAGAGCAGGTGTGACTCCTGAAGTATTTTATGGAAATAGCAGCAACATTGTTGTCTTATATTTTATAGATAAACAGTCATAATTAACCATGCCCCCTTTCTTCTTTCAGAGTATGCAGGAAACCTTGGAGATGCAGGCGATACGGATTGGAGGGATGTCGAACAGCAACATATACTCCAGCTTGTAGACAAATTTTAACTTTAGTCACTTGATTTGTTTTGTATGTAAATAATTGAAAGTGACTTGTAATAAAGATTTTGTTATATTTTTTTATATATTGTGTCATAATTTTATTGATGCAAAACTTAAAATTTTCCATTGATAATTAAATTAATATTTGAAGACCAAAAAGTTGCCCCTGCTCTCACTTTTTAAGGTAGTTCAAAAAGAAACAAGCCAGAGGCTATAAAATGAAAACTGCTGAAGGGATATAATGCCATTGCCTATAAAGGAATGTGTGGTCCGTATAAGAATGCTGAGGCTCCTAACACATTTCTGTAATGACATAGGTGCACACCAACCTCTCAGTAGATTGGTCATAGGCACACAGTGACCATCCATGGTATTCAGCAGACCTGAAAACAGAGAACTGGAGACTTCAAAAGAAGACCAAAAGCATGTAGTGCATTTCCTTACAGCAGAAAGAGTGCCCAATTGCAGATAGAGCACTGAGCATCCATTGCTTAATCTGACCTCTGGGGCAACTGCTACCACTGTAACTTGCTGGTCTCCTGGAGTGAGGGTATCCACCTGCTGGTCAGTGGTATTGATAACGTAGTGTGGCATTGCAGTTTGTTCATAAGTGGCCAATTGACATCCTTCCTTCCAGAGTTGCTTGTGCCATGCCTTGATTTTTGCAATATACATGAAGTGATCTTCATACACTCGGCTATTCTTTGATGAATTTCCATTTCCTGCACTCCTGTTGTCAGGAAATGCACTGCACCCCTTTGCTGTTCTTTTGAAGACTCTATTTCTGTTTTTCAGCATGATGAGTGCAGAGGATGTTCAATGCATGCATGTGCCCGCTCTGTCGTCACGTGAGAAAGAGCCCATGTCATTCTAGAGACGAGTTAGGGCATCAGCACTTTTATAGGTACCATACATTCTTTGCTAGGTGATGGCGTGTCAATCCCTTCAGCAGTTTTCATTTGAGAGTCCCCAGTTTGTTTCTAGTAGAACGGTCCTAATATTCCAACATTACAGATGGGTTGAATCCAACTCAACAAGATTCGGAGATGTTACTGTTGTGGAAGTGATTCACAAAGGCACCAAAGAAACTGGTATAGACATATGTACTCAAATACAGAAATATGTAAACAGGCAGAATACAGCACTGTGGTCGGCAATGTCTATACAGGGTGATACAAAAAGGTACGGCCAAACTTTCAGGAAACATTCCTCACACACAAATAAAGAAAAGATGTTATGTGGACATGTGTCCAGAAATGCTTAATTTCCATGTTAGAGCTCATTTTAGTTTCGTCAGTATGTACTGTACTTCCTCGATTCACCGCCAGTTGGCCCAATTGAAGGAACGTAATGTTGACTTCGGTGCTTGTGCTGACATGCAACTCATTGCTCTACAGTACTAGGTTTCGCAGTCAGTGCAATGTTTACAAATGTGGAGTTGGCAGATGCCCATTTGATGTATGGATTAGCATGGGGCAATCGCCGTGGCGCAGTACGTTTGTATCGAGACAGATTTCCACAACGAAGGTGTCCCGACAGGAAGACGTTCGAAGCAATTGATCGGCGTCTTAGGGAGCACGGAACATTCCAGCCTATGACTCGCGACTGGGGAAGACCTAGAACGAGGAGGACACCTACAATGGACAAGGCAATTCTTTGTGCAGTTGACGATAACCCTAATGTCAGCATCAGAGAAGTTGCTGCTGTACAAGGTAACGTTGACCACGTCACTGTATGGAGAACCAGTTGTTTCCGTACCATGTACAGCATGTGCAGGCACTATCAGCAGCTGATTGGCCTTCATGGGTACACTTCTGCGAATGGTTCATCCAACAATGTGTCAATCCTCATTTCAGTGCAAATGTTCTCTTTATGGATGAGGCTTCATTCCAACGTGATCAAATTGTAAATTTTCACAATCAACATGTGTGGGCTGACGAGAATCCGCACGCAACGTTTCTGTGAACATTTGGGCAGGCATTGTTGGTGATGTCTTGATTGGGCCCCATGTTCTTCCACCTACGCTCAATGGAGCACGTTATCATGATTTCATACGGGATACTCTACCCGTGCTGCTAGAACATGTGCCTTTACAAGTACGTCACAACATGTGGTTCATGCACGATGGAGCTCCTGCACATTTCAGTCGAAGTGTTCGTACGCTTCTCAGCAACAGATTCGGTGACCGATGGACTGGTAGAGGCGGACCAATTCCATGGCCTCCACGCTCTCCTGACCTCAACCCTCTTGACGTTCATTTATGGGGGCATTTGAAAGCTCTTGTCTATGCAACCCCGGTACCAAATGTAGAGACTCTTCGTGCTCGTATTGTGGACGGCTGTGATACAATGCGCCATTCTCCAAGGGTGCATCACCGCATCAGGGATTCCATGCGACGGAGGGTGTGGATGCAAGTATCCTCGCTAACGGAGGACATTTTGAACATTTACTTTAACAAAGTGTTTGAAGTCACACTGGTATGTTCTGTTGCTGTGTGTTCCCATTTCATGATTAATGTGATTTGAAGAGAAGTAATAAAATGAGCTCTAACATGGAAAGTAAGTGTTTCCGGACACATGTCCACATAACACATTTTCTTTCTTTGTGTGTGAGGAATGTTTCCTGAAAGTTTGGCTGTACCTTTTTGTAACACCCTGTATAAGACAATCAGTGTCTGGTGCAGTTGTTAGATCAGTTACTGCTGCTACAATGGCAGGTTATAAAGGTTTAAGTGCGTTTGAATATGGTGTTGTAGTCGGTGCACGAGCGATGGGACACAGCATCTCCAAAGCAGCGATCAAGTGGGTATTTTCCTGTATGACCATTTCATGAGTGTACCGTGAATGTCAGAAATCAGGTAAAGTACCAAATCTCTGACATCACTGTGACCAGAAAAATATCCAGCAAGAATGGGATCAATGATGACTGAAGAGAATCGTTTGACGTCACAGAAGTGCAACCCTTCCGCAGATTGCTGCAGATTCCAGTGCTGAGCCATCAACAAGTGTCAGCCTGCAAACCATTCCATGAGACATCATGGATATGGGCTTTCGGAGCTGAAGCTCACCCGTGATGACTTCACAACACAAAGCTTTATGCTTCACCTGGGCCCATCAACACCGACATTCAGCTGTTGATGACTGGAAGTATGTTCCGTGGTCAGACGAGTCTCGTTTCAAATTCTATCGAGCGGATCGACGTGCATGGGTATGGAGACAACCTCATCAACTATGAACCCTGCATGTCAGCAGGGAACTGTTCAACCTGGTGGAGGCTCTGTAATAGTGTGGGACGTGAGCTGTTGGAGTGATATGAGGCCCCTGATACGTCTAGATATGACTCTGACTGGTGACACGTATGTAAGCATCCTATCTGATTACCTGCATCCATTCATCTTCATTGTGCATTCCAACGGACTTGGGCAATTCCAGTAGAACAGAGCGACACCCCACATGTCCAGAATTGCTGCAGAGTGGTTGCAGGACCACTCTTCTGAGTTTAAACACTTCCGCTAGCCGCCAAACTCCCCAGACATGAACATAATTGAGCATATCTGGGATGCCTTGCAACATGCTGTTCAGAAGAGATCTCCACCCTGTCATACGCTTACGGATCTATGGACAGTCCTGCAGGATTCATGGTGTAAGTTCCCTCCAGCACTACTTCAGACATTAGTAGAGTCCATGCCATGTCGTGTGGTGGTACTTCTGCATGCTCGTGGGGGCGCTACACGATAATAGGCAGCTGTACCAGTTTCTTAGAATGTTCAGTATATATGAATCACATAGTAAGTATGGTTTTATCTTCTTCTCAACATGATCTGAAATGAGCACTGACCCACTAAATTTCATCAAAATTATAGTCCATAATCTGCATTTTTTCACAAGATCAGGTGGAAAATTCTTTCAAGTGCTTGCCGATCTTGCTTTATTTGTAATTTCTGAAGTAAAGTTGTAGAATCCCTGTTATCTCATCAAGTTCAAAGTATTATTTAAACAATGAATTCCAAGTAAGCACAATTCGGATGTTTAAAAGCCATTCTAAAAATGTAATACGAGGTGTTGCTATTGAGAATATTGTGATTAAGCCAACTTGGCATGGACACTCTTTTATCTACATTATTTCGACAGCTGGAGCTGTTATATATGTTAAATAGTGAGGAAAGAAACAAAATAGTGTTGCACTTGAGTACAAAGAAGCTATTTTTTTTAGATGCTAAATGTGAAATTTTAAAGCTATCAAATTGCCCATCTTCTGCACAGTACTCTAACACATTCTACTTTTTATTGTTGATAAATCATTATGGCTAGCTGTGCACAGCTAGCAATTTGTATCTGCCACCATCACAGACAAATAAATGCAGAGTCATTAATATAAATCTCTCTCTCATTGTGAATGTGTCTTCGTGAAGTGAGGTATCAGTATTCAGCTAATTTGAGTTTAAATGTCTTATCAGTTGTATACAGAAGACGTACTCCAGAAGGATAGTCATGAATTACAGTTTAATACTGCTCACCACTAGAATTTGTTCATTTATTTGAGGAGAGGTTGATCTACATACAGTTTATGCATTGGGTCAAGTCATTCAGGCCATCTCAACCACTATCTCAGATTTGGATGAAACTTAGCGTATTTGGTCAGCTTGTAGAGATAAGAAATCATACAAAATTTTAGCATTTTATCTCTGTGTGTTTCCATTTTATGGTACTTCAATGTTAGAAAGTTTGGTTCTTATTTAACAATGTTATGGCACAAAAGGACACTTGCTAACATTTAAAAAAATAAATTACCTTTTTTTGTCATCCAAAACAACATGGAATTTGGAGGTTATATACTCTGTAGTACAAGGATCGTTAAAAAAAAAATCTACTACTACTACTACTACTTTTCATACCTTTTTAAGTCAAGCCATACAGGCAGGAAATAATAATACGCAATGTATTTGGAAGCAGAATAAATGAATTATATTTGTTTGTTCTAGAGAGAGAGAGAGAGAGAGAGAGAGAGAGAGAGAGAGAGAGAGAGAGAGAGCATATACTGTCTCAATTACTATCCACACTAGACAGACATTTAAATACATCGCACATTATAATATTTCATTAGCACTAAACTCTTTATCAGACAAAGTGATGCTGGCATAGTACTGATTGATGAACAATGATTTATGAATTTTTGTTAAATAATCAATTATTCTTCTTAATACATTTACCTTTTTTTATGATCATCAGCCAAGGGAAAGAATGGGGACAAAATGGACATAGAAGTGGCTGTATATCATTTTGTAATTTCTTGTAATCCTGCGAGCAAATTAGAAGGTCTGCAGAGAGTTTAAATTTTGCACATGTAATGCCTCTGGAATCGTAGGTGATCTTGAACTGAGATAAAAAACATTACAAATCATGTGAATTTCGCACAGTATATTGAAAGTAATAGTTCCTCAAATAAAATATGTTTTCTGTTCTTTTGTATTTTTTTGTTTTGTAACAGATAGTAGTTTGTAAGAGATGTTTTGCTCACAAAAGTCCCGAGTTTGAGTCTCAGTCCAGCACAGTTTTAATCCGACAGAAGTTTCAAATCGGCACACATTCCATCGCAGAGTGAAAATTTCATTCTGTAAACACCCCCCAGACTGTGGCTAAGCCATGTCTCTGCAATATCCTTTCTTCAAGGAGTGCAAGTCCTGCAAGTTTCACAGGGGAAGATCTGTGAAGTTTGGATGGTAGGAGATGAACTGCTGGAAGTAAAGCTGTGAGGACAGGTCTTGAGTCATGCTTAAGTAGCTCAGTCGGTAGAGCAGTTGCCAGTGAAAAGCAAAAGTCCCGAGTTTGAGTCTCGGTCTAGCACACAGTTTTAATCTGCCAGGAAGTCTCATATCAGTGCGCACCCTGCTGCAGAGTGAAACTTTCATTGTGGAATAGTTTTTAATTTAAGGCTCCCCAGACAATATAGTTTTGTCCCAACTGAAATTTTGAATGATTCAACTTATAAATGGTACAGGCTCGGCAAACAATATTTTTAAAAAGTTCAAGCTATTTCAGTTTCTTTAAAACACACTGTATACAGTAGGCACTATTTGTAACTATAACATTTTTTTCTGAATAGAGCATATACACTCCACTGAAATTGGTAAGTTCTTACAGCTGATGTTTTAGGATGTCCAACAACTGCAAGCCATTGAGTTTGGGAACTGGAAAAATATCCTCTCATTTGGGCCAATAGAGTGGCAGCTGTTGTCCTGAAGGCTTCATAAATTGTATGGCAACATCACATTTAGTTCACTGATTCTCCCAAAACACAAGAAACTGAAATACTTACAAGCTACATATCTTGGTGGGGTATGGTTTAGCTGGTTGTAACATAAGGATCGATTTTCACAAGATATAAACAAATAATTGGCAATGGCCTCTGAGAAAAATGTCCTCAAGTATCTTCATGTGTATCATATCGAACTGAAGGCGCTCTTTGATGACTAGATCCTGTAGAGCTACCAAATTGCATCTATCTTTATTGCTACGTTCCACCTGCTGTTTCTGATAGTACCAGACATTTTCTAAGGCATGAAGATCAGGTGATTTACAAGGCCAGTTGATGTGCAATAGGGTTTGTGAGTGTTTGTGAAATTAGGAATGTATATCTGAAGGTTTGTGTACAAAGCGGTTGTCGTCTTGGAATGTATGAAGTGTCCACAGTATACTCATTGTGAAGCTGTAGGAGAAAGAGCAACACCTGGCCACTGAGGATGTTGAAATAAACAGCCTGGTTGATGTTCATGGTAAATTGAACACGAGCCATTCGTGGTACAAAAAACACCATCAAAATATTGCAGAACAACATCCGGCCTGAACTTCACCATCCATTTGCTGTGAACTAGACTCCTCGTTGGCCTGTCTGCGCACTCTATCACTTGCATCTTTACAAAAGAAAATCATGGCTCTTCAAGCAACAAATACATGCCTCAGGTTAGGGAAAGTCAAGTTTCTGTGTTGTTTGGCTCATTGAAGATGTGTAACTTAATGCTGCACTGTGAACAATGGCGTTTTGTGAGGCAAAAAAAAAATCCGGATTTCCATTGCATGCAGTTACCTTCACAATGTTTGCTTGGAAACTGGTTGAGATGGACCTGCATTCACTGACAGCACCAAGTCCTATTGGGTTTGAAACCAACTGTCACTGACAAGGAGTGACACTTGTCTCTGGTCCATGTTGGTTACGGTACTTTTACAACCACTGTTCTCGCACCGTTTGCATAGTTGTGAGTGTTACACTATCCTTTACAGGTATGTTTGATATGCTGTGTTTGTTGCAACACAAGAAAATAAGGCAGGCTCATTCATAGTTTGGTTCCTAGGAACTTGGGAGGGGGGGGGGGGGGCTGTGAGACAGGAGGCACAAGACCGTTTCGTGGATAGGTCTACAAAACGGTCATATGAAGGTAACATAGGATGGAAAAACAACTACACAACTTTTCATGTAGAGGTAATGTCTTGGCTGTATATAGAACACACCATGTTTTTATTATTTACACATGTCAGATCATGGAATGTATGCATAAATTTATAACTAATAACATACCTTACAAAACTGAGTATACACAAAAAGTAAAGACATGGATGGTTCAGCTGTGAAACGGAATCACAATGGCAAATGTTTTTACTCATTCAGTATCTCTTTCTGTAACAGAGTATGAGAAAGCCTAAGATGAACTTTCATATATATCTCTCTCAAATGTCTTCATTCACAAGCAGTATATCACAAATAATGTACAGAAATACAATACTAACAACAGTTGGATACAACATTAATATGACTCCCATTGTTAACGTGAACTCACATCACGAGCCTTAATGTAACATAACACTGCTTATAGCATCATACTGAGTTGCTGTAGTTTCATTTACATGGCTTGCTGCTAAAAAGTTACAGTAAGAAGAAACAAAATTAAAAAAAAATTAAGTTTCACAAAACCACAATAGAAATTAAGCGAGCGGAATTGTTAAGTATCACAATGCAGACAGGAGATATGTGATCCTCACTTATAATAAAGACAATTATAACTTCTGTAAGTAGGTAGGAAATAGATACTTGCTCACAACCTAAAGAGGGAAAAGAATCTCATAAGCCCTAATTTTGGTAGTTATTAAAACAAACATTTTTCAGTAATGTATTTCTCTCTCTGATCAGTAGCTACAGTTTATTTAACTTTACACTGTGACTTCCATTCTGTCTATTATTCAGAGCAATGGAAGGACTAAAAATAAAAAATCTTTGCCAAAGTGGCAGTGAGTATTCATACGTATTTATCTAGATTTCATCATGTAAGATATTGCACTTTAGTCGTCACAAACTCATGGCTTTGGTCAGAAATAAATGGAATAGTAAGAGGAATAACTGACAGAAATTTGTAAATAAATGGAATGCACTGTTTGCACATGGGTTAAATGTGCAGAATTACAACTGATATAAGTGTCAATGGAGAATTACGAATATTAAACTTTGAAAGGTGCCAGTACAGAAAGTGCAGTCCATGTATCATGAAACATATCTGAAAAGTAATATGAATTCCACAAGAATTAGTGATCTGTATGAACACACTGCTGAATACATCTCCAATATAAACCATTTTACACTGTCGCTAAGACCTATGGTATACATGTACATATAACAGCTGACTCTGATGAGTGTGTTCACTAACTGAATAACAGCTATTTGTCTCAGCTGTTATCAAAATCACACTTAAAAGTTTTTAGGAGATCCACTTCATGTATGGCCAGTTGTTGAGTAGTCACATGAGATTTGATTGTGTTTGTTCAAAAGTGAAAAGTTTTTCCCCTGTTGTATAAGTGGCCTGGCAGCTGCTCATTGAGTAAGATTTATTTGTGTGAATCAAAATTCAAAGAAATGTGTAACATTTTGCTGAATTCAGTTCATAAACTGCGCCTGCATTAGATACAATAAGCAGCTGGAGTCAGAATTTGAATAGGATGACATCATGAAAATTAAATGTCTTTCAAATGAATGATTGAAATATTCTACCTTGCCCCTCATTCTCACTCATATATGCAGTCTAACCATATGGCTACTGCTACTTCCACACTCCATTCCAAGGTTGCTTGCTTCCTTCACTATGATTCATGGTCTGTATCTCTAAATCACCCTAGGTTAAAATCCAAGAGGTGCCTTGGAAACAAATATTCAAGAGTGTAATTAAGTTTGCAAATTCATAATATAAAATGTGGGTGACACGTGTATTGTGCCTCTCAGAATAGAAACACCAAATTTATGAAGGATAACTTTTTCTTGGAAGGGATTAAACACACATTAATAAAGTCCATTATTAATAGTAGATTTGTCTGTGTCAAATCTTGGATGAACAAAATTTGCGGGATTCACAATTCACAACTTCATAGTTTTCAGAGTGGTCTGTCAGTTGCTATGTGAGTATCTTAGCTCTTTAATGTTACTAATTGTACCAAGCAGGCAAAATACGCAAATCTGAGAGACTGCGATTGTAGTCTTGTTGCTTTTGGGCTACAGATATGGCAGATTTGTTGTGCTTAGAGTTTTCGCAGTGGTGTTGCCTCCTCCTCAGCGTCCCCTTCATCAGCAAGGTCCTTGCCATTAGAGGTTGCGGTACTGCCTGGTGGGTTGTTCCAGTGCTGCAGCTCTCCAGATCCTAGCACCAGATAGGCCAGTGCTCCTGCTGTGTATGTGCCCACTAGGATCCCAAACACCTTCTGCCACTGGCCGAACGTTTGCTGTCAACATGCAAAGCAATGCCATTAGGGTCCCAAATGATTAAATGTAGGAACAGTAATTTATCTGTGGTGCAAGCCACATTTGCAAAGAGTGTTATGTAGAAGTTACAATTTTAGTGTGTTACTCATGAGACAAAAATGTTATCAGTTACTGAGGGAACATGTAACCTTGTCTTTTAGAATGTATAAGATTTAGTTGTGTATACAGTTCTTTTGTCTTAAGATTAGATCATATAAGAAGACTTGTATGAGCAGTGTGACCAATGTTTAGGGGTGTATCTAAGCATTTTCAGATCAATAAATACATGCAAATTGATTAGTTCCCTGAAGTTGTGAAAACATACCTTTGAGGAAATCACATGTTGCAGCAATGCATCACTGCTAATTTCATGACATTTCTTTATTGGGACTGCAGCTTGTAAATTCTATATCACATCAGGTACTCTAAACAATGAGTTAATTTGTTTCCTTGTATATTAAGTTGGGAAGTTAGTTATAGTCCTACATTAGACTTATAACTGCCTGTTTTGTACTGTACAGAGTTAACAAGTGTCTGATTGTGCCTTATAGTCATTGACTGCAGTCATAGTGACTGGTGCAAATATATTGTTTGTTTTGTTCTGCTACCGGTCACATTGTTTATTTATTTTTTAATTTAATGAATTGCTACACATTTGAAACATGTTTTGCTCATTACACAAACCATGATGCCTTAGCTGTTAAAGCAGAGAAGGGTTCCCTAATGATTATCATACTCAAAGAAGATAAATATTTACTAAACACTTTTTTTCAAATAATCATTTACATGGAATCCTTCTTGACCCTACAACAAAATTTCAAGTTAAAAGAAGAAAATTTCTCAATAAAAGTGACTTTTGTTTCACAAAGAATGAAGCCCAGATTGTAATTAATCTCAAATCTTCCAGACTCAGAGTACAGCCAGAAATTCAAAATAACATCACATCTTATCAGGCCAGCTGTCAAAACAGTTGTGTCACCTCACATCAAATTTCTCTTCCTTGATACTGAAAAGTTATGCAGCAGCATACCTCTAGATGAGACTGTAAAATAATTTAATGAAAAGAAGTAATGGGCAGGCCAGAAATAACTGAATTTGAGGATATGCTTGGTTTGGTACTCTCACATAATTATTTCTCTTTTAACTATAACATTTACAAACAAGACCCAGGACTTGTTAAGGGAAGCTCACTGAAAGATATATCATGTACTTATAAAATATAAAACTGAAACTGAAAGAGGCCTAAGTAGAAGGGCAAAATTTAAAATGCCCATGTACAAATCTGGACTCACTTGGCATCACCTGTAGCCGTCGTATCAGACTTTATATAGTCCGGACTAGCAGAAATTTTGAGACTTGGTTTTAAGAGCACATGTACTGTTACGGGTTGGAGAAATACAACAAACCAGCGCTAGCAACACACATTACTGTAACAATCATTCACTGAGAACTGAACAAAATGTGAAAATTCTGCTCAAAATGGAAAAAAAAGATACCTGCGAGGAAATGGATATAATTATCTACGCTACACTAAATGAAAATTCTATTCTACAAGGGCATGCTGCAAAGTAACGCATCTGAATTTTTTATGTGAAAACTCTTAAAGCTTTTTAAATAAAACAAATGTTATCAACATTTTACATCAAACAATGGAAACTGAAGGTTGGAATATAAAAAAATGTAGGGAAAAGCTTTCTGCTCACCATAAAGATAATGTGTTAAGTAGCAATCTATCCTCTTCCTGATATTGTTAATGTTCTACATCTTGCGTATAATGTAATTGTAAGATGGTTCAAACAGAATGCCAGATTTGGTATATCAAAGTAAGAAGTTTATTTTTATAAAAAATGCAAAGTACATAAACATGTTCATCTAATCTTCACATTTCATGTATGAAAAATGTGAGCTCTGTCCATGAAATTCACTATGACTGCACGACAAATTTCCACATCCATTACACTGACAACTCCAATATCCTCCTTCAAGTCATGGATGTTTCAGGTTTATTGACATACACCACTGACTTAAGATGCCAAAAAAAGGGAAGTCACAAGGCGTTAAATCACATGGCCTCGGTGGCCATTAATGAACAACATTGCACAAATTGAGGTGATCTGGGAACCACTCACGGAGCAACTGAATTTTTTTGCAGGAAGTATGGCAAGTGACACCATCCTGCTGAAACCTCAACTCTTCAATGTCCATTCCATCCAAATGAGGCCACAAAAACTTCTTCATCATTGTACAGTATCATTCTCCATTGAATGTCACAGCTTGGCCTGCCTCGTCTTCAAAACAATAACAGCTAACAACAACGCCCGACCAAAAGCTGCAACAAACTGTCATTTCTTGTGGATGAATTTCCCTTTCCTGCATTGTACAAGGATTTTCTGAACCCAGGTATGGAAGTTCTGCGTATTCACAAAGCCATTTAAGTGGAAGTGTGCTTCATCACTGAAGATGATTTTGTTTGTGAAGCTGTCATCGTCCTGTTGTCCTCTGGAACCAAGTCAAGAAACTGTTGTCTATCCTGGTGATCCATCACTTTCAGCTGCTGTGTCAGCTGAACTTTATAGGGGTGGTAGTGGAGATCATACTGGAGAATTCTCCATACTGAAGAACAGCCCAGTTGTTGGGAACAGTGACAAACTGATTTCATTAGGCTAACAGCCACACTGTCACAAACCACCGCAATGTTATGGACACTTTGGTCAGAATGACAACACCAAGATGACTTTTAAGGATCACCGTGGAACCTGTCTCAAAGAACTTTTTCATCTGTCTGCAAACTGTTGATTCATTTCAGTGTCTCATGGTGCCCTAGAATCGTGTGAAGTCGCTTGATAGTTGCTGTATAACTTTCTCCATTCCGATAAAATGTTTTCACGATTAGCACTCATTGTGTACAAGAGAACTGCTCTATGGTTAGACACCAAACGCATAAAATTCAGACTGAGTCAACAATTGGAATGTTCCTGGAAACAGAAATGAATCAAAACAATGTCATCAACCAACAAACAAAAATTTACCAGATTTTCAAAACTAGTGCTCTTTTTGAATGATCCTTTATGTTGTTTGTATGAGAAACAGTATGCTGTAGTCGAGTTTCAAATTTTAAGAGTACATCCACACATGGACCACCTTCACTTTCAGCATGACACTGCCAGACCACATATGAGCGCTACAACATGTGCAACAATCCAATACCTTTGGTTCACTGTCATTGATCAGCCTCAATACAGTCCAGACATGGCCCCATCCAATTTTCATCAGTTTCCAAAATGTAAAGAACACCTTTCAAGACCTTCCCTTTGATAGTGATGAAGCGGTGCAAGCAGAAGTGGTGATGTGGCACCATCAGAAAAGTCAAACATTCTACAGTGACAGTACCAACAAACTGGTCGCTGTTGGGAGAAATGTGTTCATTACCAGGGTGACTATGATGACAAATAGATATGTAGATTTGGAGGATAAAGATTTAGAATGTTGATAACATTTGTTTTATTAAAAAGCTGTAAAAGTTTTCAAATAAAAAAAATTGGAGACCTTACTATTCAGCATACCCTCTAAATGAAATAAATGAATTTAAAAGCTCAAAATTCTTCATTAGTCTTAAGCCCTATTTATTACAAACGGTGTAAGTCACTTCATAGGTAAATAAATGACTCCTAGCTGTTAATACCACAAATATCAACACTGGCAGAAGAGATAACTGATATACTGACACAAATCGCATGTCCTTCATAGTGGCGGGTACAAAACATCTGACGATGAGCAAAACATGCATAGCAATGTATTAATTTAAAAAAAAAAAATATGGTTGCTAACAGAACAAAATCAAACTTTTGTGAAAATTATTATTTGTTGCTACACAGTTTTTATAATGGGCCCACATCACAGTATGCCATGCTCTTTGTTGTTTTTGAGATAAGATTCTTTTTCTCAGGATGTTAATTAATGTTCCATACATTATTTGGATGGTATCCCCTGAAAGGATTTGGAGTGACTCAGTCTACAAACCATGTATACATAAGCAAACATTTTGTCTACTGTGCAAAACTTGCTACCAGTGGTTAATAAAATGTTGTCCGCAGAACAGGACAATTGCTTTTCGTTCATTTGTGTCCACAGTTCTGCAGTATTTTAGAGAGGAAAAAGTCTTTTGGGAATTTAAGGAGTGTTCCAGAAGAAATGAGTTCAGGTTGTATTTGAAATTTTTTTCAGACATTTCATGTTTTTGGACAAATGATAAAAGTTGTTGTCTCCAGCTGTTGAGTTATTTCTGAGCCACGGACAACTTAAATGATGACCAGGTGTGGTTCTGTTGTCGCTGAGGACAACACTATTGCTCTCAAATTGTGATGGATTATTTATGACAAATTTCATTACTGTGCTGGCATACACCTTCACCGGCACACCAGTCAGCACTAGGAAACATTGTATAGCAAGTGCTGAACTAGTTGCGCCTATGACAAGAGAAGACCAAGAAGACATGCCGCCCCCCCCCCCCCCCCCCAAGCTACGCGCCTATAACGCCCCCCTGGGCAGTGAGCATATAGGCCGCCACTGCCAACCCGACCGAGCTGTCTCACTCTCAGTACATCAGTACATTGCATTGGGACTCAGTTCGCATTGCACTTCAATATGTCGCACTGTGCTCTAGTCTTCCACAGTGATAATCATTGCCTCACATCGTAGGTGGCTATGAGGGATTGTTAGTCATTGTATATAGTTGTGATATGGACACTGACAAGATTCAAGAATCAGTACAAGTTATTTGATTCCTGTTAACTGCAGAACTTCAGACTTGACATGATTGAAGTTAACTACTCAACTGATTCCTGTAATAAAGTGTATTTTAACAACCTACGCATTTTGTGTTGTAGTGAGAGGAAACCGGCCACCCACCTATCATACTACCCTTTCCTCGTCTAGCCAGTAACCACAAAACATTATAGGAGGGCACAACAGAATGCCTAAGCCCTTCAGAAGGCAAAGTGACTGTGTGTGGATAACACAAAATGCATCCTTTGTAATTTTATTCATATGGATGTAAATATATTCATATCTCATATGGATGTAAACATCCACTTTGAAATCCTGCATTGTATGATCAGTAAATATTAATCTCACTGCTCGCATTTCTGTGACCTATACTTTCTTCCTAAGAGATGAGTTAGCCCATAAAATTATATCATGGGGCATTAATGAATAGACATGAAGGAAATATACTAATATGTTGATTTATTTTTTATTTTTTCCCCCAAAACTAACTACTGTGAATGGAACAATAGTGTTTTTCCTCCAGTTCATATTTTCATTAAAATATGCTACTAAATTGTGAGCATTATACCCTATTCACTCCTGTGGATGCTCTGCACTAATTATTGGTGTTATTCTGTTTGTTTCTACATAGCTGAATGAACTATGCTTTACTGAAATTAAGGAAAGGTCAGTTTTCAGTGTATGGAAGTACTTGTTAATAATTTAAAAAGTATTATTAATATTAATCTTCTTCTATTTCTGTCTCTCTAAACAGACAAACTTTAGCATTTGTGTCATCTGCAGACAGGACCAACTATGCCTGATGTATGTTGAGTGGAAGATCATTTATATATATTAGGAATATTAGTGGATCCAGTGCCCTATAGGGACTCCATTCATACATTCATAACCTCTCTCCAGTCACCATATGGTTCTCCTTTTTTTTCCTCATTTATATTATTTATTAGAGTTTAATACATTATTTTTGTTGTACAACATTATTCACTCTAATTGTTTGTAAAATCATTTATTCTATAAAATATAAGCTTTCCTGAAAGAGTGTTGTTGTCTACATAAAATTTAACAGGAAAAGGGAATGATATAAGATGAGATGGAGGCCACTAGCTGCTGTTCAGTTTGATACTCACATTGCCTTGTGTCAGAGATCCCACCATGGCTGATGACAAGAAACCAGTGAAAGAAGACAGAGTCTGGGCCATACCGAAAATGGTTCCTGGAACAGAGATAGCATGTAATGGAATCTGATTTTGTGTTGGTCCAATAGGATACAGACTTACTGTAAACAAGTGAGCTAATTTTATTATTTGTGGTTTTATTTATTGTGTAATTTTCTTGTTTTGTAGCTGAATTTCTGTCACAATGCTAGTTGTAATTCTAATCTGAATTTGAGCACTATTGATTTTCTCTTAAAAAATTTAATAAAGTAACTCTTTTTTGTGAATAAATACAGTTTTTGTTTAAGGATCTGTGGAAGTGTTTTCTTCAAACTACCCAACAGACAAATCTCATTTCATCTTATTTTAATTTCCTCTGCCAGGAACTTGAGTGTGAACTGCAGAATAGTCATGCAGATGTAGAAGTAGCTAACAGATCACCAGTTAAATGTAGCACCCTCTCTAGGAAGTCTTTGAAGGAATACACAGTAGTGGTAACACAATGGTTGAACTCTGCACCTGCAATTAGCACTGCATACAGACACTAAAGGAGCTATACTCGTCTAGACTGCACACATGAAGCAGACTGAAGAGAAATAATTGTGATTCCCAATTTGCTTCTTTGGTATCAAATATTTTCTTTAATCTCAACTCTAAGAAGATATGACAGATTCACTGACACCTGACTGGATATATATTCTTTTCCCCCCTCAACTTCCTCCTCCTCCTCCTCCTCGTCATCCTCCTCCTCCTAATGGTAATGGTAATAGTAGTTTTTGTTGTTATACGGGTTAATAGTGAATCAGATCATATTGCCCAAAACAACAAACAGTGTATCGCTCCTGCAGAAACCATTCAGGAAGGGGCCCTCGAACAGACAAAGAGGTCATCTCGGAAAAGGCTGAGAATCGATTCTCAACGCCAGATTAAACAGAAGAGGCTTAATTTGGGTGAAGAGTATGTTTCTCGTACAGGAGCAACTGTAAGTAAAACAACTGTGGGACCTAATTGCCAGTGCCCTCGTAAATGTTTTGAAAAAGTAGGAGATTTGAATGTGATGAAACTTCAAAACATTTTGGGAAGTAGGTGATTTTAACATTCAAAATGCATACTTATTTGGTGCAATGAATTCTAATACTGTTGCACATCGCCGAAAAGCAGCTAGAGAAAATTCCCGGAGAAAATGTACTATTTCCTACAGTGTAAAAGTTAGTGGCAGTGGTATAAAAGTATGCAAAAAAGCTTTTCTTGCCATTCATGGTCTACATAACAATTGCAGTCATGTCGAAAATATACAGAAGAAACTCGCGTCCGGATCGACCACGCCACCCCAGGACAAACGGGGCAAGCAAACCGTACGTCCGCATGCTTACTCTGAAACTAGTGTTAACCATGTCAGGGAACACATCAACAAAATACCGAAATACGAGAGTCATTACAGACGCTCAAACAGTCGTACCAGATTGTACCTGGGCACAGGTGCAACAATCGCCTCCTGTTACGAGCACTATAAGAATGTTTTCTGCAAGGAGATGTCCTATGAGCCTGTATCTGCAGACAAGTTCAGGCGAATTTTCACTGAAGTGTATAACAAAGGAGTAAAGTCACCAAAGAATGATACGTGTAAGACTTGTGACATGCTCAAAGTGCAAATTGAGAGCACTGATGCTCCCCAACTGAAAGTAAGTCTGGAGCATCAGTTGGAATTACACCAATGTCGGGCAGAAGCAGGACAAGCTAACATTGCCATTCAGACAAAACAAGGAGAAGCAGACAGTAATCTACATGTTGTGACTTTTGCAGCAGACTCTTGCAGTTCCTAAGTTAAGTTGTGGTCCAGCTTTTTACAAAAGGAAGATTTGGTTGTATAATCCCAATGTTCATGATTGTGTCAAGAAGAAAGGGCACTGCTTTTTGTGGAATGAGACTACTGCTGCCCGTGGATCAGAGGAAATTTTGAGCTGCCTTTTACATTACTTTGAGGAAAACGACATAAAAGGAGAGACTCTCATTGCGATATCTGATAACTGCTATGGCCAAACTAAGAACTGGAACATGGTACTGTTTTGGAAATATCTAATTTCAACAGGTAGATTTCATGTGATTGAACACCACTTCCCCGTGAGCACGCACACAATGTTGCCATCCGATAGAGGTTTCGTGACAATTGAAAATTACATTCGCCGACAAGTACAAGATGCGTACAGTCCAGATCTGTGGTGCGAGATCATCAAGAAGTTAGCTAAGAAGAATCCATTGCTTGTATATAATATGCAAAAGAGAGGATTTCTATCAAATACGACACTCTAAAGAAGCATTTGTCTTCAGAAAGAAGACAGTTGATGGTCGAGATGTCAACCGAAGGAAAGTATGTAGGTGGAAGGTGACCTCCGAATAGCCATCATCTTTATTCATCAGTGAGACATTTTGTCATGAAATAAGCTTCAGGAAATGTGGAAGGCAAGGACCAGTTCCTACACTTCAACTTAAATACAATGGGCCAAGGCTTATTGAAAAGAAGAGAGTTGCTGACATCCTCTCGCTCCTAAATTACATACCTCCTGTCCACCATGGATTTTTCCTGTCACTAAAGCCAACAGTTTTGGATGAAAAAGACATTAGTAATGAGAGTGATGAATGATTTTGCAGTTTCAGTAAAGTGTTGCACTTACTGTAAAATTTAATATGTAATGTTCTATCACTATGTGTTGTTAATGGTGTATGGTAATGTAATAATTTTTGTATATTTCATTTGTTTTAGTCAGTTCTGAGTTTCATTTATGTCTGTATAGTAGAAGATAGATGTTAGAATCACTACAGAATAAAAGGACTGTTCAAAAAAAATTATTCAGATTTGCAGATCAATTGAAACTTCAGATGCGCTGTATCTCGAAACTGTGATTTTGGCGCTTACCATTTTGTCCCCCGAGCAGCTCAATTTAAGCTGTGCTCTTAGGTTCCTGCCTAACCACAACCTCAGAAATCATCACATATCCAGAAAATATAGCCAGGTATTTGTGATAACAAAAATTACAAGACTGAGCAATTATTCTTGTCTACCACATACTGTCATCTGATTAGCTAATAACAATGATCACAAACTGCCAACAGCAGCACACAGTGGAGACCTACTGACACCATAAGTGCACTGTAGCTGTCTCCTCTTCTCTGCATAACTACTGCAACCTTCATTCAAATATTGAACCTGCTTACTGCAATTTCTACCCCTTCCGCTACTTTCCCTCCATTTATGAAATGATGTCTCAGGATATGAACCATCCACCAGTCCCTTCTTTTGTTCAAGTTGTGCCATAATTTTCTCTTTCCTCCTCTGTTTGATTAGTACTTTATTAATTATCTAATCTACCCATCTAATCTAAGCAGTCTTATTTTAACTATCATCCATGTTTCAATTCTGTGTAAGGCTATGTTCCAGCCAAAAACCTCGAGGAAAGACTTCCCAACTAATTTAACTGCAATATTTATTCTGTAGCAAAAATCAGACAATGAAAAATCCAGTTTGGAATGTGTCAGTATTACGAAAAGGAAAGTTGCTACTCACCATAGAGCAGAGATGCTGACTCGCTGATAAGCACAACAAAAACATTGTCACAAAGAAAGCTTTTGGCCATTAAAGCCTTTGTCAACAACAGATGACACACACACACACACACACACACACACACACACACACACACACACACACACACACAAATGCAAACACAACTCACACACACGATTGCAGTCTCAGGCAACTGAAACCATTTCTAATACCTAAAGAGTTTATGATATCCCAAAAATGTTTATTAATTGTTGTTCATCTCAGGCCTTTGCAGCTGACAGCAGTGAGTCGTTGATCTGGGGTTTGGATGTGGGGTGGGAGTGTCACACTTTGTCACTGGCTTTCCTAACCTCCCCGAAAATATTACTGTAACTTTTAAATTCAAAATGTGGACTGACCATTATCAGAATTTCTCTCAACAGTGTGACTGTCAACACAGGTCTCAAGAAAATGACAACACACGTTTGTAAACCACATGCATGTTGTTCCTTTCAGTCACATCCACCTATTTTCTGGAAGTCATATTTCTGTGTCATTCTTGCTTCTTCCAGAAAGCATCTCAGGTTCTGTTGATCACAGCAATAAGGGGTCAACTACACACATCAAAAAAAGTTTTGCATCACCTTGATTCCAAGAGTTCCGGGACCTCTACAGAAAATTGGAATAGAGATCAACATAAGCATCATTTCCGCCCGTTTCATTGCTCATGAAAATCACACATTGCATGTTGTACCACCATACAGTGAGACCTTCAGAGGTGGTGGTCCAGATTGTTATACACACCGGTACCTCTAATACCCAGTAGAACATCCTCTTGCATTGATGCAGGCCTGTATTCGTCGTGACATACTATCCACAAGTTCATCAAAGCACTGTAGGTCCAGATTGTCCCACTCCTCAATGGCGAGTCAGCATAGATCCCTCAGAGTGGTTGGTGGGTCACATCCATAAACAGCCCTTTTCAATCTATACTAGGCATGTTCAATAGGGTTCATGTCTGGAGAACATGCTGGCCACTCTAGTCGAGTGATGTCATTATCCTGAAGGAAGTCATTCACAAGATGTGCATGGTGGGGGCATAAATTGTCGTCCATGAAGATGAATGCCTCGCCAGTATGCCGCCAATATGGTTGCACTATAGGTCGGAGGGTGGCATTCACGTATCATACAGCTGTTACAGCGCCTTCTGTGACCACCAGTGGCGTACATAGGTCCCACATAATGCCACCTCAAAACAGCAGGAAAACTCCACCTTGCTGCACTCACTGGTCAGTGTGTCTAAGGTTGCCTCCAAACATGTTTCCAAGGATTGTCTGTTTGAAGACATATGTGACACTCATCAGTGAAGAGAATGTGATGCCAATACTGAGCGTTCCATTCGGCATGTTGTTGGGCCCATCTGTACCATGCTACATGGTGTTGTGGCTTCAAAGATGGACCTCGCCATGGACGCATCATGCAGCCTATTGTGCACAGTTTGAGTCACGACACAGCGTTCTGTGACTGCACAAAAAGCATTATCCAACATAGTGGTATTGCTGTCAGGGTTCTTTTGAGCAGTCATCCGCTGCAGTAGTAGCTCTTGGGTGGGCTGAGCGAGGCATGTGATCGACAGTTCCTGTCTCTCTGTATCTCCTCCATGTCCGAACAACACCGCTTTGGTTCGCTCCTAGACACCTGGACACTTCCCTTTTTGAGAGCACTTCCTGGCACAAAGTAACAATGCAGACAGGATTGAACCGCGGTATTGACCACCTAGGCATGGTTGAACTACAGACAACATGAGCCATGTACTTCCTTCCTGGTAGAATGACTGGAACTGATTGGCTGTCAGACCCCCTCCGTCTAATAGGTGCTGTTCATGTATGGTTGCTTACATCTTTGCTGACATCTCTGAACAGTTAAAGGGACTGTGTCTGTGATACAATATCCACAATCAATGTCTGTCTTCAAGGGTTCTGGGAACTGAGGTGATGCAAAACTTTTTTTGATGTGTGTATTTTGGATAGCCCTTGGTCTAGCGACCATTTGTATAGTTATCAGAAGAATGGGCATACTATAGCTATTCTACAATACTGGGTTAAAATTTAAACTTCACATACTTTCTCCAACCCAGGAAAATTGAGCAAGTTGGTTGGTTCTTTTGCATTAGGTGTGGTCTAGAGTGCTCTTTACATGGCCCATAAAAGCATCATTTGTTTACAGATGTCTCCTAGGAAAATCCTGAAAAACTATGATTTTTGGGTCTGAAAAGTACCAGCTGTGGGGATGACCGCTTTTACAGTTTCTATTCATGGCAGATCGTCAAAATTTTTACCGTATGTTCTTAAGATGATATTCTCTGGGAACTTTGAAACTTTTTTCAATAACTTGTCACTATCCAGTACCAAAATCCTACTGTGCATTCATTAGACATTCATATAGAAATGCCATTTTCTTGTTTTCAAGAATTTGTATCTGTTATCAAGATACACCCCAAAAACCATTATTTATCGGTACCAGAAGCACCAGTTGTGGGGACAGGCACTTCTATAATATCTATCCATGGCAAAAAGTCAAAATTTTGACCATATTTTCTTAAGATGATGTTCACAGGGGACCTTGAAACATTTTTTGATATCATTAACCATTACCGAGATCCTGAGGTTCAAAGTTACCACCTACTTCTGCACATAATATCCATTCTGAGGTGTAAGTATAGTTTTAACCAATGTACTTGTTTTAACTTGTGTAGTGAACACGTGGCAAGGATTGTAGGTAATCGCAAGTGTTCTGAGGTCATCAAATTGTGTTCAGTGACAAAGAAGTGGGCTAAGAAGGGTCTTGACATGCGTGAAAAGAACTTAAAATGTCTGCAAAAAATTGCATAAAACTGTGAAGACTGTAAGTTCAGTACAATATTTCTAATAAAATTTTTACTCTGAAGGCACAAGGCATAAACTGGGCATTTCTGATGACTTGTGATCGATGAGTAAAGTACAAACAAAAATAAATAAATAATAAATGAATGAAAATGAAAAGGTAAAGAAAACTGGTTTGGGTGAACCTTATATTGTGTGTACTTATTTGTTGCTTATATGTATCAAAGTACATAAAACATGTCAAGTATGTAAAATGTCATAACTTTGCTGACCTATAGAATTCATTTTATATAAGCAGTACACCCTGCTGTAGCAGAAATAAGAGGGGAACCAATGGAAAAAGGCTCCTGTTGAAGGCTAAAAAGGACGAATATGTTTCTCTTTGAAAGACTTTGACAGAGAAATGGGGAACCAGGTGCCTCAATCCTTATTGCGCCTTCCTCACCGAAAATGTTGTCTTGCTAACATATTTTTGTGCTGAAAGAGAGTAGCAGAGCATTGGAAGAGAGAGGAGACAGTGCCAGTGGGAGAGGAAAGAGGGAAACAGTGACTTGGGAGAGAAAATGAGGCAGTGAAAGAAGAAGTGTGATGTATGAAGGCAATAGCAGTGGATAGCCAAAGAGAGAGGAAATGCTAATGATCAGTGAGAGGCAGTGGCAGTAGAAGAGAAAGAGTGATACATGGAGACTGAAGCAGTAGGAGCAAAAGATAGAGGACACAATAAAAATGAGAAATACAGATGCGTGGAGACCATATAAAGGCTTGTGGGATCTGGACCCTTCCAGACCATCGAACTTTAACGCACATGAATAGAGGAAGGCACATTTTGCACCAAAATTTTAAACACATTGGCACAGGGGAAAATGTAAGTTGGATCGTCCAGAATGGTCTGCTGGAGACAGTAGCAGTCAGAAGGAAAGACTACGGGTGATGGTGTAAGTGAGCGAGGAGGCAGTGACAGTGGGATATACTGTAAATCAATGGGAGAAAAGGGAGACTGTTGGAGAGAGACGTTTATAGACTGTGGTAGCGAGAGGAAGGTGCTGGGTAAGATGGCCTAATTACAAAGAGATACTACGTAAAAGGATTTAGAATGTTCTGTTTTAAAAGAGCGTGAATATGTTCAAATGCCAAAATTTTTGGCGAGAAAAGCAGAATGAGACATGTGGTTCCCCATTTTTACTGTCAGATTTTTAAAGAGGAACATGTTCGCCTTTTCTGCTCTCTGGCAGGAGCATTTTTCCACTTGCTTTTTATCCTTAGTTTTATTCTTAGGTTTTTATTCTTAGTGGATAGTCTTCCCCATCCTGTCTTCCCTTACTCATCATCCTGCAGTTTGTCAGGTCTACCTGCCAAGGCAAGGACTTGAACGCGCGTCTCCTGCTTACTAGGCTGATGTGCATCATCGTAGCAGTATGGCTAACACATCTGCATGACTACCCTAGTCCAATGCTTTCAATAACACATACTTCAATCCATGCCTTCAGGGAGGGCATTGGACTAACGTAGTCCTTGCAGTTGTGTTAGGCATATTGTTACAGTGTGTTAATGGTTAGCACACCTGCCTAGACACTTGGGTTCAAGTCCTGGCCGTGGCAGAAATTTTAATTTATTTGTTCAGTTTCTGTCATTATCGATGGTAAAGTTGGGACTCATATGTCTCAAGGAAAATATAATTCCATCATATCAATGGTGTTGGGTTTGTTATTGATGGCAGTTACGGCCTGGGAATGTGAGAATGTTACCGGCCAGACTGTAAGCTAATGCATGTGGAAAGACCTCATACAAAGAACTGAAAAGTACTTTGTGTGTTAAATGTTGCTCGTAATTCACATAATTAGCTTTCATGCTACTTCATTCTCGATAACTTCGCTGTGAAATTCGGGAATTTACATATGTAAAAATATAAAAGCTTCTACCAAAACGTGTTTTGGGGGAAGGGAGGAGTGGATCAACACTCCTTTCTCCTTGGATTAACGCGTGCGCCTTATAATAATATTGGGTGTGAGCTGACCTGAGAAGTTGGGGGCGATGTCGAGCCCGTTGCCCAGGTATCCGGCGGTGACGGCGCCGTTGAAGGTGAGTGCGATGGTGAAGCAGGCGACGGCGGCGGCGCGCTGCTCACCCAGCAGCAGCTGCACTGCCATCGCTATTGCCGGCATCACCAGCGCTACCAACACAAACACACACACATACATTCACACTCTCGCTACAAAGGTCTGAAATTTCATCTCAAGGTTACTTATTTTCTGCAATAATTAGTTGTTGTTGTGATCTTCAGTCCTGAGACTGGCTTGATGCAGCTCTTCATGCTACTCTATCCTGTGCAAGCTGCGTCATCTCCCAGTACTTACTGCAGCCTACATCCTTCTGAATCTGCTTAGTGTATTCATCTCTTGGTCAGCTTCTACGATTTTTACCCTCCACGCTGCCCTCCAATACTAAATTGGTGATCCCTTGATGCCTCAGAACATGTCCTACCAACCGATCCCTTCTTCTAGTCAGGTTGTGCCACAAGCTTCTCTTCTCCCAAATCCTATTCAGTACCTCCTCATTAGTTATGTGATCTACCCATATTATCCAGCATTCTTCTGTAGCACCACATTTGAAAAGCTTCTATTCTCTTCTTGTCCAAACTATTTATCGTCCATGTTTCACTTCCATACATGGCTACACTCCATACAAATACTTTCAGAAACGACTTCCTGTCACTTAAATCAATACTCGATGTTAACAAATTTTTCTTCTTCAGAAACGCTTTCTTGCCATTGCCAGTCTACATTTTATATCCTCTCTACTTCGACCATCATCAGTTATTTTGCTCCCCAAATAGCAAAACTCATTTACTACTTTAAGTGTCTCGTTTCCTAATCTAATTCCCTCACCCGGTTTAATTCGACTACATTCCATTATCCTCGTTTTGCTTTTGTTGATGTTCATCTTATATCCTCCCTTCAAGACACTGTCCATCCCGTTCAACTACTCTTCCATGTCCTTTGCTGTCTCTGACAGAATTACAATGTCATCGGCGAACCTCAAAGTTTTTATTTCTTCTCCATGGATTTTAACACCTACTCCGAACTTTTCTTTTGTTTCCTTTACTGCTTGCTCAATGTACAGATTGAGTAACATCGAAGAGAGGCTACAACCCTGTCTCACTCCCTTCCCAACCACTGCTTCCCTTTCATGCCCCTCGACTGTTATAACTGCCATCTGGTTTCTGTACAAATTGTAAATAGCCTTTCGCTCCCTGTATTTTACCCCTGTCACCTTAAGAATTTGAAAGAGAGTATTCCAGTCAACATTGTCGAAAGCTTTCTCTAAGTCTACAAATGCTAGAAACGTAGGTTTGCCTTTTCTTAATCTAGCTTCTGAGATAAGTCGTAGGGTCAGTATTGCCTCACGTGTTCTAATATTTCTACAGAATCGAAACTGATCTTCCCCAAGCTCGGCTTCTACCAGTTTTTCCATTCGTCTGTAAAGAATTCGCGTTAGTATTTTGCAGCCGTGACTTATTAAACTGATAGTTCGGTAATTTTCACATCTGTCAACACCTACTTTCTTTGGGATTGGAAATAATATATTCTTCTTGAAGTCGGAGGGTATTTCGCCTGTCACATACATTTTGCTCACCAGATGGTAGAGTTTTGTCACGACTGGCTCTCCAAAGACTGTCAGTAGTTCTAATGGAATGTTGTCTACTCCCAGGGCCTTGTTTCGAGTTAGGTCTTTCAGTGCCCTGTCAAACTCTTCACGCAGTATCATATCTCCCATTCATCTTCATCTACATCACCTGCTATTTCTATAATATTGTCCTCAAGTACTCCTTCCACCTTTCTGCTTTCCCTTCTTTGTTTAGAACTGGGTTTCCATCTGAGCTCTTGATATTCATACAAGTTTTTCTCTTTCCTCCAAAGGTCTCTCTAATTTTCCTGTAGGCAATATCTATCTTACCCCTAGCGAGATAAGGCTCTACATCCTTACATTTGTCCTCTAGCGATCCCTGCTTAGCCATTTTGCACTTCCTGTCAATCTCTTTTTGAGACGTTTGTACTCCCTTGTACCTGCTTCATTTATTGCATTTTTGTATTTTCTTCTCTAATCAATTAAATTCAATATTTCTTCTGTTACCCAAGGATTTCTACTAGCCCTCGTCTTTTTACCTACTTGATCCTCTGCTGCCTTCACTACTTCATCCCTCAAACCAATAATTAGAACGGCACTTTTATCTAAGAGATGAAAATAGTTACCAGTACTCACTACTTGACAGAAAAAACGAAACGCCATTTAGAGCCAATCACTCTCAATAAAACACATAGTTACAAAAACAAAGTACAGAAATTATAGTAAATCTTCTCGCCAAAATCGGAAATCAGGTATAGAGCTAAACACTGGCCAAATGCGAGTAGCACTCGCGATCTGAGGGTTCGGTACAAACTTAATTATTTGTATAGATAGTATACCCGTCCGTGAAATCCTTGGTTGTCATCGTGTCCGAAGTAAGACTGCCATGTTATGGCACCCTGCGATAAACAAGACGTGTTCCGTGCGTGTGGTGTTGAGCAGACGATGATTCACTTCCTTCATCGCCATGTCTACACTATCTCCTCAGGAATCATGACGCAAGGAAATGTGGCATCAGGACGCCCAAAATCAAGTGCACCTTGCTGAGGCACTACACTTCATTTAATTGTTGCTATCAATGCTCTAAGAAGAAGAAGAAGAAGAAGAAGCAGATCTGTTCGTGAGAAAAAGGGATCTTAAAAAACGGACAGACAGACATTGGGGACAAATGTCTAAGTAAAATATTTTTTTTTTCGTGTGATATAATTACAAATTATCGATTTCCGGATTTTTTCCTTTACTTGTACTGAGAACCATGCTTCCTGCCACCTTTCAAGATTGCACTTCAACGAGAAGTACCTTATACGGTATGATAAGTGAGTTTACGAGTGTGACATGAATGGCCTTATCTTTTGATTTTATTGACTTAGAAGCTTACGTTTATTACACCAACGAGAACCATAGACCTTAGTACGTGACATATACTTCAACTTGACACATCCATCTGTTTCTGAGAAAAAAGGGATCTTAACAGAAGGGCCGTCGGATAATAAATGACAAAATTTTTTCATGCGATATAATTACAAATTAACGATTTCAGTATTTATTCCTTTACTTGTACTGTGAAACCTTGCTTCTTGCCAAATTTCACGATTGTGTGTCAACGAGAATACCTATAGGTATTGATGAGTAAGTTAATGACGTGCCCGCACTTAAAATGAGCCGATGAAAATCCAGGCAAAATATTAGCAGAATCGCTACATGCATCGGATTTCAATATGAGCAGAAAGTGGTTAGAAAGTGGAATAATATTGCCCATACCATTCATTTTCTGAAATCGTGCAATTCATGTATGTAATTTGGAATTCAGTTTATGTTGCCATACGCTAAATAAATAATATATAATTCACGAATTTATTTATTAATCAATAATCGTTTTACTGAAATAAGATCAATGATAACTTTGTGTAATTACGTCGCAGAATGTCGTTGACAGGGCGACAGCAGGCCTGCCTCTGTGGCAGAGCGGTTCTAGGCGCTTCAGTCTGGAACCGAGTGGCCGCTACGGTCGTAGGTTCGAATCCTGCCTCGAGCATGGATGTGTGTGATGTCCTTAGGTTAGTTAGGTTTAAGTAGTTCTAATTTCTAGGGGACTGATGACCTCAAATGTTAAGTCACATAGTGCTCAGAGACATTTGAACCATTCTTGGCGACAGCAGGGTTGCCAGGTTTTTCCAAACAAGGTTGGATGCTTGTTCGAAGCTGATACCAATTAAATGAAGAAGCCGAGATCATTTGACTTCTGTTTTTTAGAATTATTTTCGCCTTGGTGAACGTTATAAATATCTTTACCTTGTTAAATCGTGATTATCTTACACCATTCATTATTTATCTTATTTAAAATTTCACATTTTTCTTCTTGTTAGCCACTGACACTTTAGTAGCTTTGCTGTCTGATGATGCATCTATTTGTAAATACTTCATGAACTGCAAAATCCACAGTACAAACCAATAATTGTATCAATCGATGTCTGGCTCGCTTCTGGAAGGTAGCAAATTCGACATACTGGTTGCTGAGTTCGGGTGTGCCCACTCGGCTCTTACGTTTACAAGACTGCTTTCTAGATTAAGCACACGAGACGGTACTAGCAGCCATAATGGTTATGTGGGCACTTAGAGAGTGACCAGAGACTTAGAAACTGTCTGTGGTACGGGGCCATTTAGTACGTCAACTGACGCTTTGCAAATAGCGCCCTGCCTCTTGATCTGCGTGTCAGAGAAAGAACTGTCATCTACTAATCGTAAAAACAAAAACTGGCCGCAAAAAGTAAATTAAATACTTAGTGTTCGTGGGAGTAACTGCACACCCATGAGAGAGCGTATTATGGATCTCTGGCAGGAGAGACGGGACTCTTCTACCACTGGAAGGCGGACATACTGTTTCTCCTCAAATGTCAGGCAGCGTCTCCAAGTGGATCACGCTAACTAACCGCTCGTCTTGTACACTGTCTGTCAGGACATGCTCTATACCCGGATTAGCTACACAGAATCCAAAAAAACAAACAGAGAAACTGTGATTATGGAGCCATGGATACAGCTGAACACACCCTCAGTGAACTAAATTTTGGATTCTTGAATGAAATGTATTCAGTCTTCTCATAGACAGCCCAGCGCAGAAGGAATGGATGTGCCACGGAGCGAATGGTTCGATTACAGGATAGGAATGGAGGGAAAAGGGTTTAGTAGGCCATCCGACTTGACCTAGATACGAAATCGAGTCTGAAAAGGAGACATTATCTTCAGTACCTCACCTTCCATACAGGTTGTAAAATGAGAATTACTCTAGTATACCGTCGACTAGCTTTAGGATCAACGAAAGGAAACTGCATGTAGAACGCCCTAGCCAAAGAGATTACACAGGATTACTCAAAGAGCTGTCATAGTGTCGTTGCCTCTTCTATGTATGTTGATAGCATTGAAAAAATTATTTGTATGTTTCTTTTTTATATTCTGCTTTCTACGCCCACTCCTTCACTTTTTATTTTTATTACTATCTCTCATTTTTATTGTTAGTTTTTTCTGCACTGTTAGGTGGAAGGTAGTCTTAATGGGTATTTCTAACGAATAAATTAGCATTATTTAGCTTATGACTAGGACTAGGTCTCTTAGAAGAAACAAATGCAGAGGAACGCACACTGCCGGAATGGTAAACCGCCTGCAGTTGACGAGGTCACTAATACATATTAGTTTAAGAGAACAAAAATGCATGTATGATTTTTTTCTCACAAACTAATCACACGAAAACTGTGAAACTTGTGTCACTTCTCTACGTAATCTCCTTGCAGCCCTACACATTTGTCACAATGACGGGGCGCTGTGATTGCAAACATTTCTCAAGGAATCTGGTTTGGCCACTGGAATGTCGCTACTGCAATAGCCGTGATGGCTAGTGAATCTACGACCACGGAGAGTGTCTTGCATCATTGAAAACAGCCAAAACTCGCTAGGAGCCAGGTCAAGTTATTAGGGAGAACGAGAAATCACTTCAACGTTGTAGTCACGAAGAAACCACAGCACTGCGTTTGCCCGACGCTCTGGTTCGTTGTCTTGATGAAAAAGCACACGAGCAGCCTTTTCCGGCCATTTTTAACGCAATGCTGGAAGGACGTTGCTCTTCAAAACTTTTGTCGCCGTAGTGTCCTTTGGTATACTGTGAGTAAGGATTACGCCATTGCTGTCCCAGAACATGGCCACTAACCTAAATTTTTTTGGTGGTGGTGTGGTTGTTTGCTTCCACTGAGCTGACTGGCACTTCATTTCGGTATCCAGGTATCATCCATCCTCGCAACTGACGAAAAGAAAGTCCCATTCATGCAGTCATCGCGCGTCAACGTTGTCTGGAAAGTTGCCACGCATGCAACCGCTTGGTCGTCCGTCAGCATTCGGAAAAAAACATATGTAGCGTAATACGGATGGGTGGCCTAACGCTACAAAAATCACTGCCCGATCTCCACACGCAGAGCAATGTCATTTCCATCTGCGCCTGTGCCTCCTGAAAACGGAATGAATGCCTTCCCTCCTCAGGAATCATCCCCAATTGCCTTGCAACGTGTGTGCCACCGCGTGTTTCTGGATGGGCCTGCGTCGAATCTCTCTAAACGTCCTCTCAAACTGTAGCGTGCTTATACTTCACAAGTGACCTCCACCGTTTTGACGTCCTTTGGAACCACTAGTTTCATCCAGACGTTTACGAATAGCCGCAAACGTAGAACGGTGTGGCTGATGCATGTTTGGATATCACGGCACGTAGACGCATACAAACGAAATGCATATCGCGCTGCTCGCACCAAGCGAAGTTCTCCATGTTGCGGCGCAACAGCACGAGAGAAACTACGAATGAGCGCTATGTATCTACCGCGTATGTGTACCTTTCCACTCTCCCGCCACTGCTGTTGGCGGTGTCTAGAGCTGTTGTGACGGGCCTGGACGCGCTCTCTACCGTCCAGAATCCTGCTACATTGGGAGGTGTTCCGACTGCGGTCCGTCAGCGTTTTAGGCTAGGCGCAAATTGAGACGCGTACAGCACGTGTGACGTGACACGACACTACAGCGCGACACGCACGTGCCGCACGAGTCGCGCGGGTCCATACTTCGCACGCGCCGACTGGCAAAGCTCTGCGCTGACTGAACCGAAGCGCGCGCAACCTATTATCTTTCTCACACGATTTTACAGAAACTATTCTCTAAAAAAATATGATTTTTGCCTTACTTGTAGCGTTATATGTCAGAGTCGTGACGAAGTGCCCATCAACTCGCTAACGACCATTCTTATTGTGATGTACACATTTCAGTAAGACGCTACGCAAAACTCAAAAAGTTTGCAACGAAAATTAGGGGTCGCTATGATTTTGCGTTTGGTGCGTATTACACCATATGTTGCTGCGTATGAAATTTAGCTAACATGCTGAATTTTTGATTAGACTTGGGAGGAGATCTCTATCTGCCTCCGATCTCGAGAAAATGGATCCCATGTAGCGCGCTCACTTCCGATCTCACGCCCACGAGAATGAAATACTCGCAACATCTCTCGTATCTCCTAAACCGCTCGAGAATGGAGGAGAGTGTTTTGCCAATTATTAAACACACGGAACTTTCTTATCTATGGCGATATATCACTACTTACACTTCTTTTTTTATTTATTTCACTCCAGTGACTGTAATTTTTTAAGAGTTATCGACTGCTAGCGAAACAAGAACTTTCTAGTATGAAAATAAACACGAAATTTCTTCTTTTATGTTACTGCAAACCGATACTATGAGGTTTTTCGTAAGCTATTGAGCTCTGTGATTGCCAATTACTTGTTTAATAAGGCCCTCCATTTCGGAATTCTGTCTCAATAGCTGCTGTGAGATGAGTTTGGAAAATTAGATTGTGACAAAGGAAGTACAATTAAACCAGTCACCAAGAGAAATGAGGCCTTCACTCATAAATGGTGATGCTTCTTCGAATGAGAAAAGGTTAACAACTGACACAAAAACACATTGGCAATTCTGTTGGAATTTTGGTGGAATCCCCGTAACCCATCGTAATTTTAACACTGAGCGACTGGAATGGAAACTTGCCAAAGGATTTTATTCCTTCTCTTGATCTGATCAGTATTAAAATAATGACGAGCGTTCCTTCAGGCGGAATGATAGGCACATGCCAGGTACTGTTTACTCACCTAGGGCTTGCCAAACTGACAATGTGTGATCGCGAATAAAATAGTTGTTATTGAGAAAAATAAACAATTGATCTGTCGGACAACACAATGGTCAGTGTATTGTCAGCAGCGAAGGATAATGCGTGCGACAGGAATGCACAAGCTAGCCATGTGTGCCTTGTGAGATGGAGTTCGAAAAACATTGTCATGAAAGTAGATCTGCCTTTGTCAGCAGCACATTTCAACAAATTAAATATATCTAATCATAGCACTCTTTTAGGATATTCCTACTTTCGTAATAATACCGACCATTTTCTTCATTTGTGTAGCCTGTTATTGTATAATTAGTTTATTACTGCTGATAATGTGCATGCAACAATTGAAATGCTTTTTCTCATCACGGCGAACGAATTAAAACATTGTTATTTGTGACTGATTTTCGACTGTTTCTAGCTTGCAGTGGAAATACGTTGTTCACATGCATGTAGTACAGTGTGTCGTATTACATTATTACATCCATATCAGAGTAATCACAGTGAAACTTCTATACTTCAGGTCTTGGACGCTTTTTACTAGGAGCACAAAGGGATCACACCTGTGGAGATTACCCCTTTCTAAATTTTTGTAACAGATACGCTAGCTTACTAGGCAGCGAGAATATAACCTTGCTTTACTTTCCTGCCTTGATTCTTAATCACACGATTTTATAATATTCCTTGCTTCCTTATTCACTACCCTCTGTCCCTTCTTGCGATCTGAAAACATTACGGAGGCATATGGTGCAATTCCAGCGGCCAATGGCTCATCAGTTACTGAAGTATACATTTTTCTTGACAGAAGAAAAACAAAACAAAACTATGCAGATGTAAATAATAGAAAAGTATAACGTGCTAACGAAGATAGCTGGAGCGTTTAAATGGCGAAAAACGAAACACTACCCAAAGGCAATAAAAATCAGTACACAGTAAGGCAAAATTTATCGTATTGGCAATACTACCACTGCTAATATGCGCCGTTCCGATGTGAGCATGTGGCCGGGCTACTTTTCCGCTCCGCGCCTCATATTTCCCACGGTGCTGGCGAGGCAAGCGCGACACGCGGCGCGAGAAACTGTGCCTCAACCACAACGCCGCACGACCTGGGGCAGGCGCGTGTCGCGTCCCAGTCGCGTCGCGTCGCAATTTGCGCGGTCCCATTTGAACCTGTGATGTCACAAAAACGCGCGCTGCGCTGCGTCGCGCCACACGCGCTATACGCGTCTCAATTTGCGCCTAGCCTAAAGATTTCGTTTACTGCCGTAGGGGTGGCCTAATGGCAGGCGCCAGCGCCTGTAACTTCGATGTCTGTAGCGCCTTTGGATGACGTTTCCGAGCGCGGTTTCCTGTCCTCAATTTGTTCCTTAAGAAACCCTCTATAACCCATCAAAGTTTGTCGATAACGTTTGGTAACACACTGTAGATAAAAGAGTGTAACTACTAGCTTACTGAAAAGAACATATTGCGTTAAATACCCATTTGGATGTAATATGGTTTTTTACGTATCTCTAAAATGACTTAACCGAGAGCCGGATTTTCAGCAGGAAATTCAGGACAATCCCACATTAATCAATAAAACCTTCGTAGTTTACAAGCCGCGTCACTTCGAATAAAATACTCGAGCTTTCGATAACTGTCTCCGCGAACGTCATCAGAAGTTGAAATCACTGACTGCCTGGGCTGGCAAGGTGTTCTGCTTATACAGGCTGTCTCAAAACTTTCGGGGTGAAATTGAAACAGGTGACAGTGGATCCACGCCGATTATGTTGAAATAGTGAACCAATGGTCGAAAATGCGTATTTATTGTGTTATGGACATACACTGCATACACCGCATAACAACAAGATAGCTCACAGTAATTTTTTAAAACCATGCCCGCCGGTCTCAGTGCATGCGTGGCAACAGCGCATGAAGTTCTGCCACACTCTCTCAAACATCCCTTTTGTACCAGGAGACAGGCAGTTTGGACTGTAGCAAGCAGGTCGTCATGTATTTCTACGGTGGTCTCATACACGAACGTATTGACGTAAACGCTGAGGAAACAATCCAGAGGTGTACATCCGGCGATCGCTGGGCATGGGACGGGACCTCTCCCTCCAATATAACGATGAGGTTAAGTGTTGTTCAGGTGCTCGCGGACATTAAAATTCGAAGTGGGCTGGTGCACTGTCGTGTTGAAACCACATCATTTCGTGGACAACAAGGGGAAAGTCTCTGGCATCACATCTCGCAGGAACACCAGGTAATGTGGACCAGTCGAACGAGGGCGCAGGAAATAAGGTCCTATTAGGTGATCTTGGACAACGCCTGCCCATATGTTGACAGAGAATCGTTGCTGGTGGCCATCGATGTGGGTGGCGTGGGGATTGTCCTCACTCCAGACGTGGCGTAACGGCTGTAGAAAACATAATTACGGGTGAATGGGGCCTCATCCATGAACAATACAACTGTACGAAATTCAACACTACAGCACTGCGTTGGATAAGCAACTGACAGAAGTGAACGTGGGGCTCAAAATCCGTTGGTCCCAGTGCTTAACACGTTCTTTATGATAAGGGTGGAATACATGTTCCACCAGTACTCTATACTGTGTCCTTCAAAGTGTCCCTTTTACGGGCAAGTTGACAGTTACTCTGTGGTCGGCCACACGATCCAACACCAAAGTCTTGTATTCGGATGTTTCTGGCAGGAACCTTGGCCGGCTCTCTGCGGCGTGGACGACACCGTCTCTCGTAAGTTGCTATCCACAGAGGTAAACTTCTTCAGTTAGCATGACGTCTGTTGGGAAAGCGTTCTCTGTACATTCGTGCTGCTTTACGGGCACTACATCCTGCCGCATCGTATCTTAAATTCATGGCTTCCAACTCTCGTGACAAGTAACGTTCCTTCTTTGACTACGCGGCATGCACAGTAACGCAGCTCACCATGGACACATCACAAGCTTTCTGATGCTATGGACAACTGACACCAGGTGTGGCACAGGCTAAGGTGCGATGCGTGCGGTCTTTACATGACACAAGTGCTATGATCTAAGTTGTGTATAGTATGAGTGCTGGGTGGTCGAGGGCATACACTGTTTATCACCCGCTGCCTGTTCCAGTGTACAACATACACCCGGGATATTTGTGAGAGTGCGACAGAACTGTACCCGCCGTTGCCGTACATGCACTACGACTGGCGGTCGTCGCTTTGAACAATTTTTGTTATGCGGTGTATGCTGTGTATATTTTTTACACAATAATTATGCATTTCCGACCATCAGTATAATCGGGTGTGGACCCACTATAACCTGAAACTCCCTGGCAAATTAAAACTGTGTGCCGGACCGAGACTCGAACTCGGGACCTTTGACTTTCGCGGGCAAGTGCTGTACCATCTGAGCTACCCAAGAACGACTAACACCCCGTCCTCACGGCTTTACTTCTGCCAGTATCTAGTCTCCTACCTTCTGAAAAGTTTGGAAGGTAGGAGGCGAGGTACTGGCAGAAGTAAAGCTGTGAGGACGGGGCGTGAGTCGTGCATGGGTAGCTCAGATGGTAGAGCACTTACCGGCGAAAGGCAAAGGTCCCGAGATCGAGTCTCGGTCCGGCACACAGTTTTAATCTGACAGGAAGTTTCATATCAGCGCACACTCCGCTGCAGAGTGAAAATCTCATTCTGCACACTAACCTGTTTCTGTTTGATCCAGAAGGTTTGAGACACCCTGCATGGATGCAATGACAGCATCTGGAGCCTTCCAGAGAGAGAGGAGTGACGTATACGCGGAAAGCAAGTAGAGCAGAATCAACTGCGGCCTACAGCGGTATCGAGCAACGTCAGATGGAGCGATGGACCGGTGCCACGCTTGAAACTGCCACTTCTGCCTCCCTACAAGCGTCAAGCCTCCCTCTTCGCTTTCGCTCAATGTCCAATGCCTACCCCATGACCTACTAAATGTGTACCGCTGGTCACTGTTAAAATTGTTGCTGTTTAATTTCAGCGCTTCTTTTGTAACAGAATCCCAGTATGATAGTGGCTGAGCCAAAACTCACGTCTTTTCAAATTGTATCTTATGCTTGCTTACTAAACAATGTTCAGCCAAGGCCAACTGCTCAAGTTCCATTTGTTTAATATGTCATTAATGATACGCACAATGCTCAGCAACAGTGTGAATAATTTAACCTACGTAAATGCTAGCACATTACAGGGACACCATACGCTTGTCTTCCGTGGCTAATTGGGCATAAAATAAAATTTGGAAAGCCGAGAGTTTTGGTTCAGACACTATCATACTGGGATTCTGTTACAAAAGAAGCAGCCGAAATTAGAATAAAAAGCAACAAGTTTCACAGAGACCAGGAGTACACTCTTACATGGAGGCGAGCTGTGGGCATTGAGCGAAAGCAAAGACATAGGCTTGACGCTTGTAGGGAGGCGGGAGCATCAGTTTCAAACTTAGCGCCGGCCCACGCACCCCCTGACGTCATTCGGTGCCGCGCGAGGCCCACGAGAAAGACAGGCCGTGGAGCGTATTTCACAGGACGTGACTCTGCAAGTCTGAGTATCAGCAGCCGTCTCCGTCGGGGATCGAGTAACTATTTCAGACGAGTTTAATAATTCTTGACTGAGCTTTAAATGCATACAAGCTCTCGAAAGCACATGTCAGAGATAATACTTTTAGTGGATACCTTTTCAGTTACATATTCATTTCCCAGGGGCCCTGCACGGAGCCGAGCGTTCGCGAAGTGTGACGTCACAAGTTCATTGCGAGGCCCGTATTTCTCGTGGACCTCGGTCCCACCGTTGGCCGGTGCTGCTGTGAGCTTCTCAACTTGCCTTCTGCACATGCACCACTTCAGCCCTTTCTGGATGTTTCCAAACGCTGCCGTGGCATCTACAGGATGGACTATTTTAATCCATAATGGGGCATAACTCGTGGTAGAGATGGGATACAACAAAAATGTTTAGATAAAAGTTGGAGGTATCAAAGAGAGTTATGCGTTGCTATTAATGGCCGTGACCTTGAACGTTATTTTCAATGTGATTTGGAGGTTAATGTGATTTTTTAAAATGGAAAACCTGATATTTAATTTAAGATCTGAAAAGGGCAGAAAATTTTAAATACGCTACTGGCCATTAAAATTGCTACACTACGAAGATGACGTGCTACAGACGCGAAATTTAACCTACAGGAAGAGGATGCTGTGATACGAAAATGAGTAACTTTTCAGAGCATTCACACAAGGTTGGCGCCGGTGGCGACACCTACAACGTGCTGATGTGAGGAAAGTTTCCAACCGATTTCTTATACACAAACAGCAGTTGACCGGCGTTGCCTGGTGAAACGTTGTTGTGATGCCTCGTGTAAGGAAGAGAAATGCGTACCATCACGTTTCCTTTGATAAAGGTCGGATTGTAGCCTATCACGATTGCGGTTTATCGTATCGCGACATTGCTGCTCGCGTTGGTCGAGATCCAATGACTGTTAGCAGAATATGTAATCGGTGGGTTCAGGAGGGTAATACGGAACGCCGTGCTGGATTCCAACGGCCTCGTGTCACTAGCAGTCGAGATGACATGCATCTTATCCGCATGGCTGTAACGGATCGTGCAGCCACGTCTCGATCCCTGAGTCAACATATGGGGACGTTTGCAAGACAACAACCATCTGCACGAACGGTTCGACGACGTTTGCAGCAGCATGGACTATCAGCTCGGAGATCATGGCTGCGGTTACCCTTGACGCTGCATCACAGAGAGGAGCGCCTGCGATGGTGTACTCAACGACAACTTGGGTGCACGAATGGTAAAGCGTCATTTTTTCGGATGAATCGAGGTTCTGTTTACAGCATCATGATGTCGCATCCGTGTTTGGCGACATCGCGGTGAACTCACACTGGAAGCGTGTATTCGTCATCGCCATACTGGCGTATCACCCACCGTGATGGTATGGGGTGCCATTGGTTACACGTCTCGCTCACCTCTTGTTCGCATTGACGACACTTTGAACAGTGGACGTTACATTTCAGATGTGTTACGACCCGTGGCTCTACCCTTCATTCGATCCCTGCGAAACCATACATTCCAACAGGATAATGCACGACCGCATGTTGCAGGTCCTGTACGAGCCTTTCTGGATACAGAAAATGTTCGACTGCTGCCCTGGCCAGCACATTCTCCAGATCTCTCACCAATTGAAAACGTCTGGTCAATGGTGGCCGAGCAACTAGCTCGTCACAATACGCCAGTAACTACTGTTGATGAACTGTGGTATCGTGTTGAAACTGTATGGGCAGCTGTACCTGTAGACGCCATCCAAGCTCTGTTTGACTCAATGCCCAGGCGTATCAAGGCCGTTATTACGGCCAGAGGTGGTTGTTCTGGGTACAGATTGCTCAGGATCTACGCATCCAAATTTCGTGAAAATGTAATCACATATCAGTTCTAGTATAATATATTTATCCAATGAATACACGTTTATTATCTGCATTTCTTCTTGGTGTAGCAATTTTAATGGCCAATAGTGTATAAAATGATACATTATTCGAGAAGATTAGATGTGTAGATCATGTAACTAATGAGGAGGTATTGAATAGAATTGGAGAGAAGAGACATTTGTGGCACAGCTTGACTAGAAGAAGGGATCCGTTGGTAGGACATATTCTGAGGCATGAAGGGATCACCAATTTAGTATTGGAGGGCAGCGTGGAGGGTAAAAATCGTAGAGGGAGACCAAGAGATGAATACACTAAACAGACTCAGAAGGATGTAGGTTGCAGTAGGTACTGGGAGATGAAGAACCTTGCACAGGATAGAGTTGCATGGAGAGCTGCATCAAACCAGTCTCTGGACTGAAGACCAGAACAACAACATTCGAGGTCATCGCAAGGTTCAATGAAGGTCAAATAAACAAATACACTAATGAGCCAAAACATTATGACCAAAAGTTTGTTTGTCCGCCTTTGGAACGAAATACATACCAGATTATGCCTATCAGGGATCCGACAGTTTGTTGGTAGGTTTGTGCATATATGTAGCATTAGATATCTACGCACAGGTTATGTAATTCGCGTAAATAACGGACCACTGATTTTCGTACGTGGCGATGGCGCGCGACAGCGACCCAGATGGGTTCCATAGGATTTACATCAGGCGAATTTTGTCACCGAGATCTCGAAGTGCTCCTCAAAGCACTGCAGCGTGGATCTGGCTCCGAGACACGGACAATTATACTGCTGAATGATGACGTCGCCGTCGGCGAAGATATCAAGCACGATGGGAAGCAGGTGGTTCGCAGGTGCCACAGGTCCCTTGCAAGCGCAGGAAAATGTCTCCCATAGCATAATACTGCTCCCACCAGCCTCGATGGCGGCGTTTGTGGAGTCGATCAGCGACCTAATGTAGCAAAAATTTGATTCACCAGAAGAGTGACACGTTTCCACTTATCGACGGTCGAATCCTGATGGTCCCATGCCCACTGCAATCATAACTGACGATGTCGTTGGGTCAATATGTGAACACGTAGGGGTGGTCTGCTGCGGAGCTCCATGTTTAACAATGTCCGATGAACGGTGCGCTGCGAAACACTTCTGCGTGCACCAGCATTGTGCTTTTTCTGCAGAGATACCCAGATCACCCTCTATCCTACTTTACAGGGCAGACATGCCTCTGAACCCCACGTTCTGTGAAGAGTCGTGGATGTCCTACCATTTAGCGCCTGTTGGTAGTTTCACTATCCTTCTACCTCTTTCCGTAGATGCTCACGACAGTAGCACGTGAACATTTGACCACCTTCGCCCTTTTGGAGATACCCGTTCGCAGGCTCTGCGTAATAATAATCTGCCCTTTCTCAGAGTCACTTATGTCAATTAATTTCCCCATTTGCAAACAATATCTTCGCTATGGTGATCCGCCGTCCGTGTCTGCTCCGCTTAAATACTTTTGCTACCGCGTCACATGCCCGCAACGCCACCAGGCGATATGCAATGTCGCAGTGGGCAGTGGACATGTTGTTTTGACTCACCAGCGTACGTTTTTAGTTCTATAAGGGATTAACTCGGAATAGAGAAGGGACACAGCAACTTACAACGTTAGATACAAACTGGAAGGAGCATCCCGAGGAATGAGTAGTGAGGGGACTCACTCAACGACTTGTAAACCAATGGTCTACGCTTTATTTATGTTTACCCTGTCTTGCACATGTAAAAATAATATTTATATGTTTTGACGTATTTATTCTTGCCAGTAAACACATTACTTAAAACTTAAAGTCCAAACCTCTCTTCGCCTTTTCCAAATCCGATTTCACAAACAGTGGTCCATGAAACAAAACCCAACCTTCGAATGACCTTTGATAATTTTCCCCTAAGATCATAGTTTTTGATAATGACATGTGACCCCTTATCTCCTTCCAATTTGTATCTAATTTTATGTTTTTCTGTATCGCTCCTCTATTTCTAGTTCATCCCTACTAGAACTAAAGATATGTTTGCTTAATCATCTTGGGGTTGAAGCTCTTTTTTTCCGTGTTTGCTTTAACAATACATATGTTTTTGGATAGGGTCCGCCTTTCGCAAAACACAATTTTGTTTTTTAATCCAAACGTGTTTCACTGCAGTTGCAGCATCTTCAGTGGGCTTTTATCTTTTTACCACATGGTGTGATTTTTCTGATGTGTTGTGTTTCTACAGTGACTGTTTTGTTCCACAGTTTGTCATCTGCAACCACTTACACATTTTCTTTTTATTCATCTTCATCACTGTCAAACACTATATACTGAGTTGCCACTGTCACTGTGACTGTTTACCAGCTGGTAACTCAACTCAATACATCGTGTTTGACAGTGATGAAGATGAATAGCAAGAAAATGTATAAGTGGTTGCAGATGACAAACTGTGGAACGAAACAGTCACTGTAGAAACACAACACATCAGAAAAACCACACCATGTGGTAAAAAGATGAAAAATAAAAGCCCACTGAAGATGCTGCAACTGCAGTGAAACATGTTTGGGTTAAAAAACAAAATTGTGTTTTGCTAAAGGCGGACTCTATCCAAAAACATACGTATGTTTTCTTATTTGACCTTAATTTAGCCGGCCGGTGTGGCCATGCGGTTCTAGGCGCTTCAGTCCGGAACCGCGCGACCGCTGCGGTTGCAGGTTCGAATCCTGCCTCGGGCATGGGTGTGTGTGATGTCCTTAGGTTAGTTAGGTTTAACTAGTTCTGAGTTCTAGGGGACTAATGACCTCAGCAGTTGAGTCCCATAGTGCTCAGAGCCATTTGAACCATTTTTGAACCATTTCAACCTTAATTTACCTTTGCCAGGATCTTTAATTTCACATGTAAAATCTTACGTTCTTTTCAAATTTTAAATCAAATATAAGGGTTTCCATTACAAAAATCGCTTTAGCCTGCAAATCAAGGTCACGGCCAACAGTAGCAATGCGTGGCCATCTTTGCTACCTACAACTTTATTAAAACATTTTGCCGTATCTGATTTCTATCCCGAGTTATTTCCCATTATGGATTAAAATGGAGCACACAGTATATAAACAGAAAACTTTAACAGCCCCGACAGCCAGCGATTGTAACTCCTGGTGATCATGGCAGGTTTCGAGTGTTTCATTCCGAGTGATGCGACTTTTAAACCGAGAAGATTTTACTGAAGCATGACAACGCGGAAGAATCCGAGGGCACAGTCCCAGATTAGCTCGGCTTGTCGACAGGCACTTACCGATGGTGGTGAAGAGCTTGCGCGCCACCGTGGTGCTGAGGCGGCCCGACTGGCGCAGGTGGTCCGCGAGCGCGCTCATGGCGACGGCGAACAGGTACTTGCCCAGGTACGGCAAGCTGGACAGCAGCCCGTTCTGAAACACACGAGCGCTCACGTATCTTCCCAGCTGTTGTTATTTAAGCGTCACCCTTGATCGCACACTTACTTACAGACATCATGTAGACAAGGTCAGGGGCAAACTATCAACAAGAAACAACCTCCTGAGTAAGCTCACCTCCACAAAATGGGGTGCCGACCCACATACTTTACGTACGTCGGCACTTGCACTCTGCTACTCGGTTGCTGAATACGCTGCCCCAGTTTGGGAAAGATCAGCGCATGCGAAACGAGTGGATCCTCTGCTGAACGATGCCTGTCGCGTAATCACGGGATGCCTAAGACCCACCCCGGTTAGCCAACTTTATTTGCTTAGTGGCATAGCTCCACCCAACATCAGACGAGCTATAGCAAGCGAAGCAGAGCGCCTCAAGCAGCTGCGCGACCAGCGCCATCCTCTCTTCGGACAAAACCCTCCACACACACGTCTAAAATCAAAACGGAGTTTCCTCACCTCAGTTCAACCGCTCGAAACCTCAAAACAAAAGGCCAGATTGTCAAAATGGCAAGCAACACTGCCTACGGGAGACCAGGCACCTCTAATCTCACCCAACGAACAACTGGCCTCTGGAAATGAACTAAAATGGCCATTATGGAGAACCCTCAATCGCCTACGAACTGGGGTGGGCAGATGCAACGTAAACGTGTGTAAATGGGGATACCGAGACGGGACGGACACGTGCCAGTGCGGACAGACCCAAACAATGGACCACCTCCTGGAATGCAGCAACTTGGGGGAAGTGTGCAGGAAAGAAGATCTGGCAAACGCTACGGCAGTGGCAGTTAAATGCGCTGAATTTTGGCGCGACGTGATATGATATATATACTATGTTGGTCTTTATATTGTAATGTGACTCCCCATTTTGGGTTTGTTTTACTTATACATATGTGTATTGTATTTGTATTTGTGTGTATAAGTAATATGTGGGTTGTCTGTGGCTTGGACACGATTAAATAAATAAAATAACAGGCACTGTAAGGGAGTCTGTAACGAGGTGCACAGGAGTCAAGAGATAAAAAGGCAGCTGACATTGGGGGTATAATAAAGCGAAATGGCGCTACAGATTTATGGTGTACGTAGCTTTGAAGTCGGCACCGCTATGTGAGATCCCCAAAATATTAACAGAGTACTGTTTACGATTCCTTCTTGTTCTTAATTTCTGAATAACCAAGAAAAGAAGCATGCTATGTGAAGAGGCTTCGTTCGTAATATAGCAGTTACCTTGATACGGACTAATGAAACTGATGTTTGGTCTATGTTCTCTTCCGGAAAATGCTGAAAGGATACACTGATGGAAAAAATCCCAACACCAACAAGGAAATGTGCGACATAAACGAAAATTGGAAGGCTGTTTCTGCATCTGAAAGATAACATCTACTCAAATCTCGCGTTAGTCACAGAATAGTGGTTCTCTCGGCACCACTATGAGGATGCAAATCAGGTTTGCTTTAAATATTCACCGTAACGACTGTGAGGGTTAGTTACCCTTGAGACTGGATGTAGTGAGCTGATTTTAGTCAAGAATGCATTTAAGGCGACGAAGACATCATTATCAACAGCTCACTAAGTTTGCACGAGGTCGCGTAATAGTGCTACGAGAAGTTGGATTTTCTTTCCACGATATTACAGAATGAGATGGCAGGAATGTAGCCGCTATACATTACTGCTGGCAGCAGTGGTTAAGGGGAGGGACGATCACAAAGGGTTCGGGCTCCGGATGGACAGGTGGAACTACCGAGAGCGAAGACCATCGTGTTCGGCGGTATGGCTGTGGCACATGGTACTACGTCTGCAGCAGCAATTCTAGTAGCAGTTGGCACCACAGTGACGCAACAAACTGTTACAGATCGATTACTTCAGTGACAGCTCCGAACTAGACACACTGTAGCGTGCATTCCGCCGATCCCCAGCCACCGCTGTTGGCGACTTTAGTGCTGTCAACGAGAGCTGATTGAAGGGTAATTCGAAGTTCTATTGTGCTTTATGATGAACAATGAATCTGCCTCGGTGCCAGTGATGGCCGTGTGTTGACTAGCAGGGAGCAGTTGAGGGCCTGCAATCAACCTGTCTGCGTGTTAGACACATTGGACCTATAGCTGGAGTTATGGTCTGGGGTGCGATTCCGTATGATACCAGGACCACTCTTGTGGTTATTCAACATACCCGGACTGCAGATTGTACGTCACTCTGATGATCTGACCTGCTGTGCTGTCGTTCGTGAACAGTATTCCAGGGAGTGTTTTCCAACAGGATAACGCTCGTCCACATACCGCCGTTGTAATCCAACATGCTCTACAGAGTGTCGACATGTTGCCATGGCCTGCTCGGTCACCAGATCTGTCTTCAGTCGAGCACATACGGGACATCATCCAACGACAACTCTAGCGTCATCCAAAAACAGCACTAACCGTCTCTGTACTGACCGACCAAGTGCGATAGGCTTGGAACTGCATTCCACAAACTGACATCCGGCACCTGTATCACACAAGGCACGCACGTTTGCACGCTTGCATTCAACCGGTTACACCGGTTATTAATGTATCAGAATTTCACATTTCAAATGGTTCAAATGGCTCTGAGCACTATGGGACTTAACATCTGAGGTCATCAGTCCCCTAGACTTAGAACTACTTAAACCAACCTAAGGACATCGTACACATCCATGCCCGAGGCAGGATTCGAACCTGCGACCGTACCAGCAGCGCGGTTCCGGACTGAAGCGCCTAGAACCGCTCGGCCACAACGGCCGGTATTTCACATTTGCAGTGGCGTTTTCTCGCGCTAACGTTAACCTGCGACATTGCAACGTGAATCACTTAAACATCTTACATAGACAAATGTGTTCCCAAAATTTCATTATTCTACACTAATTATTTCGTGTTGTTGCATTCTTTTCCTTTAGTGTATTTTGAAATGTTTGGTCGGTTTGCAATCTTTCTTGCTCACAGCGTTCACCCGAAGACCATTCACAGTTGGACTGATAGGAACTCTAAAGTCAAATCACGGAAACAAAATCGCAACGGTGAAAGTAAACAGTACAAACAAAATTCATTTATACAAAAGAAAATATCGTTTGAACGATTCCACTTACGAATGCAATGTTATTACACTTCAGAATATAATCGGCATGATTAGTACACCCTCAATAGCACATTCTGTCATTTTTTATCAAAACACTTCCAACAGAAGCTAATGTTTGAGGCAACTAATAAGAGGGACGTCGGTTTCAAGTTTGTGATGTCACGAAAACTCCCCTTACTATACCTTCATGCAAACAAAGTATTTGAAAACATCAACAGGTGGTTCAAAGCAAACTGATTGTCTTTGAATTCTAGCAAGGCTTTGTACATACAAAACAGTAATTAATTTTTGTAGCTAGTGTTTCCTATCACGTGTCTCCTCAAATCATGAGACAGAAGCACCAATAACCGTTAAGTTGTTGGAATTACAGATAGATCATAGTCTTAATTGTAAAACCCACTGCCTATAATTAATGAAGCACCTTCGTTGAGATACATTTGAATTGATGAAGCACTTTAGTTGAGATACATTTGCGTTACGTGTGATTATTTCAATAGGTGGTTTAAAAAAGATAAACTAGTTTATTCTGCTTATGCCCACTCACTAATTAGTTAGGGAATAATTCTGGGAATTCAGCTTACGATAAGAATGTTATTAGGTATTAATTCTAGAACATCCTGAAGAGATCTCTTAAAAAAATTTGGTGTTTTAACAATACATGGAGCCACCCAGGCAGTTTGATCATAAGAACAGTAAACATCGACCTTGTACACTCAGGCAATCACTTCGACAATTACTGGAAGAATTAAGTTAGGAAGCACGTAGTTTTTAACACAGAATGTTGCGTATAATATTCTTATGCAGTCCCAGTCACGTTAACGAGACGCAGAGAAAAGGTATGTGATTTGTTATTGGTGTGCATGAAAGTGTAGCACAGATATCCAGTGAGTTTGGTTGGTTTACTTTTGGAAAATATTACGTAAATTATAGCATTTCACTGTGAGCAGGTCAATGTTACACATGTAGATCTGCCAAGGAATGACGTGAACAATCAACAAGTCTCCGTTTGAGGGCATTGCTGCAGCGTATGTGCAACATAGCGCGACTCTGAGTAGGGTATACAGGCACCGACATGCAGGAAAGGGATTATTGTGGCATTTGGGCATTTTCGACGTGCTTGCAGTAAATGAAGAAATGTAAACTATGGCGACGTTATTACCAAATGCGTTCAAACAAAACCATCGTGCTGTTATTCTTTTCTTGGCTGCCGAAGAACCGCTAGACATCCATCGGAGAACGGAGAATGTGTGTGTCAGATAGCATATCTGTCGAAAAATACCGTTGTGGAATGGTGCGGCAAGTTCCGTGCTGGTTGCGATTTGGCACAAGACGCCGGTCAGTCTGGGAGGGCAGTCTCGCCCATTACGGATAACAACAAGCCGGCGGTTGACGATGCGATTAGGGCGGACCGGCACATAACCATTCGTGCGCCAGCGAAGATCTCGACATCAACTTGAGTAACGTGCAACACACTATCCGGCAAGAGTTGGGCCACCGTAAGTTCTGCAGCCAGTGGATGCCACGGGTTTGAACCCCTAACAAAATGTAAACCTGATGACTCTTTGCTTGAAACACTTGATGAATTTCATTGTTTAAGGTCACATGTTCTTTGAGCGCATTGTTGCAAGCGATGAAATCTGGTGCCATCACTAGGAACAGCAGCGTAAAGTGTTGACGATGCTCGCAGTGGTGCCACTCATCGTCTCGTCGTCCCAAAGCCATCTGCTGGAAAGGTGATGCTTAGCCTGTTCTTTGATTAGAGGGGCCTATTGCCCATTGCGTTCAAGGAATCTGGTACTTTCATCACTGGGTAACGGCACTGAGCAACGCTGGGGAAATTATGGCGTGCAGGTAACACTTTGCCGTCCGCACCTCTCGTACAAATTTATTCGCTTGGCACCGGCAGCGCTAAGTCGGATTACTTGGCTTGTCGCCGGCCGCTTGGCACCTTTCCGTTGATGACAAGCTTCAAACACATTGACTTTTGCGCGCTTTAATTTTCCGGAAATCCTCTATTTTGCCGTATCGTTCCACAAAATCGAATTTTCTTTTCAAGTAACTTCTCTACAAGTTCTACACTGTTATAATACACTACTGGCTATTAAAATTGCTACACCAAGAAGAAATGCAGATGATAAGCGGGTATTTATTGGACAGATACACTATACCAGAACTGACATGTGATTACGTTTTCACGCAATTTGGGTGCATGGATCCTGAGAATTCAGTACCCAGAACAACCACCTCTGGCCGTAATAACGGCTGTCATACGCCTGGGCATTGAGTCAAACAGAGCTTGGATGGCGTGTACAGCTAGCTGCCCATGCAGCTTCAACACGATACCGCAGTTCATCAAGAGTAGTGACTGGCGTATTGTAACGAGCCAGTTGCTCGGCCACCATTGACCAGACGTTTTCAGTTGGTGAGAGATCTGGAGAATGTGCTGGCCAGGGCAGCAGTCGAACATTTTCTGTATCCAGAAAGGCCCGTACAGGACCTGCAACAAGCGGTCGTACATTTTCCTGCTGAAATGTAGGGTTTCGCAAAGATCGAATGAAGGCTAGAGCCACAGATCGTAACACATCTGAAATGTAACGTCCGCTGTTCAAAGTGCCGTCAGTGCGAACAAGAGGTGACCGAAATGTGTAACCAATGGCACCCCATACCATCACGCCGGGTGATACGCCAGTATGGCGATGACGAATACAACACAGATGCGTCTATCATGATGCTGTAAACAGAACCTCGATTCATCCGAGAAAATGACGTTTAGCCATTCGTGCACCCAGGTTCGTCGTTGAGTACACCAACGGAGGCGTTCCTGTCTGTGATGCAGCATCAAGGGTAACCGCAGCCATGGTCTCCGAGTTGATAGTCCATGCTGCTGCAAACGTCGCCGAACTGTTCGTGCAGATGGTTGTTGTCTTGCAAACTTCCCCATCTGTTGACTCAGGGATCGAGACGTGGCTCCACGACCCGTTACAGCCATGCGGATAAGATGCCTGTCATCTCGACTGCTAGTAATACGAGGCCGTTGGGATCCAGCACTGCGTTCCGTATTACCCTCCTGAACCCACCGATTCCATATTCTGCTAACAGTCATTGGATCTCGACCAACGAGGGCAGCAATGTCGCGAAACGATAAACCGCAATCGCGATACGCTACAATCCGACCTTTATCAAAGTCGGAAACGTGATGGTACGCATTTCTCCTCCTTACACGAGGCATCACAACAACGTTTCACCAGGCAACGCCGGTCAACTGCTGTTTGTGTATGAGAAATCGGTTGGAAACTTTCCTCATGTCAGCACGTTATAGATGTCGCCAATCTTGTGTGAGTGCTCTGAAAAGCTATTCATTAGCATATCACAGCATCTTTTTCCTGTCGGTTAAATTTCGCGTCTGTAGCACGTCATCTTCGTGGTGTAGCAATTTTAATGGCCAGTAGTGTAATTATCCACGTAGAGGTGATGTCACTTTCCATCAGAAGGGGTCAATAGTTCCATCACTGTTTTTGCTAAAGGCTGTCCAACGCCGGAATATATCTATCTTGAATGAGGAAATGTATCCCGTACTCGAATCACACAGCATCCTAATGAGTATGCCGTATTTCGTAATTTTCGACGGATTGCAAACTTTAAAATTTACCGTCCACGGCAAGGTATCATTCCTTCATCAACTGAGACGTTTTGACTTAGATTTAACGTTTCTTTAAGCTTTTTGGAAAAATAATCAATTACGAAGTGCACTTTGACAAGCCGGTCGGCATTACCCAGTTTATTGTTGCTGTCGGAAAAATGTAAAAATCATAATTCTTGTCTGAATCGGTTGCGGAACATCGTTTTGCGAAATATCGGTGTGTCTATCAACGGATTCGTTGACCAGTAATCATTGATCTTTGGTTTTCTTACAGTTCCTATTAGGATAGCAAGCCCAAACCATTTTCTAAGTTCGGGTCCCGTAACGTCGACAAATTTGGCATTTTTAAAATTCAGTTTCCTTCTGTTGCAATTTTGACTGTAGTACTTTTTGGTTTCGTTGCTAATATATTCAAATAGATCTTTCCCAATATATAATTGTACGAAGTCATCGACGCTCTGTGTATCTTTGGGAAATATGTTTGGACCCGAGGATCCTTCAAATTTATTATTGGTCCTCGGTAAATCAAGTCTGACCACTGTGTACTGTCTTCTTCGCCTGATTCAGCCGAATCAGTTGGCAACCGTAGCGTTCTCCGAATTCTTCTTGGACTTATTTCACTATCGTTCTACGATTCTGCTTCACTTTCATTTTTTTGATATCCAGTGTCTTCTTCCCAATCGGCCAAGTCGGCCGGAACGTCAAACAAGACGTCCGCGCATTCATTGTAAATAATTCTATTGTCTCTTTCGTCCGCCGTGATGAAAGGGCACAAGTACTTATAAAAACAAAACACTTGTTGACGTGTTAATTTATTGTTACCTAAACAAAACACCAACAGAATGCAAAAGATACTAACGTGGTGTCGCCGGGCACTGAGCGATACTATGCTCGCGATATCACTGTGGTGTCGCCGGCCGTTGACAGCTATTTCGCGCACGACACCACTGTGGTGTCGCCGGACGGCATAGTGTTAATGTGAAACACCCGAGAAAACTGCAACAAGGGATGCTGCTGCTTCACGATAACGCACGCCCCTATATCGCGAATGTCGTAACGCAGTTACGCCAACACAAGCGAGAGACACTCGATCAACTGCTCTATAGTCCTGCTCTCTCCCCTTCGGTCCCTTACAAAAGACCTTGAAGGGTCGACGATTCTCTTCGGACGAGGATGTGCAACAGACAGTTACAGACTCCACGCAGCGGGATACGGGATTTCACCAAACGGGTGTCCGCACCGGTAGCTGAGTGGTCAGCGTGACAGACTGTCAATCCTAAGGGCCCGGGTTCGATTCCCGGCTGGGTCGGAAATTTTCTCCGCTCAGGGACTGGGTGTTGTGTTGTCCTAATCATCATCATTTCATCCTCATCGACGCGCAGGTCGCCGAAGTGGCGTCAAATCGAAAGACCTGCACCAGGCGAACGGTCTACCCGACGGGAGGCCCTTGCCACACGACATTACCATTTTTTTTATCAAACGGGTATTTTCAGACTGGTGCGTCGGTGGGACGACTGCCTCAATGTTCACAGCGATTTTGCCCGCGTAACATACCGATTCTGGACTGTACCTCCTTCGAACGGAAACTTTTTTCGTTCCTAGTATACGTAGAGATAAAGCGTAGACATTTTTATTTTGTTCCATTTTATTCCTCAGTGAAAGTGATATGGAGTAGTAATGCTACAAACTGTCCTAACCGATGTAGGTAGGTATGTGCTTGCACCAGCAGGGCGGGCATGGGCCCGCATACCGTGTATCTGTAACCTGTTTCTTCCGCATATTAAGATGCCACGCGAGGTCCTGACTAAGCGGGACAGGTTTCTCCTCAGAGCGCGTGTGTCGACAGGTCAGTTTGCTTAGCAGGAAAAGTCTTAGATTCTACAGGTCCGTGGTTTTAATCCCCGTTACCGTCAGTCTTTAAATAACGAAGTAGCGTGTTGGGTCACATCTTTCAACGACGCCACAGAGTAAAACTGTATGCATTTGAACGATCTCGCAGATGATTTACATCTAGCAAAGCAGCTCAGTGTGATATCTGCCATCCCCACAGATTTATGTGCAAGTACCATTTTAAATCCCATCCTTCAACATTATATATAGATTTATATATATATATATTTATTTATTTATTTATTTACGGCGAGGGTGAGCTGCTGCTTTTAGGACCAAGCTTTGATCATCTTTATGCCTTAGCACATTTCGCAACAGCTTTCTAAAAATGCGACCTCCGTATACAAACTGCGCCGAACACAGTAAATTGGTGATTTCACTTCAACATGCGTTGTATATGCCATTCGATTGTGGTACTGCGATCTTCCTTAAATGATACTATCAGTCTGAAAGCACAAAATCTCTTTGTAAGGGGAAGACGAGTAATATAGGTCGACCAAGAGTGACTGAACTGAACGCATGAGAGAATCTTTCGCGCTTAGCGCTAAGAAAATTGTTTGGAGGACTAGCCATAAATTGCGAATTCCAGTGATGCATGCGACGAAACTTTTAGGCAAATGTTTGCTATGGCATCCGTGTCATTTATGGTTGTAGTAAGCTGCAAGTCTCTGGTAATGGTTTACACGCCAAGCAACAAAATGAAAGGCTGTTGCGTGAAGAAGATGTTCTTCATGGTGACGCCTTCAGACATGAAGAGACGTTGAATCTCAACGGAAAGTTAAATATTCATAACATGTTTATTCAGAAATCAGAAGCTCCCCGTGGGATGCTGCGTGTGAACGAGACATTCCAGAACTGAATGTTTTTCAAGGGGAGAGTGTTGTACCCGGAGGATAGCCTACCTAGGATGATATTTCCTGACCGCTGTTTCCAACTAGTGACCGATTTTAGACTACATGAGGGAAAACACAGCAGAGACCGCCATAAGCATTTTCCGGAATTTTCCACTTTTTTGTGAGACATGGAGTTTTGTTTTTTGCAGCGTTTGTAAATATTACAAGTTCTACATACATAATGTGATCAAAAGTATGCGGACACCTGGCTGAAAATGACTTACAAGTTCGTGGGGCCCTCCATCGGTAATGCTGGAATTCAATATGGTGTTGGCCCACCCTTAGCCTTGATGACAGCTTCCACTCTCGCAGGCATATGGTCAATCAGGTGCTGGAAGGTTTCTTAGGAAATGGCAGCCCATTCTTCACGGAGTGCTGCACTGAGGAGAGGTATCGATGTCGGTCGGTGAGACCTGGGACGAAGTCGGCGTGTAACAACAACGACGCTGTACTATTGTACATATAAGTAATTTTTTTCTTCTGATTTTTCGATAAACTAGTGTAATTGATGTTCTGATTTCATTTCTTTTTTGTTTCATGTCATTGTGTTAGGAAAACTGTAAACGCGTTTCAATGTGAATATTAATGTTTATGTCAAATGTCAAGCAATATTGTAACAGAATTGAAATGTAAGAAACGTTGAAACTGTTGTAAGATATTTAAAATTGTAGTTGTGCGTCTGGTCCATACGTAGGCAATGTGTTAGGATATGTAGAATGCAAAACCTCGGGTGAATACCCTATCTGTAAGGGAGCGGTAAAAGGTGGATGGCAGGCGAGTGCGGGAAAATGCACGCGGGCACTGCACGGCACTACGGGCTCAGTAGTAGTTGGAGTTTGGCATTGGTCTGAGCAACACGTTCTGGAGCGAGGAGGCTCTCCTGGAAGACGTAGTTTCATTGAGCCTCGGGTATGCCGTTCCAACGACCACACAGCATGGCAAAATTCCATAGGCACTAAATGGAAAAGTATTGCGACGCTAAGAAGAATTAAAGTGCCGATACGTCAAGAGCCATAGTTGGGGTTGTATGTGTGCTCTGTGCCTCGCCATCTCGCCGCCTGCCGACCGCCGCATCGATACAAGTAGGTTGAAACTTTTAGTACTGTATTCGTATGGTCCAGAGAGTGAACTATTCAATGACAACTTAAATTTTACCAGAACTTTCCTATCATTTAATTATCCTCACAACTAACCTAGAGCCGGCCGAAGTGGCCGAGCGGTTAAAGGCGCTACAGTCCGGAACCGCGCGACCGCTACGGTCGCAGGTTCGAATCCTGCCTCGGGCATGGATGTGTGTGATGTCCTTAGGTTAGTTAGGTTTAAGTAGTTCTAAGTTCTAGGGGACTTATGACCACAGCAGTTGAGTCCCATAGTGCTCAGAGCCATTTTTGAACTAACCTAGATAGGGTCCTTTCCAAATGTTGTGCAATCCGAGTGTCCCGAAATGAAAAATTAAATTTGGTGTTAACAATAATTACTTGCAGACCTAGCTATGTTATAATGGTGTTTAAAGAACTGTTTTGTTAACGAACCAGTAAATGAATAACGAAGGTCTAACGAAGTTGGAAGATAACTTTAATATTGATATAGTAATGAAGTTCAATTATTTCGAGACAGATATAAAGATATTTAAATGAGCAGTAAATAAGATAGAAAGAGTAGTAACTCATATACTGGAAATCTTGAACGCATGATAATGTCAGTAATCAATTTTTTAATATAGTAATCATAACAGTTTCAGGGTCCCCTCCCCCTTTTTATTCATTTGAATTCTGAAGTGTTCCACATTCGTTTGACCAGCAAAAGTTAAAGTCAATATATAAGTCAAAATTTATCAGTGTTTTATCTTTATCAAAATTGACATTTTGTGTGTGGCTCGAAAGTGCTATTTCTAGGGTAACCTATGCCCGATTTTAATCAGATCAGTAGACAGTACGAAGTTTTGTAGTATACATTATAGTGTAGTGTTATGTATTCATGGTTTTTCCATATCAGTACAGAAAGTGAAACTATCAGTTCAATAGATTTTCTGGTTCTAAAATTTACTATATTATGCAGTGTTACTACGTGTTGTTTTGCATGAATACACACCAGCTTGTACAGGGAAGAAACTCAGTTAATGCCTAATTAGGCTGGCGACCGTATTATTAACAAATTGGTAGCATCTTCTGTGTTGCTTTTTGTCCGTCCTGACGTGTAGTTGCATTTCGAACTTGCTTGACGTATCATTGTTATTGCAGAGTGGGTGTAAGTCTGATTTGCCACCATTCAGGTACACGCGGTCAATATCTATACAAAAATCCTGTCTCGTAAGGTAAACCCCACTCACTTACCATAGTACAGGCTTTAATGAGTATTGTGTGCCCCACGCGCACGTTACAGGCGTTCCAAAACATCCCAAATGTGTTCAATAGGATTCAGGTCAGAACTTAGTGCAGGCCAGTCCATTACAGAGATGTTATTGTCGTGTAACCACTCCACCACAGACCGTGCATTATGAACAGGTGCTCGATCGTGTTGAAAGATGCAGTCGCCATCCCCGAATTGCTCTTCAACAGTGGGCAGCGAGAAGGTGCTTAAAACATCAATGTAGGCCTGTGCTGTGATAGGGCCACAGAACACAACAGGGGGTGCAAGCCCCCTCCATGAAAAACACGCCCACACCATGACACCACCGCCTCCAAATTTTACTGTTGGCACTACACACGCTGGCAGATGAAGTTCACCGGGCATTCGCCATACCCGCACCCTGCCATCGGATCGCCATATTATGTACCGTGATTAGTCTCTCCACACAACGTTTTTCCACTGTTCAATCGTCCAATGTTTACGCTCCTTACACCAAGCGAGGCGTCGTTTGGCATTTACCGGTGTGATGTGTGGCTTATGAGCAGCCGCTCGATCATGAAATCAGTTTTCTCACCTCCCGCCTAACTGTCATAGCACTTGCAGTGGATCCTGATGCAGTTTGGAATTCCTGTGTGATGGTCTGGATAGATGTCTATTACACATTACGACCCTCTTCAACCGTGGGCGGTCAGTCAGTCAACAGACGAGGTCGGCCTGTACGCTTTTGTGCTGTACGTGTCCCTTCACGTTTCCACTTCTGTCACATCGGAAACAGTGGACCTAAGGATTTTTAGGACTGTGGAAATCTCGTGTGCAGACGTATGACACAACTGACACCCAATCACCTGACCACATTCGAAGACCGTAGGTTCCGCAGAGCGCCCCATTCTGCTCTCTCACGGTGTCTAATGACTACTGAGGTCGCTGATATGGAGTATCTGGCAGTAGATGGGAGCACAATGCACCTAATATGAAAAAACGTATGTTTTTGGGAGTGCCCGTATACTTTTGATCAAAGAGTGTATGTAAGTACCGTATAACATATTAAAGCTGCTTTGAGGCTGTTGTCAATTCTCCAGCTACAGAGTTTTATGGTGGGTAAAATCCTGTGTATTTGTACTGTGGAACTACAATGCACAGCAAAAATAAAGGATCACTTTTTCGAAGCCCCGTGATTGTCAGACGCAGAAGTTTGAAATTTAGCCCAAAGGTGCCTACAACCTTCTTCTGTGATGGAGCAAAAGCGTGGCGCACTGCAACGTCAACCTCGGGCGTAGCGACGGTTCCAACAGCAAGATGTTGACACATGCAAAAAAAAGCCAGACCTCAGAAATTCCTGCGACTTTTAAAGTAGATTAATGATGTCATATTGGCTCCAAATTTCACCCAAATTCTGCACAAGGCCACCGTGGACGTGTCACATGATTGGAAGGTCATCACGCCGTCTCTTATCCATATTTCACTTCCTCTTTTGGCGCCTCTGCGATGGAGGTCAGAAACGCGACATCTAGTGTTAAAATGACGACGTTTTCTTATGGGTGGCTGAGGTAAGCATTTCAGACACATCGCCGATAGGAACCGACACGAAAAGTTCTCAGGAGGCGGCATAAAGCTCGTCAATGAAATCACTCCTTCATTTGGGGCGTTGATTCCCACGCATTTCGCGGTCGAAAACAACAGTTCGAGAGCGATAATCAACAGACGACACTCTCGATAAGCCGCGACGCTGCTGACACACTGTGGATGATCCAACCATTCTCTAAGGACATCGTGGGCCTGTAACCCACTGAAAATGACTGCACCCTTTGGAGTGTAGTGTAACTTCAATTTTTGCGTTGATATACAGGATGGAACCGCTAATGATGATTCAAAACCGTACAACGAAATTTGAACGTGATCCGAAGCAAGAAAGGGTACTCATGCTTATTGAACCCTCTTGTGAGGTGATCATGAGGAAGGGGCTGGGGCGGGAGGATATGACATAGGCACATGTGTGAATAAAACAGCAAAGGGTTCCTCTAACAAGGGCAAGGCCTCAGACACGGCCAACCGTTTCGGCTCAAATTTGGCAAGTCGCTTGTGTACAACCTAAAACGAAGGACACTAAGATATTTTGGGTCAATACCCTCGCAATTCTGAGAAAATCAGTCCTAAAGGTTATGACGAGCAATCGACTCAAAATTGGCGAGATCGATAGACGCAATCTTCTCCACAAATCGACGAAAGAAGCTTTTACAACTGCCGCTTCTGTACCCACATGGTAAACGCTTTTTGCCGACAGCGCCGATAGCGCAACGGCCAAGGTAACTGGCTGGGAATCGGAGAACCCGGGTTCGAATCTCGAAGAAACCTAGCGGATATTGTTCTTTTCGTTTGTATTTTTCCATATATCAATTGATATGGATAGGAGGGTTAATAAGGTAAGTAAATGAATAAGGAATGTTAACAATTAGGTAGGCAAACTAATTTCCCAAACGCCGTGAGATAGTAAAGTAGTGCACTTTTAAGCCTTGCCACAAGAAAACAACTCCGAGTAAGAGTGCTGCGAATTCCTCACGAGGGATCACAGATAGCCAACCGCGCGACGCTTGGTTACAGCGAGGCACGGGACAGAATGCACGCGGGGAGAGTTATGTTGTGCCGGTTGCCTCGTCGTCATATCATAGTTGTGAACCTGCAAGAGTGAAGGTGTCCAGCACCTCTGCCACCCATAAGAAAACTTTGTGATTTCAACGCTATTGTCGCCGTTCTGACCTCCATCGCAGAGGAAACAGAAGACGGGGTTAAATGTGGGCAAGAGGCGGTGTGACGATCTTCCCATCGCGTGACAGGTGCACGGTGGCGTCGGGCAGAATTGTGGAGAAATTTGGTGTCAATGTGACATCATTAACGCACTCTACACCTGTCTTGAACTTCCGAGCTGTGGTCTTTATTTCGCATGTGCCTACTCTTTGTTGTTTGGAGCGTTACTGAACCTGAGGGCCACATCGCAGCGCGCCACGATTTTGCACCATTACAGAGGAAGTTTCTAGGCCCGCCAGGGTAGTCAAGAGCGCTAACGCGCTGCTTCTTGGACTCGGGTAGGCGCGCTGGCCCTGGATCGAATCCGCCCGGCGGATTCACGACGAGGGCCGGTGTGCCGGCCAGCCTGGATGCGGTTTTTAGGCGGTTTTCCACATCCCGCTAGGTGAATACGGGGCTGGTCCCCATGTTCCGCCTCAGTTACACGTGGTAAGACATTTGCAACACGTCCGCACTATTTCACGATTAACACTAGACGCAGACAGTTGGCGTACACTGATTCCATTCTGGGGGGTAGGGGGTGGCGGCAGGAAGGGCATCCGGCCATCCCTAACACTAACACTGCCAAATAGTGCACCTTTTTGTACTTTAAAACGGAAGGCTTTTTTACCACACCACATTTGATATTAGCAAACAAAATTAGCTTTTTAATGTCTTAACAATTTTCTCTGCCTCTAAATTCGAAATATGTGTTAGTTGCCAATATCTTCTGTTTCAAATCTTTTAAACTTGTAATTGGTTTTTAATAATACCTCTTCTTAATTTGATTTCACTTACTGGTTGTTGGTATATTGGAGAGCAATAATGTCTCACACACACTATCAGATATAGTATTGACAAGATTTTTCTCTACTCCTACACTTTTAATTTTGAATAGAGTATTTGTTGCTAGATACATTATGTAGTATTTCGCCCATACTGTTTGTTCTCTACATCGAAGAGGCATGACAGAAATAAACGAAAGGTCGAAGAGTGGGATTAAAATTCGATGTGAAAGGATATCAGTTTTAAGCCTTCCGTTTCAAGGTACAAAATGATGAACGATCATCGATGTATTGCTTAATCATCCTCACGTTATGTAACTACACAGTGCAGCACTATTGAAGTTCCACCTTTTCGAAACAATATTAAGACAGTGCTCTTCTCAGTCAACGTAAAGAAGAATTACAGGATCTGTCGAAAGGAATGAACAGTCTAATAAGTACAGAATACGGACTGCGAGTAAATCGAAGAAAAAACGAAAGTAATGAGGACTATCAGAAATGAAACAGCGAGAAAGTTAACATCGGAATTGGTGATCACGAAATAGATGAATTTAAGGAATTCTGCTACCTAGGCAGCAAAATAACGCATGACGGACGAAGCAAGGAGGACATACACTGAAGCGCCAAAGAAACTGATATAGGCATGCTTATTCAAATACAGAGATATGTAAACAGATAGAATACGGCGATGCGGTCGGCAACGGCTATATAAGACAACAAGTGTCTGGCGCAGTTATTACATCGGTTACTGCTGCTACAATGGCAGCTTATCAAGATTTAAGTGACTTTGAACGTGGTGTTACAGTCGGTGCACGAGCCATAGGACACAGCATCTCCGAGGTAGCGATGAAGTGGGGATTTTCACTTATGACTATTTCACAAGTGTACCGTGAATATCGGGAACGCGGTAAAACATCAAATCTCCGACGTCGCTGCGGCCCGAATAAGATCCTGCAAGAACGGGACCAACGACGACTGAACAAAATCGTTTAAAGTAACAGAAGTGAAACCCTCCCGCAAATTGCTGCAGATTTCAGTGCTGGGCCATCAACAAGAGTCAGCGTGCGAACCATTCAAAGAAACATCATCGATATGGGCTTTCAGAGTCAAGGGCCCACTCGTGCACCCTTGATGAACGCAAAATACAAAGCTTTACGCCTCGCCTGGGGACGTCAACACCGATATTGCACTGTTGATGACTGGAAACATGTTGCCTGATCGGACGAGTCTCGTTTCAAATTCTATCGAGAGGATGCACGTGTACGGGTATGGAGATAAACTCATGAATCCATGGACCCTGCATGTCAGCAGGGAAGTGTTCAAGCTGGAGGAGGCTCTGTAATGGTGTGGGGCGTGTGCAGTGATATGGGACCCGTGATACGTCTAGATACGGCTGTGACAGGTGACACGTGCGTAAGCATCCTGTCTGATCACCTGCATCCCTTCATGTCCATTGTGCATTTCGAAGGAATTCGGCAATTCCATCAGGACAATGCGACACCCCACACGTCCAGAATTGCTACAGAATGGCTCCAGGAACACTCTTCTGAGTTTAAACACTTCCGCTGGCCAACAAACTTCCAAGACATGAACATTATTGAGCATATCTGGGATGCCTTGCAACGTGCTCTTCAGAAGAGATCTCCACACCCTTGTACTCTTACGGATTTATGACCAGCCCTGCAGGATTCATGGTGTCAGTTCCCTCCAACACTACTTCAGACATTATTCGAGTCCATGCCACGTCGTGTTGCGGCACTTCTGCGTGCTCGCGGCCGCTCTATACGATATTAGGCAGGTATACCAGTTTCTTTGGCTTGATCCTTATGAATGCCATCTGGTTACAGTAAAATTGTAAATAGCCGTTCGCTCCCTCTATTTTACCCCTGCTATCCTCAGAATTTCAAAGAGTGTATTCCATTCAGCATAGTCTGAAGTTTTCTTTAAGTCTACAAATGCTACATACATCGGTTTGCCTTTCCCTAACCTTCTGTGAGAAGTCGTAGGGCTAGTATTGCCACGCGTGCTCCTACATTTCTCCGGAATCCAAACTGATCTACTGCCACCTCGGCATATATCAGTTTTTCCATTCTTCTGTAAAGAATTCGTGTTAGAATTTTGCAACCATGACTTGTTAAACTAATAGTTCGGTAATATTCACCCCTGCTTTCTTTAGAATTTGAATTATTATATTCTTCTTTAAGTCTGAGGGTATTTCGCCTGTCCCCTACATTTTGCATATCAGGTGGAAGAGTTTTGTCATACCTGGCTCTCATAAGGCTATCAGTAGTTCGAACGGAATGTCGTCTAGTCCCAGTGCCTTGTTTCGACTTAGGTCTTTCACTGCTCTGTCAAATTCTTCGCGCGGTATTATATCTCTCATCTCATCTTCATCTACATCCTCTTCCACGTCTATAATATTGTGTAGACCCTCTATGTATTCCTTCCACGGTTCTAGGCGCTTCAGTCTGGAACCGCGCGATCGCTACGGTCGCAGATTCGAATCCTGCCTCAGGCATGGATGCATGGATGTATGTGATGTCCTTAGGTTAGTTAGGTTTAAGTAGTTCTAAGTTCTAGGGGAATGATGACCTCAGATGTTAATGGCTCAGAGCCATTTGAACCATTTTATTCCTTCCACATTTCAGCTTTCCTTTCTCTGCCTAGGACTGGTTTCCCATCTGACCTCTTGATATTCATACAGCTGGCTCTCACTTTCCTGTATGTTGTATCTATTTTTCCCCTAGTGCATATGCTTCTAAATCCTTACATTTGTCGTGTAGCCATTCCTGCTTAGCCACATTACACTTCGTTTCTCGTTTCATCAATTGAATTAAATATCTCTTGTGTTGCCCAAGAATTTCTACTAAGCCTCGTGTTTTTACCTGCTTGATCCTCTGTTGCCTTCACTATTTCATCTCTCAAATCTACCCATTCTTCTTCTACTGTATTCATTTCTTTCTTCTTGTCAATCGTTCTCTAATGATCTCTCTGAAACTCTCAACGACCTCTGGTTCTTTCACTTTATCCAGGTCCTATTTCCTTAAATTCCTACCTTTTTGTAATTTCTTCAATTTTAGTATAGAGTTCATAACCAATAAGTTTGGTCAGAGTCTACATCTGCCCCTGGAAATGTTTTACAATTTAAAATCTGGTTCCGAAATCTTTGTCTTACAATTATATAATCAGTCTGAAACCTTCTACTGTCTCCGGGTCTCTTCCATACATACAGACTTCTTTCATGATTCATAAACCAAGTTAGTGATGATTAAATTATGCTCTGTGCAAAAATCTACCAGGCGGCGTCCTCTTTCATTCCCTTTGGCCTAGTTTTGTAAGTAGGCGTTTTAGGTTTTTATGTTGGTAACGCCACGTAGCGCTCTGTATGAAAATCACTGACTGTGCTGTGTGCAGTCTGTGGCTGGTTGGCGTTGTTTCAATATTCGCTATTGTAGTATTGGTCAGTTGGATGTGAACAGCACGTAGTGTTGTGCAATTGGAGGTGAGCCGCCAGCAGTGGTGGATGTGGGCAGAGAGATGGCAGAATTTTGAGTGCGGACAATCTGGACGTGTGCCCATCAGAAAGAGTAAATTTGTAATACTGGATATCATGAACTGATTTTTTATGTATATATATATATATATATATATATATATATATATATATATATATATATATATATATATATAATGACTTTTGAACATTATTAAGGTAAATACATTGTTTGTTCTCTATCAAAATCTTTCATTTGCTAACTATGCCTATCAGTAGTTAGTGCCTTCAGTAGTTAGAATCTTTTATTTTGCTGGCAGTATTGGCGCTCGCTGTATTGCAGTAGTTCGAGTAACGAAGATTTTTGTGAGGTAAGTGATTCATGAAAGGTATAGGTTATTGTTAGTCAGAGCCATTCTTTTGTAGGGATTATTGAAAATCAGATTGCGTTGCGCTAAAAAATATTGTGTGTCAGTTTAGTGTTTATCGGAAAAAGTAAAGAGAGAAAAGTCAGAGTACGTTCAGTTTTGCTCAGCTGTTTAAAAATCAAATAACGTAGAGGTTTCAAATGGTTCAAATGGCTCTGAGCACTATGGGACTTAACATCTGAGGTCATCAGTCCCCTAGAACTTAGAACTACTTAAACCTAACTAACATAAGGACATCACACACATCCATGCCCGAGGCAGGATTCGAACCTGCGACCGTAGCGGTCGCGCGCTTCCAGACTGAAACGCCTAGAACCGCTCGGCGTAGAGGTTTACTAGCACAGTCATTCTTAATTTTTCTAAGGGGATGTTTCAGTTTTCCTTCTCTTCCTTTTCCTACTATCGATTTCCAGGCCACCATCTCTATTAAATTTTCGTCTCCCTTAACTATCTGAGTAATTTATTTTATCTCATCATACATTACTTCAGTCTCTTCATCATCTGCGGAGCTAGCTTATATGTCAACTAGCGTTTACCGTATAACCTGTTAATTACAACATTTAACTTAAAAAGTGCCTTGTGACTTAGGTACAAAATGTGTTAGCGACAAAGTATTGATACTATACTTCATAAAAATTTCATAGTGTGTAGAATGGACAGGCGACGTAATGCTGCGTGACACGAATGTGTGCACTCGTTCGCTGCTGAAATCTGAAGTTGACAAATGCAAAGGACACAGGACACAGATTGTACAAAAACGATTTGTTGAAAAGTTTTACTGTCAATGAAAATTGAGCTGCATAGAGTGGAAAAATTTGAAGGTCAGTTACAAAACGAACTTGACATTCGCAGCATGTTCGTGGATCACAACAGAACAATGGGGACTTCAATGCGGGAATAGGACAGAAACACCACCTCAAGCGATGCTGGAAACGCGAATTAAATTACGCTTTTTCTGCACAAAAATGTTTCGTTCGGCTAGGCCTGCTTGACGTGTAAATAATATGTACAGTGCTTAATTGTCAACTAAAATGTCTAGGTAGTTGGGGAGTTGGCTGAAGCGGAGAACCACTTCCTTTGATCTGCCTTCGTAAAAGATACGTGCAGTAGTTAATTTTTTCGTTTATTACTTAAGAAAGTTAAACCTCGCAACTTCTGTCTAAAGATTTACTTTCACCAGAAAACTTGCGTTTGCGCATACAGATGTTATACTTTTAATTATACTTAAATTTATTTTCGGAATTAAACAATGGAAACTTATAGTTTGAGGGAACAGCTTGTGTATATTATATGAAACTTTGTTCAAAATGGTTCAAATGGCTCTAAGCACTATGGGACTTAACATCTAAGATCATCAGCCCCTAGACTTAGAACTACTTAAACCTAACTAATCTAAGGACATCACACACATCCATGCTCGAGGCAGGATTCGAACCTGCGACCGTAGCAGCAGTGCGGTTCCGGACTCAAGCGTCTAGAACCGCTCGGCCACAAGGCCGGCAATGAAACTGTGTGGAAACGTTTGTAAGGACATGCGGAAGAGAATGCAAGCATGCACATGTGCATGCGTTGTGTTGTACAGGTCCTGGATATCAGTTTTTGGGATGGAGTTCCATGCCTGTTTCACTGTGGGCAAGCGTTACCTTATTGGAAAACTTCCAATCCATATGTGGCATACAGCATACCAGTGCTTAACAGTATTGGTTAAAAACAGTCTTGGTTGCAATTTTAGTCTTTTATTTTTCAACGACGCGTTTCGCCTTATTTAAGCATCTTCAGGTTATCTTAATTTGGTTATTTATTAGAAGAATCCTTTAGTCAGTGTAGCCAAAGGACATCGTCGAATATATCAGCCCAACATCGCCTTCGTTAATCTCAGTTTTTACTGGTAACCTGAAGATGACTAAATAAGGCGAAACGCGTCGTTGAAAAATAAAAAACTAAAATTACAACCAAGACTCTTTTTAACCAATACTTATTGGAAAACACTCCCTGGAATGCTGTTAATGAATGGCAGTACGACAGGTGGAATCATCAGATTGATGTATAAATTTGCAGTCAGGGTGCGCCGGATAACCACGACAGCGCTCCTACTGCCACACGAAGTCGCACACCGGACCATAACTCTAGGTGTAGGTCCAGTGTGTCTAGTGCGTAGACGGCTGGTTGCAGGCTCTCAACTGGCCCCCTTCTAACCCAGCAGACGGCCATCACTGGCACCGAGGCGCAACCAGCGTTCATCATACGCAACACAACAGACATCCGTCCTGGCCTCCAATGAGCTCTCGCTTGACACCATTGAAGTCGAAAACGGCGGTGGTTTGGAGTCACTGGAATGCACGGTGCAGGGCGTCTGACTCGGAGCTGTCCTTGAAGTAACCGATCTGTAACAGTTCGTTGTGTCATTGTGGTGCCAACTGTTGCTTAAATGGCTGCTGCAGATGCATACGATGGGCCGGAGCCATTCGCCGAAGACGATGGCCATCCCTCTCGATAGTGCCACGTGGCCGTCCGGAACCCCGTCTGCTTGCGGCCGTACATTCTCGTGACCACTGCTGCCAGCAGTCATGTACATTGGCTGCATTATTCCCAAGTCTTTCTTCAATATCGCAGAAGAAGCATAAAGCTTCTCTTATACTCTCGTAGCCCTATTACACGACAGCGTTCAAACTCGGTGAGGTGTTGATGATAGCGTCTTTGACGCCTTAAAGACATTCTTGACTAATATCAACCCACTGCATCCAGTCTCAAAGGTAACTACCGCTCACACAACCGCTGCAGCGTATATTTAAAGCAAACCTGATTTGCATCCTCATAGCGGTGCTACTAACGCTACTTATGCGACTGGCGCGATATCTTAACAGACATCATCTTCCAAGATGCTACTGCAGGCGACTGTTAAATGACTGTGCGCAACGGAAAATAATAAACGCTAAAGTGAAGATTTGGCCCTGTCTGACTACCCCCTGAAGCATATCTTAGGATCTCTTAATGCTCTTTAACGTATAAATTCCAACCTAAACAGAAATGAATGATTAAGGGAACTAATTATACTAAATGATAAACGTTGTTGCTGCTTATACATTTATTGTATATTAAAAACAATCTATTACAAATGTTTATATTTCCTAGCTAAAATTACTGATCCATTGAACAACCCTGCCATTTTATTATGACTGCGCGATCTAATATAAATAACGCGAAATGACTGACATCATGTATGTACCAAACACAAGAAGACACTACTTTTAAATATGATCTACAATGGAGTCCAACGTCAGTGGAAATAAATCCTACGTGATCACAGCTGTTTAGCCTTATAGCCCCTAACAATTAAAAGCAATTAGCAATATCAGCGTATGTACTGCGTTCGGTGCGTCAGAGTGATGGTTCTCGTACACGTCTGCGACGATGGAAGAACTCCAGGCACAAAATAAATTCTTTCAAAGAGTTGGACGGCTGAAGGCGGTCCTCTGACTACTATACTCTAATACTGTCTTGTCCTCTCTGTGTTCTACGGACGAGAAACGCGAACTCCCAGCCACAAGGACGGAGTTCAGATAACGTCTCAACTTAAGTATAGGCAGAAGAAGTGCTGTACAACCTATCACATGATACCTAATTGTGTTTGTAGATCACGGCAAAGTACGTGGAAGAGTGCTTGTAAGGTGCGAAATTATAGCCACCTTACTATCTTTCAGGTGAAGAAACACTCCTACCAACTTTCCTCATTTCGCACAACTCATTCTTGGCTTTGTGATTTTTTACCCACGTTTTGTTGTGACTGACCCTCCTTTTGTGTTCCGAGGACACTGCACACACGTATTAATGTGCTTTGTGTAATTTCTTTCTTTATAAACGCGTTTTTGCTTCGCACAACGCGATGAGCACTATGTTGTGATTCCTAACCCCGTCGGCGTTCATTTGTTCCCGAGAGAGTTTCGCGCCGAACTTGAATTTTGTTTACTTCCCTTTCTCTTTCTGTGTGTGTGTGTAAGCTCCTTTAGCTGTTTGTGATCTCTTTTCTGTATAGTTCCTTTTAAATAATGTGCCTTTACAGAATGTAGTGTTTTCGTTTAAAACTTGTTTGCCTTCTGTTGTTGCCTTTTGTATCTGGAAGTTTTCTTGTATTGTCAGTTTGTGGTATAGGCTGTGGCTGGTTTTCAGTATTTTTAAATCTGTTGTTTTTCGAGTTGGATGGTGGTTATGGATTGTTAGGTGGTCAGCAAATGTGCTATGGATGCTCTTACTTTTTAGGGCTCTGCGGTTCTGAGCATCTCGATTTAAAGTTCTTGCATGTTCGTCCTATATATACTGATTGACAAATGTTGCATGTGAGTTGGTGTATTCCTGATCTGTCGAATTTATCTGTGGGTGTTTCCTGTGTTCTGAGTTTTCTCTGTGTTGTGTTATCTGTCCTGTATCCTATTTGAAGTCCCTGTGTCTTCCGTATGTTGCGTATTCTGTAGAAACACTTTTTTTACTTGCATCTTTTGTACATCTTTTCTGGGCTAAGAGAATGTTGCGTCTTAAGTATGTTGTTTAGTGTAGGCTATAGGCTATTGGTAATTACGTGTGGAGCGTAGCAACGTATTTGTGTTATTGGTGTAACTGTTCTCGTCTTCGAAGACTGAATTGATGCGGCTCTCCTGTACTGAGAAAGCGCCTTCGTCTTTTCGTAGCTACTGCAAGTTGCAACCTACATCCACTTTAGGCTGTTTTCTGTAGTCAAGCCTTTGTCTTTCTCTACAGTTTTTACCCTCTACACTTCCAGTATGGAATCATACATTCCTTGATGTCTCAAGATGTTTGCTATAGCCCGTTTACTTTCTTTCATCAAGTTGTGTTGTAATTACTTTTTCTCCCGAATTCGACAGTGTACCTCCGCATTAGTTATTCTGTTACCCTATGATCTCCAACATTCTTCTATAGCACCATGTGCCAAAAGCTTCTGTTCTCTACTTGTCTGAACTGTTTATCGTGCATGTCTTACTTCCGCACAAGCTTACACTCCAGACAAATACTTTCAGAAAAGAATTACTAATATTTAAATTATTTGATGGACTAGCGATCCTGTCTGACTTTGCACTGGTAGCACAGTGTCTATGGCTGTACGACTTGTCTGGCATAGCGGTCAAAATTATACCAGAATGAAAAATGGTCCTGTCATAGCACAAAAAAAAAGAAGAATATATCCCGGACAGAGTTGGGATGTAAAAGAAGGGAACTAACTTTTCGACTTATCTGGCAGCTTCAAAGACATTAAAATCATAACATCTTGACATATTCGCGTTTCTTTACTTCTTAGTACCAGTACCCATGTCATGTAATACAACACATAGTCTCAAGTAAAGTAACATGATACAGGTCATGTCGTAAACATGACACACACCATTTTATCATCCAACATAGCGTTTGTCATGTCGTGCAATACGACACAGCGTGCCATTAAAGTTTTGGATACTCTGGAATACTTCCCTCACCCTCGGATACTTTCTGTTGTAGATGCATCCCACTCTCTAGAAGCACATAAGTTAGTGTCTATTTGTTCTTGTACCCCGCACCATAGATGTAGCAGGAGGTGGGTCTAAGAGAGCTTACTGCGTTGGGGAAGGATGGTTAACTCGTAAAAATGTGCGAATGTGACAGGATGTTTTTGATTTAAACGTCTTTGGAACTGCCAGGTAAATCGATAAGCTAGTTCTCTCCTTTTACATCCCTAACTGTGTTCACGACACGTTCATCATTTTAGTGCTACGATAGGAGCACTTTTCATCTGGTTCCCAACTTTTACTGTATCATAATTTTGATATTAGAATGACATTGGTTAGCAACCGATGTATATTTGTTGACTCGTGCGAGGATTGATCCGGTATACATTTTTTTATTGGCACTCGAACCATGTTGCTCATATCGTGGCAGCGGATAAGCTTTCACAAAACAATAGAACAACGGTTAATTACATGTATTTGTGTACCTTCTTACAAATTTTGAACCGATTCCCACAAATTTGAAACAGAGAAGCAGCGCGCGTAAAAAAAAATTACAAAAACATGTTTTTTGCACTTACAATCAGAAGAAAGCTAGATTTCTGAAAATTAGATTTCAGTTTTATGGTAAGTGTGCAGTTTTTTATTAATTTGATTCACTTTAAAGCGTTTCCACGCGTTTAATTAATGTAAAAACGAATTTTACGTGCTACATTTAGCTCGACTTTAAACCATAATATCTCGACAACGGATAAAGACTGTTCGATAAAATATTCCTTTTTGACTTTATTCATTTACCTACCTACGTCCACATTTTCAATCGGAACGAACAAGTTTGAAACATAGATGCGGCTCGCTCCGAAGAGCTCCCAGAAAATCGTGTTTTTGCGCATAAAATACAAGCGAAGCAAGATTTTATCAAACGGTTAAAACTGACCTTAGACCAAGGCCTGATACACTGGTGAACCAAATTTGAAGCAATAATCTCGCTCCAGTTCGGTATTATTTAATGGTGATTGTTGTTGCACGTAAAATGCGAATGGTGCCATTAGCTGAGCATTACTTTCAGCATAATTAAAATCTTTTGCAAAAGGAACTAATCGATTCGCACAATTTTCCTGGGCGCCACCTCCGGCTCGTCGTTCAAACCTTGCTCAATACGCTGTAATATAGCTGCATATAACGTAGCTGCATCCCAGGACAGTATTCACCATCCGTACGATCGACTGGATGCCAGAATCAGTGCTTGCGTTGCCGCCCATGGAGACTATACCACGTACCAAACTGGGTATTTCAGCATGGGTCGATACCTGGTACCTAGGAACTCCTTGTGCTACCGGTCTGTAAATGTAATCATTTCATGTACTCCATATGCGCTGTTGTGACAATAAATCGTGAGTGAACTGGAAACACCTAAAAGGGTGTACTAATTTTTTTCCGACGGTGTATTAGGAATTCTATACGCAGGAGAGAGCGATTTCTAATTCCCAAACGTGCAGTGCTATACTTTTTCGTTAGATCATCCACTTACTAGGGCCACTATTTCTTACTCAGGTGGTTGCCTATGAATTTTAAGCAAATAGTTTCATTTCCTGTGCTCTGCTACACATAAGTAATTTTCGTCTGTCTGGAATTTAGTAGTATCAGTTTTGTAAGAAAAAGAGTTAAACTATTTGTAGTGGACCAATTTTATGCATCTTCCAGTATTTTATTCTGGTTATGTGTGGTACGGATGTGAGTGATCGGGCGCTAGGACACGGAGCTAGCAAGGCGCGGCTGGTACTTACCTCTTTGATCTTGAAGTCGAGGATGTACTTCATGTAGGTGGGCAGCTGGTTGATGACGGTGAAGTACCCGAAAATGCTGCAGGCGTGCGCGATGATGATGGCCCAGACGGGGCCTGACGTCAGCACGTGTCGCCACGGCAGCGGCAGCGCCTGCAACACACCGTCTCCTGCAGTCGCAGCCCGAAGCAGTGGACATGTGGGACACACCGCAGGTAAAGCTCGCAGCCATAATCAGACGCAGTAGCAAATATCAAGAGCGCGATACGGGGTCACCTCTGTCACCTCTGCCAGGCACTTAAGCGTGATCTGCAGAGCAGTCACGTACACTACTGGCCATTAAAATTGCTACACCACGAAGATGACGTGCTACAGACGCGAAATTTAACCGACTGGAAGAAGATGATGTGATATGCAAATGATTAGCTTTTCAGAGCATTCACAAAAGGTTGGCGCCGGTGGCAACACCTACAACGTGCCGACATGAGGAAAGTTTCCAACCGATTTCTCATACACAAACAGCAGTTGACCGGCGTTGCCTGGTGAAACGTTGTTGTGATGCCCCGTGTAAGGAGGAGAAATGCGTACCATCACGTTTCCGACTTTGATACAGGTCGGATTGTAGCCTATCGCGATTGCGGTTTATCGTATCGCGACACTGCTGCTCGCGTTGATAGGGATCCAATGACTGTTAGCAGAATATGGAATCAGTGGGTTCAGGAGGGTAATACATAACTCTGTGCTGGATCCCAACGGCCTCGTATCACTAGCAGTCGACAGGACAGGCATCTTATCCACATGGCTGTAACGGATCGTGCAGCCACGTCTCGATCCCTGAGTCAACAATGGGGACGTTTGCAAGACAACAACCATGTGCACGAACAATTCGACGACGTTTGCAGCAGCATGGACCATCAGCTGGGAGACCGTGGCTGTGGTTACGCTTGACGCTGCATCACAGGCAGGAGCGCCTGCGATGGCGTACTCAACGACGAACCTGGGTGCACGAATGGCAAAACGTAATTTTTTTCGGATGAATCCCGGTTCTGTTTACAGCATCATGATGGTCACATCCGTGTTTGGCGACATCGCGGTGAACGCACATTGGAAGCGTGTATTCGTCACGGCCATACTGGCGTATCACCCGGCGTGATGGTATGCGATGCCATTGGTTACACGTCTCGGTCACCTCTTGTTCGCATTGACGGCACTTCAAACAGGGGACGTTAAATTTCAGATGTGTTACGGCCCCTGGCTCTACCCTTCATTGGATCCTTGCGAAACTCTACATTTCAGCAGGATAATGCACGACCGCTTGTTGCAGGTCGTGAACGGGCCTTCCTTGATACAGAAAATGTTCGCCTGCTGCCCTGACCAGGACATTCTCCAGATCTCTCACCAATTGAAAACGTCTGGTCAATGGTGGCCGAGCAACTGACTTGTCACAGTACGCCAGTCACTACTCTTGATGAACTGGGGTTTCATGTTGAGGCTGCATGGGCAGCTGTACCTGTACACGCCATCCAAGCTCTGTTTGACTCAATGCCCAGGCATATCAAGGCCATTATTACGGCCAGAGGTGGTTATTATGGGTACTGATTTCTCAGGACCTATGCACCCAAATTGCGTGAAAATGTAATCACATGTCAGTTCTACTATAATATATTTGTCCAATGAATACACGTTTATCATCTGCATTTCTTCTTGGTGTAGCAATTTCAATTGCCATTAGTGTAGATGCAAATTGGAAATTTGTTGTAAGTTCTTACGGGGCCAAACTACTGAGGTCATTGGTCCCTAAGCTTAGACACTACTTAACCTAACTGAAACTAACTTACACTAAGAACGATACACACATCCATGCCCAAGGGAGGACTCGAACCTCCGACGAGGGGAGCCGCGCGGACCATGACAAGACGCCTAAGACCGAGTCGCTAACCCGCGCGGCCATGTACATGCAGATACAGTTGTTGCTCAGGGATGAGTATTAATTGTTACTACAGTCTGTTGTTCGGTGCTTACCTCATTTTGTCCACCCGTTCACACAATGAAGGCTTTCGCGACCGGGCGTTCTTAGCTGCTGACGAATCTTTCGGGTTGTATGGTCATATGGTCATAGTTCGTGATAGTTTTCCGTTCGTAACGTTTCGTCCAGTGCGCTGAATATCTTCAGAGGTTCTCCTGATTCTGCTGTGCCTTGCCGAATGAGGGGTCGGACGTTGGAAAGGAACATAAACATTGTGGGTAAGGGATGTGGTTGAAATTTACATCTGATCGGCAGGGATAATCCTTGTCAGTGATAAAACTTAACTATAACAGATGGTTACAATATCTGCGTTTATATAGCGTCTGTACCTTCACAATAAAATGTCCACCAGAGATGCATGCATCTCTGAAGGAACAGACACCGTCACTGACGATTACATTTATGGTAAATATGAAACGGATTCGCGTTCTGCGACTATGTATTGATGTCAGCTGTTCGTGACACGTGAAAATTTATGTCGAACCTGAATTTTCCGCTTATCGCCAGCGGTCGCCCATTTCAGTTATCCGAACACGTCTCCAGGAAAGATCCAATCTTCACGTATTCACAATCCTTATGCTCGCACCATACGCGAATGCCGCACAAGGAAACAAACATTATTTCGTAATTTTAGCCCGTCGAATGTCTGTAGGACATTGTATCATGAAGATACAGATACTGTATAAACACACTGTAAAGTTAAAATGACGATATAACATTTGGCTCCCTTTGTGGGAATCACATATTGTACGAGCTTAAGGATTGTTACTAGGTGACATATGGAAGTTTGAATGGGTCCGGGAGGCATGCTCGGGTAGCTGAAGTGGATAAAACGACCGCTCGCGGTAAGTAGAAAATTCGGATTCAAATCCCGGTATGACACAAATTTCCATGTGTGGCAACAGCTGACGTCAATGCATAGTAGGAGAATGCGAATCTATTTCTTAATGTCAACTATGATTGTCATCTGTCGAATGGAAATCTTATCTATCGATTCCGTCGTGTTTTCTGTTAAAATTATCGTCATGTTTATATGTTTCGTTGGCTTCTCTGTAGAGCCTTGGATGATACTTCATCATTGTGAATAAAGTTTTGGTTTAGGAAAACTTCACTTTAAGGTTTCCTGACTGAAGAGCATGCTCTGCTGCAGCTGATTTTTCTATGAGGGCTATTCGGAAAGTGAGGTCCGATCGAGCGCCAAGGGAAAACCACAGTGAAGACCCGATGAAGCTTCGCACAGATATGTTGGGCAGCATCTGTAGTAAGCCCATCGATCGCGTCACATCGCTCTTTTCAGTTATGAGTGCCCAGTGAGCATGTAAAGATCCCTAGAAAATAGTATCTGCCGCCAATTTGACTGCCTGATGAAAGATTTCACCTCTGCATCTACATCTACATCTATACTCCGCAAGCCACCTGACGGTGTGTGGCGGAGGGTACCCTGAGTACCTCTATCGGTTCTCCCTTCTACTCCAGTCTCGTATAGTAGCAGAATGCGAATCTATTTCTTAATGTCAACCTGATGTGATGGAGCCCACATAACATAGCTGTCGTGCGTTTCCTTCTTTATGACAATTCTCGGACGCACTTGGGAGAGCAATGAAGCGTTTTCGATGGGAAGTGTTTGATCACACACAACACAGTCCATAATCCCCTGCCCCTCTCACATTCAACTCTACTTACATGGACCGCTGGCTATGAAGGCAACATTTTGGCATAGAAAACGAGCTGCAGACCAAAATTGTTGGAAAGCACAGGAGGCTATGATGAGGGTATTGCAGAGAAGTGGTTGGAAGGTGTAGCTAACAGCGCAAATGAAATAATTTTGATTTTCACAGCGATATCACTTTCGAAACCGATCGGACCTTACTCTCCGAATAGCCCTCGTATTTTTCCTAGCCTGAAAAGCCTTTTATGTTCGTTCAGCCATGTATCAGCCTTCTCTTGGTAGTTCCATTATAGATATTGTCATACATACACGGAAATTTACATATCCCGCATGCCGAGAAAGGACGGCGTTTATCCTCGCAGATCGGAGTATTCACAATTGTTCTCTCTTGATCTAAAACGCGGTCTGGTGTTCTGTTTCTGTAAAATCTTTCGTCTGATCAGTTACCTTTATAATAAAAGGGAAAGAAACTTCGTGTGTCACACCATCTTCGTACATGACAGAAACCATCCTGGCTTTGGGGGGAAAAAAGCCACAGATTACGGCTAGCCACGAGCCCACTTTGAAAATGTTTGGGTCGCCATTCTTTGTGACTATTTGTTAGGGAGTCATGATCTTCCATCCAGGTTTAAAGGACGAACTTGCTTTCTTAGAAACTACTGTAAATTCTGATGGAAGATATGCGCAATGTAAGAGAACGTCCCTGCAGAATTACAAACCAACGTACATCACATTTTTTTGCAGCAGAATTCTTGAGAATCTTCTAAGTTCGAATAAAATAAATTTCCTTTAGACAGAGATGGTTCTGTCCAAAAAAATGGTTCAAATGGCTCTCAGCACTATGGGACTTAACACCTGAGGTCATCAGTCCCATAGAACTTAGAACTACCTAAACCTAACTAACCTAAGGACATCACACACATCCATGCCCGAGACAGCATTCGAACCTGAGACCTTAGCGGTAGCGCGGTTCCAGACTGGAGCGCCTAGAACAGCTCGGTCACAACGGCCGGTTGGTACTGTCCACAAATCAGCATGGATTTAGGAAGCATCGCTTATATGAAACTCAGCTTGCTCTATTCTCACACGCTGTCCTGCGAATCTTTCATGAAGGCACCAGGAAGATCCCATATTCCTAGGCTTCCGGTAATAGTTTGACACAGTGCCCCACTGCAGACTGCTATCGAAAGTACGAGCATACGGAATAGGTTCCCAGATATGTGAGGGACTAGAAGACGTGCTAAGTTATACGAGGGTCACTCCAAAAGAAATGCACACTATTTTTTAAATCCATCTTTTATTCTACATGTTTGAAAGTTTTACAGTGTGTAGATACATCCTTTAGGAACAATATTTTCATTTCTCTACATAATTTGCATCGCCATCTTGGAACCAGCGCCTGTATACCCGCACGGTAAAATTCTGGACCAACCTGTTGGAGCCACTGTTTGGCAGCGTGCACAAGGGAGTAATCATCTTCAAACCTTGTTCCACGAAGAGAGTCTTTCAGTTTCCCAAAGAGATGACAGTCATCTGGAGCCAGGTCAGGACTCTAAGGCGGGTGTTTCAGTGTTGTCCATCCGAGTTTTGTGATCGCTTCCATGGTATTTTGACTGACATGTGGCCGTGCATTGTCGTGCAACAGCAAAACATCCTGCTTTTGCCGATGTGGTCGAACACGACTCAATTGAGTTTGAAGTTTCTTCAGTGTTTCACATATGCATCAGAATTTATGGTGGTTCCACTTGGCATGATGTCCACAAGCAAGAGTCCTTCGGAATCGAAAAACACCGTAGCCATGACTTTTCCAGCAGAAGGTGTGGTTTTGAATTTTTTTTCTTGGGTGAATTTGCATGATGCCACTCCATTGATTGCCTCTTCGTCTCTGGTGAAAAGTGATGGAGCCACGTTCTATCACCTGTCACAAATATTCCAAGAAATTCATCTCAACCATTCTCGTACTGTTCCAAAAGTTCGCTGCATACCGTTTTTCTTGTTTCTTTGTGAGCCACTGTCAACATCCTCGGAACCCATCTGGCACAAACCTTTTTTAACGCCAACACTTTCAGTATTCTGCAAACACTTCCTTCCCCTATCCCAACGTAGCGTGACAATTCGTTCATTGGGTTGCGTCTGTCAGCAGTCACCAATTCGTTAACGCTCTGCAAAGTGTCTGGAGTGGATGCAGTAGGGGGCCTGCCGCTGCGAGGTCAATCCTCAATATTGCCGTGCCCGCTTTCATCACGTAACCTGCTTGCACACCGATTAACTGTACTGCGATCGACAGCAGCATCTCCATACACCTTTTTCAACCTCTTGTGCATGTTTCCCACTGTCTCGCTTTCACTGCACAGGACTTCTATGACAGCACGTTGCTTCTGACGAACTTCAAGTGTAGCAGCCATCTTCAAGACATGCTGTGACGGCGCCACTCACGGGAACAGGTTGAACTAAGTTTGAAAACAGAAAGGATGTATGTACACACTGTAAAACTTTCACACATGCAGAATGAAAACTGTATTATTTTCAAAAATAGTGTGCATTTCTTTTGGAGTGACCCTCGTAGAACCCAATAGGTTGTCCTGGACGGTTAGCGCTCATCAGGGACAAGGGTATCGTCTGGAGTGCCCCAGGGAAGTGTGACACTACCGCTTTTGTTCTCTATCTATAATGGGCGACCGTAAAATGTCTGTTTGCTCGATCTTATGTGTCATATGCGAGACAACTGCGGGGTGTAGTCTGGCATTAGACTACTTCATATAGGCATCGCCTCTTGTAAATCATTGTAGAGTCACATTATCGTAAGCACCTTCGACAAATGATGGGAAAAATAATAACACTAACATACCAATAAGTCTGTGAGAATTAATGGTAACACTTTCATCCGCGTGTTTTAATCTCTTTATTCAGATGCGACGAGTTTCGGGGCACATTGCAATATCATCAGAGGCCACGCCTATGTAATGATGCCAAACAACACAGCGCCTACGCGATGGAGGTCAGAACTCCGAACCCAGCGTCGAAATCACGCAGTTTTGTTCTTGGTGGCCGAGGAAAAACATTTCAGACACACCACCACTCAGAATGGACACAAAAAGCCCTCATGATGTGGCACAAAGGACGTAAATCAAACCACCCGTTACCTTGGGCAGTTGATTCCCGCACATTTTGCGGCCGAAAACGACAGTTCACAGTGCGATGAGCAACAAGCAAAATTTGACGCTGCTGCCACTCCCGGGGCGATTCAACTCCGCTCTAACAGCGTTGGAGCTGCAACCCTATTGGTTATAATCTGATCCTTTTAGAGGCTAAAGCTACAGCAATTTTTCTTCTGCCATTCAGAGTGGAACTACTAGGCACCTTTAAAAACCATTTGACGAAGTTGTACCTGTTCAGCCCTCTGTTTCGCGCCCTCTTGTGGCGGCGTGCAACATTAGCATGTGAGTGAATAAAATGGCAAAGGGTATCTCTAAGACCCCCACCCCCCACCCTCCCACCCCGCACACACACACACACACACACACACACACTTCGGCAACACCCTCGGTGCCACCCAAGCGCCTTTATAGAGCGAGTTAGAAATGTACTTGTCGCAGACTTCGATAACCATTTAGCCTCGCGGCTGCTCTAGCTGCTGAAGGCAGGGAAACCCTTTGACACCCATTAGGTGGGAACATATTTAACCCACCTTACATATCCCATGAACGTCTGAGCTTGAGCTTTTTTTCGCATGTGTCGACCTTTGCTGGGTGAAGCGTCGGCGAGTCTGAGGGTGACGTCGCAGGCCGCCACGCTTTTACACCATTACGGACAGAAGTTGTAGGCAGCTTTGAGTCATATTTCAAACTTATGTGCCACAATGGGAGACAATTACGAGGTTTCGAAAAAGTAGCCCTTTGATTGTCGTTCTATAATAATGCGTGACATCACCGACAACTTTAATCTCTGCACAATTGAGTGTGCCTTTAACCCATACGGACACAGACTCGGATTCATTTACTTTACTACGATTCCTCGTCCTAAGAACCAACGACATTGTAGGTATATAGTAAGATGAACCACGATGTCTGTTATACACTTCACATATCTGAAATGTACGATAATCAATAACTTCTCTGCTGTTAAAAGTCTCCAGCCCTGATACAGTCTCCACTTTACCACCACGAACTAGAGCCACAGTAACCCAACCATTACCATGTGCACTAGCATCTGTATTAATAAGCGTAAAATTCAGTACGCATCCAGAAAACACTGAAGGACCATGAAGAATAACTTGCGCACCTACTCCGCTCTTCGTAGTCATAGATACATTATCAATACCTTTATACACTGTAAGGCGCGAACGGCTTCTCCTCCTAAAATAACGCAGCATAACTAGTCTGAATTTTACACTTACTAATACTGATGGTAATGTACATGGTAATGGTGTGGTTACTGTGGCTCTAGTTCGTGGTGGTAAAGTGGAGACTGTATCAGGGCTGGAGACTTTTAACAGCCGAGAAGTTATTGCTTAGCGTACATTTCAGATATGTGAAGTGTATAACAGAGATCGTGGTTCATCTTACTATACGTCTACAATGCCGTTCATCTACATCTACATACATACTCCGCAATCCATCATACGGTGCGTGGCGGAGAGTACCTCGTACCACAACTAGCATCTTCTCTCCCTGTTCCACTCCCAAACAGAACGAGGGAAAAATGACTGCCTATATGCCTCTGTACGAGCCCTAATCTCTCTTATCTTATCTTTGTAGTCTTTCCACGAAATAAAAGTTGGCGGCCGTAAAACTGTACTGCAGTCAGCCTCAAATGCTGGTTCTCCAAATTTCCTCAGCAGCGATTCACGAAAAGAACGCCTCCTTTCCTCCAGAGACTCCCACCCGAGATCCTGAAGCATTTCTGTAACACTCGCGTGATGATCAAACCTACCAGTAACAAATCTAGCAGCCCGCCTCTGAATTGCTTCTATGTCCTCCCTCAATCCGACCTGATAGGGATCCCAAACGCTCGAGCAGTACTCAAGAATAGGTCGTATTAGTGTTTTATAAGCGGTCTCCTTTACAGATGAACCACTGTTGTTGTTGTTGTGGTCTTCAGTCCTGAGACTGGTTTGATGCAGCTCTCCATGCTACTCTATCCTGTGCAAGCTTTTTCATCTCCCAGTACCTACTGCAACCTACATCCTTCTGAATCTGCTTAGTGTATTCATCTCTTGGTCTCCCTCTACGATTTTTACCCTCCACGCTGCCCTCCGATACTAAATTGGTGATCCCTTGATGCCTCAGAACATGTCCTACCAACCGATCCCTTCTTCTGGTCAAGTTGTGCCACAAACTTCTCTTCTCCCCAATCCTATTCAATACTTCCTCATTAGTTATGTGATCTACCCATCTAATCTTCAGCATTCTTCTGTAGCACCACATTTCGAAAGCTTCTATTCTCTTCTTGTCCAAACTATTTATCGTCCATGTTTCACTTCCATACATGGCTACACTCCATACGAATACTTTCAGAAATGATTTCCTGACACTTAAATCAATACTGGATGTTAACAAATTTCTCTTCTTCAGAAACGCTTTCCTTGCCATTGCCAGCCTACATTTTATATCCTCTCTACTTCGACCATCATCAGTTATTTTGCTCCCCAAATAGCAAAACTCCTTTACTACTTTAAGTGCCTCATTTCCTAATCTAATTCCCTCAGCATCACCCGACTTAATTAGACTACATTCCATTATCCTTGTTTTGCTTTTGTTGATGTTCATCTTATATCCTCCTTTCAAGACACTGTCCATTCCATTCAACTGCTCTTCCAAAGCCTTTGCTGTATCTGACAGAATTACAATGTCATCGGCGAACCTCAAAGTTTTTATTTCTTCTCCATGAATTTTAATACCTACTCCGAATTTTTCTTTTGTTTCCTTTACTGCTTGCTCAATATACAGATTGAACAACATCGGGGAGAGGCTACAACCCTGTCTTACTCCCTTCCCAACCACTGCTTCCCTTTCATGTCCCTCGACTCTTATAACTGCCATTTGGTTTCTGTACAAATTGTAAATAGCCTTTCGCTCCCTGTATTTTACCCCTGCCACCTTTAGAATTTGAAAGAGAGTATTCCAGTCAACATTGTCAAAAGCTTTCTCTAAGTCTACAAATGCTAGAAATGTAGGTTTGCCTTTCCTTAATCTTTCTTCTAAGATAAGTCGTAAGGTCAGTATTGCCTCACGTGTTCCAGTGTTTCTACGGAATCCAAACTGATCTTCCCCGAGGTTGGCTTCTACTAATTTTTCCATTCGTCTGTAAAGAATTCGTGTTAGTATTTTGCAGGTGAATTTTGGTGGAATGAACCACATCTTTCCAAAATTCTACCAATGAACCGAAGACGACTATCCGCCTTGCCCACAACTGCCATTACATGCTTGTCCCACTTCATATCGCTCTGCAATGTTACGCCCAAATATTTTAATCGACGTGACTGTGTCAAGCGCTACACCACTAATGGAGTATTCAAACATTACGGGATTCTTTTTCCTATTCATCTGCATTAATTTACATTTATCTATATTCAGAGTTATCTGCCATTCTTTATACCAATCACAAATCCTGTTCAAGTCATCTTGTATCCTCCTACAGTCACTCAACGACGACACCTTCCCGTACACCACAGCATCATTAGCAAACAGCCGCACATTGTTATCCACCCTATGCAAAAGATCATTTATGTAGAAAACAACAGCAGACCTACCACACTTCCCTGGGGCACTCCAGATGATACCCTCACCTCCGATGAACACTCACCATCGAGGACAACGTACAGGGTGCTATTACGTAAGAAGTCTTCGAGCCACTCACATATTTGGGAATCGATCCCATATGCTCGTACCTTAGTTAGGAGTATGCAGTGGGGCACCAAGTCAAATGCTTTTCGGAAGTCAAGGAATATGGCATCCGTCTGATACCCTACATCCATGGTTCGCAAGATATCATGTGGAAAAAGGGCGAGTCGTGTTTCGCAGGAGCTATGCTTTCTAAAGCCGTACTCGTGCATGGACAGCAACTTCTCTGTCTCAAGGAAATACATTATATTCGAACTGAGAATATGTTCGAGAATCCTGCAACAAACCGATGTTGGTTCTTAGTCCGACAGTGTTTATTCAGCTAATGAAGAAACCGAGAAATATGAACTGATGGCAATGTCTTGAAAGGGCTGCGTGGAACAGGAAAGGTCGGCTCACCTTGCCCTTCTTGGTGGTGGAGCCGATCGCCTTCTCGATGTACTCGCGCTCCTCGTACGAGATGCGCGGGTGCTGGGCGGGCGAGTCGTAGATGAGGAAGAACCAGGCGATGCTCCAGACGGTGCCCACCAGGCCAGTCGAGTAGAAGACCGACTCCCAGCCGAAGGAGGCGATCAGCAGCCCGCACACCGGCATCGTGATGGCCGCGCCCAGCGCCGACGCTGAACACACACACACACACACGCATGCATTACACTGGGTAGCGATGGATACGTAGTCTAAGTCTGTTTCGCTGATTTGGTGTAATTACGATGTACTGGTTTCAAAAATGACATTGGTTTTGGTCAATCGGATCAAATTTTTGAATTACTGAATTTTCTTTTGTTATGACAAACATAGCAAACCGCTGAGCAAACACTAATTTATTATTTCACAATTTACTTCTTTACATTAAAGTTGGTATTTTTATTTGTAGATAAAAGAAATGCCTTCAGAAAGAAGACGGTGCTAAAATAATCCCGATTGGGAAACTCGTGGGAGAACGGGAGAGCGGGATACAGTAGTGTTGTGCTGTTTTGTAGACCGTAGAATGCTGAAACCTACTGTAGTGACATGTAGCTATGTCTCTTAATGGAGAGGAAGATGGGGCAGCCATCTTGACTCAGTTTGGAGTAAGACTTGTAAGCGAACGGCCGTCCTTCACGTTTCCAGTTGCGTTTTTGTAGCCAGCCGCTGTGGCCGAGCGGTTCTAGGCGCTTCAGCCCGGAACCTACGGTCGCAGGTTCGAATCCTATCTCGGGCATGGATGTGTGTGATGTCCTTAGGTTAGTTAGGTTTAAGTAGTTCTAAGTCTAGGGGACTGATGAGCTCAAATGTTAAGTCCCATTGTGCTTAGAGGCATTTGAACCATTTGGGTTTTTGTAATTTTAGGTGAATTGAAACGCAAGATAAACTGACAAATCTTGATTCTATCCCCTTAATTGATAGGCAATCTTAGTGTATGCCATTCGCTATACTTTAGTTACATAATACGTTTACATGTGTCAGTTATTATCTTCCATAAAAGTTGTTTACCTGAAATGTGCTCATGGGGCGGAATGGAACGGGGCAGAATGGGATAGTGTACCGTTCTGTCCCTTGATTTTTTGATGCAAGTAGATTTCGAAATACATATTTCTTTTTTTCCTTGCTTTTCCAGACGGAGTGAATTTACATTGGAAAGACTAATAGACAACAATGATATAGTAAATCAATCGAAATATCACTATCAGCCGCGTTATCTTCTGAAATTGGAGTATTAAAAGCATCTACGGAATTCAAGTGCCCATATCAACGTTGGAAAGATACGTTCGTAAAGCTAAGAATAATACCAACAACAGAATTGACAAATCAGATGGGAAATATAAATGTCCTCACAGCAGAACAAAAAGCCAAACTAGCAGCATACCTGAAGTCAACGGAGAGAAGACTTTTTACTCCAACGATGCAACATCTCACTGTCACATCATTAGGCTACCAGGAGGCAGAAACAAATGGCTTACAACACAGCTTTGACAGGGAAACTTGCCTTTTTCTGCAGGAATGGATTATAGATTTATTACTAGGTATACTGTGTTGCCTATTGGCATGTGAAAAGATACACCTGGAGCACGAGCGATGGGATTCAATAAAGTAACAGTAACTTCGTATTAAGCATTAAAAATAATTCTACATTTTTCACAATGACGTTGAAATATTTTCTTATTGTTAACGAAAGAGGAAGCCGCCTGGTAGAATTTTGCACAGAGCATAACTTAATCATAGCTAACACTTGGTTCAAGAATCATGAAAGAAGGTTGTATACATGGAAGAACGCTGGCGATACTAGAAGGTTTCAGATAAATTATATAATGGTAAGACAGAGATTTAGGAACCACATTTTAAATTGAAAGACATTTCCAGGGGCAGATGTGGACTCTGACTACAATCTATTGGTTATGAACTGTAGATTAAAACTGAAGAAACTGCAAAAAGGTGGGAATTTAAGGAGATGGGACCTGGATAAACTGTAAGAACCAGAGGTTGCACAGAGTTTCAGGGAGAGCATAAGGGAACAATTGACAGGAATGGGGGGAAGAAATACAGTAGAAGAAGAATGGGTAGCTTTGAGGAATGAAATAGTGGAGGCGGCAGAGCATCAAGTAGGTAAAAAGACGAGGGCTAGTAGAAATCTTTGGATAACAGAAGAGATACTGAACTTAATTGATGAAAGGAGAAAATACAAAAATGCAGTAAATGAAGCAGGCAAAAAGGAATACAAACGTCTCAAAAATGAGATCGACAGGAAGTGCAAAATGGCTAAGTAGGGATGGCTAGAGGACAAATGTAAGGATGTAGAGGCTTATCTCACTAGGGATAAGATAGATACTGCCTACAAGAAAATTAAAGAGTCCTTTGGAGAAAAGAGAACCAGTTGCATGAATATCAAGAGCTTAGATGGAAACCCAGTTCCAAGCAAAGAAGGGAAAGCAGAAAGGTGGAAGGAGTATATAGAGGATCTATATAAGGGCGATGTTGTTGAGGACAATATTATGGAAATGGGAGCGGAGGTAGATGAAGATGAAATGGGAGATATGATACTGCGTGAAGAGTTTGACAGAGCACTGAAAGACCTAAGTCTAAACAAGGGCCCGGGATTAGACAACATTCCAATAGAACTACTGGCAGCCTCGGGAGAGCCAGTCTTCACAAAACTCTACCATCTGGTGAGCAAGATGTATGAGACAGGCGAAGTTCCCTCAGACTTCAAGAAGAATATAACAATTCCAATCCCAAAGAAAGCAGGTGTTGACAGATGTGAAAATTACCGAACTATCAGTTTAATAAGTCACAGCTGCAAAATACTAACGCGAATTATTTACAGACGAATGGAAAAACTGGTAGAAGCCGACCTCGGGGAAGATCAGTTTGGATTCCGTAGAAATGTTGGAACACGTGAGGCAATACTGACCCTACGACTTATCTTAGAAGAAAGATTAAGGAAAGGCAAACCTACGTTTCTAGCATTTGTAGACTTAGAGAAAGTTTTTGACAATGTTGACTGGAATACCCTCTTTCAAATTCTGAAGGTGGCAGGGGTAAAATACAGGGAGCAAAAGGCTATTTACAATTTGTACAGAAACCAGATGGCAGTTATAAGAGTCGAGGGACATGAAACGGAAGCAGTGGTTGGGAAGGGAGTGTGAGGGTTGTAGCCTCTCCCCGATGTTATTCAATCTGTATATTGAGCAAGCAATAAAGGAAACAAAAGAAAAGTTCGGAGTAGGTATTTAAATCCATGGAGAAGAAATGAAAACGTTGAGGTTCGTCGATGACATTGTAATTCTGTCAGAGACAGCAAAGGACTTGGAAGAGCAGTTGAACGGAGTGGACAGTGTCTTGAAAGAAGGGTATAAGATGAACATCAGCAAAAGCAAAATGAACATAATGAGATGTAGTCGAATTAAGTCGGGTGATGCTGAGGGAATTAGATTAGGAAATGAGACAGTGAAAGTAGTAAAGGAGTTTTGCTATTTGGGGAGCAAAATAACTGATGATGGTCGAAGTAGAGAGGATATAACATGTAGACTGGCAATGGCAAGGAAAGCGTTTCTGAAGAAGAGAAATTTGTTAACATCGAGTATTGATTTAAGTGTCAGGAAGTCGTTGCCGAAAGTATTTGTATGGAGTGTAGCCATGTATGGAAGTGAAACATGGACAATAAATAGTTTGGACAAGAAGAGAATAGAAGCTTTCGAAATGTGGTGCTACAGAAGAATGCTGAAGATTAGATGTGTAGATCACATAACTAATGAGGAGGTATTGAATACAATTGGGGAGAAGAGGAGTTTGAGGCACAACGTGACTAGAAGAAGGGATCGGTTGGTAGGACATGTTCTGAAGCATCAAGGGATCACCAATTTAGTACTGGAGGGCAGCGTGGAGGGTAAAAATCGTAGACGGAGACCAAGAGATGAATACACTAAGCAGATTCAGAAGGATGTAGGCTGCAGTAGGTACTGGGAGATGAAGAAGCTTGCACAGGATAGAGTAGCATGGAGAGCTGCATCAAACCAGTCTCAGGACTGAAGACCACAACAACAACAACAACAACAACGAATTTTCGATATTCCTTCGTCTAAATCGTTTATTAAACAACTTTGTATCTTAGTTTTAAGATTATTCCTAATAATTACAATGTTTATGCAGTGATCTCATAAAAAACTGCCTTATCCAAGCCTGCCTCGTGGGTGGGGCAGAACTGTAACATGCGGGAATTTCTTTGAAAAACGTAAACAATACATTAGATACAGTTTTAAGGGATTTTCAAGTATAGTTAATTATTAAACGTTAAATATCACTTTCCGCCCCGAGCTCCCTGTGTCCTGCTACATCTGCGGAGAATATAACCTGATCACTAAGGGAAATGCAGTTTCAAGGCTCATAAAGCGTGCTTACCTAACTTACTTTGGTACGCCGATTGGTGACCAAGATAAATCTTGCGCGCCACATTTTCTGGGCAACACATAGACCATGTATTTGAGCAAGTGGACCAAGGGGAAAAAATTTCTTTGAAATTTAGAATTCCCACGGTTTGGAGGAGCGGACAGTCCTTGCCACAGACTACTACTTCTGCGCTATTGATGTGCCTAGGATCAACAGAAAGAAACGGAACAGCCTCACATACTCTGATCTTGCATCGTCAACTCGTCCTGCAGCTTATTGTGAGGAAATTCCGCTAGCGGTTAAGGAAGGGAAGTTCCTTTTCCTTAACTGGAGTGTATTGGTATAGATTGTGTTGTCAGGTTGTCAAAATCCTATGCCGAACTGTTGGCATCAAGATTGAGAGAAAAAAATCTTCAGACAGTCGCTTTCTATCGCAACATACATAAAGAGTTCAACTTTTTTTCCAGAAGAAAAGGACTTGGTGTGCTGTACAGATCTTGGCGAGCTTCTTCACAAGCTTAGGATGCGTAAGTACGAACCGAAAGATTGTTCACTAACAGCAGCAATTTTGCAATCAAGTGCTGTTCCTCACAACATATATTGAGAAGGGCTTCCAAAACAAGATGAAAACCGGCGTGGTTCTCATAGATCTTACAGCAGCCTTCGATACAATATGGATTGAGGAGCCACTGTTTAAGCTAACTGAGATAATCAGGTAGAAACAGACTTACACCTTAAACAAAAACATGTTACCAGGCAGAAAAATCAAGGTTTCACTTCATGATATGGGCAGCTAGAGAGTGGTTCTGAATAATGGCCTGCCACAGGGTTCTACACGAACGCTCATTCTTTTCAATTTACGAGTTGTATCGCCGACATGCCAGACACACAATCAGATAAAACTGGGTGCACAGGTGACCTGGCCAACGGACTTCAAGGCAAAAATTTTAACGACTTCGACAAAATGTTGAATGCAGACCTAGAAGTACTGTACACCTACTATTCCAAGTGGCACCTACATCCAGACCCTTACAAGACGACCAGCACCATAATGCTTCTCAACAATAGAGATACAAATAGAAAACTATAACTCTCTGTGAATGGCCAACACTTCAAGCATGACGATAATCCTAAATACTTGGGAGTTTAATTAGGTCGCAATCGTACTTATAACTCACATCTAGAAGATACAAAACAAAATTAAAATCCTGTAACGCTGTCGTGTTTAAACTATATCGAACGACATGGGTTTATGGAGGACTTCAGCAGCAGCCCTTGTGTACAACGTGGCCGAATACTGTTCGCCAGTCTGGATGAGACGTGGACATCTAGCTAAAGTGGACGACCAACTGAAGGATATTTAGGGAACATTCAAGGCCACCCCATGTGCCTGGCTCCCCGTTCTAGGAAACATAGAGCCCCCTGAAATTAGGCGTTCACAGTTAGCCACAAGATAGTACAGAAAACTCCTAGACACCCCAGAACTCGCAATACACCAGGACCTAGAACCTACAGACAGGCTTAATTCAGAGTCATCTTTATGGAAAATTGGCGGAAATTGAAAGCTTCGAGTCGAAGGCAGTTTGTGGACGTAAGAACCGAAACTTTGTGGACGACCTCAACAAGAAGATCGATGGATTCAACCTCCCGAGGAAACTGTGGACAGCTTTGAACCGTGTGAGTACGAGTGTAAACAACAAGTGTAGGTGTAACGAACAAATGGTGCCTACTGGGCAGTCCTGAATGTGAGTGCGGGGAAATCCAGTCTATAGCCCATTTACTCGTGTGTGAAGTGCATGAATATGAAGGTGAGCTGAAGGACATGCACAGACTCCCCGACTCAGTCACAGAGTGTCTCAAGAACAAAGAATGTTGTAACTCAGTATAGAGCTATTAAAATATTTTAGTTAATACATTATGTGACGAATGCCTCTGTAAATGCCGAATGAGTAAATAAATTACTAACAGCAACAAACGATCACTCAGATTCGTATTGCTGCACAACTGCAACCATTACGCCTCTATACGGCTCACTCGACTGTACTGGAGGAGAAGTATGAAGCGGTGAAGTATGTGGTAAAAATTTAGACTATCTGCCATGAAAAATATTTTCATTCCCACAGTTGGTACATTTCGTACCCAAAAATCATGGAGTATATACTTGAAAACGGCTAATGGCCAAAATTAGGCGTTATTGATGTAAATAACAGTGATTATACAGGAATAACAGCCAAGGTGGAAGATGGAATTGTCCTTTGCTTGTTCAGTTAGCGTTCCACTTCGAAATTCAACTCTTCATTCTGGAAAAGCCTGACGCACACAGAGGTTTCTTCATCCAAGTAGAGACACCCCCTCGGAAAGCTTCGCCTTAGGCCCCCGTAACCTCATCGGGACATTTCGATGGTATGCTCCTGTGGAAACTTACCAGCGTAATCTGTTAGCACCACACACCATGGAAGTTCTGAAAGACACTAAGCATCACCCTTGCCTGATAATGGTTGTGTTTTCACCGTTTTTCGGCTGTGGTGAATCGATTTGTTTCCACTGCTTGCTTTGTTCCTTTTGTTCGGCTTGGTAATGGTACACCCAGGACTCGTCCATGGTGATTAGGTGGGTCAAACAAGACATCTGGCTTTGCCTGAAACACGTAAAACATTTCCGCTACTGCCTCTATTCGATAGACGTTGAACGGGCGTGAGGAGTCAGGATACCCTGCGAGCGGCGCCGTTTGTGATGTCAAAATGACGTGCAAAATGTTGAAAATTGATCCATAACTGATTTTAACTTTTTGCACCATCTCTTCATCTACATCTACATCTACATGATTACTCTGCAATTCACATTTAAGTGCTTGGCAGAGGGTTCATCGAACCACAATCATACTATCTCTCTACCATTCCACTCCCGAATAGCGCGCGGGAAAAACGAACACCTAAACCTTTCTGTTCGAGCCCTGATTTCTCTTACTTTATTTTGATGATCATTCCTACCTATGTAGGTTGGGTTCAACAAAATATTTTCGCATTCGGAAGAGAAAGTTGGTGACTGAAATTTCGTAAATAGATCTCGCCGCGACGAAAAACGTCTTTGCTTTAATGACTTCCATCCCAACTCGCGTATCATACCTGCCACACTATCTCCCCTTTTACGTGATAATACAAAACGAGCTGCCTTTTTTGCACCCTTTCGATGTCCTCCGTCAATCCCACATGGTAAGGATCCCACACCGCGCAGCAATATTCTAACAGAGGACGAACGAGTGTAGTGTAAGTTGTCTCTTTAGTGGACTTCTTGCATCTTCTAAGTGTCCTGCCTTCGATTGTGGTACGACAATCTTCGAGTACTACGGCCTCTACCTCTGTTGTGATTCCGGGTTCATCAAAGAGACATAGTCTGCCACGCCCTTCTTCTTCATTCAGACTTTTTTGACCACACTGGAAGCTTTGAGCCACCTAACTACTGCCATATCATGGTGCACTGTTGCTGTACACTCCCACCAACTCTGCACGGATTGTTGCAGTGTTATCCCACTTAAAATGCAGAAAACTAATTACCGCCCGATATTTCACTTCATCAGTGGGATACGCAACATTATTTTGGTTCTTCTAGCGTTGTGCGACGGCACTGTCCGTGAAGATTTCATTGTGTACCAAGACTGAAAATAAAGCTACACAGCTTTATAAATGGTTCAAATGGCTCTGAGCATTACGGGACTTAACTTCTGAGGTCATCAGTCCCCTAGAACTTAGAACTACTTAAACCTAACCAACCTAAGGACATCACACACATCCATGCCGAACCTGCGACCGTAGCGGTCGTGCGGTTCCAGACTGTAGCGCCTAGAACCGCTCGGCCACCCCGCCCGGTCACAGCTTCATAGATTTTGTTTAACTATAAATACTGTGTTCTGAGATTCCTACGAGCACTTTTGGGTTACCTTTGCACTTACATTACGAGAGCGTGCTGAGGGGTAATGCCTTCGAATTTTTTATGCGAAAACTATTATAGCTCTTTAAACAAAACACATGTTATTAACATTCTACATCTTGATTTTCCATGTCTACATATTTATCTCTCAACATAGTCATCTAGGCGACGAACAGATTTCTCCCAACGAGAGACCAGTTTGTTTATACCGTCACTGTACAATGTTGACCTTCGTTGACAGAGCCACAATCTCACGTCTGCCAACACCGCTTCATCACCATTGAAGTGAAGTCCTCAAAATTGTTCTTTAAGGTCTGGAAACAGATGAAAATCGGGTGGAGCCGTGTCGGGAATATGTTGAAGTTGGTCCAATAACAGTGAACCCTAGGCGTCGTATTGTAGCATATGTCACAGCGCTTGTGTGTGGTTTGGCATTGTCATGCTGAAGGAGAGAGTGGTCCACGTGTGGACGAACTATTCGAATTCGTGCTTTTAGTTTTCTAAGGGTCTCTCACGCGCCGACATAGTTACATTACACACCGCCATGCTGCACCGGAGCCCTTTAGTGGCAGAGGGTCGCAACCTGCGTCAGCAAAGCGGAGACATTGACCGAGTAATATCCATGATTCGGAGGCATTTCTTCTTAGCACGGCCTCATACTTGCAAATAGAGTACTGCGTTTATGGCCTTACGTTTATATTTCCCATGCTTTGTGTGTGCGTCCAATAACAAACCTCCAACTTACCGCCGCGCGGGGTTGCCGTGCGGTCTAGCTGCGCCTTGCCACGGTTCGCGCGGCTAGCCCCGTCGGAAGTTCAAGTCATCCCTTGGGCATAAGTGTGTGTGTTGTTCTTAGGGTAAGTTAGTTTAAGTTAGATTAAGTAGTGTGTAAGCCTAGGGACCGATGACCTCAGCAGTTTGGTCCCATAGAACTTACCACAAATTTCCAAAATTTCCAACTTAACCTCCCTCCCCACCCCAGCATCCACTCCGCTGCTACCCTCTACAGTTCCCACGACTCCGCACTTAACCAAGCAGCAAGTTTAAGTACTTTGAACAGCAAGGTCGTGACATGCAGTACATTGAAATCTTATCTTGTGTCTCGTCAAATGCTTACAAATGTTCGGATATTACATTGCACGCCATCGACATAATCAAATTTGTTTTGCTTGCACGTCCCTTCACTTTTTACAAGAGGCCTAAGTACAATCATATGGGCTCCGGGGCAAGTACATAAAGTGGGCTCCCCTCCCTCTTTTGCATGGTCACCCCCATTGTACTCCACTCCACTGCCAACTCAACAAAACGTCGCCCTCACGTAGTCTCTCACAGCCAGCCCCCCCTCCCCCCCAATGCAAACACTACAATACACCATTACCCTAGTTGCTCCCCTCCCTCTCGAAGTAAAAAGTGAAATAAGTAAGAAAAACTTAAAAAAGTCACTCTATTTTATTTTAAATATTTTGGTGAAGTGAAATATAATTTTACCAATTCTTCCCTGAATGTCCGTGAAACAGTTATTCGTCCTTGCATCTTGTACGTAACAAATACTGCCCACTACCTAAGGTAAAGTCAATGAAATATAAAATCAGACTATTTTTTATGATAATTTTTATTTAACTAGTGAGACAACCTCTTACGTTCAGAACAAAAGCATGAATCACCAATAAAGGGAAAAAAATTGAATAATTTCGCAGAAAGTCAAAAATTTAATACTCTGCTACACGACAAAACAAGTACATATAGGTAATTTCAAAATAGTTCTTCAGTTTAAAAATCCTTGTAAAAATGTGAGCTGCTAATGAAATGTATGTTAGTGAGGTAAATAATTATCTAAATTAACTGAGTTTTACGTTCTTCTTGTATATGCAAAATGGTTTATTATTTTAGAAACATCAGATGTCAGTTGTCGTTCAGTTTATGCATAGGTTTAGACGCCTACCTCAGGGATGTCAACCCTTGTTGATTACCTGAGCCACATTGGAAGAAGACAAGTATCTTTGAGCCACACATAATATGCTTAACACTAACAATAATCGCTGAGCAAAAAAATAAGTGTGTGTTTGTGTTTGTGTGTGTGTGTGTGTGTTTGTGTGTGTGTGTGTGTGTGTGTCCGGGGGGGGGGGGGATGGAACAAGGAGAGAATAGCAAATTGAAAGTATTCGATTTATCATAAGTTTATATAAACGGAATTTCATAGAATATTTCTTTCGGCGATCGTGTGATAGATGTCAACTTCTTGGGCCTAGCTGACAGTTGCTTTGGGCCACCTGCGGCCCCTCGAGGTGCAGGTTGGGCACCCCTGGTCTACATTTTCATCTATATCTCGTTGCAAATAGCGTGGCAGAGTTCACTTTTTGTTGAACCATACATTAAAGTCTGTTCCCGTTCCATTCGTGGACGGAGCGTGTGGAGAATGAATGCTTCTGCGCCACTGTGCGAGCTTTCATTTCTATTATTTTATTCGCACGATCTCTGTGGGATAGCTGCTTGGGGGACTGAGGAACATTCGTGGTTTCTGCTGTGAAAGATGTCTTGGATTTTTCCAAAGGCGTTCTTGAGAGATGAGCCGCGTATTGATTCGAGTACTGCTACTTAAGATGTTCCAACACCTCTGTCACACTCTACCGCCGGCTGGACAGGCCTGTGACCATTCACGCCATCCTTCTCTTACTGACAGCACTGCGCGACCATTTAAGAAGTGTTTGTAGCTTGGGAAAAGAATGCTTAGTTTTGCTAGCAGCCATTAGTTCGGTTAGACGTATCAGAATGGCTTTAAATTTATTCCTTATTAACATTATCTGTTATGGAAACAGAAGAGAAATATCAGAAGATAATTTCCTTGAAAAACTTAAATGCTTCATTTTAAGATCGTCGTCTCAGGCGGTAGATATGAAAAAAACATTGTAATGCTACTACGCGTCTGTAATGCACTTCATTCCTTCTTTTACCTTAATCTCATACCTACATAACGTCGGCATGGTCATTATTGCATTTGGCGTTATTAATGTTAGAGGGTAGCCAGGCGTCCTTCCTGTCACCACCATTTTATCCCGCCCCTCGTCCCTCGCCACCTCTGCCCCTAATGAAGATCAGAAAGAAAACTTAATAATATTATTTTATAGTATTTATACAGCCATGAGTCACACAGGTGGTATCATAACCGGTTTCGGTTGCTTACAAAGTTATCATTAGATTTTTTTGCATAAAAGAAAGAAAAAAAGGGAATAATAAAATAGTAGGAAACTCAAATACAAACTCAAACCAATTTCTACACAGATTTACTTGCATCTAAATATGTTACGCAGTAAACTCGCCAAAGTAAAACTAAAGAACGCAGGAGAGGCAATGTAAATGGCGTACTGCTTGTTCTATAAAATCACGGGAATTCAGCCGATCCAATGATACTCTTCTCTTAGAAGAGACTTCTTCGATACTGGTGGATTCCTATAATTTTCTGCCTCCTCGTTGATTGGTGGAACTGAAGGCTTTATGTTGCTAGAAGGGAGCAAGTTCACTCTAGAAAATAGCTCCCACTCAACTGCATAATCACAATGGAGTAAACTATAGATGGACACCGAGGCTACTGAAGCAAACGTCCATTTGTAACGTGTATGTCTAGAGATGACCAAGAGGCAATTGAAAGAGCCCCTGCGTATGTACGGATATGCAACACGCCTATCGTTAAGGCTTTTGTGAAGCGGCGATTACGGCGTTAAACGTGAGAATAATGCAACATAAGCTAGTGGTTGCGCTTGAGAACGCGTGTTACAATCATGTCTTCCAAGTTTCGATACTTTTACAATTCTACGAACAATGTATTTAAAATCACAGCAAATTTTATTATACTGCCACCAATAGTAGGCCTCATAGAACCGGTAAACTTATGACTATACGTAAACGATTTATAAGTTAGTGTCAGACTGTTCGCTGAAGATGCTCTCGTCTACAAGAAAGTATATTGACTAGATGAGCGTAAGAAGATGCAGAACGACTTGGACAGTATTTCCATTTGATGCAATGTGTGACAACACTGTAAGTTTCGATAAATGCAGTACTATGCTCATAACAAAGACAAGTAGTATCACAATGAAAAATTCGACAAAAGCTTCTAGAATCCTTCAAGTCGTTTAAATATCCAGTAGCAATACCACTTAGTCTAATACGTGAAATCATTAAAAGGAAGGCGAATGGAAAGCTTAGGGGTACTGATAAGGTGGTTGGATAGTGTGGTGCATCTGGGAAAAAAGTCATATGAAAGAAACTAGTGTGAGAAATTCTAGAATATTGCTCTAGCATTTCGATCTCCTATAAAGACTACTTGACAGCAAACATTAGAGATTCCAGAGTCGCGCCGATAGGATCGTACTAGCTCAGTACAGAGCGTATGAAATCCCAACAGAGAGGCTGCTACACTTTAAGCGCGAGTCTCAGAACGAAGAAGTTCTTGTGAAACTCTGTTGGGAAAATTTGTGGAACTGGTATCCAGAAAGACTGTACAATAACTCTGTAACTTCCATCGTATATCCTACGCAGGGATGATGTGAATAAGATGCCGAGACATACAGAAGGTCATTTCTCCCTCGCTTCATGCAGGAATAGAGTATGATAGGAACTCGTTTGTTTTGGCCCAAAGTGGCCTTCTCTGTGCACTGTACAGCGGCTTGTGTAGTTATAAGTAAATGTGGGAATAATACAGGATGGGCAATATAAAACTGGCCCGGAAAAATTTCATATACCGTAATATAACCAACCCTACATACCCCATCCGCAGCTGGAGCAGTTGATGTAGTTTGGTATACCTCTCTTAAGGCGCAGGAAATTTTTCCAGGCCAGTTTTATATTACCTGTTCCATATTATCTTTGTGCTTAGTTAATTTTTTATGCCTGCAATTATTTGCTAACAGAAAGTTAAACTATTTTACCTATGAATTATTTCAAATACAGGTATTGACTGGAAATATTGCTCGGATCATGCTTTACAGTGAGTTTTGAGATTTCAGAAAGTGAATTTTTGTGGTAAGTTCCTCTGGGGCCAAACCGCTGAGGTCATCGGTCCCTAGGCTTACACACTACTTAATCTAACTTAAACTATCTTACACTAAGGACAACACACACACCCATGCCTGAGGGAGGACTCGAACCTCCGACTGGGGTAGCCGAGCGAACCGTGGCAAGGCACCCTAGACCGCGCAGCTACCCCGCACAGCTGAGAAAGTAAAAATATTGTTCTTCGGTTAATGTGAGTTTGTTGTAAGAATAACTCGCATTTCTGTAAAGCATAAATACATGTCACGCAAGCTTTTTACGTTCAAAGATGGCATTTAGTCAGCTGTTTCCAAACTGTAAGTCAAATAACGAGCTTTCACTACAATCTCTCTGGCTACTAATCTTGCTGCATCTCCTTCCCCCCCCCCCCCCCCCCACTCTTTGCTTTACCCATCGTATGTCCCACAAAACCAGTAGACCTTCTGGTGTGCACTCACCCATGGTGTTGGCGATGAACTTGCTGCGCTCCATAGGTGGAATCCACTTGGCCACCATGGGGTGAATGGACGGCCACGTCACTCCCTGTAAACAGTAGACGGTATTCATACAAAAATTACAGAGCTGTAACTCTTTTACCTGAGAAAACTAGAATAACAACGTATGGTACTATCAGCTCCCTTATTACAGATTTACTCATCTGATTTACAATGCATTTTTTTTCTTTACCACTTCCTTTGGTAACAATGTTAAGGCATGAGACTTTCTCTTTCATCTATCCTGACATCATACGTAACTTTGTTATAGATGAAACATCACTCCCACGTTTATGGTTAAAATGTACAATTTAACCGAATGAAAACATATACAGCACTACTACTACTAATACTACTACTACTAGTAATAATAATAGTAATAATCTTAGTTGAAACTATAACGGACTGTCGAATTTAATGCTACTGAAACCATTAAGAGGTGCTACCTTTATGGCTGCCGTACAACAATATCAGACTTTTTAGCTACTATACGTTGATCGGCATGAATGTTGGGCCCGAAGCTACCTCGTGGCCGATTCCGTGGTTTAGGGGAAGCGAACGTATCTCGGAAAGCAAGCATCGTGTGTTCGCTTCCCTGTCAGGTATGACTATGACTGTGTCATTCCTGTGCGTGTCCTCTAAATATAATACAAAGTAATTCATGGAATGGAATGTATTCGATTCTAACTTTAGCTGTTAAATAGCTTGGTTCATCGCTGATGTCAGGAGTCCAAGTAACAACAATTCTTTAAAACAATCAATATATACATATTGACTGAACCATAGCAGCTACCAAGTCTGACACAGGATGTTGCTTGGATTTTTTGTCGCGTCAGATTTTTTTGTAAACTCAAGCTTTCAACGACTTCCACTGCCTTTATCCTCAGGAGTTATCTATGGTACAAATATGCCGTGCGACACTTTCGTATTTAGTAGACCAAACTATATCTGGGAACGCAACGAAGTCACGAATCTTCCATTATCTACCAGAGATTATGTCGATATCTGTGACTGAGGAACATTAGTAGCGATGCTGATTCTGTTGATGGTAGAGAACTCGCTTGTTTCTCTATAGCGTTTCAACGTCGGGCACTCGTCTCCTTTCACTACTAATCGTACAGCAATTGTCCCACTTTCTGTTATTGTTGCACATTCTGATTTCAACGGCTTCTTTTATGACAGAATGCCCATAAATAGATGCATGGTACGTTTGGTATGACGCTGTGTTCAGTAACAGTAGACTTGTCGAAATCGCAATATTTAATGTCGCGCCAGTGCTCTGCGCAGCTTTCTGGAAGCTGTACTTACAGTAGAGTGACCAACGTAACTGATACCTCTTTCACAAGGAATTTTCCAAACTCTGAGACCAAGGCTGTCATTTATTGGGCGTATCAGTTATTGAATTTTCTTGGGTGGTCAGAAAATGGACTGAATACCTTGTGTACCCACGACCCTTCCTGTGACGACAGAGTAAGTCGTTGAAAACCTGAGTTTACAAACAAATCTGACGCAGAAAGATACTCTAAAAACATTTATCTAAAATGTCGACGCGTAAGGACGTTTTCAAGTTTGACATTGTTATTATGGCTCTTGATTGATTTGTAAGTCCCTTATGATGTAGATATTAACGACAAAAGGAGTCCAGGAGCAGCTGAACATGAGCTTGGCGATTAAAAATGTGTGTTTGGTGAAAACTGAGGTCCCTTTCAGAATCAATATTACAGAATCTCAAGAGGATTTGGCCTACAATTCCAGGATGCTGTCCACAAAGTGACATGCAATTAAAGTAACTTCATTGTGTAAGTACCACAAGTGCTTTATGAATGTAGGCGATCATTATCAAATCGAAATGTATACAACAGAGAAGAGTTAACAAGGGGTCACAATAACTACAGAAAAAAACGTCGTATGCACTAGGAACTGATATAGATTTCTTTCATTAAAAACGTATAAGGAGAATTTCTTGACGCTGAGATCACATCTAACCATAGAAGGTAGTATAATGGAGAAGACAGTCCCAGAACGTGCTAGAAGAGGAAGAAGAAACTGGTCATCCAGTAAGGCGATGAGTGTGTTTGCGGAGGACTGAATGATATGTGCTTAAATAAGCCAGCAGGAGATGATAACATGCCTCCTGCGCTACTAAAATCTGTGGGCGACGTAGGAACTTTCAAGTAATTTGAATATGCGTCAAAAATCTATGAAATGGGTGACTTAACTTTAAATTTCTGTGGAAGTATTATCGTCACATGGACAAAGAAGGCACAAGTGGATAAATGCAAAAACTATCGGACAGTTGGTCTCACAAGTCACAACTGTAAACTGCTAACCAAATTAATGTACAGAATGACAGAAGACATACCGAACGTCGAACAGTCTGGTTTCATGAAAAACAGTTCTGAACTTGCGCTTAGCAGTGGAAGGGAGACTGAAGTCTGGACATGGTCCTAGTATATGTGAACTTACAGAAAGCTTTTGACAATGTAAGGCAAACGAATAATCTACAGCACCTATAAAATCCAAGGGGGGGGGGCGTAATAATAATGGAAGATCACGAACGACAAGTTGTGTTAAAAAGCGTGTATCGAAGGAGAAGGAGAAGAAACTGCAAGAAAATGTTGGAGGTGCACACGCAACCGACATCAGTGCTAAGGTTTGCACACGACATTGCCCTTCTAACCATATATAAGGAGCGTCTAGAAGAAGTGGTGTGAACAGGATAGTTAGAAAATTGCAAAGAGGGGCAGATAAACAGTAGTACGACATAGTTAACATCAAAATTGGGAACGGTACAGTAATGGAAGAAGTAAGATTACACAGAAATGGCTGAAACAAGCAACACGTTAGATGTAGATAAGGACGGGAAAAGAAATAGTCTTTTTATAAAAGATGTCTCCTGGTAGCAGATATCGAAACGGAAGTGAGGAAGAAATTCACAGAAAGCGAATATCTGGGGCACAGCATGTAACACTTTCATACCGATGTGCTCTTTGACCATTTATTATTGTATATATACTTGCTTTTATCTTTATGTAAATTTATATGTACACGATGTATGAATTAATTTGTTTATTTTGCTGTATAATCAATTATGTATATTATATAAATATCGCTGAGTAATCACTGAGGGAATGCTAAGGAAACGTTAGGTCTTTGTCAACGAATAAGTATCGGGGAGTAGCGGCGTCTCTGGACGCGGGAGGATGTTACGTCAGAGCGCGCGCTACACAGAGAGAGAACTCTGTGTGAGACTTGGTGAAGTGCGGACGCATGGATGGCGTGCACTGTACTGGAGGAGTAATTGTTTAGCGGCACGTGGCAAGTGATGAGCGTGGGCGGTGGAAATATTCGCTGCAGCAACATCAAGAACCCACCACGCCAATAACATTGCCAATAACTCCCGTGCTCGCTAATTATCATGGAAAGGAGCCAGCAGCAGTATCGTCGTGAGCAACTTCGTCACGGCGAGAATGGACTGAAGTAAGATTGCTGCATCACAGCTTATTGTCAACAAGTTTTGTAACGGCGTTACTTAGCTTTGTGGTGTTTTGCGAGTGAATAATTACAATAGTTTAGTCAAAACTGTTTACCCGTGATTCTTCTAAAATCATTCACCAAGTAGGTTCCTGTCCTGTCCTATTGGTACAATAATCCGAGTACCGTTTATGAAAAATGAAAATTGCAGTGCCAGTTAATTTTGCTTATGAACTAAATGATTCAGTTAGATTAAAGATTTGAACTTATAGCATTCAGTAATTTCAGTCTCACTAACTTTAAATTTGAACTTTAATCTGAGGCGATATAATTGTTGCAAATAGTAAATCAACTAATAAAATTAAAATGATTCCTGGCACTATGAACAAAAGCACTAACTAGAATTAATGCGTGAGTGCAAATATCAGTGATTATTGTAATCCTGTCCTGGTTCACACTTTGACTTGCAGTCGTGCTAAAGTATAATAATTACCTTTTGATACAGTAATTATCAATTTCTACTTCCCTGTTCAGAAGTCAATAGAGTTTCTTTTAATTATTTTTTGCGATTTTCCAAAATTCATATGAAATTAGTAGACGTTATTGTGAGGTAGGGCCATTGTCACAACAGTAAATAACGATTAATCTGAGTGTTATCTTGTATGTTGGCAAAATTTTAGCTCTATTAGTTAATGATATTTCGATTGCAAACTATTTTCTTTCTCGCATTATTACGCAAATGTTTCAATTGTTTTTGCTAACGTGCGTGCAGCCCTCTGCTGCCGCGCGTGTTCGAGTAATTCTTGACATTGACTGTTCGGCTCATTAATTCACCTACCGAACAGAAATTTTGCCCACTTGGTCTGGCGACCGTATTTCTTTTAGCTATAATTATTTCAGTAACTCTTATTATTCTTTTCCGATCTACGTGATACACCTTCTCGTTGGCACAGTACGTGAATGATAGCACAAACCTTTCGAACAACCATTCTAAATATTAAAGTAATTAAGTAGGCGGAATAGGTTGCCCTAGAAGGCATATTGTTGTTAACCTCCCCCTCATTTATCGACTTTATACTGAATCTTCGGAACGATAGCCATTTCAAAATTTTATTCCAATTGTTTAGGCACATGCTTACACGGTCATATATTTCTAAGGGGGACGTTACAAGCATTGTACGAAAATGGAACGTCGACCATCAGAAACCCGAAGAAGAATAAGTTCGAATTGTTTGTAGCATCGTGCTATCGAAGGCTGTTAAAATTGTGTGAACAAGTAAAATATGAAATGGGTTATGCAGTAGATGGGCAAAATGAATCTTTGGAATGTCCTGCCAGAAGACGGTACAGGCTAGTGGTGCACCTGCTAAAGTCTGTTGCAGCACTGCCCCATGGTGCCAGGCGCCCATGCCTGTCCTCTTCGTTCTGCAGATGGTGCAGGCTGTGCGCCAGACGGCCGTATTGCGTGCGCCGTGCGCGTGCACCAGCTGCTTGGCTACCCCATGCCCGCAGGCACTGGGCCAGAGCAGTACGATCAAGCACATTAGTGAAAAACTGCCCGCACATCAGCCGTTCGTCCACTTCTGCCCACCTGTGCCCGGGACAACCCGGTTGCCCCGAGCTGGTACGCAAGCTGGAACAAGCTCCTGAAGCCGTCGGCACAAGGGACGCAGCAGGTAACATTCACGTGCACACAGACTGGATATCCCACGTCACGGGGCCGTCGGCACACGTCACGAGCTGGTTAAGGTGATTTTACGCTCTCAGCGCTCTCTATCGGTACTTGACGGCTTTATTTGGCTCTCAAACCATACAGTTTCTTCATGAAAATGGACACGCGCAGAATTACTATGTTTGCTCTATTAAAACGCACATTTCCTTTTTTTGATCATACGCTAGTCATGTCGATTCATCGTGGAGTACATAAATAAAAACTTCAATATCCGTGAACGTGTAATAATACAAAAATGAAAGATACATGTCCGCTCGGGCATCAGCTTGTAGAAGTTCACCCAATCGAACAGATTCACTCCTGACAAAGAGCCACTTATATTTACATAACGTCAAATATTACATAAATTATCTCTATTAATTTCATAGGAAAGTCTTACAACTTTTTAGAAAACACGAAGGTGATTGGGTATAGCGGGTAGCGAATCCTCTTCCAATTCACCCTTGGTTCTAGAGCATGGCGCCATAACCAATTCAGATTCTATTGGCCTCTTATTTTCTATTATAATCCGCTAAAGGCTTTAATCGCCGAAACGTTATTGACACTTAATTATAACAAATCCTAAGACCAGCAACACGTTTTCATGAATCTTCAGTGGGTCGTTGCCATAATAGGGCCTGCACTCATAACAAGCGAATTATAACGCTAAAATAAAGAAATACGAAAATTCTTTAATCACTAATATGATGTTTCCCATCGTTATATTACAACAAATCGTGCCAATAACTATTCCTTCTTGAGTCATTCAATGTGCTGATGCTTAAAAACAGCAAACATGCATGGGGTGTAACGCATAACAAAGACCACCGAATGTGGGCTTCTGTTGCACAGGACAAATACAGTATGGCGCCCTGCTTTCTGCTTGAGACGCAGGGAGCGTTCTTGCTTCCTACTGGTTCTACCTTATGTGGCATGCTGCCGAAATGTCGCAGAACTTATTTACTGTTTCACACGATGAAATGGCTCCCCAACGAGAAATAGCAGGAAGTACCTAGCAAAACTAGTAGAGCATTATGTCAACGTTAACTGACTTGTCCCGCATACCAACGGCTTAAAGTGTACAAGGATAGATGACGAGGTGCTGGAAAGATCACAGAAAAATGGCAGGGTCAGACAAGGGCTACTAGAATGTGCCAGGCAGGTTATAGAAAATGTTTATTGTAATAGTATATACATAGATGAGGAGATTCGCATAAATGAAGAACAGACGGAAGACATCATTGAATCAGTCGAGAGACTAGTCAGTTAGTTAAAAAAAAAGGAGTGAGTGTTGACGGTAAGAAACATGAGAAGGGGAAGATATGAAGGAACGTCGATCTTTGGAGAGAGTTAGAGAGGATTGTAACTGAATAACTTGTGACCCACGAGTTAAAAGAGACGGACAATGGGAGTAGAAGGTGTAGATCTACATCATACTCTACAAGCCACCTGACTGTTTATAGCGGAGCGTACTTCTGGTAGCAGTAACTGTTCTCCCCTTTCCTGTTTCACTCGCGAATTTTGTAAGTCTCTGTATTAGAGCTTATTTCTCGAATTTTCACATCGTGTCATTTTAGGAGATGTGTGTGGGAGGAAATTATATGTTGTTCGACTCTTCCCAGAAAGTGCTCTCTCGAAGTTTCAGTAGCACGACGCCTAGCTTGCAGCGTCTACTACTGGAATTTGTTGAGAGTATCTGTAACGATCTCGCGCAGACTAGACGATTCCATGACGAAACGCGTCGCACTTCGTTGGATCTTTTCTTCTATCAGTTCTACCTGCCAAGGATCCCAACTGATGAACAATACACAAGAATCGGTCGAACAAGCCCCTTGTAAGGCACTTCCACCCTCTTGGAATCTGAGGTACAGGCTTTTGATTCTTTATAGAAGTCTCAAACATTTCTAGTTATGATTGTCTATGTTTGCACTAAACAGTTGTTTTAGAACCGCAGAGTGCTACGAGACAATATAGGCTTAATTTGGGCTTGGTTGGTTGTTAGACTGTTCACAGCAAATTATGCTTTTTCCTTGGCGCGGTAATGGTTTCGAGCACTGTCCTGCAATCAACGCGAATGCGAAAACCTAAGAAACATTTCCAAAATAGCCCCCAATTTATTCTCTGTTCTTTCCACCTACAGCCCTTGTCCAGCTGCAGAAAGGGGCCAGTCCATCACGGTCGCACGGATTCTGGCGACTGTTCCAAGCTCGTAATTTGATGGTCGAAAAGATGTTCACTCCAGGAATCGGGACCTTATCAAACTCCATGGCGTGTGACACAGCATAACATGCACTCATGGAATCACGACCTCAGCAGTCCAGTTGGCATGGCAGCAAAATTATGTGTAAAGCTCTGCAGACAAGACTAGTCTTCGTCTGCTGGTGGTCTGGGTTGTACTTTACGCAAACAAGCCAAAAGTTTAGCCTTCAAAACACATTTCATTAAACGTCAATTATGCCAAAGAACTCTAAGAAGTGGGAGACATAAAAATAATGCAATAAATCCATTATCATGATCAGATGTGGAGTTTTGTAAGCAAATAAAAAGTTCTATAGATAAAATAAAAACTGGAAAAGCGTTTGTAAAGTTTATTCTCTGTCTCTCCGGAGTGACACGCAAGTGAGTGACATTTTTGTAGGTTAATTTTGTTAATAACCTTTTTTCGTTTCAGGTTTTTAAAGTTCTGGATAACTTTACCGAATATGAACAAAAATATTGTTGTTAGTATTTTTAGTTTTAATTCCTAACTTGTCCGATACAATGGATTTCACCAATTGGGATGTAATGTTGGATAGTTAAATCAAAGTGATGTTATGCATATTGAAATTGATATTACAAAAACGTGTAATTTTCATGTACTAATGAAGTATGCTTCTTTTTAGGTATCAAGGTAATCTACGTCCAGAAAATATTGAGTTGGAACTATCAATTGTCTGATACTTCTAATATAGTTCATGCTACATTTGATTTTGGGCTGCTGTACGTTCCTAAGATCGCCGAATGAGTTACGCAGGGCATTTCGCAATATCTGCTATAGGGTCCTAGTGATTGTAAAGGTAACTGAATAGATCAAGTTTTGACAAGGAACCCATGTCCGAAATGTCGTGTTGCGATAAAAAATAAGTTTAAAGATCGGTTCACTTTCAAAATCTCGCTTCACGCTACGCACACAAAGTAAGAAGAGGATGCCGATGTCAGTCCCCGTTGCAGTTCTGACATCACGTACGACTTTCGTCGGGCTACAAAAACAGCTGCGAGAAACGGGGACGTTCGCAACTAGGAGGGAGGACTGTCGTGGTCCACCGACGCGCCGCACTCTCGACTTTGAACAGCCTAAAAGAGAACCCGACGACGAGTACTCGAAACACTGTCCATGCCATGGGCGCTGCAGAGCACACAGGTCAGAGCGCATTGTCTCCAGTGTGCACGTGTAGCGATCCGGGAGATTGAAACTGATCCGATCTTCAAAATTATTTTACATTCAAACGGTGCATTTCCAGACATGGACTCCTTAACAAAACCTTATGGTTATCAAGGGGACAGCGCCTACACGCCATCACCGATTTCGTCGAAATATATGCAGGGTTTCGTCAGAACTGAAAGTAACAGGAATGAGAACTCCAGATGGCGAAGTGTTTAGAGAAAATAACTTCTTTGGCGTGGGCCGGGCTAGCCATTAATCATTTACGTTAGCGGAGTTTACAGGAAGCTGTTGGCGCAATGGAAAGGTAATCCGAGAGCCGGCGTTCGAGTCCCTATTTGGAGTCTTTTTTTTATTTTAGATTTTTTCGTAACTGCAAAGAAACCGAGATAATTCTCAGTATATAGCATTTATTAATAAGGTATGAAAAGGAAAAACAAAGAAAAAATTGGGATTGAAAAGAAATCTCGAAGAAGGGATTATGAGACGTACACGAGAGCTTCTTCCATAAATTAAAATATTTTTGTTATTTTACAGTTGATGATTTACAAGTGGTAGGGCAATATTCATCGCAAAAACCGAAGAAACGGTAATACTTCGGCATCTTGCACAAGTTGTAACTGTCGCATTTTTACAATTACAAGCTTCGTTTAAAGTTTCTAATCAAAAACCGTCTTGGTTTACATTCATAAAAGGTTCTCTCTCGTCGCACAGTTTGGCATTAAACCACGCGTAACACACAATTTCGCCAAATACTGGTGAGGATAAGTTGTGATTTACAAAGGAATGTATATTCATTCAGTCTCTTCGGGATGTGATTTTTTTTCTCTCTCTCAACGAGAGCAGTTTTGAAGCTTTCTGACCAAATTTTTTAGCTGACGATGCAAATAAACATCACAGGGTTGTACTAGCAGTGTGCGTTTGAGGGGAGGGAATCACTTTAATATTGCGCGATTCATCTTCAAAAGTCTCGTCGGCTAACTGTGGATTTGTTTGTCCTGCCCACGAGTCAAACGAACGTAAGAAATTTGTTCTCAGCTGCACATAGGCTTTAATCACATCGAATGCAGTATGTTAAACATTATCTCTGTTTATTTTCCGTGTAAGTAACGTAAAAGTTGAAAATAAAAAAGGAATTTCCGCATTCAGATTCAAACCCACGAGTCTCTCACTATCGTTCTGTACTGATTCTGATGCTCCAACTGCTACCTGGAAACCAAGCTAACATAGCTCAACGTCATTACTGGCCAAGACCTGTAATTTGGACGAAATCGGTGATGACGAGTAGGCGCTATCCGCTTGTAGCTCCCCTCTATAATCACTCTTTTTTTTTTTGTCATCAGTCTTCCGACTGGTTTGATGCAGCCCGCCACGAATCCCTCTCATTTCAGAGTAGCACTTTCAACCCACGTCCCCAATTATTTTCTGGATTTATTCCAATCTCTGTCTTCCTATACAGGTTTTGCCCTCTACAGCCCCCTTTAGTTCCATGGAAGTACTCATGTCTTAACAAATGTTCTACCATTCTGTCCCTTTTCCCTTCAGTGTTTTCCACACATTCTTTTCCTATTCGATTCTGCGCAGAACCTCCTCATTCCTTACCTTATCGGTCCACCTAATTTCCAATATTCGTCTGTAGAACCACATCTGAAATGCTTCGACTCTCGTCTGTTCCGGTTTTCCCACAGTCCCTGTTTCACTACCATGCAGTGCTGTGCTCCAAACGTACATTCTCAGAAATTTCTCCTTCAAATTAAGGACTACGTTTGATAGCAGTAGACTTCTCTTGGCCAGGAATGCCGTTTTTGCCAGTGCTAAGAAACTGGCAGATTAAAACTGTGTGCCGGACCGAGACTAGAACTCGGGACCTTTGCCTTTCGCGGACAAGTGCTCTACCAACTGAGCTACCCGAGCACGACTCACGCCCCGTCATCAGAGCTTTACTTCTGCCAGTACCTCGTCTCCTACCTTCCAAACTTTACAGAAGGTCTCCAGTGTTAGTTAGCTTTTGATGTCCTCCTTGCTCCGTCCGTCATTATTTATATTGCTGCCTAGGTAGTAGAATTCCTTAACGTCATCTACTTCGTCACCGTCAGTCCTGATGTTATGTTTCTCGTTTTTCTCATTTCTGCTACTTCCCATTATTTTTGTCTTTCTTCGACTTACTCTCAGTCCATATTCTGTACTCATGAGACAATTCATTCCATTCAACAGATTCTTCTTCACTTTGACTCAGAATAGCAGTATCACCACCGAATGGTATCATTGATATTCTTTCATCTTGAATTTTAATTCCACTACTAAACATTTCTTTTTATTTCTATAATTGCTCTTCGATGTACAGATTGAACAAGGGGGCGGGGGGGGGGGGGAGGGACGAAAGACTACATCCTCGTCTTACACCTGTCTTATTCCGAGCACTTTGTTCTTGGTCGTCCACACTTATTATTCCCTCTTGTCTCTTGTACATATTGTATATTACCCGTCTCTCCCTATAGCTTACCCTCATTTTGCTCAGAATTTGGAACATCTTGCACTATTTTACTTTGTCGAACCCCTTTTCCAGAACGAGACATCCTACGAATGTGTCTTGATTTTTCTTTAGACTTGTTTCCATTACCAACTGCAACGTCAGAACTGCCTCTCTGGTGCCTTTACCTTCCCTGAAGCCAAACTGTTCGCCATTTAACACGTCCTCAATTTCCTTTTGCATTCTTCTGTATATTATTCTTGTCAGTGACTTGGATGCATGAGCTGTTAAGCTGACTGTGCGATAATTAACGCACTTGGCAGCTCTTGCAGTCTCCGGAATTGTGTGGATTATACACTCCTGGAAATGGAAAAAAGAACACATTGACACCGGTGTGTCAGACCCACCATACTTGCTCCGGACACTGCGAGAGGGCTGTACAAGCAATGATCACACGCACGGCACAGCGGACACACCAGGAACCGCGGTGTTGGCCGTCGAATGGCGCTAGCTGCGCAGCATTTGTGCACCGCCGCCGTCAGTGTCAGCCAGTTTGCCGTGGCATACGGAGCTCCATCGCAGTCTTTAACACTGGTAGCATGCCGCGACAGCGTGGACGTGAACCGTATGTGCAGTTGACGGACTTTGCGCGAGGGCGTATAGTGGGCATGCGGGAGGCCGGCTGGACGTACCGCCGAATTGCTCAACACGTGGGGCGTGAGGTCTCCACAGTACATCGATGTTGTCGCCAGTGGTCGGCGGAAGGTGCACGTGCCCGTCGACCTGGGACCGGACCGCAGCGACGCACGGATGCACGCCAAGACCGTAGGATCCTACGCAGTGCCGTAGGGGACCGCACCGCCACTTCCCAGCAAATTAGGGACACTGTTGCTCCTGGGGTATCGGCGAGGACCATTCGCAACCGTCTCCATGAAGCTGGGCTACGGTCCCGCACACCGTTAGGCCGTCTTCCGCTCACGCCCCAACATCGTGCAGCCGGCCTCCAGTGGTGTCGCGACAGGCGTGAATGGAGGGACGAATGGAGACGTGTCGTCTTCAGCGATGAGAGTCGCTTCTGCCTTGGTGCCAATGATGGTCGTATGCGTGTTCGGCGCCGTGCAGGTGAGCGCCACAATCAGGAATGCATACGACCGAGGCACACAGGGCCAACACCCGGCATCATGGTGTGGGGAGCGATCTCCTACACTGGCCGTACACCACTGGTGATCGTCGAGGGGACACTGAATAGTGCACGGTACATCCAAACCGTCATCGAACCCATCGTTCTACCATTCCTAGACCGGCAAGGGAACTTGCTGTTCCAACAGGACAATGCACGTCCGCATGTATCCCGTGCCACCCAACGTGCTCTAGAAGGTGTAAGTCAACTACCCTGGCCAGAAAGATCTCCGGATCTGTCCCCCATTGAGCATGTTTGGGACTGGATGAAGCGTCGTCTCACGCGGTCTGCACGTCCAGCACGAACGCTGGTCCAACTGAGGCGCCAGGTGGAAATGGCATGGCAAGCCGTTCCACAGGACTACATCCAGCATCTCTACGATCGTCTCCATGGGAGAATAGCAGCCTGCATTGCTGCGAAAGGTGGATATACACTGTACTAGTGCCGACATTGTGCATGCTCTGTTGCCTGTGTCTATGTGCCTGTGGTTCTGTCAGTGTGATCATGTGATGTATCTGACCCCAGGAATGTGTCAATAAAGTTTCCCCTTCCTGGGACAATGAATTCACGGTGTTCTTATTTCAATTTCCAGGAGTGTATTTTTCCGAAAGTCAGATGGTACTTCGCCAGGCTCATACATTCTACACACCAGCTTGAATAGTCGCTTTGTTGCCACTTGTCTACAGCTCGTGGTCTCGAGGTCGCGTTCTCGCTTGCCGAGCACGGGGTTCCGGGTTCGATTCCCGGCGGGGCCAGGGACTTTCACCTGCCTCGAGATGACTCTGTGTTTGTGTTGTCCTCATCATTTCATCATAATTCATGAAAGTGGCGAGATTGAACTGAGCAAAGGTTGGCAATTTGTACGGGCGCTGATAACCGCGCAGTTGAGCGCCCCACAAACCAAACATCATCATAATAATTTTGTTGCCACTCCCCCCCCCCCCCCCTCAGTTATTTTTAGAAATTAATCCCTAGAAGCCTGGAATAGGAATTCTAAAATGTCCTATACAAGAATAATGGTAATGTTGAAATCTTGCTCCTTTTGGTTAGATTCCTATTGGTGCTAACGAATGGAGGTTTTGCATGACGTACAGGAGGATGGATAGGATGGATAACAAAATGGTTCAAATGACTCTGAGCACTAAGGGATTTAACATCTCAGGTCATCAGTCCCCTAGACTTAGAACTACTTAAACCTAACTAACATAAGGACATCACACACATCCATGCCCGAGGCAGGATTCGAACCTGCGACCGTAGCAGCCGCGTGGTTCCGGACTGAAGCGCCTAGAACCGCTCGGCCACAACGGCCGGCGATGGATAACATTTCGGAGAGTAGGAGACTCTTGAGGAAGGAGAATCGGTGAAGCGTAGCACTGAGTTAGGACGAAACTGAGGAGGAAGGGAGTGAGCTGCTGACCAGCGAGAGCCCCAGCACGACGCGCAGCAGGATGACGACGGCGATGCCGAGGCGCGCGGACAGCGGCGTCAGCAGCGTCAGCACGGAGCCGACCAGCATGGAGGTGCCGAAGACGCGCCGGCCGCCGATCAACTCGGCCAGCCGCCCGCCGGGGAACTCGGTACACACGTAGCCCCAGAAGAAGCAGCCGATGATCATGTTCTGCCAGTACTCGTCCCAGTCGTAGCGCGTCTGCTCCACGCCGCCCTCCGCCGCCGCCTGAAACAAGACGTGCTGCTAGGGGGAAGGTAGCTGCATTCTGCAAGAAGGCTCAACACGAGTAAAACGAAGGCTGGTTGTAAACTTACACTACTGGCCATCAAAATTGCTACACCAAGAAGAAAATGCAGATGATAAAGGGGCATTCATTGGACAAATATATTATACTAGAGCTCACACGTGATTACATTTACACGCCATTTGGGTGCATAGATCCTGACAAATCAGTACCCACAACAACCACCTCTGGCCGTAACAACGGCCTTGATACGCCTGGACATTGAGTCAAAGAAAGCCTGGATGGCGTGTACAGGTACAGTTGCCCATGCAGCTTCAACACGATACCACAGTTCATCAAGAGTAGTGACTGGCGCATTGTGTCGAGCCAGTTGCTCGGCCACCATTGACCAAACGTTTTCAATTGGTGAGAGATCTGGAGAATGTGCTGGCCAGGGCAGCAGTCGAACATTTTCTGTATCCAGAAAGGCCCGTACAGGACCTGCAACATGCGATCGTGCATTATCATGCTGAAATGTAGGGTTTCGCAGGGGTCGAATGAAGGGTAGAGCCACGGGCCATAACATAGCTGAAATGTAACGTCCACTGTTCAAAGTGCCGTCAATGCGAACAAGAGGTGACCTAGACGTGTAACCAATGGCACCCCATACCGTCACGCCGGGTGATACGCCAGTATGGCGATGACGAATACACGCTTCCAATGTGTGTTCACCGCGATGTCGCCAAACTCGGATGCGACCATCATGATGCTGTAAACAGAACCTGGATTCGTCCGAAAAAATGAAGTTTTGCCATTCGGGCACCCAGGTTCGTCGTTGAGTACATCATCGCAGGCACTCCTGTCTGTGATGCAGCGCCAAGGGTAACTGCAGCCATGGTCTCCGAGCTGATAATCCATGCAGCTGCAAACGTCGTCGAACTGTTCGTGCAGATGGTTGTTGTATTGCAAACGTCCCCATCTGTTGACTCAGGGATCGAGACGTGGCTGCACGATCGGCAGAATACGGCGCTGCGGTCGGCAACGCTTATACGAGGTGCATTCAAGTTCTAAGGCCTCCGATTTTTTTTCTCCGGACTGGAAAGAGATAGAAACATGCGCATTGTTTTAAAATGAGGCCGCGTTCATTGTCAATACGTCCCAGAGATGGCAGCACCGTACGGCAGATGGAATTTTAACGCCAGCGGCGAGAATGAGAACTGTTTCAAATACTTAAAATGGCGACGTTTTCCTTAGTTTAACAGCGTGCAATGATTCGTTTTCTGAATTTGCGTGGTGTGAAATCAATTGAAATTCGTCGACAGTTGAAGGAGATATGTGGTGATGGAGTTATGGATGTGTCGAAAGTGTGTTCGTGGGTGCGACAGTTTAATGAAGGCAGAACATCGTGTGACAACAAACCGAAACAACCTCGGGCTCGCACAAGCCGGTCTGACGACATGATCGAGAAAGTGGAGAGAATTGTTTTGGAGGATCGCCGAATGACTGTTTAACAGATCGCCTCCAGAGTTGACATTTCTGTGGGTTCTGTGCACACAATCCTGCATGACGACCTGAAAATGTGAAAAGTGTCATCCAGGTGGGTGCCACGAATGCTGACGGACGACCACATGGCTGCCTGTGTGGCATGTTGCCAAGCAATGTTGACGCGCAACGACAGCATGAATAGGACTTTCTTTTTGTCGGTTGTGACAATGGATGAGACGTGGATGCCATTTTTCAATCCAGAAACAAAGCGCCAGTCAGCTCAACGGAAGCACACAGATTCACCGCCATCAAAAAAATTTCGGGTAACCGCCAGTGCTGAAAAAATGATGGTGTCCATGTTCTGGGACAGCGAGGGCGTAATCCTTACCCATTGCGTTCCAAAGGGCACTACGGTAACAGGTGCATCCTACGAAAATGTTTTGAAGAACAAATTCCTTCCTGCACTGCAACAAAAACGTCCGGGAAGGGCTGCGCGTGTGCTGTTTCCCCAAGACAATGCACCCGCACATCGAGATAACGTTATGCAACAGTTTCTTCGTGATAACAACTTTGAAGTGATTCCTCATGCTCCCTACTCACCTGACCTGGCTCCTAGTGACTTTTGGCTTTTTCCAACAATGAACGACATTCTCCGTGGCCGCACATTCACCAGCCGTGCTGCTATTGCCTCAGCGATTTTCCAGTGGTCAAAACAGACTCCTAAAGAAGCCTTCGCCGCTGCCATGGAATCATGGCGTCAACGTTGTGAAAAATGTGCACGTCTGCAGGGCGATTACGTCGAGAAGTAACGCCAGTTTCATCGATTTCGGGTGAGTAGTTAATTAGAGAAAAAATCGGAGGCCTTAGAACTTGAATGCACCTCGTATAAGACAACAAGTGTCTGGCGCAGTTGTTTGGTCGGTTACTGCCGCTACAATGGCAGATTATCAAGACTTAAGAGAATTTGAACGTGGTGTCGTAGTCGGCGCACGAACGATGGGACACAGCATCTCCGAGGTAGCGATGAAGTGCGGATTTTCCCGTACGACCATTTCACGAGTGTACCGTGAATATGAGGAATCCGGTAAAACATTACATCTCCGACGTCGCTGCGGCCGGGAAAAGATCCTGCAAGAACCGGACCAACGACGTTCAATGCGACAGAAGTGCAACCCTTCCGCAAACTGCTGCAGATTTCCGTGCTAACCGTTCAACGAATCATCATCGGAAGGGCTTTCGGAGCCGAAGGTACACTCGTGTACCCTTGATGACTGCACGACACAAGCTCTATGCCTCGCCTGGGCCCGTCAACACCGACATTGGACTGTTGATGACTGAACACATATTGGCTGCTCGGACGAGACTCGTTTGAAATTGTATGGACGTGTACGGATATGGAGACAACCTCATGAATACGTGGATCCTGCATGTCAGCGGGACATTGTTCAAGCTGGTGGAGGCTCCGTGATCGTGTCGGGCGCGTGCAATAGGAGTGATATGGGACCTCTGATACGTATAAATACGACTATGACATGTAACACGTACGTAAGTAACCTGTCTGATCACCTGCATCCATTCACGTCCATTATGCATTCCGGCGGACTTGGGAAATTGTGAAACCCTACAGGGCCAGTATTCCTACAGAATGGCTCCAGGAACACCCTTCAGAGTAAACACTTCCGTTGGACTTCAAATCCCCAGACAGTAACATTATTGAGTGAATCTCGGATGCCTTGCACGTTCTCCATCCCCTCATACTCCTACGGATTTATGGACAGCCCTGGAGGATTCATGGTGTCAGTTCCCTCCAGCACTACTTCAGACATGTGTCGACACCTTTTTGTCTGAAGTGTCGTAGAGCCCTAGGGTGACATCGCAGGGCATCATGCTTCTGTACCATTATAGAGGAGGGTTGTCTTCCACAAGGGATAATACTATACGCAGGCAGACGGGGGACAAAAAATTCGGGCTGACAGACGATTGCAGCTGACATGCCGGTCGCGCGAAGATAGGGGATAAACGCTAGGAAAAATTAGAAGAATGAAGATATAGAACAGAGATTAACTAATAACTCGGTGATTGCCGAGTTGCAAAATTTTAAATTTGATACTCCCACCTACGACAAGACATTGGAGAAGAGATTGTGGCAGAGGTGAGATGCGTACCTCAGCCAGAGTGGCGTTGTCCAGGGCGGTGGACGGCGAGGAGCCGAGCGTAGCGTTACCGGCTGCGGCCTGCGAGTGGTTGGTGGGCAGCACCATGGCCACGATGGCGATCGTCAGGTTGACGCGCAGCATGTAGTTGAACATGAAGCCCAGGATCACCATGATGTTGAGCACCTGCCGGCATGACAGGCAGCCTGCGGGAAGAAGCGAAGAAGGGTCAGCGGACGCCGATCTGCTGTACAGCTGTGGAGCAAAATTTATGCTCGCGTGTCGTGACAGTTTTGGTGAAAATAAATCCCTTCTATAGGAATCATCGCGAATCCCGAAAAACAGAGATTTTCTGAAATTCAGCTTGCTCTTTCGTACATCAGATCAAAAGGACTCACAGAACGTCGCCAAGAGTGATACCGAATTCATCAACTTCTGGATGGCAGTGTCGTCGTAACTGCCGTCTCCTTCACATCTGATGAGCAGCAAGCTACGTAAATTTAAATATTGACTGTGTTTTTCTTACTTGTCAATTCTTTTTCCGTGTGTTTTGCTTTCAGCAAGCTTTACTTTTCGAGTACTAGTAATAGTGTTCCATAGATTTCGTGTTTGTTTCGAATACAGTCCAGAGACAGTTAGTCCTTATTTTCATTGTTTCCAACTAGAAGTGTCTAGTAACCACAGTTTAGTCACCTGTCAGCCGGCTTTAGTGAATTAGCAGTCTAGTTAAAAGTTGATTAACTTTCTGCAGTACATTGTTGATTTCTTAGGATCGATAGGATGTGTGACTGCTGTGTACGGACGCAGGAAGAGCTGGCCACTGTTCGCGAACAGCTGAACGTGTTGATAGCCGCGGTCAGCCGTCTTCAGGCTGCTGCCTCGGAGTGTAGTGGCAGTGGGGAGTCTGGTGCGTCGCGTGGTACACCCCAGGTGTTACACGCTTCACCCACGGTCCCTGCTGTCGAGACATCTTCGCGGGTACCGGGCGCGGTTGGGCCACCCTCTCCCCAAGGGGAGTGGCGGGTTCAAAGGCGTTCGCGCCCCACGAGGCGGAGGGTCAATGTGGAGGCTGGCCGTGTGGCATTGCCCGATCTGCCTGTGAGTGGACATGTGGCCGCTCCTTCAGCAAGGTCCGAGCAGGCACACGGGGGGAGGTGTTTATTAGTGATTGCGAGCTCCAACGTTAGGCGGGTGATGGAGCCCCTTGGGGAAACAGCGGAAAGGTCTGGGAAGAAGGCCAGTGTTCACTCTGCCTGCTTGCCGGGTGGTCTCATCCGAGATGTGGAGGAGGCCCTGCCGGCGACGATAGAGAGCACTGGGTGCACCCGACTGCAAATTGTTGCTCATGTCTGCACCAATACTGAGGTCATACTCAGTTCATACAGGCGGTTGGCGGAGTTGGTGAAGGCGGAAAGCCTCGCTCGCGGGGTGGAATCTGAGCTAACTATTTGTAGTATCGTTCCCGGAACCGATCGCGGTCCTCTGGTTTGGAGCCGAGTGGAAGGCTTAAACCAGAGGCTCAGATGATTCTGCGGAGATCTGGGGCGCAAATTTCTCGACCTCCGCTATCGGGTGGAGAAATGTAGGGGCCCCCTTAATTGGTCAGGCGTGCACTACACGCAGGAAGCGGCTACAAGGGTAGCGGAGTACGTGTGAAGTGCACATGTGGATTTTTAGGTTAGAGAATTCCCTCCCTAGGCCCGACAAGACGCCTCCTGAGAAGCGACAAGGTAGTAGTAGGCAAAACGCAACAGGGAATAACAATATTAATTTGGTAATAGTAAACTGCAGGAGCGTCTGTAGAAAGGTCCCAGAACTGCTCTCATTAATAAACGGTCACGATGCCCACATAGTACTAAGGACAGAAAGTTGGCTGAAACCAGATGTAAACAGTAATGAAATTCTAAACTCAGATTGGAATGTATACCGCAGAGACAGGCTGGACAGTGAAAGGGGAGGCGTGTTTATAGCGATATAAAGTGCAATAATATCGAAGGAAATTGACGGAGACCCGAAATGTGACATAATTTGGCTAAAGGTCACGGTTAAAGCAGGCTCAAACATGGTAATTGGATGTCTCTGTAGGCCCCCTGGCTCAGCAGCTCTTGTGGCAGAGCACGTGAAGCAAAATTTGGAAAATATTTCCAGTAGATTTCCCGACCATGTTATAGTTCTGGGTGGAGACTTCAATTTGCCAGATGTAGACTGGGAGACTCAAAGGCTTATAACGGGTGGCAGGGACAAAGAATCCAGTGAAATTTTTTTCAAGTGCATTATCTGAAAACTACCTTGAGCAGTTAAACAGAGAACCGACTCGTGGCGGTAACATATTAGACCTTCTGGTGACAAACAGACCCGAACTATTTGAAACAGTTAACGCAGAACAGGGAATCAGCGATCATAAAACGGTTACTGCATCGATGATTTCAGCTGTAACTAGAAATATTAAAGAAGGTAGGAAGAGTTTTCTGTTCACTAAAAGTGACAAAAAGCAGATTTCAGAGTACTTGACGACTCAACACAAAAGTTTTGTCTCAAGTACAGATAGTGTTAAGGATCAGTGGACAAAGTTCAAAACCATCGTACAATACGCTTTAGATGAGTATGTGCCAAGCAAGATCGTAAGAGATGGAAAAGAGCCACCGTGGTACAACAACCGAGTTAGAAAACTGCTGCGGAAGCAAAGGGAACTTCACAGCAAACATAAACATAGCCAAAGCCTTACAGACAAACAAAAATTACACGCAGCGAAATGTACTGTGAGGAGGGCTATGCGAGAGGCGTTCAACGAATTCGAAAGTAAAGTTCTATGTACTGACTTGGCAGAAAATCCTAAGAAATTTTGGTCTTATGCCAAAGTGGTAGGTGGATCAAAACAAAATGTTCAGACACTCTGTGACAAAAATGGTACTGAAACAGAGGATGACAGACTAAAGGCTGAAATACTAAATGTCTTTTTCCAAAGCTGTTTCACAGAGGAAGACTGCACTGTAGATCCTTCTCTAGATTGTTGTACAGATGACAAAATGGTAGATATCGAAATAGATGACAGAGGGATAGAAAAACAATTAAAATCGCTCGAACGAGGAAAGGCCGCTGGACCTGATGGGATACCAGTGTGATTTTACACAGAGTACGCGAAGGAACTTGCGCCCCTCCTTGCAGCGGTGTACCGTAGGTCTCTAGAAGAGCGTAGCGTTCCAAATGATTGGAAAAGGGCACAGGTCTTCCCCATTTTCAAGAAGGGACGTCGAACAGATGTGCAGAACTATAGACCTAGATCTCTAACGTCGATCAGTTGTAGAATTTTGGAACACGTATTATGTTCGAGTATAATGATTTTTCTGGAGACTAGAAATCTACACTGTAGGAATCAGCATGGGTTTCGAAAAAGACGATTGTGTGAAACCCAACTCACGCTATTCGTCCACGAGACTCAGAGGGCCATAGACACAGGTTCCCAGGTAGATGCCGTGTTTCTTGACTTCCACAAGGCGTTTGATACAGTTCCCCACAGTCGTTAAATAAACAAAGTAAGAGCATATGGACTATCAGACCAATTGTGCGATTGGATTGAAGAGTTCCTAGATAACAGAACGCAGAATGTCATTCTCAATGGAGAGAAGTCTTCCGAAGTAAGAGTGATTTCAGGTATGCCGCAGGGGAGTGTCGTAGGACCGTTGCTATTCACAATATACGTAAATGACCTTGTGGATAACATCGGAAGTTCACTGAGGCTTTTTGCGGATGATGCTGTAGTATATCGAGAGGTTGTAACAATGGAAAATTGTACTGAAATGCGCGAGGTTCTGCAACGAATTGACGCATGGTGCAGGGAATGGCAATTGAATCTCAATGTAGACAAGTGTAATGTGCTGCGAATACACAGAAAGAAAGATCCTTTATCATTTAGCTACAATATAGCAGGTCAGCAACTGGAAGCAGTTAATTCCATAAATTATCTGGAAGTAGGAATTAGGAGTGATTTAAAATGGAATGACCATATAAAATTAATTGTCGGTAAATCAGATGCCAGACTGAGATTCATTGGAAGAATCCTAAGGAAATGCAATCCGAAAACAAAGGAAGTAGATTACAGTACACTTGTTCGCCCACTACGTGAATACTGCTCAGCAGTGTGGGATCTGTACCAGATAGGTTTGATAGAAGAGATAGAGAAGATCCATCGGAGAGCAGCGCGCTTCGTTACAGGATCATTTAGTAACCGCGAAAGCGTTACGGAGATGATAGATAGACTCCAGTGGAAGACTCTGCAAGAGAGACGCTCAGTAGCTCGGTACGGGCTTTTGTTGAAGTTTCGAGAACATATCTTCACCGAGGAGTCAAGCTGTATGTTCCTCCCTCCTACGTATGTCTCGCGAAGAGACCATGAGGATAAAATCAGAGAGATTAGAGCCCACACTGAGGCATACCGACAACCTTTCTTTCCACGAACAATACGAGACTGGAACAGAAGGGAGAACCGATAGAGCTACTCAAAGTACCCTCCGCCACATACCGTCAGGTGGCTTGCGGAGTATGAATGTAGATGTAGATGTAGAGGCATTCGGTAGACTTCCGCACGGTCGAGTAGTGAACAAAATGGATTTCTTGTTAGATTTTCGGTTTGATTCAGGACTCCCTAGCAGATAAAAGTAAGCTCGTCGAGCTTTTTTCCCCAACTGCTTACCTGCTTTTTTTTTTCCTTTCTTAACCTTATTGACCCGCGAGGAGGGTCGGGGGCAAAAAGGTGGCGTCTTGCGAGGCCTGGCCTCAATGTTCTATTCAGACACACACACACACACACACACACACACACACACACACACACACACGCACACACACACATATATATATATATATATATATATATATATATATATATATATATATATAATTTTTAACTGGACCTACTACCACCACCAGAAGCTTCGGAGTCGTCTTCGCGTAATGAATGGAGGGGGGACTAACTCTAAATCGTTTTATCAGAGGGTCAATCATGTGCCTTGAATCGTCTTCAAGTGTGCCTTCTACTTCTCGGAACCCTCCTATTGGCAGGAGGACCCTCGAATAATGCGCCTAGATAATTCAATAGTCATTTTCGATACACAGCATGGCGGCGGAACGCCTCATGGGTCGCCATTAGGCGGAGTCACAAGTCGAGAGCGCTTTCGGGCGCGGCTTGCAAAATGTAATACAGCACCTTGCCCTTCAGCCAGCTGACGGCGTTCGTCCTGGTAGTGGAAAAGTAAGCAGTATCTGGGTGTAGGAGTTCGTGCGGCGTGATAGACTCTGGCTGCCGTCGCAACAGGAGCGCCAGCATACGTTGTGTAAGACCCCAACAGCTGCCCATCACAGCACATGTCAAGCGGTGCGAGTGCGAATCGACGACTGCGCAGTGCGGGCAGAAAGGTTCGTCAGTGAGATGGCGGAATGGAGGCGCTGGCGTGTGGCGAATTTGCCGTTCCCTACCAAGTACCACAAGGAACGAGCATACGGGGCGTGAGGATCTGAAGCAGCGTCCCCTATAAAGCTGGTATTGGCCGCGGTTCATGCGAGTCGTAGCTTAAAGAGGTGTAATCGCTAGATGTAAATCTAGTATAGTACTGCAAGTTATAGAGTTCTTACGGTTCACTCCATATAAATAATGTGGTGAATAACGTATGACGTGAGGCTTTTCGAGGATGATGCCGTGCCGGCCGCGGTGGTATAGTGGTTCTAGGCGCTCAGTCCGGAATCACGCGACTGCTACGGTCGCAGGTTCGAATCCTGCCTCAGGCATGGATGTGTGTGATGTCCTTAGGTTAGTTAGGTTTAAGCAGTTCTAAGTTCTTGGGGACTGATGACCACAGATGTTAAGTCCCATAGTGCTCAGAGCCATTTGAACCATTTTGTTTTATGATGCCGTTGCAACGTGAAAACTACACTATTTGGCAAAAATACTAAGGAACCCAGAAGTGGAAGAAGAAACAAATGAAACTTCACGGGTTTAGAAGGTATGTGATGTTATTTCAATGATTGAAAATAGAGTAAAATGTACCAAGAACTAGTCAGTATGAGCCCCCACTTGTCCGCATGCTAGCACTGATTCTATTGGCAAAGGCTGCCAAAAACCCATTATACCCTATTGGAGGATAACTGGTCCGCAACTGTTGTAATTGGTCCTTGATATCTTGGATTCCAGCAGCATTGGGATGGAGTTTATGACTGACCAGGTTCCACACGTGTTCAGTCGGAGACAGAACTGGGAATCATGTTGGCCACCGCAAGATCTCAGTACCTCGCAGACAGTTTACGGTGATGTTTGGACGAGCAATTTCCTATTGAAAAATGACACCATGATGCTGTCGCATGAGCGGCAACACGTGAGGATGCAAGATGTGTGTTGCGATCCGTTATGTCGTCAGAGTTCGCTGAATCACTACCAGCCGTGACCTGAAGTCCTACCCGAAGGCTCCTCACTTCGTGTCAGCAGAAGTAACACCGCTGTGCTCTCCAAAACATTGGAAGTATGTGATATCAACCCAAGATGCTGCCATACTCGTCGACCATGGTCATGGGAGGTAGTGCAGAGCCGCGATTCATCGCTGAATAGAAGACGACACCATTCATCATCAGCCGAACCTTGCTGGTCGTGCCACCAGTCCAAATGCAACCGTTTGTGTTGCCATGTTAACATCAGCCTACGTAGCGGGCAGTAATTCTCTAGTCCGGCTGTTGCTAGTCTCTGATCAATACTACGGGATGACACACGATGTTGCAGGGAGGCAAGCGGAATCGTGGAGATGTTACGATGTACTTAGTGCACAATATGGCGTTCCTCCCGTGTGGTGGTCAGACGTGTTCGATCGGAACCTCGACGACGAGTATGCCTGTCGTCACATTCCAGTGCAGTCCAGCATCTGCTCACTGCTCACATCCGAATCTCCCATAAATCTAGATATTGCATGATTCTACCAGCCGGTCAAATGGAAATTCACATTGAGGCCGCTTCCAAATTCGGTCATGTGCTTTTATAATGCTCCAACGTCGACCAGTAGAGTGATACCATGGAGGCATACAGGCCCTTCAAATAAGGTGGAGCAAGGTCGTCACATTGATCGGAGGTTATGTTGAAAAATAGGATTTTGTAGCCAAAAGAGGGGGGATAATACAAAAATAGACGTCCGAATAGGTCTCACAAGGCCCAACCATGACGAACTGTCGCCGCGTCATCCTCGGCGGATATGAATGAGCACACCGCTCTTCAGCACATTGTCAATTTTTATGATCAGAGCCGCTATTTTTCAATCAAGTAGCTCCTCACGAGGGGTGAGTCCATGCCGCTTGCCAACAGCACTTGACAGACCTGGACGGTCACCCATCCAAGTGTTAGCCAAACCCGACAGCGCTTAACTTCGGTGATCTGACGGGAATAATAGGATGTACTGGAATTCTAACCTGCTTTTAGAAAAAAAAAAAAAAACTGTGTTGCATTACTTACTGAACCCCCCTCGTAAATGTACAAGTGCACACTGGTCTCACGGAACTTTCGTACTGAATCCTGGCGGTATAGTCGTTGTATGAAGTCCCTGTTACACTGTTAAGGGTTGTCCGTTCTCTTTCGTCTTGTACCAGGCGACAGTCCATCAGGGATCTTTCGCAGGAAAATCACTCAGAAGCAACTTTATGCCTATTATTTGGTCTCTAGCAAGTCCCACAAAAACACTGGGCTCCATGGAGATAGTAGACTAGGCCCTATTATGACGTATTGAGATTTGGGTTTCCACGAGGCCAGCACAGAACCAAAGGGCAGATCTGTTCAGCTTCATACTTAAATAGATGTTTACTTGGGGCAGCCCATTTACTTATTTATCGGAGTTTTGTATTATGTATAAAAAAGGTATTAAATCTGTCTATAAGCTAAAAGCAAATTTACTTTACTTGAATGTTTTTAAAAGTGTGAATACAATGTACAAATCTTTTACAAAATCATTGTAATATACACTTGTCAGCTAGAACATTATGACCACCGACCTAACAGCCGGTATGTCCACCTTTGCCTCGGATAACAGCGGCGACGCGTTGTGGCATGGAAATAATGATGTCTTGCTAGGTCGCTGGAGGGAGTTGGCACCACATCTACATACACAAGCCACCTACTTCCCGTTAATTCCGAGGAGGGGGGCGGTGAACTCTGATGCCACGTTCAACCACATTCCAAATGTGTTCGATCAGGTTCAGATCTGGCGAGCTGGAGGACCAGCTCATCAATTGTAACTCGCCACTGTGTTTCTCGAATCACTCCATGACACTTCTGCTCGTATGATATGGCGCCGTATGTTGTTGAAAAATGCCACTGTCGGCGGGAAACATGATCGTCATGAACGGGTGTACGTAGTCTGCAAACAGGGTACGATTCTCCTTGGCCATCATGATGCCTTGCCGAGCTCCACTGGACCCGTGGATGCCCACTTGAATGTTCCTCAGAGTGTAATGGAGCCGCCGCCAGCTTGACTCCGTTCCGCAGTACAGGTGTCAAGGAGCTGTTTCCCTGGAAGACGACGAATTCGGGCCCTCCCATCGGTATGAAGAAGGTACAGGGATTTGTCAGACCATGCGTCAGTCTACCACTGCGCCAAAGTCCATTGTCGATGATCACGTGCCCATTTCAGCCATAGTTTCCGATACCGTGATGTTAACACTGGCACGTGCACTGATCGTCGGCTGCGGTTACTCATCTTTAGACGCGTATCGTGCGCTGTGTGTTCAGACACACTCGTACTCTGCTCAGCATTAAAGTCTGGTGTTAGTTCCGCCACAGTTCACCGCCAGTCTTGTTTTATCAGACTGCTCAGTCTGCGACGTTCGACACCTGTAATGATGGGTGGCCGTCCGACTCCGCGCAGTCTGGACGTGTTTTCATCTTGGATTCGCCACGCCTTGAACACACTCACCACAGCACTCCTCGAACACCCGACAAGTCGTGCAGTTTCTGAAATGCTGGTGCCGAGCCTTCAGGCCATCAAAATCTGCCCTCAGTCAAAGACAGATCACGAGCCTTCCCCATACTACACACGGACAGCATGCTCACTGATACTACATTCACCGCGCATATGTCTGACTAGCAGTCATTCCTCGCCGTGTGACGCTGCTATCGCCTGGACGGGTTTATATCGATAGTTGGTCGGTGGTCATAGTGTTATGGCTGATCAGTATAATTTTGACACCAAACTTAATTCACACAACTAGGGCTGAGATATCTCTGGAGATGTCGCTAATCATCCTGGGAACACCAGGAGGTAGGGATTCTGCGTTAACATTGGTCGTTTTCAATACTTTTATGTTTCGTATCCTTCCAACCTTCATTCACACTTCTGCTGGCGATAGGAGCGTTTCTTTAATCTTTTGTTTCTTGGGTCGTCATATCGGTTTGATGCGCCCCATTACGACTTCCTCTCCTGTGCCAATATCTTAATATCAGAGTGGAGATTGTACCCAGCTTCTTCAGTTATTTGGGGGACACATTCCAATTTCTGTCTTCCCCTACTGTTTTTACCTTACTAATAATGTAGATGTTATTCCCAGATGTGGTAACATATGGCCTAGCAGCATGTCCCTTCTTCTTGTCAGTATTCTCCATACGTTTCCTTCCTCCCGGATTCTGCCCAGAACCTCCTCGTTTCTTATCATATCAGTCCATCTAATTTTCAGCAGTCTTCCAAGGCACCACATCTCAAACGCTTCGATTCACTCCTTTTCCGGTTTTCCCACAATCCATTACTCACATCGATACAATGCAGCACTTCAAAAGTACATTCTCCTAAATTTCTTCCTCAAATTAAGGCCGATGTTTGATGCTAGTAGACTTTATTTGGTCAATTACCCATGTTATTTTGCTTCAAAGGTAGCAGAATTCCTTCACTTCGTCTACTTCTTGGTTACTAGTTCTGAAGTTTATCGTTACCTCATTTATGCTTGTCCCCGTTTGTTTTGTATTCCTCTGGTTTACCTTCAATTCATGTTCTGTACTCGTTACACTCTTCATTACATTGAAAAGTTCCTGCAATTGCTCCTCACTTTTTATTGAAGACTGCAATGTCCTCAACGAATCTTATCATTTATATACTTTCACCATGAATCCTTTATTTCCGACATTACTTCTCTGATGCGTACACTAAACGGTACTGGCGAAAGACTGCTTCTTACACCTCCACTATTTTTCTACCTTGTATAGATTTTAGATAATATTTCTTCGTGTGTTCCGGGGTTATGCTTAGCATGCCATCTTCTTCCGTCCCCTACCTCTACATCCATACCTAGGAATACAGTACTAAGGAAGCCCTAGTCACAGTGTACTTTTCCTCCTGTTAACAAGCTTTATGTATACCACGTTTGGCTGAAATCGTTCAAAGTGTTCCAGAGCAACCCTTTCCTACTGCCACCGTCCCTGGGGATTAAATGTACTGGCTCTGAAGCGTAGAGACTCGACACTAACATACTTAGTTTCCGATTAGTTTACGTTTCATCCACTACACACCCGCATTGCACCCTTAAGGGCGACAGGGCAGTATTACTCCAACAATGTATTTTTCCAGATACGATATCATGCAGTACCAAGCAGAAATTGCTCTAGGCATTCCAGAGTTATGCGTACAGTTCATCGCTTTCCCACATAAACCACGAAAAAAATTTGTGTTAAGATATCTCTAGCCCCCACAGTATTTGCCTGTTGAAGTTTCAGTGTGCTTCCTAAAAATAGTAGTAATTATCGAAATTTAGGTACGTATAGGCATAATGCGAAGAAGTTGGATGAAACTTTGACAAAAGAGGTACGATGCAATGATTGAAGTTTCGTCGTTCGGTAATTGCTGATCTTCGATTATTCACACTAAACCATTAACTAATCAAACCAATTTCATTTGTGATCCTATCGATATGGCTCTTACATCAATATGTGATGAGCTTTAGTTCACAGTTGACTAGGACTCCTGTGTGACCGAACTGAGTTATAATAATGCTTTATGTATAGTTACAGATTTACAAGCATGATACGTTCACCATGGTACAGTTAAAGCATGGTGCAAAGTGAATGGTTTATGTATTAACTTCCCGTAGTATGAACAATTGATATTAATAAATTATCGTTTGCTGCAGGACGTGTTATTTTACCACAATGAAGTCCTTCTATATTCTGGTTATGAGGTGACGAGCCAAGAGAATCCTGACACTCGAGAATGATGGATTGGCTGCAGCAAACAAGTTCTCTGGGTATCAAGGGCCCGAGCTTTATCTCCATTACAATATTGTATGGGGACAGGAGTAAGACGAAATCTGATGCATACAAGTAACAGACAAATTTTTCTCTCGCATTAGCGTTGTTGCGATACCCATAAAAGAATTATTAACGACCTCGAAACAGTTGCAATGTGAGATAGTGTCTGGAATAGGCTTGAGAACATTTAATTTAATATCTTCGAAAGAGGTCACTGGACAGCTATTAATATGTGATCAGAAGGTCATGTGAGGTTTTGGAAATTTTTATAAGATTTATTTTGCGATTAACATTCAAAGTTGCTTAAATTCCTCACTTATTGAAAACTGGTTCATGTTTTATGCGCTTCGTTAAACGAAGCGTTCACCTAACGTATACTACGAATGCCTGCTGAAAAGTAATGGCTCCGAATTTTTTATGTGAAAATTCTTAAGGCTTTTTACATAAAACAAACTTTATTAACATTCTACACCTTTATTCTTCATGAGTACATACCTATTTACCAACACAGTCACCCTGGCGAAGAACACATTTCTCCCAACGAGAGACCGATTTGCTGATATCGTCACTATAGAATGTCTGACTCTGCTGTCGGAGCCACATCCTCACCTTCGCTTGCACCGCTCATAACTACAAAGTCCCCGAAGGTGTTCTTTAAGTTTTGGAAACAGATGAAAATCCGATGGGGCCAAATTGGGAATCTATGAGGGTGATCGATGAGAGTGAAACAGCGCTCGTGTGTGGTCTGGTATTTTCATGTGCTCCTCCGGCAGCGTAAGGCCCACGCTCACAGTGTCACTGCCGCAACGCGCTCTCACCTTCGTCAGATACTGCAGCTGACTTGAGTGCCAGACCAGCATTCCATTGAATACACGTCGAACACGGTGGAAAAGCGTCTAGTCCAATCAGTACTACCGACAACATCCCTTGAGCAGGATACATACGTGCCTGATGTGCTTCATGTACGAAGCCACGGCAACATATACACTGAAGCGCCAAAGAAACTGGTATAGGCATGCGTATTCAAATACAGAGATATGTAAACAGGCAGAATACGGCGCAGCGGTCGGGAACGCCTGTGTAAGAGAACAAGTGTGTGGCGCAGTTGTTAGCGCGGTTACTGCTGTTACAATGGAAGGTTATCTAGATTTAAGTGACTTTGAAAGTGGTGTTATAGTTGGCGCACGAGCGATGGGGCACAGTATCTCCGAGAGAGCGATGAAGTGGGGATTTTCCCGTACAACCATTTCACGAGCGTACTGTGAATATCAGGAATCCGGTAAAAAAAAATCAAATCTCATACATCACTGAAGCCGGAAAAAGATCCTGCAAGAACGGGACCCACGACGACTGAAGAGAATGGGCCATCAACAATGTCTGCGTGCGAACCATTCAAGGAAACATCGTTGATATGGGCTTTCGGAGCCGAAGACCTACTCGTGTACCCCTGATGAGTACACGAGACGAAGCTATACGCCTCGCCTGGGGCCGTCAACACCGACATTGAAGCCGGCCGCTGTGTCCGAGCGGTTCTTGGTGCTTCAGTCTGGAACCACGCGGCCGCTACGGTTGCAGGCTCGAATCCTGCCTCGGGCATCGATGTGAGCGATGTCCTTAGGTTAATTAGGTTGAAATGGCTCTGAGCACTATGGGACTTAACTTCTCAGGTCATCAGTCCCCTAGAACTTAGAACTACTTAAAACTAACTAACCTAAGGACATCACACACATCCATGCCCGAGGCAGGATTCGAACCTGCGACCGTAGCGGTCATGCGATTCCAGACTGTAGCGCCTAGAACCGCTCGGCCACCCCGGCCGGCGGTTAATTAGGTTTAAGTAGTTCTAAGTTCTAGTGCACTGATGACCTCAGATATTAAGCCCCATAGTGCTCAGAGCCACTTGAACCATTTTGAACCGACATTGGACTGTTGATGACTGGAAACATGTTGCGTGGTCGGACGTGAACGGGTATGGAATCCGTGGACCCTGCATGTCAGCAGGGGACTGTTCAAGCTTGTGGAGGCTCTGTCGTGGTGGGGGACGTGTGCAGTTGGAGTGATATGAGACGCCTGATACGTCTAGATATGACTGACAGGTGACACGTACGTGAGCATCCTGTCTGATCACCTGCATGCATTCATGTCCATTGTGCATTCTGTCGGACTTTGGCAGTTCCAGCAGGACAATGCGACAGTCTACACATCCAGAATTGCTACAGAGTGACTCCAGGAACATTCTGAGTTTAAACACTACCGCTGGCCACCAAACTCCCCAGACATGAACATTATTGAGCATATCTGGGATGGCTTGCAAAGAGCTGTTCAGAAGAGATCTCCACCCCCTCGTACTCTTACGGATTTGTGGATATCCCTGCAGGATTCATGGTGCTAGTCCCCTCCAGCACTGCTTCAGGACATTAGTCGAGCCTTTGCCACTCGTGTTGCGGCACTTCTGCGTGCTCGCGGGGGCTCTACACGATATTGGGCAGGTGTACAAGTTTCTTTGGCTCTTCAGTGTGTATGATGATCTCTGTTACGAAATAATGTAAATACTGACTGTATCAGTTATTGAGTTGTAAGGGCATAACGCCTTTGTTTTATGAATACAGTTCAATTACACTGGTCACGAACTATGAAAGCCGGCCGCGGTGGTCTCGCGGTTCTAGGCGCGCAGTCCGGAACCGTGCGACTGCTGCGGTCGCAGGTTCGAATCCTGCCTCGGGCATGGATGTGTGTGCTGCCCTTAGGTTAGTTAGGTTTAAGTAGTTCTAAGTTCTAGGGGACTGATGACCACAGCAGTTGAGTCCCATAGTGCTCAGAGCCATTTGAACCATTTGAACTATGAAAAGCTCTTTCAAAGTGTGTCATATATTGATGTTGTCATTTTGAGAAACAATTTAACGATGTGTGAAGCCGCAATGGCGCCAACGCCAATCAACAATATTTCACGATACGAAGGTGGCTAGATTGTTAGCCGAAACTAGCAATCAATCCAAATAAAGCTTTCATATGAGATGTTGACTTCATGGGTTTTCAATCCCAAACATAAATAAAAAATTTACGACAGATTGAGTATCTTCTGATTGAAAATGTCAACAAACTTAATCACAGGTAAGTGCCTGGCAGAGATTTCATCGAATCAACTCCAAGTTATCTCTCCAATATCCCACTCTCTACCAGCGTGCGGCAAAAACGAACTCTTAAATATTTCCATGCGAGCTCTGATTTCCCTTATTTTATTTCAGTGATTATTTGTCTCTCTGCAAGTGAGCACCTACAAAATATTTTCGCATTCGGAGGAGAAAGTTTGCGACCAAAATTTCTTGAAAAGATCCTGCCACAACGAAAAACGCCTTTGTTTTCATGATTTCCGCCCCAACTCACGTATTATACACGTTACACTGTCTCCCCTATTTCGCCATAATGCAAAACGAGCTGCCCGTCCTGAATTTTTTTCGATGTCAATCCTATCAGATACGGATCCCATAACGCACAGCAAAACTCTAGTAGGGGACGGATAAGCTACATGGGGGCGTCATCTGCAAACAATCTAAGAGGGCTGTTCAGATCGTCTCCTAAATCGTTATGTAGACCAGGAACAGGGCCTATAACACTTCCTTGAGGAACGACAGATATCACTTCTGTTTTACTCGATGACTTTCCGTCACTTACTACGAAATGTGACCTTTTTGACAAGAAATCATGAATCTAGTCGCACAACTGAGACGATGCTCCGTAGGCACGCAGTTTGATTAGAAGTTGCTAGTCAGGAAGGGCATGGAAATTTTTATGAAAATGTAGAAATATGGAATCAATTTTAGATCCGCTGTCACCAGCACTGATTACTTTGCGTTAGTAAAGAACTAGTTGGGTTTCACGAGAACGACAATTTCTGAATCAGTACTCTCTGTCAATAAATCGCTTTTTTCTAGGTAATTCATAATGTTCGAACACAATGTATGTTCCGAAATCCTACCGCAAATCGACGTTAGTTATATCGAACTGCAGTTCAGCGCATTGATCCTATTTCGTTTTTTGAGTACCGATGTGACCTGTGCAACTTTCCAGTCCTTAAGTACAGATCTTTTGTCGAGTGAAGGGTTTTACATGAATACGAAGTATGGAGCTATTCTATCAGCACACTCCGAAAGGAACCTAATTAGATACAATCTGTACCAGAAGGCATGTATTTATTAAATGATATAAGGCGCTTCGGTACGTCTGGGATGTCTACTGCTACGCCTAGGATGTCTACTAAGTTACCCGTTTGGGAGCTGCTCTTGACTCGAATTCTGGAATATTTACTTCAGCTTCTTTGTGAAGGAATTTCAGAAAACCGTATTTAGTAACACGCTTTGACGGCACAGTTTTCGGTAACATTACCATTGCTATTGCGCAGTAAAGAAATTCCACTTTACGTCTCACCAGACGGTTACACGTAGGTATTTTAAGGTTGTTATTGTTTCCAGTTATTTATTGTCAACAGCAGAATCGTACATAAGTAGGTCTCTTCATCTGTTTATGCGAAATAAGTTAAATTTATTTAAGCTCAGCGTCAACAGCTAGTCCCTGCTCCAATTGACGAACCTCCGCAGATCGCCCTGCATCTCGCTACGCGCTTGCGGTCTTCTGGCGTTGCAACCTTCCAACAGACAACAGCATCTTTTGTGAAAAGCCTCATGGAGCTTCCAGCGGTGTATGATTCATATACAATACCTGACAAAAAAACAAAAAAAATAAGCACCCAGAGTAAATGGTCGGATGTGAATGTACCATCGTACAAGTACATACGATCGCCGGCCATGTAAATGATTAGAGCTTGAATTAACTGGCGCTGGTAGAATGACACTCAGAGTGCGTTAGGTGTTTTCCGTGTTTTGTTTTGTTACCTGGCGTGGTACCGTGTATAAGGGACATGAACACAGCCAGATTTTTAAAAAATGGTTTAAATGGCTCTAAGCACTATAGGACTTAACACGGGAGGTCATCAGTCCCCTAGACTTAGAACTACTTAAACCTAAGGACATCACACACATCCATGTCCTAGGCAGGATTCGAACCTGCGACTGTAGCAGCCGCGTGGTTCTGGACTAAAGCGCCTAGAACCGATCGGCCACCGCGGCCGGCCCAGATTTTTAGTGATTACTGTAAAGGACTGGGAGATGTATACCCGTGTTTGACGACATTATAAGCACCTGAGAGAGTTTGAAAGGGGTCTCAGTATGCGTCCTCATATGGGTGGCTGGTCGAAAAACATCCAGATTTGTCGGGCATTCGGATTTGACAGTGACCTGACGCTGGACTGCATGGGAGCGCACACTCGTCTCCAAGGTCCCAGTTGAGCTCGTTTCACTGTGTGAGGTAACGGGCGAGTTGCGGCGCCCTGGAAATATTCTAAGTTCAGAGTTGGCGGCCACCGCTCTGGCCGCGCGGCAGGGCCGATATAGTTGGCAAACACGTGGTGCCGAACGTTAGCCGGACGAGAGGGGTAGCCCCAGTGCATGGTCCAGCCGCATGGCTGGGAATTCCTTTGTGACGTTGTGTCGATGAAGGAGACACGCTGGGAGTGCCAAAGATGGCGGACTTTGTGAACCCTTAATGGCAGACATTTCACATTTCATATAGAAATTAATAGTAGCCAGATGAATCATGATAACTCAAAAGGAAACATGTACATTAGTATTATTTGCACGACGATTCTGATGCTGTAATCAGAGTGTCAATATCCTTATTAGTTTAAAGTTTAGTATCTGACTGTAAATTATACAAGTAACACGCAGCAACGAATTTCCAAAATCTAAAGGATTCATCCGATTTCTTCGATCTACGTGTCTTTAGAAAGCTATTAGTGTAAACCTAAATTGGTATGAATTACAGGCATTTAACGTGAATAGTACATGAGTTATTGGATGTCAAAGTAGCCGATTACTACTAATCGCGTCAGGTCAAAAGTACTCCACAGTTACACGAAGAAACAGTAGCAGCATGCTTATAAGTGTATTTATTCGTCTATGTCTTTGTTTATATCCGATATCTGCTATTCATGAAGAAATTGGTTAAATATTTACTGTGTGTTAGAAAGCACGGAGACATTAGGCTACTGGCCTACCTTTTGTTCTATTCCTTTGATATATGTTTATTTAATTTGTTTATGTATCTAATAATGTGTGTTAGAGCGTGTTTATGGTCCAGCTGTAGGAATATTTATTTAATTTCAAATTGTTTACATGTAAATGCAGTATTTGGAATGCGTTTCATTATGTTTGTGTGGGTGCGTTGAATTGAAGAGATGGCGCGAGCGCTCTAGCCAATCACAGCGCTCGTGAATGGGGAGACTGGATGGAAGCGAGTTCGGAATAGTGCGGCGCGAGGGACAGTCGCACAGGACACGGGAAGTGCTGGACGAGACGGCGCGACGGACGGACAGTGGAGTAGTTTGCGCGTGGTCGCGGGGGATAGAAATATTTCGCAGTGCCGACCTGTGCGCTTGTGTAATTTCCGTGGCTTCTGCAGTGAAGTCGTCGTATGCGTTCAGAAGTGAATATCTCGCGAGCTAAGTTGTTGTTCGTAACTAATTACGTGAAGTAGGAATCTACAGGGTGGTCCAAAAGTCCGGAAACACCCTGATAAAATCGAAATGGAGTAGCAAACAAGGAAACAGAGTCCCTAGACACGAGGAACGGGAAGGGGGAAACTTTATAGGCTATGCCACCAACATGTCGGCCATCTTGAAGCCGCCATGTTGGACTCAACTCCAAAATTTCAAATGGGAATGTGGTCATGTGACATATCAAACAGATACAGAATTTCACCAGAAAAACAATGCCGTTGTTATTTTAAACATAGCTTTGTTCATTCTCGGGTTATAGCCATTACATGTGGTAGCGGTGGGACGCTCGGCAGCATGTGTGTTATGTGCCGAAGAGACATTACGCCGATGTTACACATTCCCGAGAGACCACCAACAGTCATAGGAATGGCTCGATATGTTGTCCATTATGTTGGATTGTTAATGCTATCCTCAGAACCCAGTCCTGATGAACTTTGACCAACACATCTGGCTGAATATGACCACACGCATCAACAATGCGCTGCCTTAGATGATGCAAATCCCGTATTTTCACAGAATAAACCAGTGCTTTGACATGACCCCAAAGATAAAAATCCAAAGGAGTCAAATCTGGTGAACGTGGTGGCCACTCCACAGCACCCCTACGACCAACCCATTTTTGAGGGAACTGCACATCCAGGTATGCTCGCACATTGTGCCCATAATGCGGTGGGGCTCCATCATGCTGGAAGAATTCCGGAAATGTCCCGTCCTCCGTTAACAACGAGGGAAATACTTCTTCATCCAATAACCTCAGATAACCGTTGGCTGTTAACGTACCATGAATAAAAAAAGGTCCAACGACTTTGGTACCCCACACACCACACCAGATCAACACTTTTTGTGAGTCGACCGTTTTGGAAGCATCAATCCAGTGCGGATTTGTGTGGACCAGTATCACTTCACCATTGATAAAGAAATTGGCTTCATCACTGAACAGCACCTGGTAGTGGTAACGTGGGTTTATCTGCAGCTGCTGTGTCACCAATTCTGCGAACTGTACCCGACGGTCTGGGTCATCCTTGTTCAGGTGTTGAAGCAGCTGAATTTTGTACGGGTGCCATTTGTGCTGCGATAAAATTTGCGGTATGGAGGTACGGCTAACCCCACATTCGTGGGAGGCGACGAGTACTCCGTTGCGGACTCTTGCTAAATGATGCCAACACGCTCACTGTTGTTGCTTCGGTAGCGGATTTTGGTCTTTCAGCCTTAGGTTTATCTGCAACAGAACCTGTTGCTCGGAATTTGGCCAAAAGCTTGGCAACTGCGCTGTGAGTGATGGGCTGTCTGGTTGGGTGACAACTGTTGAAGTCCTCAGCAATGACCCGTGTGCTTCTTTCTCCTGATATCAAGGTGATTTCAATGCGTTCTTCATGTGTTAAGGACATTTTGTAACCTGTAAATAAGGAAACAATGATTAAATCCCACTCCTGCCGCAAATAATTGCCTATAACCCGAGAATGAATAAAGCTATGATTAAAATAACAACGGCATTGTTTTTCTGGTGAAATTCTGTATCTGTTTGATATGTCACATGACCACATTCCCATTTGAAATTTGGGAGTTGAATCCAAGATGGCGGCTTTCAAGATGGCCCCCTTCCCGTTACTCGTGTGTAGGGACTCTGTTTCCTTGTTTACTACTCCATTTGGATTTTATCAGGATGTTTCCTGACTTTTGGACTACCCTGTATTGTTTCCCTGTTATTCAACTTATATTTGATTTAATTGCTGGACCATCGACACCAATAAGTGTTTTGCAGAAATATACCGCATTCCCAAAAGTACTTCTACTATCGTACTCATCATTTAAAGTCGTTTAGATAGTACCTGCAGATTTTATTTAATTGCAATCTTTCATTTAGAAATTTGTATGTTACTTCCATAATTCGCAAATGCCGAGTGATAGAAACTTTTGACCATTCGATTCATGTGTGTATTCTTATCGTATACTGTAGACTCAGCAGTATTTGGCCTGTAATGCGGCAGCTACGTATCCCAGACCCTAGACAACGAAACCAGCCAAAATTTTAATACTTCAACTCTGAGTCTAAGGATGCGTAGTTTTTTTTGAAAGCCCGCAACTACCACAAGGGAAGACAGCCGTACTGCGCACTGAGCACATGGGGTAAAGCGTTCACATCAGCGCCTGCCATCCGAGGACAAGCAAGGGACTCCTTTCAACATTTTGTGTCGCCCTGCACCTTTGGTCGGACACTAGCAGGAGTTGGACTAAGGAATGTATTATCCCTTGCGTAAACTGCTGGTAACTCCACAGCACAACGCCTGCGTTTGGAGTGATGTGGTGACGGGATGCATGGATTGCTGATGAATGGCGTCGCACTGTGTTCAGCGATGACGGTCGGTTCTTCACTACGGTGGGTGACCATCGTCGACGAGCATAGTGGCCACCTGGGAGAGGTTCAATTCTTCCAATGTTTTGGAGAGGCACAACGGTGTTTCCTAGCGTCATGGTGTGGAGAGCCATCGAGTGTGACTTCAGGTCATGGAAGGTAGTGATTGAGAGAACTTTGAGGGCACTATGGCACGTCACGGACATTCTGCTTTCTTAAGTGCTACCTCTCTTTCGGCGGTATCGTAGTACCATGTTTCAACAGGCTAATGCTCTTGCGTCTCTATTAACTGTCTCCGTAATGATGGGACTCTCTTGTGGCCAGCAAGATTCCCAGATCTAGCCTCGATAGAACATTTGTGGCACCAGCTCTGACAATATCTCCGTCCCAATGCAAGCATCGAGTATAAGCAGGATGTCACAACAGTTGTGACCCAGCTTCCCTCAGGAGAAGATAGAACGGCTTTATGACATCCCTCTGTATCGAATCAGTAGTTGCATCCAGGGCGGGGGGGGGGGGGGGGGGGAGGGGTATGCAACGTCATTCTGACAAGCAGGCTCTTACTGTCAAGTTATTTGTATATTTGACTAGTTTATGAAATTATTGAAATGACATATGCTTTCAATCCGTGAAGTTTCATTTCGTTTCCTCTTCTGCTTATGGGTGTTTCACTTTTCTTGTCAGGAGGTGTATAGTGTAAACTGGGACGGGCCCACAAGACTCCCTCAGGGTACTCCCAAAATTACCTTTACACCTGTAGATTACGTTTAGTTCAGAACGGCGTCATGAGTTCCATCTGTCAGGAAGTCCTTAATCCAATCACAGATCTGGTCCGAAACTCGGTACGCTCGTCTTTTGTTCACCATATTACTGGATGTAGATGCTGAATTATGGCTTGCCGGCCGGTATGGCCGAGCGGTTCCAGGCGCTACAGTCTTGAACCGCGCGACCGCTACGGTCGCAGGTTCGAATCCTGCCCCGGGCATGGATGTATGTGATGTCCTTAGGTTAGTTAGGTTTAAGTAGTTCTAAGTTCTAGGGGACTGATGACCTCAAAAGTTAAGTCCCATAGTGCTCAGAGCCAGTTATGGTCTTTGCGTTTCGTGTCTTATTCACAGCAGCACCCCTCCACACGCTCTGCGTTTGACGCACAACTACGAAATTAGTGAGATAAATGACAGCCTCCGTGCTGTAGCTCGTCAGCCTCTGTGCCTATGCGCTGCGCCCATTCCGCCGGCCGCGTGACGTCAGCTCTGAGGCCGGGGCGCCTCCCTCGTTATTTTGGTGCGGCCTTCCGCTGGCCTGTGGGGGCGTGAAGGGTTTACGAAGCTCCACACCAGCTGCTGTGCCAGATTAGAGACGGCGGCAGAGCACTTCTCTTCAGGGCCCGTCTGTCTCATCGGTTCTCCTTTGGTAGCCTCCGTGTGGCACCCACAAAGAGCTTAAGCAACAACACTCCTCCTCAGATATCACATTGCAACGAAGAGTCAACAGGCAAGCTCGCACTTTTGGCTATTGCGAGGGATACGCGGCAAGTAATCTCCGTTAGGCTATAAATAAAATAATGGAACAGTTAAAGCAGTTTTATTAGAAATATCTTAAAACAACAACTTTTAATTACTTTTCTACATAATCATTCTAATTTATCATCCTTCTTAATGAGTTGATAAATTCTCTACACATAAAATTCTGCCACCTCGCCTCATAATAGCATCTTGGGAGTTCTTCGTCGGAGTCAAATGGTTGGAAGCCACGCAGCGTTTTCGTATGGAAATCACTTTAAGTCTGGGCTGCAGTGTGAATATTCAAAAAGTCCAATTGGAACTGACACCACATTGTATTGTATTGTACTGAACTGGGGACCTAGAAACGACGGAGAGGCTTCGTCCCCGCCGTAGCCCTCAGTGGTTCACAAACCCATAACAGGAAATTTTGGAAATGTATGGTAAGTTCCTAAGGGACCAAACTGCTAGGGTCATCGGCCCTAGGCTTACACACTACTTAATCTAACTTAAACTAACTTACGCCAAGGACAACACACACACCCATGCCCGACAGAGGACTCGAACTTCCGACGGGGATAGCCGCGCGAACCGTGACAAGGTGCCCCAGACCGCTCGGCCACAACAGGCTACAACAGTCCACTCATCACACCGCCGCCCCACACCGAACCAAGGGTTATTGTGCGGTTCGGCCTCCGGTGAACCCCTACGGGAACGTCTCACACCAGAAAAGTGTAATCCCAAATGTCTGCGTGGTAGAATAATTAAGGTGTACGCGTACGTGGAGACAGTGTTTGCGCAGCAATCGCCTACATAGTGTAACTGAGGTGGAACAAGGTGAACCAGCCCGCATTCGCCGAGGCAGATGGAAAACTAAAAAACCATCCACAGACTGGCCGGCACACCGGACCTCGACGCTAATCCGCCCGTCGGATTCGTGCCGGGGACCGGCATGCCTTCCCGCTCGGGAAGCAGTGCGTTAGACTGCACGGCTAGCAGGGCGGGTTTGACCCCACATTACTTCTCCATGCTGGCCATAGCGAGGCCGAGCACTGTCGTGCAACAATAGGACACCGGTAGTCGAGACACCACGCCGCTTTTTAGGGTGCCGTACCGCAGTCGGTAAAAACGGGACCATTATAAGAACACTTCTTTCTCCGTCTGCCTGTCTGGCAGTACGACTGTTCAAAATTCTTTTTTCTCAGGAACGGATAGACGTATAAAGTGTAAGTAGGCTGTTTATGTTTTCTCTATGTAAGTAGGCTGTTTAGGTTTTTTATTGGTGACGCCACCTCTGTATGAAAATCACTGGCTGTGTTGTGTGCAGTCTGTGGCTAGTTTGCATTGTTGTCTGCCATTGTAGTGTTGGGCAGCGGCAGCTGGGCTGTTAACAGCACGTAGCGTTGCACAGTTGGAGGTGAGCCGCCAGCAGTGGTGGATGTGGGGAGAGAGATGGCGGAGTTTTGTAATTTTTCATGAGCTGATATATTTATATATGATGATATCAAGGTAAATACATTGTTTGTTCTCTATTAATATCTTTCATTTGCTAACTATCCCTATCAGTAGTTAGTGCCTTCAGTAGTTTGAATCCTTTATTTAGCTGGCAGTAGTGGCGCTCGCTGTATTGCAGTAGCTTGAGCAGCGAAGATTTTTGTGAGGTAAGTGATTTGTGAAAGGTATAGTTTAATGTTTGTCAGGGCCATTCTTTAGTAGGAAATTTTGAAAGTCAGATTGCGTTGCGCTAAAAATATTGTGTGTCAGGTTAAGCACAGTCATGTAAAATTGTTCAAAGGGGACGTTTCATATGTCGACCCTTAGCCTAGGATACCTCACTGGGATCTTCTGATTTTTCTTGTAGTTTGTGTATTTAGTGTAGCTTTTGTTTATTGCTAGCGCGTAATTGTAGAGAGAATCTCCTTTGTAGTTGTAGTTTTCATTGTTGTAGAGTAAAACAGTTGCGGCATGCATGTAGATTTGCACCAAGTATTTCGCAGCTGCAATTAACTAGACATTATTTCCATTGCTACGTTATTTTATTTTGCTCTTCAAATTGTGTTTTTCTGTGTTGTCGTGTGAAATACTGTGACAATAATGGCGTGTGAAAAACGTAATACTAGGCTCCAAAGTAAACTGAGAAATCACAGTGAAGACGAAGGCAGTGTGTTAGCGCCGCAGAGTAATGAATTAACTGATGTTCAAAGTAGTAATTTGGTAATCGTGCATAGGGAAATGGAGCGGGCGGCAAACAATGGCACGGTCAGTGAAACAATTAGTGAAGAGGGAAGCATTATCGATCGATCGGTCGGCAACAGCTCGCCTCAGGAATCCGAAATGACAGGACACAATTTCGCAAATACTGTAGATTCAGGTTTTGGGTCATCACCGTTTTCTCAAATAAGTCAAGACACATTTTCTGCTTGTCAAAATGTGAATGTTGTCGGTGCAAATGCACTGCCGAAAAGCGTAGAGAAACAGATTCCAGACACTAATACATTATTATTGCAATTAATGCAACAAATGGAACAAAATCAGAGACAAACACAGCAAAAGCTTGAAAAGTTAGACACAATGGAACAAAATCAGAGACAAACACAGCAAAAGCTTCAAAAGTTAGACACAATGGAACAAAATCAGAGACAAACACAGCAAAAGCTTCAAAAGTTAGACTCATTGGAGCAAACTCTTGAACGAACACGTGAGGATTTAACTGCTGAGTTACATCACATTGAATCGAAATGTCAAAAAGTCTGTAACGACGTAAAAACACAAATTTGTGAGCATTTCCAACCTATTTTTTCGCGTCATGAAAATGCATTACAGAATCACGAAGCAGCCATAAAAGAACTGCAAACTATTGTTCATGAAAATCACAACACTTTGCAAGCTAAAATTGACGCAGTTGCATCTACCGATTCGGTTACGCAACTTGCAAAAAGTCAAGAAAACTTAAAAGACACAGTAGACACGATTGCAACACAAATGGACACTCTGAAACTTGGTTCAGAAAAACATACAGAGGAAATGATTTCACTATCGGATAAAGTAGCCGAACTTTCAGATCAGTTCACTAACTTATCTACAAAGGTAGATGATGATCTGAATGACACAACACCTGTAGCCTTCACTGACACAGAAGAGTATGAACAAATTAGGAAATTCAAACAAAATCAGAATCAAATTAATACGCAACACCAAAGAGAAATCCGGGAAGTACAAGATCAGCTGACACAGGTAATACAAGAATTACGTATTTCAGAGGACACTCGCGCTCCAATACGGGAAGAGGGACATAGAAATACGGAACAGCCACAAAATAATAACACAGCGCATTTCGGAAATTATGAAAGAAATTGTCAATGTGCACCGAATTTTGAGATGGAACGGCCGACACGACCTAACAATGACCGACATGCGACTCGCCGACATGATGATTTTGACTATAAGCTGTTCATTACTACACGTAAATTCAAAACATTTAAGAATTCTGGCAACGACATTCATCCACAAGCATGGCTCCATCAATTCTCTCATTGTTTTCCTCCCAACTGGTCGTTGGAACACAGGTTAGAATTTATGTGTGGCTACTTAGAGAATGAACCAGCTGTAAGAATGCGATCGGTCATTCACGATTGTCACAGTGAAGGAGAATTTTATCATGCCTTCCTCTCAGCATATTGGTCTCAAGCCACACAAGACCGCGTAAAACATGGCATCATAATGATGAAACATTTCGAACAATCTGAATTCTCCAGTCTTGTCAAATATTTTGAAGACATGTTGCATAAGAATCAATATCTTTCAAACCCATACAGCCCCTCAGAACTCATCCGCATTTGCTTACTCAAATTGCCTGAACATTTACGGCATATTATTTTAGCAGGACGTTGCAAAGACGACATTGAAGCCTTTCAGGGACTGTTACAAGAACTGGAAATTGACACTGACAATCGCGGAACGCGAAAACAGGAACACAACAATTACAGGTCACATCTGTCACAATTCCGTGACGACAGAAGCAATAACTGGACACGACAAGCCTATTCTTACAACGCAAATCGTGACCAAAACAGACACCACCCATATGACAACCACTGGCAGAGTAATAATAGTTACAGAGAAAGATCGCATTTCCGTAGTAATGACTATCACAGAGACAATCAGAGAAACAGACAATATGGGAACCAAAACAAGTATTATCAAGGGAGGCAGAATAACTTCAGACGCAACAGTTCGGCGCAGAGTTACGATTCAGGGAGAAATTCTCCACCACATGACCGACAAACAAGAAACTATGTAAACTACCGACAAAACGACAGACGTGAATTTCATCAGAACTGGCGGGATTCTAACAGACCTGGGCCCTCTCGGCAAGGCGAATTTGTAGAAGTTAGGTCTCCTAATCCCAATAACAACGCGCGCCAACAAAGAGACAGACAATGACTCGCGCCGCAGGCACCCACGTGCGCCGGCTGGCTCAGAGAAAAATAACATTGACGCTAACCCTGTGAAAAATTCCAGTATTCTTTACCGACGTATACTGCATGATAATTGCGTTCAAGCTGAAATTCTGAGTACTTTGAAGAGTAAAAGATTGTACCACATTTCACATGTAAAACCGATTATTGAAAGATAATCTGCTTTTTAACTTTGTCTTTGCCATAAAACGTTTCACTTCACGTTACTAGTATGCTTTAGAAACTGTTAACATGCAACAATGTTTGAAGTTAAATATCCAGTCTAGAACCTAGGAAACATTTTTAAACAGAAATTACGAATGCATTGTTATAGTGAACAGACGACACAGTGTTGTATTTGTACATTCTTGCTTGTTTGTTGCACGATTACGTAACGACTATAAGGCTCACATACTTAGAACATTTACCAGTACTGCTAATGAGATTTTAATGCAACATTTTGGTTTATTTGAAAATACATTCTGAATTTAAAGTGCTTTCTGAGAGATACCAGATGACACAGAGGTTAGTTTATGTAACAGCTACACGATTTTTATCACGACGCTACTAAGGAGTGACAATTTACAATGTTGCTTTTGCGGTGTATCTGTTTTATATCTGCACAGTTTTCTGAATTCTTCTGGAAATCAAAACATGTTTTATTAGTAACTTTTGTGGTATAGCTACAAGGAGACAGCCTTTTCCATAGCACAACAATACGTTACAGCACAGTACTTTCATCATCACAACAATAAGCGTAATAACTAAGATATCTCTACGCAAAGCATTTCACTTTTGTTTATCATGAGGTAAGTACATTGGCTTCTGCAGAACTTAGCTTTTGGAGGAAAATAACTACGACACTTTCACAGAGATTATGCACATTTAGCGCTACAGGACACGCATTTCAGTGATTAATTTTGTACTTAAAACATTTATTTTTAAAGATTTTTGAATTACAAAGAAAGTTTTCAGTGATACATTTCATTTCATTGCTGTAATCTGTAACACCTGAGGGTATAATTACATTAATCCTCAGGGGGGTACACGCCTACTTTGTGTACCATGTGTGTGGCAACCACAAGGAACCCTAGCTAATATGGTATTTGCTTATACAACTTTACACATCGGTACCATATTTCTCTAACACACAAATTACACAGCTATCTGATCATTTAACTGAGAGAGACAAACATTTATTTTTACTATATCAGTGACACATGTTTACGCAATTACACAGTTGGATAACTTCACACTTATGAAACTGTATTTTGTCTGTACTTTGTAAACTGTTCATATTTTTTCGGAATCATTGTGATACTATGAGAGCTTTGAATGATGTATTTGGTAAAGGGATTATGATTTTTAAAGTACGTTTGAGGCAGATGACACTTTTGACATGAGCAGAGAATTTTTTTAATTATTGGAGGAAGCTACGACGATTTTGAGATTTGACTGAGGTGTTATGATGTTATTTTTACGACGACGATGTGTATTATGCTGCTGAGGTATGTTTACGATTAATAGGCTGAGGCTACTATATGAGTTATTTGAATATTCTTCATATTTATAATGACGAAATATTGACGAGTGTCGATGGATACGTATATGTGTAATAAGGTAAGGAGTAATGAATAGTGGGTAGGGACTCTTGACTTGTAAAAAAGGATGTTGGAAACCAAGAATCGTACTTTAAGAGTTATGACATGTGTGAATCATGTGTGAATGTGTCACAATGCCACTGAACATTTTTTGGACACTTATATTTATAGGATTTTGTTTCTACAGATTTGCAACGCTAATTCTTGACCTGTGAAATATTTTTAAATGAGACTGCAACGGTAGCAGAATCTCCTGTCGTAAATATTTCCGTAAGAAAGTTAAGTGACCACCTGCACATAATGCGTCGCGGGCACCCACCTGGGCGACAGCCGCCAGAAAAAAAAAAGCCATTAGCCTTTCCGGAAGCACAGGTAGAAAAAAAAAAAGGGAAGGCCATTATCCTCGGTATTGACATTTCCTTGTTGAAAGTATAATGTGGAGCTCGTAATTTATGATATTTACTGAAATGCCTAATGAAATGACGAGAAATATTCGTACATCTGCACACCTGATTACGACAAGCGTCTTTCTACGAGAGTTCAGAGAATTTCTACTAACTTATGAAATGTCACATGACTATTGAATGATATTTTTATGCTTTGGTTTGCGTAATTGCTTATTTCATTTGATACCTGTTTTTCAGCTGTGTTGCAGCATTGCTTTTATAAAATGAAATGCATTTGCTAATGTGAACACTTTCTGTCAACAGATCTATTAAATAATTATTTTATGATCCACATTCTTTAAAAAAAGGAGCACTTGGAAAGGAAAGAACAATAAGAAGGAACTAGTAACTGCATTCATAATTTTCTTTTCAAGTAATTGGTAACTTTTTGGTAGAATAACTTCTTGTGGTGCACCACTTTAATTACTTAGACATTAAGATGTGATTATACATTTCCCTTATCTGCATTGTTGTTTTTACTGTAATATCTTTTTTGCTTGAGCTATGTCATGTTTAGATATAAGTTATTGCATTTGCTGTTGCTGTTTGCCAGGCATAGTGCTACTAAATTTCACATTACATTACTCTGCTAAACCAATTTTACTACTCATTGATTTTTCATGTTGCTGCACATTGGCTCATATTAGTTGTAATTTTGCATTTTATCTGTAAATTAGAGTTACTGCTGCTTGCTTTGCACTCTGCATTTTTTTGGTCATTGCTGTTTGTGTTACATGTTTTGTGCTGCTGCATTGCCTCGTCCCTTAGTTTAGCATCTGAGCTCAGTAGATTTAAGTTAGCTTAAGAGGGGGTAGACTATATGAGAAACTGACTGTGGAGAATAGGTAAAGAATGCATTGCGAAGTTATATAAAAAAGATTTGGGCCCAAATGAGTATTGTACAATCAGAAATAATTATTTTGAAAGAAATATGAACGGAATACAGAAAGCATGCTTGGATAAGATTTTTTTGGTGGAAGCAAAGGTTGAAATAAGACGAAAGATCTATAGAATGAAGTTTTGGGTTGGACTGCAGTACCACATGTTACACTGAAAACGAACCCTGTCCTTTCCTATTGGTGTTATCCCACTATGTGTTTGTGTACCCTTGTGTATTTGTTTTCTTCCTGTCTCTGTGTAGTTTCATAGAATTTTTTTCTCTTCTAATACTAAGCTATATTCACTATGAGGAGGAATACTGTTATCCTCAAATATAAGTTGCATTAATAATATGTTATTTTCTTTGTAAAGTTGTTTACAATTCTGTTCTGTTTCAATGTTCATGTGTGAAATTAATGTTTATTTTTGTAACACTGATGTATATGTTTATTTCTATTCTTTTGTAAAGCCTGTACTACAAATGTTATCTGTATTATTATGTTTTTAATGATGTATTTTGTACCTTTGTTATTGTATTCTTATGTTATAAAATTGTAATTGTCACCAGTTCATGATATTATTAACTTGTTAGTTACATTTCACTGCACACGTTTCTGTTGGTCATAGTAAATGGACAATATGTGAGAAGTTGGGACTGTTAGTGTTTGCATGTGTGTTAATGATTCAGCAAGGGACTGGATAACAGCATTGCTCGTTCTAAGGACAATTCCAAAAACTTTGTGAGTGCACAAGTGGTGGTTTATGGACTTGCTATATTCTCTGCAAGACTCTTCGATGGTGAATGTGCACCTGCACAATCGCAACAGATGGCTGCTGGTCATCTCTACAAGGACTACAGTGGGTCTGCACCTCTGGTGGCCCACCAATACCATTATCTCTGCAAGGACTACAGTGGGTCTGCATCTATGATGACCCACCAACGCCATTATTTCTACAAGGACTGCAGTGGGTCTGCACCTCTGGTGGCCCACCAATACCACAATCTCTACCAGGACTCCAGTGGGTCTGCTCTGTGATGACCTACCTACCAATATTCTTCCAAACTTCGAATGACTCTGCTGTGGGTTTGCTCTGTTGTGGCCCATTACCTGTCTGCATGTCGAGAGTCAGCACTGTCTTTCCGTTGGAAGGTCAACACTACTTCTTCAAGACTGCATGGAAATCCACTACTTCTATGTGCATTTTCTTTTACTGCTTGGACTTTGAGAAAAGCTCTGCATTTTTACTGTGATGAACAATGTGGACTGTCTTTATGGACTGTGAGAAATTTTGATCTTTTGACCAACATAATATTAATAAGTGTGTGCATTTTATATCTTTGTTACTGTAATTGTGAAAAATTTTTGTCAAATCTGTATTGGCCAGTGCCCAACACCATTTGTAAAAATTTTTGTGGGGAGCGTGGGGGCTATGTAAGTAGGCTGTTTATGTTTTCTCTATGTAAGTAGGCTGTTTAGGTTTTTTATTGGTGACGCCACCTCTGTATGAAAATCACTGGCTGTGTTGTGTGCAGTCTGTGGCTAGTTTGCATTGTTGTCTGCCATTGTAGTGTTGGGCAGCGGCAGCTGGGCTGTTAACAGCACGTAGCGTTGCACAGTTGGAGGTGAGCCGCCAGCAGTGGTGGATGTGGGGAGAGAGATGGCGGAGTTTTGTAATTTTTCATGAGCTGATATATTTATATATGATGATATCAAGGTAAATACATTGTTTGTTCTCTATTAATATCTTTCATTTGCTAACTATCCCTATCAGTAGTTAGTGCCTTCAGTAGTTTGAATCCTTTATTTAGCTGGCAGTAGTGGCGCTCGCTGTATTGCAGTAGCTTGAGCAGCGAAGATTTTTGTGAGGTAAGTGATTTGTGAAAGGTATAGTTTAATGTTTGTCAGGGCCATTCTTTAGTAGGAAATTTTGAAAGTCAGATTGCGTTGCGCTAAAAATATTGTGTGTCAGGTTAAGCACAGTCATGTATAATTGTTCAAAGGGGACGTTTCAAAAGGTCTACGGTCCCTTGGCAACGCAAAAAAGTGGAGCTTCTAAGTCAAGTCAAGATACACCCATTGGGGTCACATATTTTGATATTCGCAAACTCACTCATCAAAACTTGTAGGATGCTTCCCATTAGTCTAGAATAATAAAATTTGCCAAAGTGCAAGACGTCATAGTAAACTAATTGAAAAAAAAGAAAATTGTTGATTTGTAATTACATCGCATATTTATACCACAGGAAAAAAATTTTTGTCATTTGTTTTAGACTGACTGTCTGTCCGTCTATCCTCTTTTTCTGAGGGAAAGGTAGACGTATCGTGTTGAAACTTACGTCACATGCTAAGGACTATGGTTCCTTGTGGTAGCGTAAAAGTTGGCTTCTAAGTCAAAGCAGACAAAAGATATGGCCATTTATGTCACATATTACCATATCCGTAAATCCACTCATTAAAACCTATACTGCACTTTCCGTTGGTGTAGAATCATGAAATTTGACAAGAAGAAAGGATTCTCAGTACAAATAAATTCGAAGTTGTTAATATGTAATAATATCACACGAAAAAACATTTCTTTTGTCATTTGTTAAGCGACTTCAAACTTGAAAATAAAACATTCTCGAAAGCCTTGGAATCCATGGGACCGATATCTTGCCAGTATCAATGTCGATAACACCAAAAATCGCCGGAATAAATGGTTCAAATGGCTCTAAGCACTATGGGACTTAACATCTGAGGTCATCAGTCCCCTAGACTTAGAACTACTTAAACCTAACTAACATAAGGACATCACACACATCCACGCCCGAGGCAGGATTCGAACCTGCGACCGTAGCAGCCGCGAAAAAATCGTCGAGATCCTCGACTTCCGGAATGGATGAACTCTCTGCATACGTAATTAAGTTTGAACGTAACCCTCAGCGCCCAAATCCAACTCGCACCTGGCCAGTTTTTTGAATGGTTCTTCTCAGTTTTCTTAATGTCACAGTAAGCTTGGATACTGATTGTCCTTTTGGGTTTCATGAAATCGACAAACAAGATTCCTTTGGCTTAAAAAAAATCTGTAACCATAACATTTATGACTGACTGAGTTAGGAGCCCTTTTTTTTTGTCTGTTTATTGAGTGGAAAGGTATGACCCCACACCACTGACTGCTCTTTTCTTCCCGAGTTAGCATAGGTAGCACAGGAAACTCATGGCTCCTCACCAGCCGGGTTTTGTTCAGTAAGGCAGTGGAAAGAAAAAGAATATTGAAGTTCTATCCAACAGTCAAATAACACTATATAGACAAACAATCCTGTCGGAGGAACATCCGTAACTGAGCATTATACCAGAGGTTGAAAATACCGCTACAGTTGTAAGGTTCTCTTATTTAACACGCGAACGGTTTCCTGCTCTTATAGGCCCAACTTCAGATCTCGTACCTTGGTGCACCACGTTACGAGACCTGAAGATGGGCGTATGAGAGCCCGAAACCGGTCGTGTGTTAAATAAGTGAACCTTACAACTGTAGCGGTATTTTCAACCTTTGGTACAATGAAGAGAGTATTATTACATGAAAGATGACTATAAAGTAGGCAGCATACGTTATAACCAAGTTGGTAACTGATATTTGTGATTTTCAATAACAAGCTTGCAACAAACAAGGTTCGAGCACCCAGTCTTGTGTACCTGGAAAAAATCCAATCGCACGATGACGGTAAGCTGGGGTATATCGGTCCAGTACAATGCTGTCGAACGATATGACGCTAGAAGACACTCACAAGGAAAAAGTGAGGCTGGCAATAACGAAGTTAAAGTATAAAGAAGCAACTGGACCGTACGGAATTATGGCAGAAGTGCTGCGGCAGCTACTAGACCAAATTGTTTCATATCTGAGAATTTTGATAACGAATGTGTTCTACTGGGTTGGGTGCCCAGAATGTGGACGACCTCGAATATAATTACACTAGACTGATTCGTTTGGGAAACAGTATAGCCAAGCTACAGGAGAAACTTAATGTTTCTGCCTGAGGGATCTCAGACAGGTAGTTGACATGTCCCCTGCAGTAGGACTCAGGAAGAGGAAATCCACCGACGACGACCATTTAATATAGTCATCACCTCAGATGAAAGACACTTTATATGCAAAATGATTGCTATTGCAGAGGCATTCGATAATTTATAGTGGTCTGCCCTTTTCAAAAGACTGAAATAGATGGACTTTCTCAAGTACCTCATAACAGCTTCCGATATTACTGCAGGTACAGACGGGTGAAACTGGAATGCTCTGGAAAGAAAACGGTGAGAAACATTACCAAACGCTACTCAAGGATTTTGTGTGACGTCCAGAGTTCTGGGATGTTGGCATAGAGCCACTACTGAACTAGCTTCAAGATATGACCGGCACTAGAGGCTGCTCGCCTACGCAGATGATCTAATAATAGTACCTACAAGCACAAGAACAAAATTAGAACAGTAGTAGGAAAGTCCTCTAAACTCTAAGCGATTGCTGGGTAGAAAATAAATTATCTACAGCAGCACACAAAACTGCTCTTAGGTTACTAAAAGGAACGTTATCATGATTGAGAAACCCTATACTCAGAATAAATCACCAACGATTGAAGAGAAAAGAAATATATAAGCACATTGATATAAACATAAACGGGAATGAAAGCTGATGCTACAAAGTGGGACTCACACAGCCAGGAAGGTAAAGACAGCGCAGACTCATCGGCGAGCACAGAGAAGTAAACTCCTGCGTCTGACAGGCGTGTATAGAAGCCACCGCGATTGAGGCGCTCCATCTAATACGGCCACTGGAGTTCCACTTGAATCCTGCTACCGCGGAAAACTTCCTGGCTGTACCATTGATTTAGTTTGGATCCACAGCATGTTACAAATTGATCTCTCACTTGCGTTCCGGCGGCAGACGTACAGGCGGTTGGAGATGTTTACATGGACTGAAATGAGACCAGCCGTCGTTTCTAACTGCTGAATGGTACGGTAATTGACCAATCAAGAACACCTCGCAGGTGATACGTATTTTCTGCGAGGAAATGCACTGTCCCATCGCTCTCAAATTAATGATAGGAAGGACACTGCACGGAGGTCACCTGAAAATTCTTGCGTGGATATCCGATCAAGTTTTAGTGGATCTTCGCGAGCTGTGAGCGGGCGTTGAGCGACCGTGGGCTAGGATGGCTCCCCAACGCTATCATTGTTTGCGTCCATACCACGACGCGTGCGTAGCTGCCGTAGTAAGGGTGAAAGTACTCTTCAAGAAGGACTTATCCGAATGGGACGGAAATCGACAGATGTGATGAACATATACAAACAAGTGATTACAATTTCAGAAAGAAATTGAATGATATGCTAAAGAAAAGGAGCTTCACAAATTAAGCAATCCAATACGTGTTGGTCCACCTATGGCCCATATGGAAGCAGTTATTCAGCTTGTCATTATCTGATAGAGTTGTTGGATGTCCTCCTGAAGGACATCATGCCCAATTCTGTCCAATTGGTGTGATAGATCGTCAAAATCCAGAGTTGGTTGCAGAGCCCTACCCGCAATGCTCCAAACGTTCTCAATTGGGGAGATATCCGGCGACTTCGCTGGCCAAGGTACGATTTGGCAAGCACGAAGACAGGCAGCGGAAACTCTTCCCGCGTGCGGGCGGACATTATATTGCGGAAATTTAAGCCCAGGACGACATGCCCAGAAGGGCGTAGAATATCGTCAACGCACAGCTGTGCTATAAGTGTGCCGCTGAGGACAACCAACGGGGTTCTGCTATGAAAAGAGATGGCACCCAGACCATACCTCCTGATTGGCCGGCGAGAGACAGTCGGGTTGGTATCTCGCCGCTGTCCGGGGCGTCTCCAGACACGTCTTCGGCTTGGAATCTCATTGACTCGAGCACAACTGTCTTCAGTGATGAGTCCCGCTTCGAACTGAGTCCCGATGAACAGCGATGATATATCTGCAGTGCCCCGGGCAGTGGTGGGATACCATCCTAACTGTCGTCCACCATACGGCGCGACAACCAGGAGTGATGATCTGGGATGCCACTTTATTTCATAGCAGGATCCCTTTCGTTGTCATCCTTGGCACACTTACACCACAGCTGTGCGTCGACGATTTTCTACGCCCCGTTCTGTTGTTCCTCGTGGTAAGCCACCCTAAGCCTACATTTCAGCAAGATAATGTCCGCCGGCACACGTCAAGAATTTCTACTGTTTATCTTCGTGCTTGCCAAATCCCACCTTGGCCAGCAAGATCGTCGGTTACCTGCCCAGCACTCTCCAACCATCTCGCGATTTTGACGATCTAACGCTCCAATTGGACAGAGTTTCGCACGATATCCCTCAGGAGAACATTCAACAACTCTGTCAATCAATGCCAAGCGAACAACTACTTCCACAAGAGCCGGAGGTGGACCAAGGCGTTATTGACTTGCTCAGTTTGTGAAGCTCTTTCTTTCGAATAAACCATCCAGTTTTTCTCAAATTATGATCATTTGTTTGTCTGTACATGTACATCGCATCAACCAATTTCAGTCCCATTCGGATACCTCCTTCGTGGTGCGTCGTTTTTTCTTTTTAGTCTTAGAGTGTACCGGGTGATCAAAAAGTCAGTATAAATTTGAAAACTGAATAAATCACGAAATAATGTAGATAGAGAGGTACATATCGACACACATGCTTGGAATGGCATGGGGTTTTATTAGAACCGAAAAATACAAACGTTTAAAAAATGTCCGACAGATGGCACTTCATCTGATCAGAACAGCAATAATTAACATAACAAAGTAAGACAAAGCAAAGATGATGATCTTTACAGGAAATGCTCAATATGTCCACCATCATTCCTCAACAATAGCTGTAGTCGAGCAATAATGTTGTGAACAGCACTGTAAAGCAAGTCCGGAGGTATGGTGAGGCACTGGCGTCAGATGATGTCTTTCAGCATCCCTAGAGATGTCGGTCGATCACGATACACTTGCAACTTCAGGTAACGTCTGGGGACCTGGGAGGCTAAGCATGACGAAAGTGGCGGCTGAGCACACGATCATCACCAATCGACGCGCGAAAGAGATCTTTCACGCGTCTAGCAATATGGGGTGGTTGTAATAAAACCCCATGTCATTCCAAGCATGTGTGTCAATTTTTACCTCTCTATCTACATTATTCCGTGATTTATTAAGTTTTCACATTTATACTGAGTTTTTGATCACCCGATATATACTACACGCTACTACACAGATGTCTAATTCAGTTGTTCGAGCATGTATATTCTTTCATTCAGTCATCAGTCTTACGATTGGATTGTTGATGAAACTTCCTGGCAGGACTCGAATCTGGGACGTTTGCCTTTCGCGAGCAAGTGCTCTACCGACTTATCGATCCAGCACGGTTCACAACCTGACCTCGCCCCTGTATTTCGGCCAGTGCCTCGTCTCCACACTTCCAAACATCACACAAGATCTCCCGCATACTTTGCGTGTCTAGCTAGGAGGAAGGATATTGCGGAGACATGGCTTAGCCACAGCATGGGGAATCGCTCGAAGTCATATCTCCGCAATGTTCTTTCTTGGAGAGTGCTAGTACGGCAAGAAATCCGGGAGATATTCCTGAAATTTGGAAAGTAGGAGATGAGGTATTGGCGGAAGTAAAGCTGTGAAGGGGGGAGTGGGGCGATGAGTCCTGCTTGGGTGGGTTAGTCGGTAGAGCACTTGCCAGAGAAAGGCGTAAGGTCCCATATTCGAGTCCCGATCCGCCACACAGGTTTAATCTGTCAGGAAGTTTCATATCAGCGCACACTCTGCTACAGAGTTAAAATTCATTTCGGTTTGATCCTGTCCAGCATCTTTCCATCTCTAAGTAATAGCTACACCTATCATCATGCATAGCCTGCTTTGCATATTCTAATTTTGATCCACCACTACTATTTGGCCGGCCGATGTGGCCGAGCGGTTCTAGGCGCTTCAGTCTGGAACCGCGCGACCGCTGAAGTCGCAGGTTCGAATCCTGCCTCGGGCATGGATGTGAGTGATGTCCTTAGGTTAGTTAGGTTTAAGTAGTTCTAAGTTCTAGGGGACTCATGACCTCAGATGTTATGTCCCATAGTGCTCAGAGCCATTCGGACCATTTGAACTACTATTTGAACGTATCTCAGAACATCTTGTCAACAGGAAGAAAGGGATTCATACACAGCGTCTGTAATTTCATTATTTTGCAAATATTTTTCGGTTACTGTGGACAGTGCAAACACTAACAATGAGATCATCAGGTTTCATGAAAATTAATAATAGACACAACAAGAGTCGACGTCGGCGAAGTGTTATACGACCAGACGTGGTTTGGAAAACATACTCTGCGTTAACAAACAAAAATGTTCAACAAATGATTAATTCAAGAGAATGTACGCTGAGGAGGAGAGCAACAAATTACCCTTTATTTTTTCTTCTTTAAACACTGTCTGGTTTGCGATGTTGTCCTAGTCAGTTAACGTTTGTTTATGGTCAGTCGCTGCTTCGTGTATCATAACTCTCGTAAGGCGATAAGCTGCGTCTCAGCGTTTTAGCTCCACTCAACAACGGAATATTTGTATCTATTAAAATATTATCTGGAGATAGACGCCGAAAACACTTCCCTCTAATACAAACATCTAGGACTCCTATACACACATCTAGGACTCCCAAGGGCTTACAACGTCGACTATGTAGTTAAACACAGCGGAGGTGCTTTTATAACAGTCGTGACTGCGTAGTCATATTCTGATAGGAATCGTCGTTACCTCCCAATATCACAAAGAAAAAATTATCGAATAATGGGCATAACTGTGTTCCAGAATTCGCCATTTTATGCATAGATCTAACTTTATTCGTGTGCTGAGAAGTGTTTCCTACTGCGAGATACATTAAGAAAAGAACTCGTCCGTGGAACTGGCCACATGTGCCTTAGGTAAAATGGTAACCTCTCTGACTCCAACGACGTAGTTGGCCGGAGCGATGATGATTCGAGCGATTGATTGTATCTGACTATAGCAGTGCAGAGGAAATATCGAAAACAACAGCGTACGAGTAAAGATGGCAAACACAGCTCGAGCCAAAACACCAACAGCGAAGCCAAGAGAGATGGTGCAGTTGCTAAAACATTGCGTCTACCGTTGCATCTTCAGGTACACTCTGCAAGCCGCTCTATGGTATTTACGGAGGGTTCTCTGTGTATCAGTGACTCTGCGCTCCCCCTGTACTGTTTCTGCCGCGAACGGTGCTCAGGAAGAACGATTATTGGCAAGCTAAGAGTTCTAATCTCTCTAGTCTTACCTCGATAGCCTTTTCGTGAAATACACTAAGAAGAATCAGAGGTTTAACAATAAACAACACCGCTATGCACAATGCTTCGCTTGCAGCATTTGCCATTGTACTTGGCTGAGCATTCACTAGGCGCATTCGCGCTTGATAAAGGAAACGCTAATGACCTCGTCGTCGATGGGACCCTAAGTCTAAGCCTCCTTTTCATGCATTAAAGTTGAAATGTGGAGGAGCACCATCAAGCTTGTTGACATAGCGATTGCTTCGCAAAGTGTGCGGTTTTGCGTCCATGATTCCAACAGGTGTGTTGTGCAAAACCTAATAAGAAGCTGTTCCATTGAAGTGTGCTGCGCTAGAGGGATAATCATGCCATCACAAATATTCAAGAGAAATTTTTGTCTACGACATTCAGGAGCATGTTGTTTCACACAGTCCCAAGTGTGATTATCTTGATAGTCAAGACAGCTGGTGTAACTACTGTGTGCTCTAAATGACACATGCTCCCACGCTCAGAAAAAAAAAACACCTTGGACGAGTAGAGATAGGACGTTCATATTCCCCGGACATGTACATTGGAATGTTATGCAGAAATGATTAGCATTTCAGTCACCTGGTCAGCATGTGACGTGTTGCCTAGTAGGCACGGGGTACGCCATGTGCCCTGAAACTTGTTCCTTGCGTGATAGAATCGACCGAATAAGGCGTGAATGGCGTCCTGTGCTACAGTCATCCGTGCTGCATTCACCTGGTTGCAAAGTTCATCTGTGGAGGTTGGCACCGGGTCACAGCGCTGCACTTGTCGTGCCACCACATCCCACACATTTTCTATTGGCGACAAGTCTGGTCATCTGGCGGGTCAGGGAAAAAGGCTGACATCCTGTGACACCAAGAAGGCACGCGATCGTGCAGCAACATGCGGCCGTGCATTGGCTTGTTGTAAAATGGCGTCTGGCGTGTTGTGCAGAAAGGGTATGGCTGTGAGTCGCAGGATGTCATTCACGTGGTCACACTGGTCACACAGCGCCGTGGACACGCACCAACTGTGATCTGTGGCTGTACGCAATAGCACTCCATGTTATAAGGCCTTGAGATGGCACTGTACGTCTTGTGCGAATGGAGTCACTGTGATGCAACTCCACCGGTCTGCGGCGAACCGAAATTCGGCCATAATTTTCAAACAAACAAAACCTGGATTCGTCTGGAAACACTGTCTGATGCTATTTATGACCGCAGTAACGTTGTTTCATACACTATTGACGTCTAGCATGTTTCCATACATACGTCAAACATAGGCGGAGAAGTCGACGATGCGCACGTAATCCATGCCGTAGTAAACGGCGACGGACTGTCACCACTGATAGTGTACCATGTGTTCCACTGTTACGCCAGAGCAGAGGAGGACGCACATCTGTCCTGCAACGCCATTCGCATGAGGTGTCGATCTCCTCGGGGGATGATCTGGGTGCTGCGACATGACCCGATCTGTGTTCTACATCCTTCAAAAAAATGGTTGTGAGCACTATGGGACTTAACTTCTAAGGTCATCAGTCCCCTAGAACTACTTAAACCTAACTAACCTAAGAACATCACACACATCCATGCCCGAGGCAGGATTCGAACCTGCGATCGTAGCGGTCGCGCGGTTCCAGACTGTAGCGCCTAGAACCGCTCAGCCACCCCGGCCGGCTCCTACAGCCTGCCGTGAACCATTCGGCACACACCTGTTGCACTGCTGAAAGGCATCGTCCCACACGAGCAGCAGTTTCCCGGATGGATGTGTCACACTCTCTCATGCCAATAATGCGTCCTCTTTCAAACTCACTGGTTTAACGGTACAGTACGCGTGTACGTCTGCGAGGCATTCTGCACGTCTGCTCCAGTACCGTCGGTTTATAGCGACAACGAGAGCCGCAGGCACATTTTACCGGTAGATGGTGTTGCGCCGCGAAATCGATGTTGACCTCGAACACGCGGGCCGACATTGTTCAAATTTCTGCAGAATATACTAACGTACATGTCCTGTGAATATAAACGACCTATATCTAGTTGTTCAATGCGTTCTGTTTTTTCCGAACATCAGTGTAAATATGAAAGGTAGCGTCATTAGCATTTCGATGAAGAAACCACAATATAAAGTCTGTGTGAGATATCAGCATGTGTGATCGTAAAGCTTACACCTTCTGAAACGAGCCTTGTTTAGCTTTGTCGTTGTTAGCTGGATTAGGAACGGGACGTGGGCAGAAAAGGCGACTAGATGCTGTACAGCGTCGGATTTGCACTTGGTGGCCAAAATTGGGACTAATTTTTTCCAGCGTAAATCGGTTCCATATTAACGCGTCAGAATATCTACCAAGTTTCGCTGCCGTACGATATTCACAGCCCACTATGGACCTCTATGAATAGCTGCACCCAGTACATCAGCCATGATTTTTCGTCTTTTGAATACATTGGCAATTTTCAAGTCTTCTGTTTCAAAGCAAGAATTTTGAGATGGATGGGTATGAGACACATATCATATTGGATTTGGGGATCTTACACTTGCAACAAGTCTAGGGAGAGGTAACAGAGTTCCAAGAACACATTAGCACTGTAAACGTGTTTTGTGACAAAAGTGGCATTTGACATTTCCACGCTTCATATGTGGTTTAATATCTCGTTTGATATAAGAGTTAAAAGTAGCTATTATTACCCATACAACAAAATCACGTGCCCCTCTGCCTAGTCCCTCTTGCTGAAACCCTCATTTCTATATCTTGAGCCGTTTGGGAAATAAAAAGGGGTTTACAGCTTAAGTGATCAACCCTGTCTGGCCTGTCTCATAGAATGCAGAAGCAAATACTTATCAGTGGGATTATACGAGATGTGTGAGAAAGCTAATGAGACCGACAATGTCGCGAGCAATCTGGCAACGCTGTGTTGTTCTACTTGTACACACAGGTGTGTTCAGACCGTCCAGATGCGCAGTCCAAGTTACAGCACTGTTCAGCCATTACGTGATTTTTGACAGCGCCATCAGTGAAGATGTGTTTTTGTTGTGTGTTACGAGATGGAACAGCGCAATTTAGAGCAAAGTTATGCCATCAAGTTCTGTGTTAAACTTGAAGTATCTGCGAGTGTGATCTTTGAAAAGTTGTTCCTTATCAAGAACATTGGCACAAATCATTTTTGGAAGATCGAGAACGCGTTGAAGATGAATATCCCTGAGGGACACATTCAACTTTAAAAACTGACGCAGAAGGTCTGTTGTGTGCGTCTTCTTGTGAGGTCAGACCGAATTTTAACAATAAGAATGATGAGTGACCTGTTAAACTCTTTCACCATATATCAACTTTCGACCGAAGTTTTGCACATGTGAAAGGTTTGTGGCAAAATGGTGCCGAAAAACTTCACAATTGAGCAGAAGGATAATCGAAGAAACGTGTGCGGTGATCTTCTTGAGAGGACTGCTAATGATCACGAATGGTTCACTTGTGTGATCACAGGTGATGAATCCTGGACTTCGCCGGCCGAAGTGGCCGTGCGGTTAAAGGCGCTGCAGTCTGGAACCGCAAGACCGCTACGGTCGCAGGTTCGAATCCTGCCTCGGGCATGGATTTTTGTGATGTCCTTTGGTTAGTTATGTTTAACTAGTTCTAAGTTCTAGGGGACTAGTGACCTCAGCAGTTGAGTCCCATAGTGCTCAGAGCCATTTGAACCATTTGAACCAATCCTGGAGTTTATGGTCCTGAGACAAAGCATAAAAGTGAGGAGTGGCACATTGAGACATCTCCTCGACCGAAAAATGATCAAATGAGCAAATCAAAAGTCACAACAACGCTGCTTTGCTTTTTTGACGCTAGCGGTATCGTGGCTGGGTCTGAGCACTGTGGGACTTAACATCAGTGGTCATCAGTCCCCTAGAACGTAGCACTACTTAAACCTAACTAACCTAAGGACATCACACACATCCACGCAGCTCCGGACTGAGCGCCTAGAACTAGCGGTATCGTGCATAAAGAATTTATTCCTCCAGGACAAACTGTCAACCATGTGTTTTACGAAGACATCCTTGGAAGGGTCAGGAAAAGGGTGAATCGAATGAGACCGGACATTGCAGACAAGACGATGCTGCATCATGGCAACGCCCCATGTCACACGTCCATTTCCATCACGGAATTTTTGATCTCAAAAGGCATTCCTGTTGTTCCACAGTTCCCCTGTCCACGTGATCTGATTCATTGTGACTTTTTTCTTTTCTCGAAATTGAAAAATGTCTGAAAAGAACGTCATTTTGGAACTCTCATGAACATTCAAAAGAATGTGACTGACACGTTAAACGCCATAGCAGCCTAAGTCTTTCAGTGCTCCTAAGCGCAGTGTAGAGCTGCTGAAGGGAACTACTTTGAGACGGACAATATTTTTGTTTGAAATAACATAAAAGTTTTGGTAGATAAAAAATCAGTCTCAGTACTTTTCTCACACTCCTAGTCTTGGCGCTGGTCATTATTGTTCCTAACATACTTTGCAGAAATAGCTCGCAGTGGTTTCTTCTGCCTGTTACTAAATAACTTGATTTGTTTCATACCACCAGAGGATCTCCATCGTGAAGATGAGAGATTGCAGGGCACTCTCACTTCTGATTCGGTATTATACTGCTTCATGTTCTTAGGGAAGATCATCTCTATTACGATTTGGCTTCATACATCATGATGAAATGGTGGGTAGTAGTTAGTACTCTTGCTTGCTTACTCTAGGGAAGGAATAACGGTAAGCTTTACCTGTAATCAAAGGAACGGGGTGCCGATTTAAATGACTGCAGTAAAAGCACGGCGACTGCAGCCAAGGGAAGCGCGTTTTTTTCTGCAGAACCTGGGTGGAAACATCTCTGGACGGCCGAGTTCTGCGGTCTCATTGTGCAGACACGTTGGTTGGCGCCAGCCGGTCGGCATCCATGTCCAGGTGGACTGACTAGTGCCGAGAAGTCGCCGCCGCATTGGCCAGCGCATTGTAGACTGGCAATAAAGCAGAGGCTGGGCCCTTGTTAGGCAGGAAGCCGATGAGACAACTGTGAGCGTTCTGCGAATTCCCGTGGGTCAGGTCGCTGGCGCCCAGACGTCCAGACTCTGTTACAAAACATATTTGTGAAAGCACGAGGCTTTTAGCGAATTTATGGCCATTCTTTGGAAACTTCCAAATGGATTCAACAGGGGAGATAACAAGCTTTTTATGGAGGGGTGTGGTTCCACCCTGGTCGTGTTGTTAGCAAAAGACATGGAGTAAACGAGTGGGAAAGGACCTGCAAAGCTGAATCTTTTTTCCTTTTCTCCCAATTAACTTTAAAGTCTCTGACCGGTCAAATCAGTGTACGCAGAGCAAGGGGCGCTATCTGAGCTTCGAATGCCGCGCTCCAGCTCGTGATTGCCTTGTGTTAAAGTGGGGGAAGTCTAAGATGTAAATGGGCTTTTGCTACCGAGTTCAGGAGGAAAGCAGACAGAAAGAAAAGATCACCCTTGCACTGGCGCTTCGCTAGTAAAGAACTGCAGGTCTCTACCTAAACGGTGAGACGTGTGCCCTTTGATAGTGTGCCACTTAGAGCCTGTGCCAGTCACCTTCTGGACTGTCAGAGGTACTGCTTATAGCATCACCCACACGACGAGTGATGCGTGGGTGTACTCATTTGTCTTGAGTCGGCTGCCCAAACATTTGAAATATTCTGTCACATATAGTCATGGCACGGAGTCAAATTGGTTCGGCAGACCAGCAAACGGGTCCACGTGCACAATGGAATCCACCGGGGTTTCAGAGGCTCATAGCGAAGTACCTGAGTTCCTAATTAACTGAATGCGAGACCACGTACTTGCATTTTTCGGGCGTGCGCGATTAATAACAGATTGCGGCCGTCCATGACTTCAGTCGCCGAACGCATCGTCGTGTGACGCCCTGTCCAGCAGAAGGGTAAAGTATTCGCTGCTACGGCTTAGGGCTCCGATACGTGTTTCTTTCGAACCATATTTTTCTTTTTTTGGAACAGTAGAGTATAGATGCTTGATTGTGGGGTAGTTGTTGTGCCATACCCCGGATTCACGTCTATGAAGTCAGATAGAGCGATTAGTGTTCTGGTTAGTGTCATGTGTCGATCCCCAGCTGATCACTTTGTCCACCATAGACCACATATTAGTGAAAGCGCTTGTGAAGTGACAATGTTTGTGTGACGTTTAGTCATTTTTGTTTTGTCTTGTGATTTTCAGAAAGAATAAATCTTCTCCCTGTGTTCTGATTAACATTACCTTGACATTTTTATTAAAGTCCTGATTCCAAAAGAAAGTAGTTAGCTTGCAAAGAGACGCATAGAACACGATGTTTATGGTTGTAAGTAGGCTGTTTATGTTTTCTCTATGTAAGTAGGCTGTTTATGTTTTCTTATTGGCAACGTTACGTAGCGCTCAATATGAAAATCACTGGCTGTGCTGTGTGCAGTCTGTGGCTGCTTTGCATTGTTGTAATACTCGCCATTGTAGTGTTAGGCAGCTGAATGTGAACAGCGCGTAGCGTTGCGCAGTTGGAGGTGAGCCGCCAGCAGTGGTGGATGTGGGGAGAGAGATGGCGGAGATTTGTAATTTGTCATGAACTGATATATATATTATGACTTATGATGATATCAAGGTAAATACATTGTTTGTAGTGTTAGGCAGCTGAATGTGAACAGCGCGTAGCGTTGCGCAGTTGGAGGTGAGCCGCCAGCAGTGGTGGATGTGGGGAGAGAGATGGCGGAGATTTGTAATTTGTCATGAACTGATATATATATATTATGACTTATGATGATATCAAGGTAAATACATTGTTTGTTCTCTATTAATATCTTTCATTTGCCAACTATCCCTGTCAGTAGTTAGTGCCTTCCATAGTTTGAATCTTTTATTTAGCTGGCAGTAGTGGCGCTCGCTGTATTGCAGTAGCTTGAGCAGCGAAGAGTTTTGTGAGGTAAGTGATTTGTGAAAGGTATAGTTTAATGTTAGGGCCATTCTTTTGTAGGGAATTTTGAAAGTCAGATTGCGTTGCGCTAAAAATATTGTGTGTCAGGTTAAGCACAGTCGTGTATAATTGTTCAAAGGGGACGTTTCATGGTGAGTGACTGAATGACAGATTGAACGGACACACTCACCGCTGAGGCCGGACAGCTTTCGTCCCTTGGCGGGTCCCGCCATGGCGTCGCCTGCTGGGTGCTGTTGCTGGCGTCGTGTGGTGCTGCCGGCTGCGTGGTGCGCCCCCTACTGGCGGCTCCTCCTGCTGCGGTGCGCGGCGGCGCCTGGAACCACGCAGACACGGCTCAGTGCGTCACGCCACGTGTGTGCCCACTGCGTTAGCGCTGGCCCCTTTGCCGGACCACAATCAATGGGGAGTGTTTACCGTGCTGCTCTGGAGGCCGCCCGGGAAATCGTGCTCCGCGGCATTTAACACTGCACAAGCCTTGTGCAGAGCGGTGCCTGCCGCCGTCTTGGAGCTGTACCCGTACGGCACAAACGTTCACACCGAAATGGAACTGGCCAACAGAACTTGTTTCGTTACATATAATAGTATACGATACTAGAAGTAGTGGATCTCACGATATTGGAAGTGTAAGACTTCGCAGTACATAAGGTTCAAAATGGCTCTGAGCACTATGCGACTTAACTTCTGAGGTCATCAGTCACCTAGAACGTAGAACTAATTAAACATAACTAACCTAAGGACATCACACACATCCATGCCCGAGGCAGGACTCGAACCTGCGACCGTAGCGGTCGCTCGGTTCCAGACTGTTAACGCCTAGAATCGCACGGCCACTTTGGCCGGCAGTACATAAGGCATTTTTCTGGAAATATACTAATTATTTGTTTTGTCATCACAATTAAACCATAACAAACTATCTTGCCAACATACTAACTCTAAAACAGCTTTAATTTAAATGTTAAATACGAAACTTACACTACTGTCCATTAAAATTGTTACACCAAGAAGAAATGCAGATGATAAACGGGTATCATTGGACAAATATATTATATTAGAACTCACATGTGATTACATTTTCACGCAATTTGTGTGCATAGATCCTGGTAAATCAGTACCCAGAACAACCACCTCTGGCCGTAATAACGGCCTTGATGCGCCTGGGCATTGAGTCAAAACAGAGCTTGGATGGCGTGTACAGGTACAGTTGCCCATCCAGCTTCAACACGATACCACAGTTCATCAAGAGTAGTGACTGGCGTATTGTGACGAGCCAGTTGCTCGGCCACCATTGACCAGACGTTTTCAGTTGGTGAGAGATCTGGAGAATGTGCTGGCCAGGGCAGCAGTCGAACATTTTCTGTATCCAGAAAGGCCCGTACAGGACCTGCAACATGCGGTCGTGCATTATCCTGCTGAAATGTAGGGTTTCGCAGGGATCGATTGAAGGGTAGAGCCACGGGTCGGAACACATCTGGAATGTAACGACCACTTATCAAAGTGCCGTCAATGCGAACAAGAGGTGACCGAGACTTGTAACCAATGGCACCCCATACCATCACGCCGGGTGATACCCCAGTATGGCGATGACGAATACACTCTTCCAATGTGCGTTCACCGCGATGTCTTCAAACACGGATGCGACCATAATGATGCTGTAAACAAAACCTGGATTCATCCGAAAAAATGACGTTTTGCCATTCGTGCACCCAGGTTCGTCGTTGAGTACACCATCGCAGGCGCTCCTGTCTGTGATGCAGCGTCAAGGGTAACGGCAGCCATGGTCTCCGAGCTGATAGTCCGTGCTGCTGCAAACGTCGTCGAACTGTTCGTGCAGATGGTTGTTCTCTTGCGAACCCCCCCCCCCCCCCCATCTGTTGACTCAGGGATCGAGACGATCCGTTACAGGCATGCGGATAAGATGCGTGTCATCTCGACTGCTAGTGACACGAGGCCGTTGGCATACAGCACGGCGTTCCGTATTACCCTCCTGCACCCACCGATTCCATATTCTGCTAACAGTCATTGGATCTCGACCAACGAGAGCAGCAATGTCGCGATACGATAAACCGCAATCGCGATAGGCTACAATCCGATCTTTATCAAAAGTCGGAAACGTGATGGTACGCATTTCTCCTCCTTACAAGAGGCATCACAACAACTTTTCACCAGGCAACGCCGGTCAACTGCTGTTTGTGTATGAGAAAGCGGATGGAAACTTTCCTCATGTCAGCACGTTGTAGGTGTCGCCACCGGTGCCAACCTTGTGTGAATGCTCTGAAAAGCTAATCATTTGCATATCACAGCATCTCCTTCCTGTCGGTTAAATTTCGCGTCTGTAGCACGCCATCTTCGTGGTGTAGCAATTTTAATGGCCAGTAGTGTACTTATGTCTCATCTTTAGATGACAACTATATCAATAATCACTATATTTATTTCAGACTTAAATCTGAAGAAGTGACATAGAAAATAGAATATGAAATATACTTTGAAAAGTTTTGTAAATATAGCTTCGATAATCGATGTATCGCATTTATCATCTGCGGAATTGCATGTATCACAGCATTTGTGTATCCAGGCAGAGAGGCGCATGGCCCTTTTTGCTACGTGTTAGGGTGTTAGGTGGATGTGTCGAGAGGCTTTGTGAATGATAGTTCTTTGTTCATAGTATCATTAACATATGGCATTTAGTTGATCGTAACAGAAGAATAAAATTAAGTTTAAAACACAGTTCACATCGGAAACTATTTTTTCGTGTGGTTAGCATCGTACAAGAGCGTAAACCCACCACCTTCTTGCAGCAAAGCAAGAATTAATCATGATCTCAGACAAAACACAGCCAATATACCATACGGAGATGTTTTACAAGATCTGATCGGAAACAAGCTAAGTGAACTGATTTTTTACTGTACAAATACGCTTACCTGTGTCAACATGCGTGTACTATTCGCTCTTGCATGGATGTATTTAATCTTCAACAGAATCGCTGTTACGATGAATATTGAAATATCGTGAATCTGACTAGAATTCATCCATTAGTAGCAAAAGAAATAATCACAAAAAGAGAAGGATCTTATAAGAACACATATGCTGATTTATGTTTACTTGTCGTGTTACAGACATATGTTATGAGGAGATTAAGGTGTTCTCAAACCGGAGAGTTATTTTCGATATCACAGTGCTGTATTTCGTACGCTGTCTGATATATGGTATATGCCCAGTTGACCGCTACATGTCACGATGGGGGTTCCGCCACTGTAAAAGGTGGCGGACAGTACGTATTGCGTTCTTAGTAGAGAAACAATACAATCGGTCGGTCAGGAGTGACTTCAAACGTAGATTAATCAATGGACATCACCTGAGCAACAGATCACCTGAGCAACAAATCCATTAGCGACAAATCAACTCTTTTAAAGCTGTCGAAATCGACTGTTGGTGATCTCATATACAACCGCTCACTTGTCGAAAGGTCTGTTCCTAAAGATTGGAAAGTAGCACAGGTCACACCAATATTCAAGAAGGGAAATAGGAGTAACCCATTGAATTACAGTTCCATATCACTGACCTCAATTTGCACTAGGATTTTGGAGCATACACTGTACTCGAACATTATGAATCACCTTGAAGAAAATGACTTATTGATACATAACCAACACGGATTCAGAAAATATCGTTCTTGTGCAACACAGCTAGCTATTTATTTCCATGAAGTAATGAGTGCTGTCGACAAGGGATCTCAGATCGATTCCATATTCCTAGATTTCCAGAAGGCTTTTGATACCGTTCCTCACAAGCGTGCATATGGAGTATCGTCTCATTGTGTGACTGGATTCGTGATTTCCTCTCAGGGAGGTCACAATTCGTAGTGACAGACGGTAAATCATCGAGCAGAACAGAAGTGATATCTGGTGTTCCGCAAGGTAGTGTCATAGGCCGTCTACTGTTCCTGAATAACATAAATGATCTAGGTGATAATCCGAGCAGCCCCCTTACATTGTTTGCAGATGACGCTGAAATTTACCGTCTAGTAAAATCACCAGACGATCAATTCAAATTACAAAATAATCTAGAGAGTCTCTGTATAGTGCGAAAAGTGGCAATTAACACTAAATAAAGAAAAGTGCGAAGTCATGTCAATTCGACTAAATACCCAGGAATTACAATTACGAGCAACTTAAAAAATGGCTCTGAGCACTATGCGACTTAAATTCTGAGGTCATCAGTCGCCTAGAACTTAGAACTAATTAAACCTAACTAACCTAAGGGCATCAGACACATCCATGCCCGAGGCAGGATTCGAATCTGCGACCGTAGCGGTCGCTCGACTCCAGACTGTAGCGCCTAGAACCGCACGGCCACTCCGCCCGGCCGAGCAACTTAAATTGGAAAGACCACATAGATAATATTGTGGGGAAGGCGAAGCAAAGACTGCGCTTTGTTGGCAGAACACTTAGAAGATGCGACAGACCCACTAAAGAGACAGCCTACATTACACTTGTCCGTCCTCTGCTGGAATATTGCTGCGCCGTGTGGGATCCTTACCAGGCACGATTGACGGAGGACATCGAAAAAGTGCAAAGAAGGCAGCTCGTTTCGCGTTGTCGCGCAATAGGGATGGAAGTGTCACTGATATGATACGCGAGTTGGGGTGGCAGTCACTGAAACAAAGGCGGTTTTCTTTGCGGCGAGATCTATTAACGAAATTTCAATCACCAACTTTCTCTTCCGAATGTGTAAATATTTTGTTGACAACCACCTACGTAGGGAGGAATGTTTATCGTAATAAAATAAGAGAAATCAGAGCTCGAACGGAAAGATTTAGGTGTTCCTTTTTCCCACGCGCCATTCGAGAGTACTATTTGATGGGTAAATGTGTAGATAGCATTCTCAGTCGAGTAACCCTTTCGGAATCCGAACTGTGACATGCTGAGTAAATTATTTTCACTTTAATGTGAGACTACGCTTGAATACATAACTTTTTCGAATATTTTAGAAAATGAAGTCAGCAATGAGATTGGTCTACAATTATTTAAGTCACTCTTGTCTCCTTTCTTATGAAGATGTTTGACAATTGCTTGCATTTCGTATTGCGTGCAGTAGAGGAACAATTCGGAGATGATCATTGTGTCGGCATGACAGTGCACCCTGTCATACGTCAGCATCTGTGACACGATGGTTTATGGCCAGTACTATTCCTGAATTTGACTGGCCTGCCCAGAGTCCCGACTTGAGCCCAATGGAAGTTACAACGTCGAATTCACTCCAGACCCACCGTCCAATATCACTACCTTCTCAGGTTTCGTCTCTTGGGAAATAATGGGCTGCCATTCCTCCACAGACATTCAGATACCTCACTGAATGTGTTCCAAGCAGAGTTCAAACCATCATAAAGGCGAAGTGTGGACATACTTCATGTTAATGTCCACTACTAGGTGGCATGTACTTTTGATCAAACACTGTATGGTACCGGGCTACATTGGAAGTCTTATGCAATTGCCTTTTCCGATCCTTGGTTTACTTACCCAGCTACTTATTTGAGGACCTGCTGTTTAACACGGACTCCGAATCACAACTTGCAATTTTTCACATTCACAGATCACTGCCATAGTTCGAATTCGTACTGTGACACAGTACCAACACACACCTATGAGATATACTGCTGCGATATTAATAACGGCGTTGAACATGAGCGTAAAAAAGATACGGGTGAAATCGATACAGAACCGCAAGACCGGCACATCTCCAGAGCAGCTGTAGCAAATGGTCCAAGTAGCTCTAAGTACTATAGGACTTAACATCTAAGGTCATCAGTCTCCTAGACTTAGAACTACTTAAACCTAACTAACCTAAGGACATCGCACACATCCATTCCGGAGGCAGGATTCGAACCTGCGACCGTAGCAGCAGCGCGGTTCCGGACTGAAGCGCCTAGAACCGCTCGGCCGCAGCTGTAGCGACGTTTGAAATTTTATGAGATGAGAAATGAACAACTGGTGCCAATTCGTCGGATGATTGCCGTGCCAGATACGTTGTATGGATGAAAAATATCTGGCTTCAACGAAAAACGAAGAATTGAGTAGAACGGTCATAATGCCTGCAAACTTAACGTGGTCTTTCATTGGTCGACTAATAAAATAGGTAAATAAATAAGAAATAGTAATCTGTGGGGCTTGGCACTGTCAGGAGCATTGCTGTTATCTTAATGAATACAGCTGCGTAAATAGCCCACTTGTGCACCTCACATTTCTGTTCTTCGCTTACAACCCTCTTCACACCTTCCCAACAGATTCTGATATGGCAATATCTAAGTAGCAGTTGCTGCACAGGTACAGTAATACTCTCTTGCGTCCGTCACTTTAATGCAGCCACGAAATTAGCTCGAACTGTGTTGTCCTATTAGTTCACATTAATGGAGTAGTCGGTGTCCAGCTCACCAGTTTGCATACTACAATGTGGACGACTACAGGGATGCTGATACCAAGGTAGACAATTCCAATAGCTGGAGCCTAGCAGTCTTCCAGTCTGCAATTGTGATATACATCATGAAATTATCCTTTGCGTGAGCAGGTATGGCTGCGGGATGGATGGGTGAAGGAAGATTTCAACGTTCTGTCCTCGACGCGGTCATTGCAGACTGAGCACAAATACGGACTGGAGAAGGATGGTCATGGAAATCGGCCATCTCTTTTTGAAAGGAACCACTGTCGTATTTGGCTCAAGCGATTTAGACTAAATAAGTAAATTCTAATGACTGGTTGGGGATTTGAACCGAAGTCGTCCCGAATGTGAGTCCTTGTTTTACACTACTGTACAACCTCTCTCAGTTTCAAAGAAGCAGATTTGGCATGGGAGGATGATAATCCATACTTTCAGATGTGGTCTTGAAGAGCAGGTGCATCAGCTTGAGACGGAATGTCTGGATACGAATGAGTCGAAAGTTACAATCGTAAATAGAAAAAAAAAAAAAAAATACGAATTCACCGTTAGCCTGCTGACGACGATAAAAATCGAAGTAGATTTTTTGCGTGTTAACTGAGTCTTCCTTCGCTCTTGGTAGAACAAGATGTTTGTAATGAAAATCACAATATTGTGTACGTTCTTCAAAGTTAATTTTTTTGTGAGGACTATCATCAGACTTAAACTGACTGTTGTCGGCTAAGGAGACCTCCTATGACGACGATACCTCAAGTCTGGTGATGGCCTTAACAAAATAATTAAATTCTGCAGAACATACACAATACTGTGATTTTCATTTGTAAATATTTTTCAAATAATTTTATTTATCTGGACAACTTGCACTATGTGCTATATCCACTACAGTTGTAACCAAGTTGCGTTACAAATTCTTTTCAGGTATGACATCCTCGCTCAAAGGTCGTCATCGTTCAAACAGCCATGTACGAAAAATGTCACAGGGAGAGAAAGTTATTGCAAGGAAATCCCTTTCAGTACAGGCAAGTGTCTTGTTCAGAATATTTTTACGTGTCTACACAAGGAGAAACCCAATGAGGTGAAATTACATGAACGATCCCACCATGAAACAGGTGTCTTCATGATACGCCTATATCCTATTATGTAAGCTGCTATCTACATCATAAATCAGCTTATCACATCATACAAACGACGACTTGTAGGCTGTCGTATTCTAGTGCCAGAGTTATCTCACAACACAGTTGACTGCGTAATTGGCCACTCTGTTGTCACCTCACTGGTGATTTTCAATTCAAATTGACACATTTGCCCTTCTTCAGTGGCCCTTAAAGTTCGATTTATCAACACGGTAACATCATGTACGGAATCATTGCTTCGACTCACTTCCTATCGTGTCTCTATCTCAGTGCATCTATCGTGGTTAATATCAGCACGAATGACGCCTGTCGCTTGGGTTCTGAGGTCATCTTCGGTTCCTTTCGCCGGATGGCTCATTTGGCGATGGGAGCTAGCATCACATGTGGGGTGTGGGCTAAGTTCATCATTTGTAGCATTATGTCCAGGGTTGACGCAGTCCTCTAGTTTTGAGGAGAGTGGAAGGTCTAAACCAGAGTCTCAGACGATTCTGCGGCGGTATCGGATGCGAATTTCTCGACCTCCCCTCTCGGGTGCAGAAATATAGGCCCCTCTTAACAGGTCAGGCGTGCGCTACCCGCAGGAAGCAGCCACTACGGTAGCGGAATACGTATGGCATGCACATGTTTTAAGGTTGAGGACCTCTCACCCCCCTCCCTTGTGGTCAGAGATCAATTAACTGCCGCATTCGAAGAAAAATCAGCCACATTATTCTCAGCGAATGCTCTTCCTCAGGATCAGAAATAGACAAGGTTAATAGGATGTTGGGAAACTACAGCAGCATCGATGATAAGGTCCCAGAATTAGAATCACTTATTAAAGTTAGTCATTCCGAAACTGTGTTAGGAACAGAAAGCTAGTTGAGACCAGAAGTGAATAGCAGCGAAATTCGAAATTCATATTGGAATATTTACCGTAAGGATAGGTTGGACCCAAAAGGTGGAGGCGTATTTATTGCAGTAAAGAATTCGATAATATCTAGCGATATTATCATAGATTCCGAATGTGAATTAATTTGGGTAATATTAACCATCAAAGATGGGTCAAAATTGGTACTCGGTTGGTAAATAAGTTTCCTGGCCATGCTATTGTAATACATGGTTATTATTGTTATTATTATTATTATTATAGTATGCATCAATTACAGTAATACACATTTAGCAAAACAAAGAAATACATATAAAAATGAACATGTGAAATTATATACAGTACACAAGTTTTGAAACGGCTCAGACTACACTCGGATGCTGATGGACTCGATCCAGCGGAGTGCCTCGTGGGATGCTTGACGGAGCTTCTCAATGCCACCAGGGAAGCGTCTGATTCGACATTCATTCACAATGTGGCTCATTGTTTGGGTGTCACCACAGTCACACACACTGTCACTTGAAAAGCCCCATTTGTGCATGTTGTATTTGCATCTACCCTCTTCAGTCCGATATCTGTTTAACTGCACCTACACCTCCCTTGGTTGGTGGAAGCCTGGAACTGGAACTGCTGGATTATCTACAAGTTCGTGGTTTCGGGTTCTTGTAGCTTGCCACTCACGTTTCCACACTGCGTCCTGGTCGAATCCTGTTGGACTCCCATTTCATATGCTGGTCTTCTAGATATGAGGCGTTTCCTGGGCAGTTACAGCAAATCGTCATGAAGAGGGATCGAGTTGTTTTCAGAAACTTGCTGACAGAGGTTGTAAAGAGCAGCGTTTCGACGGAGGTCTGGTGGACAGATGTTTGAAAGCACCGGTAGCCAGCAAGTAGGTGTAGACTGGACTGTAGCACTAATTACTCTCATAACTGAGTTCAGTTGGACGTCTACTTTCACTACGTGGGCCCTTCGGAGCCAAACTGGTGCACAGTATTCTGCTGCGGAGTATACCAGTGCAAGGGATGCTCCTCGGAGGACTGATGTGGTTGCTCCCCATGTACTGCCTGCCAGTTTTCTCACAAGGTTCACTCGTGTTTGTATCTTCTTCGCCAATTTGGAAAGGTGTTTTTTGAATGTTAAAGTTCTGTCCAGAGTGACTCCCAGGTATTTTGGGCTTTCGTTGTATCTGACTGTGCAAAGAGGGCCGTACTGTGGGCTGATCTTCGCTGATGAAAGGCGATTAGAGAGGTGGAACAGGCTTACCTCTGTTTTAGAAACATTTCGTCTCAGTAATACATGGTGACTTGTGAGATATAAAATGGGAAAGTTATGCAATGAAAACTGGCCTCAAAGACAGGAATTCGTGTGACATTATTCTGACTGCGCTGTCCGAAAATTGCTTTGAGCAGATAGTTAAAGAACGTAATGTCTTAGACTTCTTAGCAACAAATAGACCTGAAGTTTTCAAATCAGTTAACGCAGAGGAGGGTATCGGTGATCTTAAGGCAGTGATAGCACCCGTAAACAAAGGTATGACAAGGAATGTTGAGAAACGTAGGAAAATGTCACAGCTACGCGGGAGACGGCACTTCTGAACCTCCCGCCAGCGCGCCTCCGGATCGTGCTCGCTAATCCCCCATCACTGCTCTCCGTCTGGTCGCGCCACGCGTACATGCCACCAGGGGATGGGGAAGCGACAAGACCACACTGCACTCAACTGAGGTCGGCGCATCCTTTCTAAGCAGCCGCCATTCAGAGCTGCCCCAGATCAAGTGGCTTTACATACCACCTCGTTCATTGATACAAAAGGAAGTACGCCTATCTCCCCTCCATCTTTTTCCATCTACGGTTCTTTCTAGTGCCACGGCAATTATTCCCTGATGTCTTAGCCTATGTTGTATCATCCTATTCCTTCTTCTAGTCACTGTTTTCCATGTGCATTGCCGCAGCGCTCCTTGCGGCTGAAGTCATTATTTACTTCCTATCCCTTTCCCATTCTGTGTCATTTCAGTTCCTTACAGCCCACTTATTCAAGTGTGGGATTGCTAGTGAAAACATAGGAGAGCTTTTTGTTCGACTTTGTGAAATGGCCAGATAACATGAACCAATGAACTGCAAGGTCCCTGCCTACGTCACTGCATGATTCACTCTCAGCTCAGTATGTATTTATTTATTCGTTCAAAACTACTGGCAGTGATAGATATTTTGCACTTTCTTGTTTTTAGGTCTCTTGCATATCACAAGCTCTCACAATTCTGAAGCTGAGTAAAAGCAGCGATCTTGTAAAGATGCCTTTACGATTTTACTAAAACGTGATAACAGGTGTGACGTGAAGGCACTTAAGAGGTAAGAGGTAATTTTAAGCTTGTATCTGAGCTATTATGGACGCAAAAAAAGTACATGAAAACCACAGGTTGTGTAATGAATACTTCCTTTAGTTACGCGTTTAGATTTATACACTATCATCAGTTTAATCGTGGTTTGGGTGAACACATCATGCATAGGTATGAAGCCATGTATATTATCCATTGCTTTTGCATTGTCTTGGATAAAATGAATGACTGCACACGTTTGACGTGTCCAAACAAGCCTTATTGAAGTGATGATGATGTATAAATCGAAAAACTTACCGCAATTAAAGAAAGCAGTCACTACACAACCTGTGACTCCCAAGCACTTTTATAGTGTCCATAATAGCACTGCTACAACCTTCATAAAACGTGATAATGATAAAATAATTTGTATCTTATGTGGAAGATTATCGAAAATTTGGGGTACACTATTTATAAAGGATGTATTGAAAGAACGTGAATCTATTCTTTTGGCCTTGTATCGTGTTCACAGATGTTGAAGTTGTTATTCACGTGTACTACGGACAGAACAACATGGCTAGCGTATGTGCAAGGCAGAAAATGTGCTATTTTATACAGCTGACGTAGCAATTTCACGCGAGTCTGTTTTCGTAAACGAACTGCTTGCCTTACGCGTCAGATACAGGCGAGAGCGCGGCGTTCGCAAATAACGATGAGGAGCACATTCCGCTCCTTTCTGCACGTGCACCAGCCATGACGGAAACCAAGATTGGTTTGCTTCACGATGAGAAACACATGCCGTGTGAGAATGTCTTAATTTCATGCACAATATAGACAGCAAAGTTCGACGTCTTGGTTTACAGGAAATGAGTTACCTGTCATTTTCAAAGGCCAGCTAAGCACCAGTATAATGCCTAGATGTCGGGCAGTAAAGTCACACGCAGATATACAGTCATAAAGGTTGCGATAAGAACATCTGGGAAGGCACTCCGCCGCTGCCGCCACAGGACTTCCTAGCGCCACGATTGCCAAGGGTGTGGTTTTTTAGTTCTAATCTTTCGTTGTTTCATCTGGACCGGTACTTTCCAAGACTACGAATGCACGTAGAGTTTTACGTTCTTTTTTTCACCGAATATATCTCCAGGAGGTCGTCACGAGTAACAGCGGAAATTATTTCACGAAGAACTTGTTCCTAATTTGCTTTTGCCTAAGTGTTGAAGTCCCTATAATATCAGGATACTCCCGATTCTCCTCATCTACATATAAAAGGTGGAAAAAATAAAACTAGCCCGCAAAATCTTTACAATAAGTGATTTTCGTAAACACCCTTGGTACAACAACGATCTCAAAAACTTTAAAGTTAAAAATTAAAACAGTCGTAATCGCATTAAAACATTTATTACAATGGTGGCCGTTTTCAGTCTATTTGCATACCATCTTCAGATTATTCTCCAGTGGTGGCAGGTGGAGAGGGTGAACGGAGTAGGTAGCGTGTCTTGAAACACGAACGTCAACCTCAGCGCTGTGCACCCTTCTTTGTTCCAGCTGCTAAGATGGGAGTTAATTCTTTCGAATAATCTCCGTAGAATCTTACAGGTATCCTACCTCGTCCCGATGCCTTCCCACCACAAAGCCATTGTATTTGTTTTTATATTCCACGAGCGGTTATCTCAATATCTGCTGTTTCGAAGTTCGTACGATGACCGAAAGGAAGATCTGCGTTACGATTTCCCTCGGTGAAATAATTTCGGAACACCGAATTCAGTATTTCGGCCTTCTACCTGTTATCTTCCGTTTCGCCGCTATTACGTTCACCGAGTGACTGAATAGATTATTTCGAACCGCTTATTGATTTTACGTAAGGACAAAACCTCTTTGGGTTTTTAGTCAGACGATTGGCAAATTTTACTTTCAAAGTCAATGAATGCTTATCTCACTGCCTTCCTTATGCTCATTTTCATTTCGTTCAGCTGTTATTTGTCAGCTAGGTTTTGACTTCCCTTGAATCTGTGATGAAGCATTCTTTGTTTATGCAGCAGTTTTTTTACATGGCTATTAAACCATGGTGGGTCTTTCTCATCCCTTAATACTTTCCTGGGAACATCCTTGTCTAAGGCAAATGAAAGATTCTTTTGAAGCTTTTCCATTTGTGCTCAACATGTTCGACGATGGCTTATCAGTTACTGTGCAGTTTGCACCCTGTCACTCTTGCTAAGCAGAAATATTTTCCTACCTTTCTTAATACTCCTGGTAATAGCTGTAGTCATAGATGTTATCACTGCCTTATGATGGCTGATACTGTAATTCACGTTAATTGATTCGAGAAGTTCAGGTCTGTTTTTTGCTAGGAGACGTTACTTTACGAGTTGTTTAACTGTCTACTCGAAGTATTTTCGAACAAGACATTCAGAATAATGTCACACGAATTCCTATCTCTGGTACCAGTTTTGATAGAATGAATCTCCCACTCCAAACGTGGTAAGTTGAAACCAGTCCCCTGTTACACATGCATGATCAGGAAACGTATTCACGACATTTCGCAGTTCGCAGCTCGTGGTCGTGCGGTAGCGTTCTCGCTTTCCGCGCCCCGGTTCCCGGGTTCGATTCCCGGCGGGGTCAGAGATTTTCTCTGCCTCGTGATGACTAGGTGTTGTGTGCTGTCCTTAGGTTAGTTAGGTTTAAGTAGTTCTAAGTTCTAGGGGACTGATGACCCTAGATGTTAAGTCCCATAGTACTCAGCAATTTTTTTTAAATTCCGCAAACGCAGCTGTTGTGACTGGTGGACGATATCTCCAGGAAATTGTTACGAAATGTAGAGCGATTTGTACGACTGCGTCCTGAAAACTAATGCCTCTTATTTTTTTATGTGAAAAATCTTAATGATTTTTAAATAAACGGACTTTAATAAAATTCTACATCTTTATTTTTTTATTTCTACATATTTATTTCTCAACATAGTCACCCTGGCGACGAACACATTTCTGCCAGTGACATATCGGGTTGTTGATACCGTTACTACAGAATGTTTTTGACGGAACCTCGACCTCCCGTCAGCTCGCACCGCTTCAGCAGTGTAGCTGCGTTGCACACTGCCATGTTATGCTCTGGCGGCAGAGCGATGCAGCTTGCATCAGCGAAGCGGGAAGTCGACCCAGCAATGTGCATAACTTGTAATACTTCAACCAATATTAAGAACACAATAAATAATTCGGAGGCATTAATTTTCAGCAAGCCCTCGTAGAGCAGACCCTGGTGAAAATACTCATAGCTGATACCCAATAAATACAAAAGTAATCTAATGTACAAGTAAGCGGACGCAAAAATCTGCGATATCTGAATGGAATCAACCACAAACATTCAGTATCTATGGCCTCGTATCTTTGCTGTGGGCTTTAAGGTGGTACTACAACATGCATCCAGTCATAAGGAAAATAGATACCAAACAGACTTCCACTTATTGCAGGAGCCCTAAGAAAGTGTAATTCACTCACGTAAAGGTCGCTTACAAATGCGCGCTCGATCAGTTCTGTTGCTTCAAGGATTGAAACTGACGAGTTGAAATAGTATAAGACAGAGAGAATATTCACAGAACAGTTGCGCGCTTCGTCACAGGTTCGTTTAGTCAACGAGAGAAAGTCACAAAAGTTCTCAAGACACTACTGTGGGAGAACCTACAAGGAAGATGCTGTGCATCGAATAGAACCTTACGCACAAAACTCTGAGAGCCCACGAAGATAAACAGCCAAAAAAAAAAGTCGTTGGCGAGCTAAAACATTAGGAGCACCAGATTTCTAGGGTGTTGGGCGACCTTTGGAACGCAATACAGGAGCGATTCTGCGTGGTACGAATCTGACAGTTCCATGGTACGTTTACCTAGGTATGTGGGCCCTGGATTCCTACTCACAGTTCACGCAATTCTCGTCAGTTACAGGCCGATGGTTTGAGGCCCCGTAGGTGATGCCCGACAGCATCCCAGATGTCGTCCGTCGATTTGAGTTCGGGCAAATTTAATGGCTAAGACATCAACGTGAGTTCACTATCGTGCTTCTAAAACCATCGTAGCACGTCTGTAGCCGAGTGACACGGATAGTTATCCTGCTGGAAGACGCCATCGGCAGTGGGGAAGACATCAGGTATGAAGGGATGCAGGTGGTCCACAATGAGGCCTACGTAGATCACACCGTCACGGTGCCTTCTATTGCTGCCACAGGTCCAACAGCAGCCCAGATGAACATCCCTAATAAGTACGAGGGGCGTCTGAAAAGTCGGCGCAGAGTCCTAGAGATGGCACCACCGGCGCGTATCGAGACTATGTTTAGTTAGCAGCATCTTTGGAAAGAACGCACACCAAGTTTCAGCCATATTGGTCTATTTCTTTGTGTTTGGCATTCGTGTGAATCAAGGAAGTCGAGTGATTGTCAAAAAATGGACGAAGAAGAATTTCGTGTGGTGATTAAACATTACTTTATGAAAGGCAAAACGCCTTAGGAGACTAAAGAGAAGCTTGATAAACATTACGGTGACTCCGCACCTTCGATTAGAACAGTTTATAAGCGGTTTCAAAATTTTCGGAGTGACCATATGGGCACAAGTGATGCTGAACTTTCTGGACCCGCTGAGGAGGTTACGACTCCAGAAATCGCTGATAAAATCCATGATATGGTGATGGATGACGGAAGAGTTAAGGTGTGTGAGATTGCTCACGCTTGACCAAAAACGGAATCGTGTGAAGTGTTGCAAGGATGGTTTGCAGCTGTTCAGGAAGAATCCGCAGGACTTTAAGCGTCGTTTCGTCACTGTGGATGAAACATGGATACATTACTATACACTTGAGACCAAACAACAATCCAAACAATGGATTACCAATGGAGAATCTGCACCAAAAAAGGCGAAGACCATTCCTTCGGCCGGGAAGGTTATGGTGCCCGTCTTTTGGGATTCGCTAGGGATAATCCTCATCGACTATCTGGAAAAGGGTAAAACTATTACAGGTGCATATTATTCATCGTTATTGGACCGTCTGAAAACCGAGCTGCAAGAAAAACGCCAGCGACTGGACCGCAAAGATGTCCTTTTCAGTCACGACAATGCACCAGCACACACCTCAGCACTCGTGGTCGCAAAATTATTGGAAATAGGATTTCAACTCGTTTCACATCCCCCCTGTTCTTCAGACTTTGCTCCCTCGGACTACTATTTGTTCCCCAATTTGAAGAAATGGCTGGTGGGACAAAGATTTTATTCAAATGAGGAGGTGATGGATCCGAGGAAATCCTCTCTGGCTTCCGGCGGCTATCTGATTTTGTGAAGACTGCCAGTCTAGCTAGCGGGATGAAAGCAGAGCTCACCATCTGCAGCATCGTCGACAGGACTGACTGCGGACCTCTGGTACAGAGCCGAGTGGAGGGTCTGAATCAGAGGCTGAGACGGTTCTGCGACCGTGTGGGCTGCAGATTCCTCGACTTGCGCCATAGTGTGGTGGGGTTTCGGGTTCCGCTGGATAGGTCAGGAGTCCACTACACGCAACAAGCGGCTACACGGGTAGCAGGGGTTGTGTGGCGTGGGCTGGGCGGTTTTTTAGGTTAGATGGCCTTGGGCAAGTACAGAAAGGGCAACAGCCTCAACGGGTGCAGGGCAAAGTCAGGACATGCGGGGACCAAGCAGCAATCGGTATTGTAATTGTAAACTGTCGAAGCTGCGTTGGTAAAGTACCGGAACTTCAAGTGCTGATAGTAAGCACCGAAGCTGAAATCGTTATAGGTACAGAAAGCTGGCTGAAGCCAGAGATAAATTCTGCCGAAATTTTTACAAAGGTACAAACGGTGTTTAGAAAGGATAGATTGCATGCAACCGGTGGCGGAGTGTTCGTCGCTGTTAGTAGTAGTTTATCCTGTAGTGAAGTAGAAGTGGATAGTTCCTGTGAATTATTATGGGTGGAGGTTACACTCAACAACCGAGCTAGGTTAATAATTGGCTCCTTTTACCGACCTCCCGACTCAGCAGCATTAGTGGCAGAACAACTGAGAGAAAATTTGGAACACATTTCACATAAATTTTCTCAGCATGTTATAGTCTTAGGTGGAGATTTCAATTTACCAGATATAGACTGGGACACTCAGATGTTTAGGACGGGTGGTAGGGACAGAGCATCGAGTGACATTACACTGAGTGCACTATCCGAAAATTACCTCGAGCAATTAAACAGAGAACCGACTCGTGGAGATAACATCTTGGACCTACTGATAACAAACAGACCAGAACTTTTCGACTCTGTATGTACAGAACAGGGAATCAGTGATCATAAGGCCGTTGTAGCATCCCTGAACATGGAAGTTAGTAGGAATATAAAAAAAGGGAGGAAGGTTTATCTGTTTAACAAGAGTAATAGAAGGCAGATTTCAGACTACCTAACAGATCAAAACGAAAATTTCTGTTCCGACACTGACAATGTTGAGCGTTTATGGAAAAAGTTCAAGGCAATCGTAAAATGCGTTTTAGACAGGTACGTGCTGAGTAAAACTGTGAGGGACGGGAAAAACCCACCGTGGTACAACAGCAAAGTTAGGAAACTACTGCGAAAGCAAAGAGAGCTTCACTCTAAGTTTAAACGCAGCCAAAACCTCTCAGACAAACAGAAGCTAAACGATGTCAAAGCTAGCGTAAGGAGGGCTATGCGTGAAGCGTTCAGTGAATTCGAAAGTAAAATTCTATGTACCGACTTGACAGAAAATCCTCGGAAGTTCTGGTCTTACGTTAAATCAGTAAGTGGCTCGAAACAGCATATCCAGACACTCCGGGATGATGACGGCATTGAAACAGAGGATGACACGTGTAAAGCTGAAATACTAAACACCTTTTTCCAAAGCTGTTTCACAGTGGAAGACCGCACTGCAGTTCCTTCTCTAAATCCTCGCACAAACGAAAAAATGGCTGACATCGAAATAAGTGTCCAAGGAATAGAAAATCAACTGGAATCACTCAACAGAGGTAAGTCCACTGGACCTGACGGGATACCAATTCGATTCTACACAGAGTACGCGAAAGAACTTGCCCCCCTTCTAACAGCCGTGTACCGCAAGTCTCTAGAGGAACGGAAGGTTCCAAATGATTGGAAAAGAGCACAGGTAGTCCCAGTCTTCAAGAAGGGTCGTCGAGCAGATGCGCAAAACTATAGACCTATATCTCTGACGTCGATCTGTTGCAGAATTTTAGAACATGTTTTTTGTTCGAGTATCATGTCGTTTTTGGAAACCCAGAATCTACTATGTAGGAATCAACATGGATTCCGGAAACAGCGATCGTGTGAGACCCAACTCGCTTTATTTGTTCATGAGACCCAGAAAATATTAGATACAGGCTCCCAGGTAGATGCTATTTTTCTTGACTGCCGGAAGGCGTTCGATACAGTTCCGCACTGTCGCCTGATAAACAAAGTAAGAGCCTACGGAATATCAGACCAGCTGTGTGGCCGGATCGAAGAGTTTTTAGCGAACAGAACACAGCACGTTGTTATCAATGGAGAGACGTTACAGACGTTAAAGTAACCTCTGGCGTGCCACAGGGGAGTGTTAATGGGACTATTGCTTTTCACAATATATGTAAATGACCTAGTAGATAGTGTCGGAAGTCCCATGCGGCTTTTCGCGGATGATGCTGTAGTATACAGAGAAGTTGCAGCATTAGAAAATTGTAGCGAAATGCAGGAAGATCTGCAGCGGATAGGCACTTGGTGCAGGGAGTGGCAACTGACCCTTAACGTAGACAAATGTAATGTATTGCGAATACATAGAAAGAAGGATACTTTATTGTATGATTATATGATAGCGGAACAAACACTTGTAGCAGTTACTTCTGTAAAATATCTGGGAGTATGCGTGCGGAACGATTTGAAGTGGAATGATCATATAAAATTAATTGTTGGTAAGGCGGGTACCAGGTTGAGATTCATTGGGAGAGTCCTTAGAAAATGTAGTCCATCAACAAAGGAGGTGGCTTACAAAACACTCGTTCGACCTATACTTGAGTATTGCTCATCAGTGTGGGATCCGTACCAGATGGGGTTGACGGAGGAGATAGAGAAGATCCAAAGAAGAGCGGCGCGTTTCGTCACAGGGTTATTTGGTAACCGTGATAGCGTTACGGAGAGTTTTAACAAACTCAAGTGGCAGACTCTGCAAGAGAGGCGCTCTGCATCGCGGTGTAGCTTGCTCGCCAGGTTTCGAGAGGGTGCGTTTCTGAATGAGGTATCGAATATATTGCTTCCCCCTACTTATACCTCCCGAGGAGATCACGAATGTAAAATTAGAGAGATTAGAGCGCGCACGGAGGCTTTCATACAGTCGTTCTTCCCGCGAACCATACGCGACTGGAACAGGAAAGGGAGGTAATGACAGTGGCACGTAAAGTGCCCTCCGCCACACACCGTTGGGTGGCTTGCGGAGTATAAATGTAGATGTAGACGTAGATGTAGATGTGATTGCAGCAACTAATAACTATTTTGCAGACTTGGACAATTCCTATTATTCGGAAGGGATCAACAAATTAGAACAGTGTTGGACGAAGTGTATAAGTCTAAAAGGAGACCATGTCGAAAAATAAAAAAGGTTTACCCCAAACACGTAAGTAGTTTTTATTTTTGCACGGACTTTTCAAACGCCCCTCGTAATATTGCCCCCACCAACTAGCGTCCATGGCATGGTGCCTGTTCCGAGCCGCCATTCACGATGATGACGGTGTATCCAGAACCTACCATCGATGTGGTTGCAAGAAATGTGATTCACTCGACCAGCGACACCTTTCCGTTCATCCACGGTCCAGTCTGTATGACCCTGCACTAACGAATTCGTAACTGACGATGTCGCTGGGTCAGCATGGGAACACGTAAAAGCCGTCTGCTGCGGATCCCCATGTTCAACGACGTGCATTGAAGTATGTTTTCCGGAATACTTGTGCATGCACGAGCATTGCACTCTGTTGTCAAATCTGCCACAGAGCGGGAGGCCTCCAACCTCAGCGTTCTGTGATGAGGCGTGGGCGTCTTAAGACTTTGTCGCCTGCTCGTGGTTTCACTGCTCTTCAATCAGTTCCCATAGATGCTCACGACAGTAACAAGTCCGCAGCCGATCTTCTCTGTCGCTTCCGAGACGCTTCTTCCCCGACGAGCTCGTCGCCAGGCCGTGAAGTCCAAAGGGATGTCCACCGGCCGCTGTGCCATCATCTGCCTTGCGACGTCATGTGGATGCGGTGTGGAGGGGCATGTTCTGCAGAGTTTCCAGATCGTGGAGCCACTACTACTCGGTCAAGTAGCTCCTCAAATGGCATCACGAGGCTGAGTCCACCCCGCGCTAGTCCTCCCACCAAGGAAAAATCCTTGACTATACCAGGAATGGGAATTGAACCCATCTACGCTAACCATTCAGCCGCCGAGGCATCGTTCCCAGGCATCGTGCCTTAACAAGCTGCTGTTTGTCAAAGTGGCTTACATCGATGGACTTTCCCATTTATGGCCCTTATCAAATGGTTCAAATGGCTCTGAGCACTATGGGACTTAACATCTGAGGTCATCAGTCCCCTAGAACTTAGAACTACTTAAACCTAACTAACCTAAGGACATCACACACATCCATGCCCGAGGCAGGATTCGAACCTGCGACCGTAGCGGTGGCGCGGTTCCAGACTGAAGCGCCTAGAACCGCTCGGCCACACGGGCCGGCCTGGCCCGTATCGCCGATAGCATAATTGCCTTTTAGTCTCTGCTCCGCTTATACGGTATACGGTGTAGTTAGAATTAAACTTTCACTACTTGAGCGAGTGTAGATGGAAAACTATCTACCGTAGGGGTAATCAATTTTATAAGAATGATGTTCAGACTGTGCGCTACAGGAAATGATTTATTACTAGTCCTAGTGTAATGGCTTGCCGTTAGGCGCTGGTTCTGGTACGGCAAAGTAGGGTTGAAACACAAGCATCAGCATGCATTACAGCTGCAGACTGTCAAGATGGACCAGGACAAGGAGTGCTTGGCTTTACTCGTAAAGCAACAGTGCTGCTCGTCTTTGCGAGTATCGACGCGTTAAAGGATTACGGAGAGGTCCTCTTTCCACACCGTGGTTGAAGAACATGATTCTAAAGTTCGAATTATTTGGCGATTTTGAACTTGCTCCTGGGAGAGGCCGACGTCCAATTGCGCCACAATTATTGTTGACACGGCTGACAATGCTGGACGTAATGTGCAATCTTCAAACTGTGCACGAGCTGTGTCAAGACAGCTCAATATTCCATTCGAAAAGCGCTGCAAAATGTGAAATGGTATCTATAGTTCGGTTCCAGGCTGTCATGGATGCAGATGGTCGTCACATTGAACAACATTTGTAAGCTGGAAAGTAAACGTGGTACGCAATCAACGTGTACGTTTCGTTCATCCGTCTGGATGTCTCTCGGCTGGGACCGCTCGCAGTGTGGTGGGGCCAGTAACGGTCCCAAGCAGGGCTCAGTTGTTTGCCATAGTTTTCGTTTACAAAGCCATCATTACTCTAATTTCGATGACCTTACTATACTGTCCCAACATCCACTGGCCTTGCACTTCATCAAGTCGGTTCAAAATCAAAAGATACCGCATTCTCCGAAATTGTCTTCAGAGATCGCTAATTTGTCTTTCTTTCCTTGACGAACGTACCTGACTGACAGGCTACAAGCAGCGCTGTTTTGAGAGACGGTTATTTTTAGTGGGCAATGCCTGATTAGTCCTCTGAGATCACGTGGGTATATTTAGGCTACTCAAATATACCACGATATGGCGTTCCTTGAAGGAAGGAAAATTAGAGTTCAACGTGCCATCGGCAGGAGGTCATTAGAAACGGAGCAGGAGCTCGTATCACGGAAGGATGGGAAAAAAAGGTCATTAGAAACGGAGCACGAGCTCGTATCACGGAAGGATGGGGAAAAAACTACCCGTGCCCTTTTCAAAGGAACCACCCCGGCGGTTTCCAGGAGCGATTTAGGGAAACCACGATAAACGTAAATCTGGGTGGCCGGACGAAGTTCTGAATCGTCTTCCTCCCGAATGTTAGTCCAGTTGCAAGTAACCTGTTTGTATGTTGGCAGCGCTATAGACTGTGTTAATATCTCTGACAGCGCTCTGCGCCCTCGGCAAGAGATTCTGTGGTTGGACGGACTAGCAGTTAGCGAGTGGATAGGGGAGTGTCTGGACATGATATTCTTAGTGGAGACTCTGTGCTGGGAGGACACGCAATGTAAAGTGAGATGAAATGATGTCTTTATAAGAAAATATGGAAGGAAATGTGTGATGATGAATGTCGTTGTTAATGTTTGGGTAGTGGAATTATTGATAACTATATAATTTCTGGAACTGGATGTCACATGAATAAGGTGAAATTTTGTAAATAAATTGTTTGCTCTTCAACAAAATCTTTCTTTTTGCTAACCATATGCCTCCTAGCAGTTAGAGTCTATAATAGTTAGAATCATTTTATTTAGCTGGCTGTTGTTGCTACTTGCTGTAATTACTGTAGTTCGTATTATGAAGACTTTCTTATGAAAAAGAATGGGGTTTTCATTACCAGGATTCGTGATTGAAATGAGTTTAGGCAATTATCAGAGTTGCAGATACTTTCATGTTTCTTTAATTTCATATTTGTATTATTGTTAGGATTTTTTGCAATTCAGGGCCATTCTTTTGTGCTAATTATTGGATGTATATCAGACTGCCTTGGGCTTGTGTATTGTGGGCAGTAAATGAATAGGTTAAGTTTGAGTTGTCTTTGTCAGGGAAAACTCTGTAGGTCAGTCTTTAATTGAAAAAGTAATTAAAGAGGTAGTTTCACAGTGTGCTAACCACGGCGCCATCGCGTTCGGGGGCGTTGATTGTGCACACCATTCGTCACCTTTTCCATTTCCCGCATCACTGTGATCGGTAGACACCGTGGTAATTAATGATGCGCACCATCCTAAATGTTGCTTGAAATCGGAATTTTAATCGCTCTTGTAAGCAAGAAAAAATTTTATTGGTTCTTCGATCTATCCAAGAGGGTCAACATAGTGTGCATCATACATGTAATACGCAGAATTGTAAAACTACCATAGGCTTCCGTACATTATCGTAGGCGTAGAAATGGTTCAAATGGCTCTGAGAACTATGGGACTTAACATCTGAGGTCATCAGTCCCCTAGAACTTAGAATTACTTAAACCTAACTAATATAAGGACATCACACACATCCATGCTCGAGGCAGGATTCTAACCTGCGACTGTAGTCGTCACGGGGTTCCAGACTGAAGCGCCTAGAACCGCTCGGCCACAGCGGCTGGCTGTAAGCGTAGACTACGGGAGCTTTCCTAGTAGCTTTGGTCGGTTAAGGTCGTACCCGCGTTACCTGTACGTTAGGTCTGTTGCATACTTATCGGGCGCTCCTTAGAAACGATCGTTTTCTTCACGAATGTGATAAGCATCTTACAAGATTCCCTAAAATCCGAAACCGGTGGACCGCCTAGAAACTGAGTGAGAATACACAAAGGGTCGGATAAACTACGGAACATTTTTGTTCTACATAGTTATCCTCCTGTCTGTTACAGTATTTGTAGCAAAATTGAAACTGTCTATGTTTAATTCAGGTTTAATTCGAAAATTATTGATTTGTAACGTGAAACTGAGGGACGTCGTAGTATAAATATAGAAAACAATACAGATTTATCATATAGCACTCGAAAACGCAATTTTCTCATCAAGACCCTAAAATAATAAAAAAAACACTGATAAAAAATATATCACGCATCGCTTCAGTACATCGAACTTATATAAAACATGTTTCTGTTATTCATAAACAACTGTCACATTATCAATAATAACAAGAGACTCTTGCTTTTAATCATGATGAAGAACGCTCTGTTGAGTACAAAATAATAACAATATATACCTACTTTTTATGTTTGTTCATGCGAACTATTTGCATAAAAAGTAATTGCTTTGTTTGCATAACAGCGCAGAAGTTACGCGATCAACAAATTTTTCTTACTTATAAAATGTTCTGTAAAGATATAAAACACACAATGGACTAACAATGAATAATGCACAGTTCTAATTATGTGCAAAGCAAACAACCAAGCAAGACAGAGAAGCAACAAAAGAAGTCTCCGGCTCCCACTTTCTCTCTTATGCATTCATTTATGTTTCTTTGCCTAAAAATGCTACCAATACTACCGGTAATCTTGCCATCTACTACATCATCTATGTATTGTACCAAAACTACCCAACCGAAGCTTTGGCAGAGTGCAACTTCAGTAATACGGTACTGTGGCAGGGGGACTGCAGTAAGCGAAAAGCGGCGCGTGTAGCAGTCGGACGCCGGAAACGGCGGCCTCCATATGTATGTGTGCGGGGCCAAGGACGGCCAAGGGCTCACCAACAGCCGCTACGTCACGTGTTTACACTCAACGGTAGAGTGGGCGACTGGGACCTGGGACACACACGCACGCACACACACACACACACACACACACACACACACACACACACACACACACGTGGTCCGACAATTTGCCAACAAGAATGTGCCCGAAGAACAGCGAAGATTTCTAATGATTTCGGCAGTCGTATCGTTGTTTTCCGTGCCTGTTATGAGCACACTGGTTAAGACTGGTTTTTGCAAGACCTAGTAAATCCGTTCAACGGTGCAGACATTATTTCCATTAAGTCGCAATCATGAATAATGTTCTGACTCATTGGGAATGTTCGAGATTCAGGAACGCAGTAACCATTTGTTTCTGCACGAACAGCCTCGCCCATGACTTCTTAGGACGAGGACCAGTATTCTTCCACTTCATAAACTAGCGTTTCTTTTCTGGATCCTCGCGAAAGGACCATGACTTGTCGACGGTGACCAGACGCTCAAAGAATTCTGCTGGATTTGCACTGTACTATTGCCCCAACTAATGGGATATCTCCACACACTTTTTTTTCTGTGCAGTGGTGAAGGAATGGGGGCGGCTGCTGTGGCCGAGCGGTTCTAGGAACCGGAACTGCGCTGCTGCTACGGTCGCAGGTTCGAATCCTGCCTCGGGCATGGATGTATGTAATGTCCTTATGTTAGTTAGGTTTAAGTAGTTCTAAGTCTAGGGGATTGATGACCTCAGATGTGAAGTCCCATAGTGCTTAGAGCCATTTGAACCATTCTTGAAGGAATGGAGCATCCGTTGTTTACACCCATTCTTCATCTTCAAATCCTCGTGGACGCTGCTGTGGAGGCTCCCCGTGATAGGACTGTTGCCTTCTCTAGTTCGTGATTCGCCTGTGCTGCATTATCAAGTCACTGACAGGCTGGGAATTGTTTGGTTGGCGTCGAGTTGTTGGACGTACAACTGAACTCTAATACCCAACGAAACACGGATCTGCCACATGTAGCCAGCAACCTGCTGTGGATATTTGAAGAAGTCACTCCTTCCTTCCACAGAGACAACACTGTCCACCGATGCCCATTGCTTTTCTGCTTCCATGTCGTGTTTTCGATGTTCACCGGCGCGTTCGCAAGCCGGAACAAATGGTGCTACAATGCGCCAACTATGGGAAGCAGCCACGCTATGTGGTGGCAGTAGACAGCACTATAGTCTGTCTTCACGCATACATCGACACACGTTTCTTTGCAGGACTTAAAGTGGAGTGCCAATAAGTACTGAACGAACAAAACAGATTATTAAAATACAAGTTCGTTTGCAAAGTTTAATTCGAATCATAGTTAAAAAAATCATGTTAGTGGCCAGACTGGAGACTGGGAATGCGTAAATAGGTTGACTACCACTTTTCAGTGTGTCAGGGCAGGCCGTGTGAACAACAGCACAAGGATACTACAGACGTCCCGACTCTCATACCAGAAGGAGAGAATCAAGCTGTGAGTCGTTGAAGTAAGTCGCCCGCGCCACGATAGCCCGTTCTACTGTCGCCTTCTGCTGGGGCGAGAGCTGAGCATGAATTGAGCCCATCGCAGTTAGCAAGTGAGAAACGGATTTTGCGCTCGCGTTAGAGTATGTTACCATACTAGCTTATTAACCCTGTGGCTAGGACAAAGACCTCTAATTAGCCTGTGCAAGCGATTGCATTCTGGCCAAAGCTAAAATTTTTTACTTTTTTCCAATAGAAATTTTATCTAAATTCTTGTGGCAGCATCACAGTCAGAGAGTCAACTGATGAAAGCGTCAGAACTCTCTTTTTCAAAACCGTAGCTGCGTGAGAAATTTTTTCCAGTAATTTTTGTACCCGTAATTGACGGCTCATAGCCCACGGTTGTGATCTACGAGCGGTACTTAAGATTCTAAATAAAGAAATTGCAGCAACTTCATATGTAAGAAAGATCTGTTTATTCGTTTCAAATAGATAAGAGTTTACCTAGTTAACAACTACGATATTCCTTCCAACTTTGTATTATGTACTTTGGCTAGACTTAAGTGCTAGTAGAAGAGACCACTATTATGAACTACAATCGGTGCCTGGGAAGTCAAGAAGAATAAGCTGTGAGCTGTGAGCTGAGTTGACACACACAATATGTGATGCGTCAGTTATTTCAGGTATTCAACGGCATAGTATCAAGCTTACAGCTATCCAAGACTCACCAGAGATCAGTTGGCTGGATTGGGTTGTTTGGGGGAAAAGACCAAACAGAAAGGTCATCGGTCTCATCGGATTAGGGAAGGATCGGCAAGGAAGTCGACCGTGCCCTTTCAAAGGAACCATCCCGGAATTTTCCTGGAGCGATTTAGGGAAATCACGGAAAACCTAAATCAGGATGGCCGGACGCGGTATTGAACCGTCGTCCTCCCGAATGCGAGTCCAGTGTGCTAACCACTGCGCCACCTCGCTCGCTCAGAGATCAATAATTAGTGCATCGTTATATGTACTGTGTTCAGAGGGTGTAAGCATTAAGACCACATACATTGATATGTCACACGGAATTTGTACAGTGGTTTCTTCATCAAAATCCTAATGATACTACCTTTCATATACAACTTTCATTTACAGCACATAACAGTTACACCATTTATCTTGACTACCAAAATAATCACACCTGGGACCTTGGCAACCAAAATGCTCCTACATATCATAAACAAAGATTTTCCTTGAATATTTATGATGGTATTGTGTTGGCCCATGTAAGTCCTGGCTTTTTTTTAAGTGAAAATTTTGTGTGTAAAATAAAATGTTTTGGCACTTGTTTCACGTTATTCGATAGAGAATTATATGCTCCACAAAATAGCGTGTTTAGCTTTTTATGCTGATATATCTTTTGGTCTTTTTTAGGTCCTTAAAACGGTTGTCAAGCCGACACGAAAGAGCATTTTCGAAGCCTTCTGTTTTTTTCGTTTAATCGAGGTGTCAAAGCCACAGAAGCTGCTCGAGAGATTTGTGAAGTGTTTGTCGAAGAAGCGATAGCTCTTAGGACGGTTTAAAATTGGTTTAAGAGATTGAAAGAAGACAATTTCGACACCAAAGACGTGCATGATCCGTAGCGAATTGCTTGATCGGATCCAAACAGTGAATGAAGAACTTAAGGCCCAACAAATACAACGACCCAACATGGCTATCTAGCAAAAACGACCTTATCGATGACATGGCGTTCTTCTGTAGCAAGACAATGCCCTCACATCGTCAAGAAATCCATTTAAACGCTTGGTTAGGAAGTGCTGCCACATCCTCCGTATTCTCTCCACTTGGCACTTTCGGATTTCCACCTGTTGCGATCCCTCTCGAATGCATTTCGTGGCGTTTCGCTCAATAGTGACGTGTAATTGAAGGCGTGGTTGGACGAGTTCTTTGAATGGAAACCAGGCGATTTTTACCATCGAGATATTGAACAGCTCGTTGAATATTGGGAAAGAAGTTTTAACAACAACGTAGAATGTATTATTGATTGATTTGTTATTAATAGTCCTCTAAGGCACCACACTGCAGTGGAACAACTTCCCATCAGGTTTTATATAGCATACCTGTTGAAATGCTGGACGCGAAACTGCTCGCTGTACGCAGCAACCATTACATCAGCAACCATGATGGTGCTCGACCACGTTTCAGCCTTAATGCACGAAACGGAAGCTCGGGGTTTAACGTCCCGTCGATGAAGAGGTCATTAGTGATGGTTGTGTTGAAGGCAGGGAAGAAAATCGGCAGTGTCCTTGTCAAAGGAATCGCGGCCTTTGCCTTTTATGGAAACCACAGAATGCGTAAACCCTAACGGCCGTATTTGAGTCGCTTTCCTCCCGAACTGTCTCAGATCGCGTCACATCGTCCAGTTTTAATAAACAGGGAACTCCTGGCCCTGGGAAACAACGGATAGGTCATCGTTTTTTTTTTCAGCCATTTCAAAAATGTAATGGTAAAGCATACCAAATATCATCGCGACAGATTTGATTGTCAGTAGCAATTATGACTTCCACGATACCTAAATGATGCCCACCATGCTAGACAGACTATTACTGCTTCAGTATTAAGAACTTCTTAAAGCTCAGCGCAGTTTGAAGGCAAGCTGCAGATTTATTTATTATAATTACTATTATTTTTATAATTTTAATAAAATTTGAGTACACTTGTTGTTCATACTTACAACAATATCGTTGTCTCATGTGCGTTACTCAAAAACAGGTTATAAGGAATATATTCCATAACAAAAATTCGCCAAGTGCGGGCATGTAGGCTTCCTTATGTATATAGATAATTCAACCATCCCGGGAATCGAGAAGCTCCACGATTCGGTATCGATACTGGCTAGACATCGGTCCCGGGGATTCCAAGACCGTATCAGATTCTCTACAGTAGTTCCTGAGACTAGTCCGAACATTAAAAAAAAAAAAAAAAGCGAGAAGGGGACTCCAATTTATATGAGTAAAGTGCGAAGATTTAATAAAATACTTTTATTTACTTACTAAAAGCTGCTACAAACATTTTATGTTTGCATGCAGAAATAGTTTTCTATTACACTTTGGACTGACGAAGAATGCAATGTGAGTTTTAATCGCAAAAAGATGTTTGTATGTGACATAATTACAATTTAACAATTTTCGAATTTTTCCCTTACTTGTACTGTGAAACCTTGCTTCCTGCCAAATTTCATGATGCTAGGTTAATGGGACGTACGCTATAGATTTTTGTGAGTGAGTTTGCGAGTATCTAAATGTGTGACATAAATTGCCGTATCTTTTGATTGCGTTGACTTAGAACCTTAATATTTTTACACCGCCAACGAGCCATAGACCTTAGTGTGTGACTAGATTTAAACTTCAGAAAAAGGGTTCTTAAGATGCAGGCAGACGGTCGGATGGACAACAAAGCGAGTCTATAACGGTTCCGTTTTTACCGACTTAGGCACGGAACCCCTAAAGTGGTCGATTTTGTGTGAGCTATTGTCCTCCAACGTTCACCGGTAAGAGCCTGAAATACCGATAAACAAAGTATAACAGGTGCTCGCAGCAGACGGAAGAATTCAGTATCTGACAATATTCGCTTGAAACCTGCAGCAAACGATCTCGAAGACAGTGAGAAATTGTGAATATACACTACTGGCCATTAAAATTGCTACACCAAGAAGAAATGCAGATGATAACGAGTATTCATTGGACAAATATATTATACTAGAACTCACATGTGATTACATTTTCACGCAATTTGGGTGCATAGATCCTGAGAAATCAGTACCCAGAACATCCACCTCTGGCCGTAATAACGGCCTTGATACGCCTGGGCATTGAGTCAAACAGAGCTTGGATGGCGTGTACAGGTACAGCTGCCCATGCAGCTTCAACACGATACCACAGTTCATCGAGAGTAGTGACTGGCGTATTATGACCTGCAACATGTGGTCGTGCATTATCATGCTGAATTGTAGGGTTTCGCAGGGATCGAATGAAGGATAGAGCCACGGGTCGTAACACACCTGAAATGTAACGTCCACTGTTCAAAGTGCCGTCAATGTGAACAAGAGGTGACCGAGACGTGTAACCAATAGCACACCATACGATCACACCGGCGCCAGTATGGCGGTGACAAATACACGCTTCCAATGTGCGTTCACCGCGATGTCGCCAAACACGGGTGCGACCACCATGATGCTGTAAACAGAACCTGGATTCATCCGAAAAAATGACGTTTTGCCATTCGTGCACCCAGGTTCATCGTTGAGTACACCATCGCAGGCGCTCCTGTCTGTGATGCAGCATCAAGGATAACCGCAGCCATGGTCTCCGAGCTGATAGTCGATGCTGCTGCAAGCGTCGTCGAACTGTTCGTGCAGATGGTTGTTGTCTTGCAAACGTCCCCATCTGTTGACTCAGGGATCGAGACGTGGCTGCACGATCCGTTACAGCCATGTGGATAAGATGCCTGTCATCTCGACTGCTAGTGATACGAGGCCGTTGAGATCCAGCACGGCGTTCCGTATTACCCTCCTGAACCCACCAATTCCATATACTGCTAACAGTCATTGGATCTCGACCAACGCGAGCAGCAATGTCGCGATACGATAAACCGCAATGACGATAGGCTACAATTACCTTTATCAAAGTCGGAAACGTGATGGTACGCATTTCTCCTCCTTACACGAGGCATCACAACAACGTTTCACCAGGCAACGCCGGTCAACTGCTGTTTGTTTATGAGAAATCGGTTGGAAACTTTCTTCATGTCAGCACGTTGTAGGTGTCGCAACCGGCGCCAACCTAGTGTGAATGCTCTGAAAAGCTAATCATTTGCATATGACAGCATCTTCTTACTGTCGCTTAAATTTAGCGTGTGTAGCACGTCATCTTCGTGGTGTAGCAATTTTAATGGCCAGTAGTGTATAACTGTGTAATGTGCATCTCTGGTTCTGTGCAGGTTTTCCAGTTGTCAATAACGCCTACCTCAGCGCCGGGCAGCAGCTTTCTTTGTACTCATGCAATGAAGGTTATAACGACCGGATGTCATAGTTGCTCGTGAGTCTTCCGGGTTGTTAGGCCGTGATCCAAAAACCTTCTGTAATAAAGTGGAACATCTACAGCCGCCCTTATGATGCCATTTATTCTGTGGCTATCAGTTTCGGTGCTTCAGTGCACCGTCTTCAGGCCTTAACTGACGCTGAGGAGGTTAACACCATCCATATACACGATCCAACAGTGGTCAACGTCTATAACTGGTTTTCGCAGACTACCTGTAACAGCGCTGTTGTCTCTCCAGTTGATAGTTGATGCTTGGAGTGACGACATCGCTGTTACAGGTAGTCTGCGAAAACCAGTTATAGACGTTGACCACTGTTGGATAGTGTATACGGATGGTGTTAACCCCTTCAGCGTCAGTTAAGACCTGAAGACGGTGCACTGAAGCAACGAAACTGGTAGCCATTGAGTAAATGACATCATAAGGACGGTTGCAGGAGTTTTATTTCCTTACATAAGTAAACGCTCGAAGTCCCTCAGACCTCCAATCATAAAGAATGGACATACAAGAAACATATTGGTTCCTGACATTTCATCCAGAGCTGCGCTGGTAATCTTCGGAGGTGCTCCTGGCGAGGCTGAGTTTTGCCAGCTGACGAGTCGGTTGCTGCTGCTACTCGGATTGCCTAGGGTTTATCCCTGTGCGGTCTTAGAAGATCCAGCGTCCACTGACGCTGTCTCCAGCTACTTGGCGGGTTTTGCACGCGCGTATTTTTCTTTTTTAGTGATGTCGGTTTAGTCCTATATATCAAGGGATGATATGTTTTGTGGTTTTGTTTTGAATTTTTAATTTTTAAAATGGCGATGGAGGATAATTATGGGGGTTTTGAAGTTTGGATCTTCTTTCTGGCCCAGTAAGTTTATGAGGTCATGAGATGAGGTTTTGGATAACACATAGGAGTTGATGGATTCTTGGGTGATGATTTCATAGAGGTCTGGGTGTCCGAGTTGGGTTCGAATTTCTTCGTTGCTCGTGTACCAGTTTCATCCGGAATCCTAGTGTTTTGTTTTGGACTCTTTCAATTTGAGTCAGAATTGTATCTGCTGCCATACTCCACACTTCAAAATTGTAGAGTATGACAGGTAGGATGGTGGTTTTCCAGTGCTTCAATTTTGTTTCGACAGAGTCCTCTATCTTTGAACAGTGCGTACTGCTGGAAGAGGCGTGCATACCTCTTATTGATCGCCTCTTTTATGTGTTATTTGAAGATTAGTTGACTGTCAAGTTTGAGTACCAGGTATGTGGTGGTGGTTGTCCATGCGAGCTCTTGATCCGTTATTTTCAGGTTGATGATGGGCGGCTTTCTTTTGGATGTGAAGGCTATGGCTTGGCATTTGGTAAAGTCTATCTTTGTCTTCCAGATGTTGCATCATTTTACTACCTCATCCAGGTGTCGCTGGAGCCTGAGGGCTATGTAATTTATGTTGTGCTCGCTATGATACTGCCCTATGTCGTCGGCACAGAGCACTATATGTCCCACAGGCGCATTTAGCAGATCGTTTGTGAAGATTAGGTATAAGCAGAGAGCTAACACAGGTCTGTGGCACTCCCACCTCGATGCTCTTGACTGAGCTGTCCGCTCCGTCCAAAGAAGAGCAAAATTATTTCCTGACGGAAAGGATCTTATCATCTTCATTATGTGGAGCGGACAGTTTTACTGCGACTTCTTGTATAGCAGGCCGCCATGCCAAAGACGGTCGAACCTTATATCAGCGTACAGGAAAATTGCTGCTGTGCTGTGAGGTGCGCGATAGCAGAGGGAGGGAGGTTTTTCAGGAAAGGTGGTTTTCTACTGTCGAGACGGGGTGATTTTGCGTTGTCGATTCGTCTGATAAGAACATTGTTCTTTCGCTTGCTGCAGCGAACGAGGTGTCAAGTCTGTTTCGCAATGTTTGAGATAGGTGGCGTAGTTCTCCTCTCTCTCAGTGCGATCCATTTCCTCTTCGGGTTCGTCGTCGTCGAAGTTATTTTCCTCTAACTGGCATTCTAACGTGTTTGCCATGGCGTCCGTCTTTTTCTCCGGAGTGTGAACGATGCCGTTATCTCCATGTAGGGGATTTACAGTTCTTTGGCGTTGCGGTCGAGCCTTAGCAATCCGCCAGAAGAGTTCTTGGTTGTTTTCCGCTTGTTCCGGGCTTCTCTGCCAGCGGGCGTTGCGAAGAAGTTGCAGTTTGACATTATTTCGCTTGCCATACAATGCATGGTTCTTCTGTCCTGTGTATCTCGGTATAGTTGCCAGAGAGCGACTTAAATACTGTGTAATATGGGCGTGGCCTAGTGCTCAGCAGAGACAACCCTTGTCAGAGATAAAACTTATCTATTGTCGCCTGTCAAGAATAAAAGTTTCTCTATCAGTTTTGCAGAGCCACTGTCCATGTATCATTAAGTTTCATGGCTTCTACTTTTTTGTTAAAGCTGTGCCCATGCTTCTACACTCCTGGAAATGGAAAAAAGAACACATTGACACCGGTGTGTCAGACCCACCATACTTGCTCCGGACACTGCGAGAGGGCTGTACAAGCAATGATCACACGCACGGCACAGCGGACACACCAGGAACCGCGGTGTTGGCCGTCGAATGGCGCTAGCTGCGCAGCATTTGTGCACCGCCGCCGTCAGTGTCAGCCAGTTTGCCGTGGCATACGGAGCTCCATCGCAGTCTAACACTGGTAGCATGCCACGACAGCGTGGACGTGAACCGTATGTGCAGTTCACGGACTTTGAGCGAGGGCGTATAGTGGGCATGCGGGAGGCCGGGTGGACGTACCGCCGAATTGCTCAACAAGTGGGGCGTGAGGTCTCCACAGTACATCGATGTTGTCACCAGTGGTCGGCGGAAGGTGCACGTGCCCGTCGACCTGGGACCGGACCGCAGCGACGCACGGATGCACGCCAAGACCGTAGGATCCTACGCAGTGCCGTAGGGGACCGCACCGCCACTTCCCAGCAAATTAGGGACACTGTTGCTCCTGGGGTATCGGCGAGGACCATTCGCAACCGTCTCCATGAAGCTGGGCTACGGTCCCGCACACCGTTAGGCCGTCTTCCGCTCACGCCCCAACATCGTGCAGCCCGCCTCCAGTGGTGTCGAGACAGGCGTGAATGGAGGGACGAATGGAGACGTGTCGTCTTCAGCGATGAGAGTCGCTTCTGCCTTGGTGCCAATGATGGTCGTATGCGTGTTTGGCGCCGTGCAGGTGAGCGCCACAATCAGGACTGCATACGACCGAGGCACACAGGGCCAACACCCGGCATCATGGTGTGGGGAGCGATCTCCTACACTGGCCGTACACCACTGGTGATCGTCGAGGGGACACTGAATAGTGCACGGTACATCCAAACCGTCATCGAACCCATCGTTCTACCATTCCTAGACCGGCAAGGGAACTTGCTGTTCCAACAGGACAATGCACGTCCGCATGTATCCCGTGCCACCCAACGTGCTCTAGAAGGTGTAAGTCAACTACCCTGGCCAGCAAGATCTCCGGATCTGTCCCCCATTGAGCATGTTTGGGACTGGATGAAGCGTCGTCTCACGCGGTCTGCACGTCCAGCACGAACGCTGGTCCACCTGAGGCGCCAGGTGGAAATGGCATGGAAGCCGTTCCACAGGACTACATCCAGCATCTCTACGATCGTCTCCATGGGAGAACAGCAGCCTGCATTGCTGCGAAAGGTGGATATACACTGTACTAGTGCCGACATTGTGCATGCTCTGTTGCCTGTGTCTATGTGCCTGTGGTTCTGTCAGTGTGATCATGTGATGTATCTGACCCCAGGAATGTGTCAATAAAGTTTCCCCTTCCTGGGACAATGAATTCACGGTGTTCTTATTTCAATTTCCAGGACTGTATATTTCGATGGCTTGTCTGAAAAGCCGTAGATAATAGATGTCATTATTGACCAATAACAGTAGGCTTTAGTACAACGATAAAACACGGTTTCTCTCCCCTTTATCAAGAAAGTAACTGGTCGGATCAGGATGATTACAGCAACACGACAAGAGGCCGGTTTTTAGATCAGCTAAGAAAATATGTCAAGCGCTCCGATCTGTAAAGTCCTCCTCTGTCGGTATGATGGTTACATAAGACTGCGTGTACCTGTGGAAAGGTCTACATTGGACCTACCAAGAGACACGTGAGTGCAAGAGTGAAAGAACACAAAAATCATTGCGACGAGAGAAACAGAAAATTCAACTGTAGCACAGGTTGTTCTTCAGTTAGGAAATCACGAAGTGAAGTTTTCTAAAATCAAAATTTTATCTACAGTGACAAATTACTATCCGCGGCTGTATAGAGAAGCCATCGAAATAAATATGCATGAGGATAGTTTTAAAAGAAAATAAGAACCCATGAAATGATATGTGGACAAAGGATGTGCAAAATCTATAGATAAGATTTTATCCTTGACAGGCCTTAGTCGATAGTTAACGTTTATCTCTGACAAGGATTGTCTCTGCCGATCGCGTCTAAACTAGGCCACGCCCATTTTACACTGTATTTAAGTCGCTCTCCGACGTCCTGCTAGTCAGTCGGCAAGAATCAGCGGCGCCAGCCGCCAGGAGCACTTCTGAAGACGTCCAGCGCAACTCTGGACGAAACGTAATGAACCAAAAAAGTTTCTTCGACTACGGCCCTACAGCCCGGAAGGCTCATCTGCAACTTTATGAATTTCTTAACATGGATATGTCTCTGTTACATCTGTTACCCTTGATTTAAATCGTTTGCAGTAATTGTAACGATAACCAAACATTCTTTTAAGTTGTATTTACCTTGCGCGATGCACACTTTTCACATTCATACGCTCATAATTTCACGGAGTCATTCTGTTAGGATTTACGCAAGGACGTCTGCCATCTTCAGATCATAAAATATACTGATGTAATATCAACGTCGAACTAAACATGCAGGCACTTACTAAGTAACCTATATATTTAGTTTGACGTTCACAGTACATCAGAATATTTTATGATCTGAAGATGATAATAGTCGAAACAGGTAATAGTGAAGTGTAAAAGTCTGTGTGATCAAGACGGACCTGTAAAATAAAGTTCTATCATTTACAGTCTTGTAAAGTCATCAGATGATCAGAACCAACTACAAAATGATTTAGACAAGATATCTGTATGGTTCAAAAAGAGGCAATTGACTCTACATAATGAAAAGTATGAAGTTATCTACATGAGTACTGAAAGAAATCCGCTAAATTTCAGTTACACTATAAATCACACAAATCTAAATGGTGTAAATTCAACTGAATACTTAGGGATTACAGTTACGAATAACTTCAACTGGAACGATCACGTAGATAACGTTGTGGGTAAAGAAAACCAAAGACTGCTATTTATTGGTAGAACACTTAGAAAATGCAACAGATCGACTAAAGCGTTTGCGTACACCACTCTTGTCTGCCCTCTGCTGGAGTACTGCTGTGCGGTGTGGGATCCGCATCAGGTGGCACTGACTGAGGACATCGAAAAAGTTCAATGAAGAGCAGCTCGTTTTGTTTATTGTGAAATAGGGGAAAGAGTGCAACGCACATGATGAGTGAATTAGAGTGGCTGTCATTAAAACAAAGGCGATTTTCATTGCGACAGAATCTTCTCGTGAAATTTCAGTCACCAGCTTTCTCCCCCGAATGCGAAATTTCTCTGTTGGCTCCCATCCACATAGCGAGAAATGGTCATCATGATAAAATAAGAGAAATCAGAGTTCGCGTTTTCCCACGCGCGCTGTTGAGAGTGGGACCGTAGAGAAATAGCTTGAAGGTGGCCCGATGAACCCTCTGTCACGCACTTAATTGTGAATTACAGAGTAATCATGTAGATGTAAAGTAGATCAGGTGTGAGGAAATAGTGATGGCACAACGAGGCGTCACAGACAATCTGAGTTCTTATGAGCTGCCCCTCATGCGATAGCATCGTGTCGCCATTTTTCAACCGGAAATTTGCTCCTCCACACATGGGACGTTTCTCTACGAAATCTCGACGTGTTATTGAGGTACTCTTGTGACCAGTAAGATTCCCAGTTCTGTCCCCGGTGGAACACTTGTGAACCAGCTAACACGTGACCCAGTTCCAGTGCAAGTATGCAGGATATCAAGGACTAATCACCAGAGTTGTGGTCCAGATTGCCTCAGTGGAGGATACAACGGCTTTATGGCTCCCTTACCACGGACGTGCGGGCCATGGTATGGTGGTTCGACGACCAATCCACCTGTCATGAAATATGCTATTCAATACCGCTTCAACCGCACCCGATCTATGTGCCGGCCATCCATCATGTTGGAAGTACATCGCCATTCTGTCACGCAGTGAAACATCTAGTAGTAACATCGGTAGAACATTATGTAGGAAATCAGCATACATTGCACCATTTAGATTGCCATCGATAAAATGGGGGCCAATTATCCTTCCTCCCATAATGCTGCACCATACATTAATCCGCCAAGGTCGCTGATGTTCCACTTGTCGCAGCCATCGTGAATTTTCCGTTGCCCAGTAGTGCATATTATACCTGTTTACGTTACAGCTGTTGGCCAATGACGCTTCGTCGCTAAATAGAACGCGTGCAAAAATCTGTCATCGTCCCCTAATTTCTCTTGTGCCCAGTTGCAGAACTGTACACGACGTTCAAAGTCGTCGCCATGCAATTCCTGGTGGATAGAAATATGGTACGGGTGCAATCGATGTTGATGTAGCATTCTCAAGACAGACGTTTTTGAGATTCCCGATTCTCGCGCAGTTTGTCTGCTACTGATGTGCGGATTAGCCGCGACAGCAGCTAAAACACCTACTTGGGCATCATCATTTGTTGTAGGTCGTGGTTGTCGTTTCACATGTGGCTGAACACTTCCTGTTTCCTTAAATAATGTATCTATCCGGCGAACGGTCCGGACACTTGGACGATGTCGTCCAGGAGACCGAGCAGTATACACAGCACACGCCAGTTGGGCATTTTGATCACAATAACCATACATCAACACGATATCGACCTTTTCCGCAATTGGTAAACGGTCCATTTTAACACGGGTAATGTATCACGAAGCAAATACCGTCCGCACTGGCGGAATGTTACGTGATACCACGTACTTATACGTTAGTGACTATTACAGCGCCATCTATCACAAAGTGAAAAAAGTGGTCCAACTAAAACTTTCGTATTTCTTTACTTACTACACGAATATGTAATATAGAATGGGTGTTCCTGTTTAAAAAAAAAATGCAGTTGATATCCGTTTGACCTATGGCAGCACCATGTAGCGGGCCAACCATAGCGCCATCTGGTTCCCCTTTCAAGATAGACAAGTTTCGTTCTTTGTAGTTTTTTCGTTTGACGCTTATTTCGTGAGATATTTGGCCCAGTCACGATCAATGGACCACCCTGTATGTGACCTCAGTTTTGTGTCGTCTTTCTCCAGTAATGACATCACATGCGTGTATCCCTTTTTTTTGGGGCGGGGGGGGGGGGGGGGTGTAGTAATAGGAGGGAAGATTCTATCCTGTTCTGTTTCAGATAACGTAATATATTTGTATAGAAATTAGTGCGACAACATTCTCTGTCGTTAAGAAATGTTCGTCGTCCACAGCATTTGCCATTAAGTAGTCCATCTTCAACAATAACAGTGTAGTAAAGTCGTTCACACTGGGAGAACGTTCAGATAGCGCAAACTATTTTAATTTACAACTTTGCCATGAGGTTAACTTTTATTTACAATATGGGAGTTTCCATATGTATCTGATTTTCTGAATCGATGAGTAAACATGTTGGACCATTCAGTTTATTTACAATATTTTTTTTACTTACCTTAAGATTGAGGCCAATGGAATAACCGTAACTCCTATAGTAAAACCCCAGTTTTTCCCCTGTAGTAAAGATTTATTCAAATTTTTATCCAAAGGGGGTCAGCTTTATTAAAACATTTTTGGATCAAACCATATCTAGTCGTGACTATAAAAAATAGCAATATGATTGTGTTATACACTTCATACACTTACACGTTACCGGCTACTATCTTCGAAAAATTTAACATCTACATCTGCATTCCCCAGCATCTACATTTTCTATATAAGCTCCTTACTTCTATAGTAAAGCTGCTGCCAAACTTTTGACGCAGTTTCTATTTCCGATCTAGATGTACTAGAAGCAAAGGAAAATACAAGTAATAAAGATAAAGGAAGGTTCGTTTCGTCATGTCCCGCGTACAGTGACGTTAGTTTTGGTCGGCTGCGTAAGCCGAGGTCTTTCAACATTAATCTTTCTCCTTGTTGACTGATGTTTGTTGCTTCCGATGCCCATTTGTAATCTCATTTGCGTAACATGTTCAAAACGACATGCTTAGTTATCAAGCAAACGCAACCGAGAGTTGTGAAACACGCAACTTGCAAAACTGCTGCTTTTGCTTCACGAGATTAGCGCTTTATGTTGTAAACGGATCATCTGCTAAACGAGGGAAATCCATCACGCCATGGAAGTCACTTGTTGATAGATATCCAGCAACGAGATGCTGGGAAACGTTATCAAAAAATGGTTCAAATGGCTCTGAGTACTATGGAACATCTGCCGGCCGGAGCGGCCGAGCGGTTCTAGGCGCTACAGTCTGGAACCGCGCGACCGCTACGGTCGCAGGTTCGAATCCTGCATCGGGCATGGATGTGTGTGATGTCCTTAGGTTAGTTAGGTTTAAGTAGTTCTAAGTTCTAGGGGACTGATGACCTTAGAAGTTGAGTCCCATGGTGCTCAGAGCCATTTTGAACTTAACATCTAAGGTCATCAGTCCCCTACAACTTAGAACTACTTAAACCTAACTAACCTAAGGACATCACACACATCCCTGCCCGAAGCAGGATAAAAACCTGTGACCGTAGCGGTCGCGAGGTTCCAGACTGAAGCGCCTAGAACCACTCGGTCACAGCGGCCGGCGAAACGTTATCCTACAAGCACATGAGTCCATCTTAATCTAACCACCTGCCATTTCTCTTGGGCTACGAGAGCTCCCAAATCAGTCATCGATGTAAAAACATTCATACAGACAATTGATGTAGGAACTAAAAACAAACTGGTATAAAATAAAGTAACTGCCTTTTTAAGTGTATAAGTTGTGTAATTAATATCCATTTTATATGACTTGCTTGCTATGCGTGATTTTTATAGGAGACCTCTTTGTCAATACTCATTTGATTACATGAAAGTACTGAAGGGAAAAATAAACCTTCATTATCAGTGCAGTTCAACAGAGAGCGCTGTGTCTCCAATCGTGGAAGGTATATCGCATCTTGTTTACACTGCAGTCTGCCAACATGGCTCGCAGGATCATTTCAAGCTTAGATCGTATGAGCAGTCTCGCTTCAAGGAGAGATGAATTACCATCGTGGTAGGTTTGTTTCCGAACTGGCGTATGCCACAGCGACGTCATTCCAGTGTTCAGTCACTATTGTGGTAGACAGAATATTGAAGACCTGCCTCCTAGCGGTCGACTGCGGTCAACAACATCAGCTGACGACAGATACCTGCTAATTACGCCTTGTAGTTGCCCTCAGAAGAATGCTCCATAATTCGCACTGTCAGTCAGGAGGACAGAGAGAAATGCCTCGACCCAGACGGTTCGCAACCGCCTTCATACGGTCAATTCGGCCACCAGGCGTCCATTATGAACAACAGTACTCGTAGTGGATGATAGAGAGTTCGAGTGCAAAGAACAGAAGTCTGACATGTCAGTATGTTCATGGTTCAATGCCCCGTCCCCTCCCTCTCAAGATCACGGTCGCTCTCCCCCTTTCTCCCTTCTCCTCCCCCTTCTCCATACCCTCCCACTCTTCATGCAATGTAAATCCAAGATGGCTAATATAAATCACCTGCTTCAAAATGACAGAAATAGTTAAAATAAAAGTGTAACAAAGAGAGGATGTCTGAATTGGCCCAATCTGTTTTTTATGTATTTTAGATCAACGGCCTTGCCACAGTGGTAACACCAGTTCCCGTCAGGTCACCAAAGTAAAGCTGTCTCGGGCTTGTCTAGCAATTGGATAGATGAAACTTCCTGGCAGATTGAAACTGTGTGCCGGACCGAGACTCGAACTCGGGACCTGTGCCTTTCGCGGGGAAGTGCTCTACCAACTGAGCTACCCAAGCACGAATCACGACCCGTCCTCATAGCTTTAATTCCGCCAGTACCTCGTCTCCTACCTTCCAAACTTCAGCAAGGTCTGCAGGAGAGCTTTTGTGAAGTTTGGTTGGTAGGAGACGAGGTACTGGCGGAATTAAAGCTGTGAGGACGGGTCGTGAGTCGTGCTTGAGTAGCTCAGATGGTAGAGCACTTGCCCGTGAAAGGCAAAGGTTCCGATTTCGAGTCTCGGTCCGGCACACAGTTTCGATCTGCCAGGAAGTTTCATATCAGCGCACACTCCGCTGCAGAGTGAAAGTCTCATTCTGGAATTGGATGGGTGACCGTCCGTGTCTACCGTGAGCTGTTGGCAACTGGCAGAGCGGTGTACTGACCATAACCCTCTCCATACCCGCATCAAGTGACGACTTTCGACTGAGGGTGACACAACAGTCAGTCGGTACCGTTGGGCCGGCTGTTCTGATGGAATCATAACTATTATTTTATTATTCAAGATGGTGGTAATAGGCTCCCGCAGGCACTGAAGTTTTATTATTTATTTATAAACAATTACGCTGCAGCAGGCAGCATCCGCGCCCACGGTGCAAAGGAGTTGCGAGATGTTTGTCGACCCATACCGCACTACCGGAGCCGCTGGTTGCATCCACCCTGCTCCATGGCTGGGATCTCCAGCAATTTTTCTGAATGATCTGTGACTGTGCAGAGCACCTATCATGCAGCAGCCACTTGTGATAATATTTTACTTGTTCACCCCCCCCCCCCAAAAAAGAATTGGTTTGAACAAGCTCTCTGGACGTGATGACTTGTTTATCCTACCCTACTCCTCTTCCAGGTGGTCTGAACGAGCCCACTGCAAGTTTCAAATTGTTCATGAGCACCACCTCTTTACTGACTCAGCACTGTGGTGGAATGTTTCCGCAATACAAAACATATTGCACTGAGATCAGGAGTCGTGTAGCCATGCAGCCAGCTGAGGAACAGAATGCAGAGAGACAAATATCAACTCATCTACCATATCTCTAAAAAAATTGTTTTATGTACCGTGTGATCAAAAAGTCAGTATAAATTTGAAAACTTAATAAACCACGGAATAATGTAGATAGAGAGGTAAAAATTGACACACATGCTTGGAATGACATGGGGTTTTATTAGAACCACCCCATATTGCTAGACGAGTGAAAGATCTCTTGCGCGCGTCGTTTGGTGATGATCGTGTGCTTCCCCGCCACTTTCGTCATGCTTGGCCTCCCAGCTCCCCAGACCTCAGTCCGTGCGATTATTGGCTTTGGGGTTACCTGAAGTCGCAAGTGTATCGTGATCAACAGACATCTCTAGGGATGCTGAAAGATAACATCCGACGCCAATGCCTCACCATAACTCCGGACATGCTTTACAGTGCTGTTCACAACATTATTCCTCGACTACAGCTATTGTTGACGAATGATGGCGGACATATTGAGCATTTCCTGTAAGGAACATCATCTTTGCTTTGTCTTACTTTGTTATGCTAATTATTGCGATTCTGATCAGATGAAGTGCCATCTGTTGGACATTTTTGGAATTTTTGTATTTTTTGGTTCTAATAAAACCCCATGCCATTCCAAGCGTGTGTGTCAATTTGTACCTCTCTATCTACATTATTCCGTGATTTATTCAGTTTTCAAATTTATACTGACTTTTTGATCACCCGTTATATGAAGCACGGCTACATCTGTGTATGCTGTTAATTTCTCAGTAAAACTTTTACTTTTCAGGAAAAAATTAGCAACCACTGTTTTGGATCCCGTTATACCACCTTTCTCATTTGAGGAAACAATTCAATAAAAGAAATTGATTTGTTTGCATCTTGTTGTTGTTCTGGTCTTCAGTCCTGAGACTGGTTTGATGCAGCTCTCCATGCTACTCTATCCTGTGCAAGCTTTTTCATCTCCCAGTACATACCGCAACCTCCATCCTTCTGAATCTGCTTAGTGTATTCATCTCTTGGTCTCCCTCTACGATTTTTACCCTCCACGCTGCCCTCCAGTACTAAATTGGTGATCCCTTGATGCCTCAGAACATGTCCTACCAACCGATCCCTTCTTCTAGTCACGTTGTGCCACAAACTCCTCTTCTCCCCAATCCTATTCAATACCTCCTCATTAGTTATGTAATATTCAGCATTCTTCTGTAGCACCACATTTCGAAAGCTTCTATTCTCTTCTTGTCCAAACTATTTATTGTCCACGTTTCACTTCCATACATGGCTACACTCCATACAAATACTTTCAGAAATGACTTCCTGACACTTAAATCTATACTCGATGTTAACAAATTTCTCTTCTTCAGAAACGCTTTCCTTGCCATTGCCAGTCTACATGTTATATCCTCTCTACTTCTACCATCATCAGTTATTTTGCTCCCCAAATAGCAAAACTCCTTTACTACTTTAAGCGTCTCATTTCCTACTCTAATGCCCTCAGCACCACCCAATTAATTCGACTACATTCCATTATCCTCGTTTTGCTTTTGTTGATGTTCATCTTATACCCTCCTCACAAGAGACTGTCCATTCCGTTCAACTTCTCTTCCAAGTCCTTTGCTGTCTCTGACAGAATTACAATGTCACCGGCGAACCTCAAAGTTTTTATTTCTTCTCCATGGATTTTAATACCTACTCCGAATTTTTCTTTTGTTTCCTTTACTGCTTGCTCAATACACAGATTGAATAACATCGGGGAGAGGCTACAACCCTGTCTTACTCCCTTCCCAATCACTGCTACCCTTTCATGCCCCTCGACTCTTATAACTGCCATCTGGTTTCTGTATAAATTGTAAATAGCCATTCGCTCCCTATATTTTACCCATGCCACCTTTAGAATTTGAAAGAGAGTATTCCAGTCAACATTGTCAAAAGCTTTCTCTAAGTCTACAAATGCTACGAACGTAGGTTTGCCTTTCCTTAATCTTTCTTCTGGGGTGAGTCGTAAGGTCAGTATTGCCTCACGTGTTCCAATATTTCTACGGAATCCAAACTGACCTTCCCCGAGGTCCGCTTCTACAAGTTTTTCCATTCGTCTGTAAAGAATTCGCGTTAGTATTTTGCAGCTGTGACTTATTAAACTGATAGTTTGGTAATTTTCACATCTGTCAACACCTGATTTCTTTGTAATTGGAATTATTATATTCTTCATGAAGTCTGACGGTATTTCGCCGGTCTCATACATCTTGCTCACCAGGTGGTGTCAGGACTGGCTCTCCCAAGGCTGTCAGTAGTTCTCCCGGGGCCTTGTTTCGACTCAGGTCTTTCAGTGATCTGTCAAAGTCTTCACGCAGTATCGTATCCTTTTTGCTTTCCCTTCTTTGCTTAGAACTGGGTTTCCATCTGAGCTCTTGATGTTCATACAAGTGGTCCTCTTTTCTCCAAAGGTCTCTTTGATTTTCCTGTAGGCAGTATCTATCTTACCCCTAGTGCGATAAGCCTCTACATCCTTACCTTTGTCCTCTAGCCATCCCTGCTTAGCCATTTTACACTTCCTGTCAATCTCATTTTTGAGACGTTTGTATTCATTTTTGCCTGCTTCATTTATTGCATTTTTACATTTTCTCCTTTCATCAATTAAATTCAATATTTCTGCTGTTACCTAAGGATTCCTACCAGCCCTTGTCTTTTTACCTACTTGATCCTCTGCTGCCTTCACTACTTCATCCCTCAAAGCTATCCATTCTTCTTCTACTGTATTTCTTTCCCCCATTCCTGTCAATTTTTACGTTATAGTCTCCATGAAACTCTGTACAACCTCTGGTTTAGTCAGTTTATCCCGGTCCCAGCTCCTTAAATTCCCACCTTTTTGCAGTTTCTTCAGTTTTAATCTACAGTTCATAACCAATAGATTGTGGTCAGAGTCCACATCTGCCCCTGGAAATGTCTTACAATTTAAAACCTGGTTCCTAAATCTCTGTCTGACCATTATATAATCTATCTGAAACCTGTCAGTATCTCCATGCTTCTTCCATGTATACAACCTCCTTTTGTGATTCTTGAACCAGGTGTTAGCTATGATTAAGTTATGATCTGTGCAAAATTCTACCAGACGGCTTCCTCTTTCATTTCTTCCCCCCCCAATCCATAATCACCTACTACGTTTCCTTCTCTTCCTTTTCCTACTACCGAATTCCAGTCACCCATGACTATTACATTTTCGTCTCCCTTCACTATTTGAATAATTTCTTTTATCTCCTCATACATTTCTTCTATTTCTTCGTCATCTGCAGAGCTAGTTGGCATATAAACTTGTACTACTGTAGTAGGCGTGGGCTTCGTGTCTATCTTGGCCACAATAATGCGTTCACTATGCTGCTTGTAGTAGCTTACCCGCACTCCTATTTTTTTATTCATTATTAAACATACTCCTGCATTGCCCCTATTTGATTTTGTATTTATAACCCTATATTCACCTGACCAAAAGTCTTGTTCCTCCTGCCACCGAACTTCATTAATACCCACTATATCTAACTTTAGTCTATCCATTTCCCTTTTTAAATTTTCTAACCTACCTGTCCGATTAAGGGATCTGACATTCCACGCTCCGATCCGTAGAACGCCAGTTTTCTATCTCCTGATAATGACGTCCTCTTGAGTAGTCCCCGCCCGGAGATCCGAATGGGGGACTATTTTACCTCCGGAATATTTTATTCAAGAGGACGCCATCATCATTTAATCATACAGTAAAGCTGTATGCCCTCGGGAAAAATCACTGCTGTAGTTTCCCCTTGCTTTCAGCCATTCGCAGTACCAGCACAGCAAGGCCGTCTTGGTTATTGTTACAAGGCCAGATCAGTCAATCATCCAGAATGTTGACCCTGCAACTACTGAAAAGGCTGCTGCCCCTCTTCAGGAACCACACGTTTGTCTAGCCTCTCAACAGATACCCCTCCGTTGTGGTTGCACCTACGGTACGGCCATCTGTATCGCTGAGGCACGCAAGCCTCCCCACCAACGGCAAGGTCCATGGTTCATGGGGGGAGGGTTTGCGTCTTATAGCCTCACATCCTAGTTTCATAACGAAATGATTCTATTTTAGTTGTTGCTCATAATTGTTGCGAAATTTTGGACTGAAATAACCCACTGCAAATATTTCATAGAGTGTACACTGAAAAATGTCACCGACGAGTATCCGCTGTGTTTTAGACCACATAGTGGCATGTACGAAATGTAGGAAACATATCAGAATTATTATGGCTGCAGCTGCATGCTATGCGGCGATCATGTCAGTAGTAATAAGTCATTCAGTCAACTTAATTCCACGTGTAACAACTGTGGGTGAGGAAATAGATATGGTACTCTTGTCAGAAGAGAACAAATGGTGTCTGCAGTGGATGATGTGTATGAGAGTTTCAAGAATATCCCACAGATATGTAGTAGCATCTATAAAATAATGCTTTATGAGAGAAATATACTCACTGCATGATGCATTCATCATACTGGTCTGAAGCAGTTATATCAAGAGACGCCATTTTGTTTTATAATTTTCGAACAGAGTGACTTAAGAAAGTCTGAGACATTGAACCACGTACCAAATGAGGGCTGACAATGGTAACGTTTTGTAGCAGAATATTAGAGCATATTCTGAACAAAGAATCTTCCTAAGATCTGTAGACATCTCAGTCACTGTGTGGAAAAATAAGTAGCTTTTCTGTAACTCGAAGAGGCATAGGAGCTCCTTCATTGATACGTAAGTCTGTATTGTTTCTAAACTTTCGAAGCTCACTTAACAACACTTTCCATCTGTTGTAATAGTAGGAATATGATAATTTCCTATCAGAGCACAACTAATCAAACGGGACAGGTTTACTAAAAAATAAATTTAATGTATTTCATGCGCCACGCACTACGTAACGGTAAAACAAGTGAGAATTTCTAATACCTGAGAGATAGCTTCGCGTCTTTAGCCATTAAAGAAGGAGTTACATAAATTCATTATGTCTGTGAGCTTCATCTGAACTCACATCACCGACATGCCGAAATCTTTGTGTAACAGAGGAAGGACGAGCATGCTATTCATAGCAAATTATGCATCAAATTTCAAAGTGAATGATCGAATAAAAAATGTAAACACTAGCTCTCAAATAAGTTCATGCTGCAATATAGAATGGTGAGGCCAAAAAGTGGGAGATGTCGAAATGATACCTGTAGCTGTAATTCCCTTCAGTTTAATACGTATACAACACTAAATAACCAAAATATACTGAAAATTTTTGAGTTGAGAGTAACAGCATATATCAGCACCCCACAGAAATTGGTGACAGCAAACTATTAGAACATGCCTAGACGTATTCTGCACCAAAATCATGCCTTAAAAATCTGTATATTTCTGTTGGATTCCAATGACAGAAATTGTTGCATGGTGAACCAGTAAAAATTGTTAACACCCAAATGTAGGACTTAGCTTGAATCGATGGCGTTGTTGGACAATTCATCTATTCGTGATTTATTTGCCTCGGCATGTCAATAATTAAATAGACAATGTCGTCAACTAAACCTGCCTTAAGAGAACACCAGCATGTCGACATCACTTCAAAGCTCCATAAGCTTTTGAGCGTTGCATCCCACGCTACATAGGCTCCAGACCCATTGCTTGCATATCTCTGCAAGGATTTGTACATCTGTGTCCTTTCCGTTAAATTCATACCTCACCTGCTGCACATGTTCGCATTTCACGTCCACTGTAAGTTTACTGGATATACAGAGCGCAGTATCGGGAGATGTCTCCTATGAATCCAGAGATTCACACACACACACACACACACACACACACACACACACACACACACACACACACACACACGCGTGAAATTTTACGTAATCAGAACGTGAGAGACTGCAGTCAGCGAGAACGTTCATTTAGTATGCTGCATTGTCCTGCAGAGATTGTGGATATTGAAGGTAATGTAGAGAATACTACACTTGGCTCTCGCCGCCAAGGTGTTTCATAGGATAAAGCGATCAGGGATGTACGATGTTGCAGTACAAGAAACTGAGGTAATCAAAGGTTGTATGTCCCGTCTAGAAAGACTATCTAAATAACGATGCTGGAAAGACTAGTTGACAAGCTGATGTTATTACATGTAGCTATAAAATAAACGGAGCAGTTCAGTGCAAACTGAAATAATTTAAACTTGTAGTTACTTAGCAGTTACATCTTCTAATGTATCAGAAATTAGTTTCGCTTTAGGCTCAGTAGGCGTATATAGAATACTGTAAAAACATTAAATGTGTTTCAAGTTACTGTAATAATTCTTTCACTAGCTGTTAGAAAAATCGTTACGTAATGTATGCGTGAACAATATGGAAGTCGAACCAACCAGAAAATTAAGATAATGTACATGATATATGCTGTCAACATTTTGGGAGAAGAAAAGACAAAAGTAATAGTTTTTAAGTTTCATTATTTTTTAAATGAATTTTCGACATATACGACTTCTATGATGGTCCTCCAGCAAAGCAGACAGAGTCCTACACGTGCCTTGAATACGTCTATGAAAGTGACTACGATCGTGAACCATCTATTCTCTAAGTCCAGTACACGCAGCACGATAGACAAAATCCCGCACTATTTGTGGTGTCACCGCCAGACACCACACTTGCTAGGTGGTAGCCTTTAAATCGGCCGCGGCCCGTTAGTATACGTCGGACCTGCGTGTCGCCACTGTCAGTGATTGCAGACCGAGCGCCGCCACACGGCAGGTCTAGTCTACCGATGACTCCCTAGCACTCGCACCAGTTGTACAGCCGACTTTGATAGCGATGGTTCACTGTCTACGTAAGCTCTCATTTGCAGAGACAACAGTTTAGCATAGCCTTCAGCTACGTCATTTGCTACGACCCAGGAAGGCGCCATATTCAGTTACTATAAGTACTATCTTCCAGAATGTATTGTGAACAGATATTATTGTCAATCATGTACCGTCAAGAGCGACGTTCATCATTAATGGATTAAAGTTAAGTATCAAACTAATTACGTCCGCTTTCTGAATTCTCATTCCTTGTCATGTTGCAGATCTCACGTCAGTATAGTTCTTCCCTCCTCACGCCAGCCTGCGTGAGCTAAAACGCATGCATTTCGGCCTCCACTCGTAACACGGTTCGTGAAATGTCTCAAATTTCTCTCCAAATCTCGCTTTCTTATTGGATGAAACAAAATGTACGGTCTTGATGGATTAGTCAGTTGGGGTATAGGAATGAGGATAACTTATTTTAAGCAATCTAGCAAGTAGAGGATTGGTGGTGGGAGGGGATGAGCAAGTCGAAACTAGCAAGCGGCTGCGGGACAAAAAGAGTGTAGATCTGTTCCGGGTCTTATCAGCTCATGCAGGTGCGCTACACAGTTGTAGATCAACCAAAAAAAGAACTGCTGCTATGGAACGGATGAGGTGCGGGCGGTGGCACCGGCCACTTCTGCCACCTATTTCCACCGTCCTGAATTTTTAAGGAGCACAAGTGTGTTACCTCCAACATAATATTATATGTATCAAAGACGTCGACTCAGCCATTTCCGACACTGAGCCGTGCTGGCCCCGCCTTATGCGTTGGTTTAAACCTTGACTGTTACTCTGCGTTTGGTGTCCCACGGTTACTGCGGTTATGACGTGGTTCTTCCTCTTTGCGTGTGTATAGATATTCGCACCGTGTACTATCTTTCGTCTGGTACTTATAGTTTCCGGCTAGCCGGTGTGCGGCAGTGGGACGGTTGGTGTGGATCAGCCAGGAAATCTCCACCCGGCGCAGTGGGTCTGGTCCGCTGGCAGTCTCTACGCAATGTCGGAGTGTGTGGGAGCTGTTCCGATTGCTACGAGGTTCGTGGCTCACCGACCCAGAACATCAAAGTTGAGTGATGATTTAATTACCGAAGCCAGTCTCTTCACATTGTGCCGTTGGTTTTTATGGTTGGTTATTGGGGGTATTCCCGTGAGCAACAGCGAGTGTTCGAGTTGGCGAAAGTTTGGTCACCATCCGGTGGAGTTTAACTGTATTTTGGTTATTTGAAGTCCAAGTGCACCAGTGGAATTTTCTGCCTTGTGGCCGTTAGCGTTCCGGTTGCCTGGCCGCTGACGTAAAATTCAGGCAGTGTCCTTTCCTCACTGTGTTGTTGCTGTCCAACACGTGTGTGTAGTTTTTACAGCTTGTGCATACTTGGTTGTGGGCGGCTACGCATTTAACGTTTTGGCTTTGGAGATCCTTGTGTACTGGTCGGGTGGAAAGCAAGTCGTCTTGTCAGTGGGTCCGTTGACTGTCTCTTGGTTGGGTTGCCGGCGGATCGGATATAGTTGGGCCGACTACCTGTCTCCCCTGTGAACGTTAATATTTCAAGTGCAGACCGACCCCCGGAAATTTCTGAGCGCCGCTGGCTGTACTGTCTTTTCTTACTGGTGTTAGATTGTGTATTTTAATGGCTCATAGCCGATGGTTTGAATTTGTATGCTTTTTGTTGAGTTTTAAATACTGGGCCTTCAGCCGTTTTAAAATTGAAAGTTCCATACTTGTCAAGTCTTGCATTGTTTGGGGTCTTCAGCCTCATTTAAAATATTTTTTGGATAAAGTTTTGGGCCTTCTGTCTTTTGAAAATTCATTGCAGTTATGTTTTTCAATCATGGGCTTTCAGCCGTCTCAAAATTAAAATTCCTTACTTGTCGAGTCTTTTATTGTTTGGGCCTTCAGCCTCATTAAAAATATTTCTGGATAAAGCTTAGGGCCTTCTGCCTTTTGAAAATTTATTGTAGTTGTGTTTTTGAATCATGGGCCTTCAGCCGTCCTAAAATTTAAATTCCTTACTTGTTAAATCTTAGATTGTTTGGGCCTTCAGCCTCATTTAAAAAAAAAATTATTTAAAGATAAAGTCTTGGGGTTTCTGCCTTGTAAAAATTTATTGTAGTTGTATTTTTCAATTATGGGCCTTCAGCCGTTTTAAAATTAAAATTCCTTACTTGTCAAGTCTTAGATTGTTTGGGCCTTCAGCCTCATTTGAAATATTATTTAAGGATAAAACCTTGCGCTTTCTGCATTTTGAAACTTTATTGTAGTTGTGTTTTAAATCATGGGCCTTCAGCCGTTTTAAAAATTAAAGAGGTTGTGCCCTTAAGCCATAAGATTGTGTGACATGTTCAGTCGATAATTAAGCTCGGAAATTTGCGCTGTAAAGTTTGGGCAACCAAATAAAGTAATATGTGTTCGAGTGTAACTGACCGCCGCTCATTTTTGGCCCCTTTCCACAATTCCAACTACCTGTTCTGTCCTGCGGATTTAACCAGGCGTATCAGACATCTTGAAGCACAAATGGGCTGTTCTGCATGAAGACTTTCATGACGCTAAGGTAGATGGACCTCTATCGTCTGTGCTCGAACTCTCCTTCAGACGTAGATGGACACCTACTGTCTGCACTCAAACTCTCCTTCATGCAGTACAAGCACAAATCACTTACCACTGTCAAACAAGATGAAGTTGCGCAAAGGAAAGCCTGGAATAGAAATTGGATCTATGGCTTAGGTGTCCCTTCACTGACGAGAGCAGGACTTGACTGACGCCTGATGATAGTCGTAGAAAAGCGTAGTGCTGGCCAGGTACAGATAAGTAGAGAAGAGAAGTGGGCTAGTCATGTTCAGGGCCAGTATCACAGTCGAACGTCTCTCATCACTGTCGCGGATAAACTGGAGTCTGTGCAATATCGGAACATGATCCTCCAGGCTACTGTCCAGCCCTACCGATGTTTCGGCGATTGTTTAATCTTCCAGGACGATAACGCACGAGCATATCGCTACAACCATGCGAAGCTGCAAGAAGCAGTTATCAACCGAATGGAATGGCCTCTGACATCTGTTGACATGGAACTAATACTTAAGTATTCGTGGGTCGAGCTGAGAGTTGTAGTGCGTCGCCGCAGGAAGCCTTCTCAAGCACTGGGTAACCTCAGGACCATCTTCATCTAGAAGTGCTATAGGACTGACGACCAATGTGTCGATCACCTTGTAAACAGTATATATGTTGTTGTTGTTGTTGTGGTCTTCAGTCCTGAGACTGGTTTGATGCAGCTCTCCATGCTACTCTACCCTGTGCAAGCTTTTTCATCTCCCAGTACCTACTGCAACCTACATCCTTCTGAATCTGCTTAGTGTATTCATCTCTTGGTCTCCCCCTACGATTTTTACCCTCCACGCTGCCCTCCAATACTAAATTGGTGATCCCTTGATGCCTCAGAACATGTCCTACCAACCGATCCCTTATTCTGGTCAAGTTGTGCCACAAACTTCTCTTCTCCCCAATCCTATTCAATACTTCCTCATTAGTTATGTGATCTACCCATCTAATCTTCAGCATTCTTCTGTAGCACCACATTTCGAAAGTTTCTATTCTCTTCTTGTCCAAACTATTTATCGTCCATGTTTCACTTCCATACATGGCTACACTCCATACGAATACTTTCAGAAATGACTTCCTGACACTTAAATCAATACTGGATGTTAACAAATTTGTCTTCTTCAGAAACGCTTTCCTTGCCATTGCCAGCCTACATTTTATATCCTCTCTACTTCGACCATCATCAGTTATTTTTCTCCCCAAATAGCAAAACTCCTTTACTACTTTAAGTGCCTCATTTCCTAATCTAATTCCCTCAGCATCACCCGACTTAATTAGACTACATTCCATTATCCTTGTTTTGCTTTTGTTGATGTTCATCTTATATCCTCCTTTCAAGACACTGTCCATTCCATTCAGCTGCTCTTCCAAGTCCTTTGCTGTCTCTGACAGAATTACAATGTCATCGGCGAACCTCCAAGTTTTTATTTCTTCTCCATGAATTTTAATACCTACTCCGAATTTTTCTTTTGTTTCCTTTACTGCTTGCTCAATATACAGATTGAACAACATGGGGGACAGGCTACAACCCTGTCTTACTCCCTTCCCAACCACTGCTTCCCTTTCATGTCCCTCGACTCTTATAACTGCCATCTGGTTTCTGTACAAATTGTAAATAGCCTTTCACTCCCTGTATTTTACCCCGGCCACCTTTAGAATTTGAAAGAGAGTATTCCAGTCAACATTGTCAAAAGCTTTCTCTAAGTCTACAAATGCTAGAAACGTAGGTTTGCCTTTCCTTAATCTTTCTTCTAAGATAAGTCGTAAGGTCAGTATAGCCTCACGTGTTCCAGTGTTTCTACGGAATCCAAACTGATCTTCCCCGAGGTTGGCTTCTACTAGTTTTTCCATTCGTCTGTAAAGAATTCGTGTTAGTATTTTGCAGCTGTGACTTATTAAGCTGATAGTTCGGTAATTTTCACATCTGTGAACACCTGCTTTCTTTGGGATTGGAATTATTATATTCTTCTTGAAGTCTGAGGGTATTTCACCTGTTTCATACACCTTGCTCACCAGATGGTAGAGTTTTGTCAGGACTGGCTCTCCCAAGGCCGTCAGTAGTTCCAATGGAATGTTGTCTACTCCGGGGGCCTTGTTTCGACTCAGGTCTTTCAGTGCTCTGTCAAACTCTTCACGCAGTATCGTATCTCCCATTTCATCTTCATCTACATCCTCTTCCATTTCCATAATATTGTCCTCAAGTACATCGTCCTTGTATAGACCCTCTATATACTCCTTCCACCTTTCTGCTTTCCCTTCTTTGCTTAGAACTGGGTTTCCATCTGAGCTCTTGATATTCATGCAAGTCGTTCTCTTATCTCCAAAGGTCTCTTTAATTTTCCTGTAGGCAGTATCTATCTTAACCCTAGTGAGATAGGCCTCTACATCCTTACATTTATCCTCTAGCCATCCCTGCTTAGCCATTTTGCACTTCCTGTCGATCTCATTTTTGAGACGTTTGTATTCCTTTTTGCCTGTTTCACTTACTGCATTTTTATATTTTCTCCTTTCATCAATTAAATTCAATATTTCTTCTGTTACCCAAGGATTTCTACTGCCCTCGTCTTTTTACCTACTTGATCCTCTGCTGCCTTCGCTACTTCATCCCTCAAAGCTACCCATTCTTCTTCTACTGTATTTATTTCCCCTATTCCTGTCAATTGTTCCCTTATGGTCTCCCTGAAACTCTGTACAACCTCTGGTTCTTTCAGTTTATCCAGGTCCCATCTCCTTAAATTCCCACCTTTTTGCAGTTTTTTCAGTTTTAATCTACAGGTCACAACCAATTGATTGTGGTCAGAGTCCACATCTGCCCCTTGAAATGTCTTACAATTTAAAACCTGGTTCCTAAATCTCTGTCTTACCATTATATAATCTATCTGATACCTTTTAGTATCTCCAGGGTTCTTCCATGTATACAACCTTCTTTCATGATTCTTAAACCAAGTGTTAGCTATGATTATGTTGTGCTCTGTGCAAAATTCTACCAGGCGGCTTCCTCTTTCATTTCTTAGCCCCAATCCATATTCACCTACTATGTTTCCTTCTCTCCCTTTTCCTACACTCGAATTCCAGTCACCCATGACTATTTAATTATCGTCTCCCTTTACAATCTGAATAATTTCTTTTATTTCATCATACATTTCTTCAATTTCTTCGTCATCTGCAGAGCTAGTTGGCATATAAACTTGTACTACTGTAGTAGGTGTGGGCTTCGTATCTATCTTGGCCACAATAATGCGTTCACTATGCTGTTTGTAGTAGCTTACCCGCATTCCTATTTTCCTATTCATTATTAAACCTACTCCTGCATTACCCCTATTTGATTTTGTGTTTATAACCCTGTAGTCTCCTGACCAGAAGTCTTGTTCCTCCTGCCACCGAACTTCACTAATTCCCACTATATCTAACTTCAACCTATCCATTTCCCTTTTTAAATTTTCTAACCTACCTGCCCGATTAAGGGATCTGACATTCCACGCTCCGATCCGTAGAACGCCAGTTTTCTTTCTCCTAAGAACGACATCCTCTTGAGTAGTCCTCGCCCGGAGATCCGAATGGGGGACTATTTTACCTCCGGAATATTTTACCCAAGAGGACGCCATCATCATTTAATCATACAGTAAAGCTGCATGTCCTCGGGAAAAATTACGGCTGTAGTTTCCCCTTGCTTTCAGCCGTTCGCAGTACCAGCACAGCAAGGCCGTTTTGGTTATTGTTACAAGGCCACATCAGTCAATCATCCAGACTGTTGCCCTTGCAACTACTGAAAAGGCTGCTGCCCCTCTTCAGGAACCACACGTTTGTCTGGCATCTTAACAGATACCCCTCCATTGTGGTTGCACCTACGGTACGGCTATCTATATCACTGAGCCACGCAAGCCTCCCCACCAACGGCAAGGTCCATGGTTCATGGGTGTTAAAAAACTTTTATGCCAGTATGTTGCGATTGGAATTTCAAGTATTCATCATTAAAAAAATGAAGCGCATATTTGAATTTGTGAGTTTTGCTTGAAAAATGGGAATAGCTGAATTTGCAAAAGTAAAGAATAATTTTTTGGTAGCTATTAGTAGTAATTACCATTTTAATAATTCATGAAGGCTGCGGACCCATTCCAACCTTATTCAACCCATTCAACTTTATTTGTCAGTGTTATAGCTACAGATTTCACTCTTTGAGATAACTTGTCACCAAGACATATCCAGCACTACAAAATCGATTCGCATGTCGCGAATCCGGACTGACGTCAGCTGTTTGCGACGCATGAAAATTAGTGCCGGACTCTTGACTTGAAACCGGATTTTCCGCTTACAGCCTTAACCACTTCGCCTATCCGAGTACGTGTGCACGACCGACCCAAACTTTCACATATCACGGAGTCCAAATCGTCACACTCACTTATTTCGTAATTCTCGTACAGGGAGACACAACTATTTTATCTTCATTTGAGCCCGTCGAGGCATGAATAGATCAAGAATGGTTACAATGTCTACGTTTATACAGTGTCTGTATCTCCACAGTATAAGGTCCTTCAGACTCCTGTGTAAACACAGATATTGCAACCACCCATGATATATCCAGCATTCGTGAAATTTTCCTGTTTGAGTTGGTATATAACAATGTCATTTATCCAGCAATAGTGAAGTCGACCAATAATTTCAACCGTCTTGTATGTGCATTTATTCATTATAAAAACAATGCAGTTAATTGTAATTTGCCTGACCTGGCAATAGACCGAACGAAGTGCGAATAGAATGTAAAAAATCACCATTGCAGGCCCCAAAAATCTTATCATGAAGGAGGCGTTTAACGACCATCAATATCTGTATTTTACTGTCGGAACTAAAATCTATAAGGGCCATTGTTTCACAGTACTCAATTCCAGCTATATTACTTTGATAATGCTGACTTTATCAGTATGTATTTAAAAAAAAAAAACATGTATGGGTATGTCCTCGGAGGAATGGTCAATATTGTGGTATGTGACAAGAACGATCATTCGAAGCAAAACGTCTAGCAAACAGTGTCAAAAATGCATATCTTAAGAGCTAAGAGCAATTCTTCGTCTTCGATACTGTGAAACGTATTATAAATAGGCTGTTTAGGGTTTTTTATTGGTAACGCCACGTAGCGCTCTGTATGAAAATCACTGGCTGTGCTGTGTGCAGTCTGTGGTTGGTTTGCATTGTTGTTTGCTATTGTAGTGCTGGGCAGCTGGATGTTAACAGCGCGTAGCGTTGCGCAGTTGGAGGTGAGCCGCCAGCGGTGGTGGATGTGGGGAGTGAGATGGCGGAGTTTTGAGAGCGGATGATCTGGACAGAGACAGTAAATCTGTAAGACTGGATGTCATGAACTGACATATATATTATGACTTTTGAACACTATTAAGGTAAATACATTGTTTGTTCTCTATCAAAATCTTTCATTTGCTAACTATGCCTATCAGTAGTTAGTGCCTTCAGTAGTTAGAATCTTTTATTTAGCTGGCAGTATTGGCGCTCGCTGTATTGCAGTAGTTTGAGTAACGAAGATTTTTGTGAGTTAAGAATTCATGAAAGGTATAGGTTATTGTTAGTCATGGCCATTCTTTTGTAGGGATTACTGAATGTCAGATTGCGTTGCGCTAAAAATATTGTGTGTCACTTTAGTGAATGTCTGAGTACGTTGAGTTTTGCTCAGCTGTTTGAAAATCAAATAACATAAGATCTTTATCAGCACAGTAATTCAATAATTTTTCTAAGGGGACGTTACAGTATCTCTTCTCATGCAGGCTCTTTGCTTTCCATATTCAGGGGAGGAAGTAGTATGGACCAAAACAGGAAGAAGTTGTCTAGCACACATGTGCTCTGAAAGTATACCTTAAGAAGCATGAGCACTTGTTCACCCGTAGAAGGAGCGTGTTACAAACAATTCAAGTCACGCCTGAGTATAAGCATAGCCTACATGGCCAGCATCCATTAAATCATCATTGTAGACTATTTCTGAATCCTGGGATGCGCCACAGATGGAGAAAAATTGGCAGCAGAGCGCGTCAGGTTTTTCGACGACTTTTACCGTACAAGATCAAATTTACATTCGACTTAGCTCATGGCTTCTACCAGATATACTCATCACCAAAGAAGCAGATTGTAGCTGTAATAATATCCAAGGTGTGTGAATATTCATTACGTACCTATATACCAACACCACAAATATACACTGAAGAGCCAAAGAAACTGGCACACCTGCCCAATATCGTGTAGGACCCCCGCGAGCGCGTAGAAGAGCCGCAACACGATGTGGCAAGGATTCGACTAATGTCTGAAGTATTGCTGGAGGGAACTGACACCAGGAATCTCGCAGGCCAGTCCATAAATACGTAAGAGTACGAGGGGATGGAGATCTCTTCTGAACAGCACGTTGCAAGCCATCCCAGATATGCTCAATAATGTTCATGCACCGCGAGTGGCCAGATGAGTGTTCCTGCAGCCACTCTCTAGCACTTTTGGACATGTAGGATGTCGCATTGTCCTGCTGGAATTGCCCAAGTCCGTCGGAACGCACAATGAACATGAATGGATGCAGGTGATCAGACAGGGTGCTTACGTACGTGTAATCTGTCAGAGTCTTATCTTGACGTATCAGGCGTCCCCTATCACCCGAACTGCACACGCCCCACACCATTACAGAGCCTCCACCAGCTTGGACAGTCCCCTGCCGACATGCAGGGTTCATGGATTCATGAAGTTGTCTCCATAACCGTATACGTCCATCCGCTCGATGCAATTTGAAATGAGACTCGTCCGACCAGTCAACATGTTTCCAGCCATCAACAGTCCAATGTCGGTGTTGACAGGACCAGACGAGGCCTAAAGCTTTGTGTCGCGCAGTCATCAAGGGTACACGAATGAGCCTTCGGCTCCGAATGCCCGTGTCGATGATGTTTCATTGAATGGTTCGCACGCTGACACTTGTTGATGGCCCAGCATTGAAATCTGCAGCAATTTGTGGAAGGGTTGCACTTCTGTCTTCAGCCGTTGTTGGTCCCGTTCTTGCAGGATCTTTTACGACCGCAGCGATGTCAGAGAGTTGATATTTTACCGGATTCCTGATATTCACGGTACACCCGTGAAATGGTCGTATGGGAAAATCCCCACTTCTTCGCTACCTCGGATATGCTGTGCCCCACCGTTCGTGCGCCGACTGTAACATCACGTTCAAACTCACTTAAATCTTGGTAACCTGCCATTGTAGCAGCAACAACCGATCTAACAACTGCGAAATAAACTTGTTGTCTTATATAGGCGTGGCCGACCGCAGCACCTTCTTCTGCCTGTTTACATATCTCTGTATTTAAATACGCATGCCTACACCAGTTATTTTGGTGCTTCATTGTATATTCATACAATCATACATATCTGTAACACTAGATACCCGATATCTACACTCCTGGAAATTGAAATAAGAACACCGTGAATTCATTGTCCCAGGAAGGGGAAACTTTATTGACACATTCCTGGGGTCAGATAAATCACATGATCACACTGACAGAACCACAGGCACATAGACACAGGCAACAGAGCATGCACAATGTCGGCACTAGTACAGTGTATATCCACCTTTCGCAGCAATGCAGGCTGCTATTCTCCCATGGAGACGATCGTAGAGATGCTGGATGTAGTCCTGTGGAACGGCTTGCCATGCCATTTCCACCTGGCGCCTCAGTTGGACCAGCGTTCGTGCTGGACGGGCAGACCGCGTGAGACGACGCTTCATCCAGTCCCAAACATGCTCAATGGGGGACAGATCCGGAGATCTTGCTGGCCAGGGTAGTTGACTTACACCTTCTAGAGCACGTTGGGTGGCACGGGATACATGCGGACGTGCATTGTCCTGTTGGAACAGCAAGTTCCCTTGCCGGTCTAGGAATGGTAGAACGATGGGTTCGATGACGGTTTGATGTACCGTGCACTATTCAGTGTCCCCTCGACGATCACCAGTGGTGTACGGCCAGTGTAGGAGATCGCTCCCCACACCATGATGCCGGGTGTTGGCCCTGTGTGCCTCGGTCGTATGCAGTCCTGATTGTGGCGCTCACCTGCACGGCGCCAAACACGCATACGACCATCATTGGCACCAAGGCAGAAGCGACTCTCATCGCTGAAGACGACACGACTCCATTCGTCCCTCCATTCACGCCTGTCGCGACACCACTGGAGGCGGGCTGCACGATGTTGGGGCGTGAGCGGAAGACGGCCTAACGGTGTGCGGGACCGTAGCCGAGCTTCATGGAGACGGTTGCGAATGGTCCTCGCCGATACCCCAGGAGCAACAGTGTCCCTAATTTGCTGGGAAGTGGCGGTGCGGTCCCCTACGGCACTGCGTAGGATCCTACGGTCTTGGCGTGCATCCGTGCGTCGCTGCGGTCCGGTCCCAGGTCGACGGGCACGTGCACCTTCCGCCGACCACTGGCGACAACATCGATGTACTGTGGAGACCTCACGCCCCACGTGTTGAGCAATTCGGCGGTACGTCCACCCGGCCTCCCGCATGCCCACTATACGCCCTCGCTCAAAGTCCGTCAACTGCACATACGGTTCACGTTCACGCTGTCGCGGCATGCTACCAGTGTTAAAGACTGCGATGGAGCTCCGTATGCCACGGCAAACTGGCTGACACTGACGGCGGCGGTGCACAAATGCTGCGCAGCTAGCGCCATTCGACGGCCAACACCGCGGTTCCTGGTGTGTCCGCTGTGCCGTGCGTGTGATCATTGCTTGTACAGCCCTCTCGAAGTGTCCGGAGCAAGTATGGTGGGTCTGACACACCGGTGTCAATGTGTTCTTTTTTCCATTTCCAGGAGTGTATAAATTGCTAGCATACTTTCTGACCATAACTTGCCATAACAATACCACGGCTTTGCGAGCGCAGCCGCGGGTAACCCCTAGTTATTCTATAACTGTGGAGAACACCATTCTGAGTGTTATCTATTTGGTTGCGAGATGGTGGCTCTAAGATCCTGTCACCAGTAAGGTTGAAGACATGTTTTCGCTGTTTGTCGGCAAGTAGCCAGTTTACGGTGCGCCTGTATGTCGGACGATTGCGCTCTCCGCACTGTGGTCTGGTAGTGTTCGGACAGCGGACGATACGTCCTCGACCTCTGGTGACACGAGCGGCGGAGGGCTGATAACGCAAACACTCCGCTATCCTATTTGCTTGCATACAGAATGCCGGCTGGGCTGCACCGCAGCACCGTTGTTGGCGTTCGCTGACAGTGGCGGCCCCATCTCAGAAAACGTCAAGTTAAGCACTCAGTGGCGATATTAAGAAGGTATGAAGAGCAGCTATTCAGCCGTAAACAGGGCGAAAGGAAGTTGTTTAGTGCTATGAACGTCACCTCTACATTTCGTGCGTAGGGCGGCTTTTGCTATGGCTGTACTGCTCTCCAAAAGCCGGCAGTGCCTCTGCTGAGAGACGACCAATACGAAACATTTATCATCCGGTTTTACGGAAACTATTAGGTGCAAAAAATTTGATTTTCCGCACCATACAGTCTGAGATATTCGCTCGATAAGGGACAGAATTTCTTTTCGTTATTTGCCACGGTTATTGCGCGACATCAAATTATGTAAAATATTGCGCGAAATTTTAAAGGTTAGCCGGAGGTAAAAACGCATTGCGTAACCTTTGGGTATGATTGATTTTAGCTCATACATTGCATTAGATGAAATGTAGAAAAGATGTCGAAATTTTATTTAAAATTGAGAGCAGAACAATATCTAATTTCGTTCGCGAATTTTGGGTTTTATATCCAGCGAACGGTAGCTCGTGACGCGCCCATTCATATCCTTGCGCATCGTGAATCATGTGGTCAGCTCAGTCGTCAGATCTCATAAACGAGATTTTTTGCAAATGATAGCACGTCATGAGGCACATATGTTGTGTGATAAATACGCGAAATTTTTTATTCAGCGAGGTATGGAAGTAACTCGACCGCCGCTATGAGAGGTCGACAGCTCAGGACGCATACACAGGTCTATAGCACCGTAGGAAACATGAGTGGCGCGCGCATACATGTCCACACATTTGGAGAACGACAGCGAAAGTGTTAAGGAGATATGAAGAGGAACTATTCTGCCGTAAGCAGGACGAAAGGAGGTTGCTTGGCAGAATGTCAAAAGAGTGTAACGTAAAAGCGAAGCTGAGAAGGGGGAGGCTTCAGACACGGCCAAGCGATTCGGCTGATAATTGTCAGGTTAAAATGAAAGACTCCCATTTTTTGCGTAAACCATCCCTGAAGTTCATTCAACTCATAATTATTTACTATCAAAAACAGTCTTAATCACAATTTATTTATTACGGTGACCGGTTTCGACCACTACTGTGGTGATCTTCAGACCAATGAGTAAGAACCTCCTTCTGATGGAGAATCACCAGCAGAAGGAGGTTCTTACTCAATGGTCTGAAGATGACCACAGTAGTAGTCGAAACCGGTCACCGTAATAAAAAAATTGTGATCAAGACTGTTTTTGATAGTAAATATTTGTAACACATTGATCACTGTTCACTCCCATAATGTATTCAAAAGTAATCAACTCGTAATTGAAGGAATCGATATTTACTGAAAATTGAGCATTTTATATAATCATACATGTAAGTCTGCAAACGCATGTTTTCCTAGAAGCCAAGGAATGAAACTATTACGACTGACCGTTACGTATCCATAAACTACGCACTGGTGGAGGAAAGCTCCGTTGCCGTAGAGACAAATGCATTTGGCTCCTCATTCACCAATAGAAATATCTGCACGGCTTTCAAGCCAAATGAAGAAGCATTTCAAAAGGCTAAGTTTAAACTGTTCATGTGCCATCGTGATTAAAGTATACCGTGCATGGCAAAATGGTGTTATCCAAAGCAGGAGCTGAGGATACTGTGGTGCACCATGCGACCATACATGACGTGGGTAAACAACCATTGTGGAGACCTGTATGGACGGATAGACTTGCAACTGTTCTCCAGTACCCAGATGAACCCAGGGACTACCAGCAGTATCCCAGCCGGCCGTTGTGGCCGAGCGGTTCTAGGCGCTTCAGTATAGAACCGCGCGACCGCTGCGGTCGCAGGTTCGAATCCTGCCTCGGGCATGGATGTGTGTGATGTCCTTAGGTTAGTTAGGTTTAAGTAGTTCTAAGTTCTAGGGGACTGATGACCTCATATGTTAAGTCCCATAGTTCTCAGAGCAAGGTATATAACAACTGACATGAAGGCAAGGGATTGCTGTGGCATTTGTGTCTTTCTGAGGTGCGTGCGGTAAAAGCGAAAACGACAGATATGGCGACACTATTACCAAATGCGTCTGAACAGGACGAATATGTTGTTATTTTTTTCTTGGCTGCCGAAGGACAAACAGCGGTAGACATCCATTGGAGAATGAAGACTGTGTGACGAAGGATGTCTGTAAAAAACCACCGTTTGTTGTAGAATGGTGCATCAAAGGGTGCCACTACTTCATGGTGACGCACATTCCCATATCGTAAATGTTGTAACGCAGAAGTTACGCCATCTCAAGTGTGAGATACTCGAGCACCCGCCCTATAGTCCTGATATCACGCCTTCGGACCCTTAGATTAGGCGTTGAAGAGTGGACTATTCACGTGGGACGAGGACGTGCAACAGACGGTTACGGACTTTTTCACGCATCAAGACACGGTGTTTATCTGAACAGGTATCTTCAGTCTGATCAGTCAGTGAGGTGATTGCCTCAAACCCCTCGTTGATTTTTCCGACCAGCATACTGATTCTGGACTATACGGCCTTCGAACGCAAACTTCCTGATCGCTCATTTCATATAGTTCTTAAATTGTAATAGCTAATCATGTCCAGTATCCTTGTAAAAGTGAACTATGGATGAATAAACAACAACAACAACTACTACTACTACTACTACTACTACTACTATCACTACTACAACCATAATCACCACCATAACTAGTACTTCGAAGTGCGCAAACTCAACTCATCTGCCTCTGCTTCTCGCAATAAGTGAGGGTTCCTCTTCTTAACGGTTCACCCCGTTGCCACGGAGCTTGCATTTTATTTCATGACATTGAATAGGATTGGGGAGAAGAGAAGTTTGTGGCACAACTTGACCAGAAGAAGGGATCGGTTGGTAGGACATGTTCTGAGGCATCAAGGGATCACCAATTTAGTATTGGAGGGCAGCGTGGAGGGTAAAAATCGTAGAGGGAGACCAAGAGATGAGTACACTAAGCAGATTCAGAAGGATGTAGGTTGCAGTAGGTACTGGGAGATGAAAAAGCTTGCACAGGATAGAGTAGCATGGAGAGCTGCATCAAACCAGTCTCAGGACTGAAGACCACAACAACAACAACATGGCAATTTATTTTAACTTTGTGGCCGGATGCCATTCTTGCAGCCGTAGTGAGCAGCATCTTTGTGTAAATCGTGTAAATATACTTTGTGTTATTGGTAGTTGATGGTGCATCGTGTTTTCTGGAAATACAAGCCCGACATTTACTTAAATAAGACTGAGAAACCTCCCACAAACCACATTCTTAGAGGGCCGGTTTAGAGACCAGTAGTCGCCAACCCGGCGTGCAGCTTCGACCCGGGTCTGGCTCAACCCCCAATCTCGTGAGCTGGCGGCGCTATGCGCGTTAAGCAGTGTGAAGACGTCTTCCGCAACAGGTTAGTACACGCGATTTGGTCCTCGACGCAGTTATTACAGCAGCTCTGTTTCTCATTTGCTGTTCAGCCCTTTTGTCCTCCGCGGTCTGCCGTGTCACCTTGGGTGTGCATACTCTTCATTCAGAGGACAGGATGCAGCAGTTTCTGCTCGCGACGATGAATGGGCGTGCTGTGCGCGTCTTCGGCACCGCCACTGTTGTTTTGTTTGTGGACCTTCCGAGGTTATCACCCCTCCCACAGGCGAACAGCTTTAGCGGCGCCGAAAAGAGCTTTATTTTCAGCGTTTGAAGCAAATATACCGCGTTTCTTTAAAAGATGAAGCAGAAATCAAAATACGCTGCTTCACAACAAATATGAAGCACCCATAAGGGGAGAAGGAAAGCTAATGAAACTTCACAGGTTGAGATGAAATGTGATGTTACTTCGCTGATTGCAAAATCGTCATGTTCATAAAGAGCTTGGCTGTGAGAGCCCACTTATCAATAAGATAATGCACGCCTCTGGCCTGGATGCATGCACCGATTCCGTTGAGAAGGATGACATAAAGCAGGTGTATTCTCTGCTGAGGCATTGTAACGGGTGTTGGTGCTGCCACTTCGACTGACTTCACGGCCTAGCTGGTCCCACACGTCTTCTAGCAGGGATAGATCTGGCGATCTTGCTGCACGCCGGAGCACCTCAACATCAAGCAGACAGCACACGGGGAGACGCGGCATATGTGGGTGAACATTATCCTGTTAAAAAATTGCACCACAATAGTGTCGCGTGAGAGGTAACACATGAGGACGCTCAGTCCGGAACCGCGCGACTGCTGCGGTCGCAGGTTCGAATCCTGCCTCGGGCATGGATGTGTGTGATGTCCTTAGGTTAGTTAGGTTTAAGTAGTTCTAAGTCTAGGGGACTGATGACCACAGGAGTTAAGTCCCATAGTGCTCAGAGCCATTTGAACCATTTGAACCATGAGGACGCAGGAAGCCTTCAACGTTCCTTTGTGCCACCAGAGTTTCCTCAGTTAGTAGCATCCGTGGGAAGTCATACCCAGTGGCTCCACACTCCACGACGCGAGGAGTAACACTGCAAGACTGGCACTCCCTCCAAGTCGACGGCGTACTCACAGACGACGGTCATCCAGGGGAGTGCAGCGCCGCGTTTCATCGCTGAACACAAAGCGACGCCATTTATCAGCAGTCCATGCATCCCGGACGGGACACCACACCAATGGTGGTGTTAATGACAGTCTACGCATGGGACGCAAATTCGCTTGTCTGGCTGTTGTTAGTCTCCGACCAATGTTGCGGGATGACAAAGAACGCTACAGAGAGTCCATTATTTGTCATCACATGGCAAGTGCAAATGTGAAAGTTTACGATGTCCTTGGTGCACAATATGACGATCCTTCCTTGTAGTGGTCAGACCGGAACCTTGACCATGAATACTATGCCTACCCGCAGGTCCCTATGCAGGCCCATTGTCAAATTTGACTGCCCGAAAAATGTGGGTGCGCACTGTTAGATTGGTTGGTTGTTTCGGGGAAGGAGACCACACAGCGAGGTCATCGGTCTCATCGGATTAGGGAAGGACGAGGAAGGAAGTCGGCCGTGCCATTTGAAAGGAACCATGCCGGCATTTGCCCGGAGCGATTTAGGGAAATCACGGAAAACCTAAATCAGGATGGCCGGACGCGGGATTGAACCGTCGTCCTTCCGAATGCACTGTTAGACCATTCAGCCAAATCGAGTCCCACAATGAAGCCCCTTTCAGACTCTGTCAGGTGCCGGTAACGCTGTCTCATTTGAGGAGCCATCTGCGTGTCCTTGACAGTGATCATTACACACCTAACGCTGTTCACGCCCTTTATATTCCCTACCAGTACTGGTAATAAAACTAAACAGGAACAACACTAATGCACTCTAGTGGCCGTACTACCTGTTACAGAGAATCGCAACTCTAATCATTTACAAGCGCGCCAGTGGCATGTCCGTGTCGAAGCTACAATGACAACTGATCACGTCTTCTGGCTGCTTCACTATTTTTGGCAGGCAGCGTATTTCACATTAAAACACCGAACGAGCTCCTCGTCAGGCCGTGAAGTACTAAGGAACGTCTACCGACTGCCGTGTCATCCTCTGACTTGCGACGTCATGGGGATGCGATATTTAGGGGCGTGTGGTGAGCACACAGTTCTACCAGCCGTTTTGCAGATTTTCCGGACTGTGGAGCCGCTACTATTACGTCAGGTAGATTCTCAATTGGCATCCTGAGGCTGAGTGCACCCCATACAGATCTTCCGACAAACGGAAAAGCCTTGGCACTACCGGGAATCGGACCCGGGTTCTCCGCATGGCAGCCATCTGGGCTCACACCTCAGCTACGGAGGCGGGCGTATCTGACATAAACCAGTTACGAAAATAAAACTTCTTCAGGTATTCGACAGAGGCAGCATAAAAATTTTTCACGTCTGACTTGAACTGGCTGGCAAAAACACACAATACAGCTCCTGGCTTTCTATATGAAGACGGCGTTGCCATAGTTCTTTCAACTCCACACTTGGTTATCAATATATAAAGTGCAATCTTCATTTATGGTTTGGCTTGAGAGAGACCAATTAGTCTATTTTCTACTATTCGATGACTCGGCAGTTAGCACAAGTCGGCAGCGATAAGGAGAAATCTACATACTGATAGGTTGTCATCACACTGAAGCTACATCACGTTTTTGTCAACTCAGTTTATAGAATGCAATTTTGTCATATGATGACATGATGGAGACCGTGGCTGTTGTTGTGTTAGGACAGCAACCAGCCACAAATTTACTTTCAGTTCTTTTATTCAAAGGGTACCGCTACCAGTTTCGAATCGTTGTGATTCATCCTCAGACGGTTTACATGCTTTCTTTATGACATGTGGTGTGTTTTTTACAGATTAATTTTCCTAAAATATAAATAATACACAATTATACACACGTCACACATAGATGGTTGCGTTACAGATTTTCGTTGCATGTGACTTACGTGGAACGTCAGTTTGGAGTGTTTGTTTTCATAACATTCGTCCAACATCTGTTGTGGCTGGTTGCTGTCCTAACACCATCAACATTTGTCAGTTTATAGAGACTGATCGTGAAACGTCCCCTTAGAAAAATGAATGAAATGACTGTGATGATAAACCTCTTACATTATTTGCTTTTCAAACAGCTGAGCAAAACTGAACGTACTCAGACATTACTCTCTTTACTTATTCTGATCAACACTAAACTGACACACAATATTTTTAGCGCAACACAATCTGACTTTTAATAGTCCCTGCAAAAGAATGGCCCTGACTAATATTACCTCAATAGTGTTCAAAAGTCATTATATATATATATGAGTTCATGACATCGAGTCTTACAAATTTACTGTCTCTGATGGACACACGTCCAGATCATCCGGCTCTCAAAACTCCGCCATCTCTCTACTCATATCCACCACTGCTGGCGGCTCACCTTCAACTGCGCAACGCTACGCGCTGCCAACTGACCAACGCTACAATAGCGACTATTGCAACAATGCCGACCAGCCTCAGACTGCACACAGCACAGCCAGTGATTTTCATACAGAGCGCTACGTGGCGTTACCAACATAAAAACATAAACAGCCTACTTACAATCGTATTTACTATCTGTTCCTTCATGTTTTCCTTCCACAAGTGTAACAAAAAACTGACTTTATATGTTGCAGACAATCATGATAATGCCAAACAATCAGGCTAACGAGTTAGCTAAACATCCACAACTGCATGCTGACCAGTGTCGATACGTCTCAGCCGGCCGAGCGGTTCTAGGCGCTACAGTCTGGAACCGGGTGACCGCTACGGTCGCAGGTTCGATCGTGCCTCGGACATGTATGTGTGTGATGTCCTTAGGTTAGCTGGCTTAAGTAGTTCTACGTTCTAGGGGACTGATGACCTTAGAAGTTAAGTCCCATAGTGCTCAAAGCCATTTGAACCATTTGATACGTCTCAAGAAAGCTACGTGTTGCTTGTGAGAAGTTCAGCTGTCGCTGGCGGCAGAGGTGCGATGTGGCGCTACAGCTCTGAGCGAACCGACGCTATCGGCACTTCCGGCGACGGCATATCTGCGATATGCCCTCCTCCTCCCCCCCCCCCCTCCCCCGCCCCCTTCTCCTCACCGTTGGCTTTAGTAGTCCCGACAGCAGCTGCCGCCTTTCTAACGAGCAACGCTGCTGCCGCCGCCCCCACCGCCATCACTAGCCTGTCACTTGTCTACGACTGTCAGAGTATAAATATCTCTGGACTGAGCGTTCAGGTTCGCAAAACAACTTGTCAACATACTTGCTACCCTAGGCACGTGACCTTGAGAGGGCGTAGGTTTGTCCGTAAAGGAGCTTGTAGATTTTGAATGTGATTACATCGCTATATAGTAAGACAGATTTCCTTCGTAGGTGCCGTGGATTTAGTATAGGCGTCTGATAAGCCTTAACAGTTTGCGTTAGATACCTGGATTAAACTGGGTTTTAAACTTTGAAGAGCAATGTAAAGTGGCTTTTCACCTCTTTGTGACAAGTCTCACATACGAGTCAGATGTACCCTTTTTTTGTATTGGTTAAAAACAGTCTTGGTTGCAATTCTAGTTTTTTATTTTTCAACTAAAATTGCAACCAAGACTGTTTTAACCAATACTGTTAAGCACTGGTTTGCTGTATGCCGCAAATGGAGTGGAAGAATTCCCTTTTTTTTTTGGTTTGTGGAACATCCACCACTACTTTTTATGTTTTTTGAGGCCCTTTCTTGTATGTCTCAGTCAGTTCCGGTAAAATTTTGCAGTTATGGATATTGCAAATACACCTGCCAATATTTTTGAAAGTGTCCCGAAAAACACCGAATTTGCACTTTACCGATCATACTAATTGTTCCTACATTATTTTCCCTCAGTTTTTTTGTGTATACATTTTTCTCTTTTTTTTCAGTTTACCACAGAATTTTGGTTACCGGTAACCCTTTGACGCACTTAGCGAATTTTATTTGCAGGCGCCCACCACATTACAAAATAGGTAACAAGTGAAAGAATCATTTTTCTCCTTTGGCTCTCAAAAACCCCTTGAGACAACAGAAAAATATTCCACAAACACTTAGATTTTGAATTAAACACAAAACTGTTTCTTCATGTTACAGAACACAATATGATAATTATATTCTAGTTTAAAATAACAAAACTGACCATAAATTAAGCTAATCTTAAGAGGAAACTCGCCTAACTCCTACACATTCTCCTTTGATGTTCACCATTGACAAAAGAAATGTACAATTTTCAAATTGACGATTACTGCAGCCGATTATATGTGTCAACAACAAGATGGAATTCACTATTAGAAATGACTACTGCAGATAGCCGAAGACTTAGCTCAACAATCTTACTTGCACATATAATAACATATTTAAAACAGTTATTCAGAATGAAATCAGAACAGCAGAATACCGTACGTCAAACTATTCATAAAACACAAATATTCTGTGAGCGCCATTTAAAAACAAACACTTAATTCCATAAGTTCAAATATTGGTAAATTACCATCGTCTTTACCAATAAGAAAATTGTAAAATCTCAGAAAATACGTGTAATACTTAAGTTTCGAACTTTGTGGAAAGTGTAAATAAACAGCGTTATTCTAAGGTCACGTGACAACATGCACAGAACGCAAATCTCAATCCACAGATATTTCTACTGTACAGCACCCGTCTACAACGCGACAGAATAGCAATATCCATGGAGTAACAAGTATACGTTAGCGGCTTGGAGGCACAGCAAGCGAAGATGGCACTACAAACTTACACTGTACGTTGCTTTTGTCGCTATATTAGATGCCCCAAAACATTAGCAAACTACAGTTCACAATCGCTATTTGTTTTCATTTTCTATAGTGCGCACGCAGCAGTTGTTTTAAAAAGGAAATGTTACAAAGTTTTCGTGAATAACACAGCGTCCAAAACGAATTTTCATAGATTTTCCTGGTCATAAATACATAATCGACCTAGTAATGTAACGTATTTCGCCTCGTTAATGTAACTTTCTTTTTGTTATTCGTTTCGAATATCCAAGAAGAGAAGGGTATGACGTGAGAAGACTGCTTTCGTAGTACAGCACTTCACTTAATATGGACTGACGAAACTGATTTTCGATCTACATCCTCTTTCCAAAAATGATGAGACCCTATTTTGCTATGTTTAGTCGGTTTCTAATCCTTCCTTCTCATAGCTTTTCGAGTTGGACTGATAGGAAATCTAAAATCAAACGACAGCAACAAAACCACCATTACAGTAAAAGTAAACAGCGTAACCTTAAGTCATATGTATAAAAGAAAATACTGGTTGGATAAATCTACTTACGAATGAAATTCCTTTAGACTTTATACTATAATGAGAACTATTAGTACACCAGTAAATGACACAATCTGGCATTTTTGATCAAAATACAACAGACATAGCGGACGTTGGATTCAAGTGTGTGACCTCACGACGAGTCCACTTATTGTACCAGGCTATGCGAAAAGAAAGGAACGATAGGTCGCGAAATGGAAACCACAGTCAAAATCAAAACTGTTTTATTTGCAACAGTTAGCTACGATTTCCAGCTACTTATCTCCATAGTCGCCGATCCGACTTAGACGTTTGTCGTAGGGTTGTACCAACTTTCCAACAAGCTCGTGATAGAAGGCAGCCGCCAGTACTTTTCCGCCAATTCTCTACGCTGGCCTACATCTCGTTGTCTGTGCCAAAATATTGTCTTCGTAGCCAGAGATTCATGTGAGCAGAGAGGAAACTCATAGGGAGGCAATTACGAGCTGTATTGTGGGTAATCAAACATTCCCAATTGAAAACGATGCAGGAGCATCCTCACTGCCCCTGCAGAATGTCGCTGAGAATTGTCGTGAAGAAGAAAACGCACGACAGTTATGTAATGTTGGCTGCATAGCTTCAGGCGAAATTTCTCACCATGCCCTCGAACTTGGCGGGAGACACTATTGTTCTAGGTATCTTTATGTGCTCCCTGTGTGCTCAGAACTAAAAAGAACGACGTAACGCGATCGACGGACATACTAGAGACACTGCCCAAAACTACTGTGCAAAACTTCCTGCCAGGAAGTTTCATATCAGCGCACACTCCGCTGCAGAGTGAAAATCTCATTCTGGAAACATCCCCTAGCCTGCGGCTAAGCCATGTCTCCGCAATATCCTTTCTTTCAGGAGTGCTAGTTCTGCAAGGTTCGCAGGAGAGCTAATGTAAAGTTTGGAATGTAGGAGACGAGGTACTGGGAGAAGTACAGCTGTGAGGACGGATCGTGAGTCGTGGTTGGGTAGCTCAGTTGGTAGAGCACTTGCCCGCGAAAGGCAAAGGTCCCGAGTTCGAGTCTCGGTCCAGCACACAGTTTTAATCTGTCAGGAAGTTTCATATCAGCGCACACTCCGCTGCAGAGTGAAAATCTCATTCTGGAATATTTATCACTATTTAGTTTCATTCTAGTATTTATCAGATCATCTTCGACGACGTCATCATCATAATGAGCCATCTGAAAGAAACTACTGGAAGGAGGTTCATGTACACTTTTACGTGTACTGCAGTCTTCAGCGATACGCATCTACGCTATTCGTGTGTATTTTATGTCTTCTAGCCACCTTACTTTGGATCATCTCCGCCTTTTCCTATTTCTACGAACTCAGCAAAGAGCTTCGTTAGTGTATCTACCATCTCCATTCTCATTAAAGTCATAATTATATCTTTGGAAAAAATTAAAAGCTGTCAATGGAGATTAAGTGATTGATTGATTATGTTCGTTTATGTTTTATACGAGTCACAGCCACATGAGAATTTCACAATTCCAGTGGTCATCTGCAGACTAAATGCACATGCTGCAAGCGCTAATGTAACGTTACCTTTGCTTTGTCAACAACACTCGCCCAAGCCTCGTAGCAAACACTACAGGAAAAGAAAGGAAGCTTAGAGTTAATGTCCCGTCGACACTGCAGTCATTAGAGACGCACGAGCACTACAGCAGAGGCATTGTGCAGCATGGTGTGGTGTTTGATTGTCATGGACATTTCACGAGGTACGTTAAGGGGAAGTAATATGCTGCTTTGAGTATTGTTTTGACAACGCAACACGAACTTATTCAGAGGTGGCAGCAAGTGCTTTTAGTCTCAAAAATGTGTGTGAAATCTTATGGGACTTAACTGCTAAGGTCATCAGTCCCTAAGCTCACACACTACTTAACCTAAATTACCCTAAGGACAAACACACACACACCCATGCCCGAGGGAGGACTCGAACCTCAGCCGGGACCAGTCGCATGGTCTATGACTGCAGCACCTTAGACCGCTCGGCTAATCACGCGCGGCTTTTAGTCTCAGTAAGGACTATCTATACAATGAAGAAGCGGCGATGGAAATAAAGCACTATACAAGAGTGGAATTAAAATTCAAGGTGAACGGTTGCCAATATAAGATTCGCTGATGACTTAGCTATACCCAGTCATAGTGAAGAAGAATTATAGGATCTGCTGAATGGAATGAACAGTTTACTGAATACAGAATATGATTTGCGAGTAAATCGAAAAAGGCGAAAGTAAGGAGCAGTAGCAGAAATAAGAACAGCGAGAAACTTAACATCATAATTGGTGATCACGAAGTAGATGAAGTAAAGGAATTCTGCTATCTAGGCAGTAAAATAACACATGACGAACGGAGCAAGAAGGGCATTAAAAGCAGACTAGCGCTGGGAAAAAGGACATTCCTGACCAAGATATGTCTACTAGTATCAAATTAGCCTTAATTTAAGGAAGAAAGTTCTGAGAATGTACGTTTGGAGCGCAGAATTGTATCGCAGTAAGACACGAGAATCGAAGCATTTGAGATGTGGTGCTACAGACGAATGCTGAACATTAGGTTGGCTGATAAGGTAGGGAATGAGGCGGTTCTCCGCACAATCGGAGAGGAAAGGAATGAATGGAAAACACTGACAAGAGAAGGGACAGGATGGTAGGCAATCTGTTAAGCCATGAAGGAATAACTTCCATGGTATGTGACTGGATGTTTGTGTTGTCTTCATCATTTCATCCTCATTCATGAAGGTGGCGAGACTGGACTGAGCAAAGGTTGTGAATTAGTACGGGCGTTGATAACCAGGCAGCTGAGCGCCCCACAAACCAGACATCATCATCGTCATCCATGGTATTTGAGGGAGTTGCAGAGGATAAAAACTGTAGAGGAAACAGAAATTGGAATACATCCTGCAAATAACTGAGTAAGTAGGTTGCAGGTGCTACTCTGAGCTGAAGAAGCTGACACAGGAGGAATTCGTGGCGGACCGCATCATATCAGTCAGACAGAAAACGGACTTCTGGAAACGATGATACAGGCTGTCCAACAAAATGTTGCGCAGATACACAATACTACTTTTTGAATTAGGCACATACTGTAAATGCGTGTCTGAGGCTTTCAACAGACTTTCTGTTATCTGTCGAAAAAAAAGAAGGTACGTTTTGTAATATATCAGAAAATAGAAAAAAATAAAAAGACAGTAAGCTTAATGTCCCGTAACGAAGGATATCACATTCGTAAACAATTAATGCCTGCTACTTACTGGGCTAATCATGCAGAGCCGTGAAAAAACAAGAGGCGTGGGAGTGAAGTAAAGGCATTGTTCTCATAATGAGGTGATTTACACGGCGATCACGACACCCTGTTTGTGTTGCAACATTCGATACTAGTCGCAGAACCAGTTAGTGTACAACCCGAATCTTCCGCCTTGAGTTTATGTGGCCATGGAGTATTCTTCTGGATAGGAAAAACACTTTCCATTTTAGGTCCACCTCTATTTCTCATCTACGCAAAAGAAATTCCCCTGAGTATACAACAAGTAAAGGTCGTTCTTTTTGTAGATGCACACAGCAAGGGAAGAAGTTGTTGTAAGTTGTTGTTGTTGTTATTGTTGTGTTCTTCAGTCCAGAGACTGGTTTGATGCAGCTCTCCATGCTACTCTATCCTGGGCAAGCCTCTTCACCTCCGAGTAACTACTGCAACCTACACCCTACTGAATCTGCTCAGTGTAATCATCTCTTGGTCTCCCTCTACGATTTTTATCCTCCACGCTTCCCTCCAGTAGTAAATTGGTGCCGACCGTGGTGGCCACGCGGTTCTAGGCGCTGCAGTCCGGAACCGCGCGACTGTTACGGTCGCAGGTTCGACTCCTGCCTCGGCCATGGATGTGTGTGATGTCCTTAGGTTAGTTAGGTTTAAGTGGTTCTAAGTTCTATGGGACTGATGACCGCAGATGTTAAGTCCCATAATGCTCAGAGCCATTTGAACTAAACTGGTGATCCATTGATGCCTCAGAACGTGTCCTACCAACCTATCTCTTCTTCTAGTCAAGTTGTGCCGCAAATTCCTCTTCCCACCCCCCCCCCCACCCCGAATTCTATTCAGTACCTCCCTATTAGTTGCGTGGTGTACCCATCTAATATTCAGCATTCTTCCGTAGCACCACATTTCAAAAGTTGTTATAGCTGTAAGTTATGCCATTATAATAACGATCGATAGAGTTTTTGCTAACGGCTTGTCTTTTAATGAAGAAAAAGCTAACAAACTAAAATCTCTACATCACATCAACCGGGACAACGTTAATGATACACGTAGTACACGGCGATGCGTTAACGACTACTGCAGCAATTTCCATGTTTTATGTACATTAATGACTTTTATTGCACGGCTGAACTGAATCCCTTCTACAGTTTGTCTCATTGCTATTCAACAATTGTCAGTGTGCATAGTGCAAATGCCCGATTTGCGCAATTACAACTCCGATGTAGAGAGCAAGATTCATTCTGGAGAGTGGTCAGTCTAACTAAATCGATGAATGCGCGAAAAATGGGAAAAAGTCAGCAGCTATTGTGTAGAAAATTATCTCGTTGGTAAATACATGTAAATCTGATGGCAGTGCTCGTCTCGTAACGTCATTTCATAGCTACCCAATCTTTATAAACTAAAAACTCAGTCTCAAAATCAGAAGTGTGGTGTAGCTGAGGCACAGTGTGTCGTAACGCCTTGACATATGGGTGTCCCTGCCGAGAGTAATCGGATGAGGCTTTCAGAATTCCGCTAACAGAAGAGGGCCTCGCTGAGCGCATGACGCAAGTTACGAGTGGCGCATGCACTGAAACAGGGACGGCGGCCGGTCGCTTTCTCTGGCTGCTCAGGGCCGGCAGGTGCCCAACGCCAGCTGCCACCCGTCAGCTGACTCGCAGGACTCACTCTCATGTCAACAGCGCAGTCTCCTCGCGCCGGCCACAGGAGCTGCATCGATGACGTGGACTTGTCTTAGCAAAATCATCCCGCTCCCAGCGTCCACTCAATTGCAGGACGAGAACATGCACTGTGCGTAACGTTCTCGGAAAAATCATAGTACCCTCACGACTGCTGTTATGCAAGTGATCGACAGTATGAAATAAATAACTACAGGGTTGTTATAATAAAACTTTCGCTCCTCGAGGGGGCCCTCACGAAAAACGAGTACGTGTAAGACATGGAAACTTTGTTGAAACGAAAGGACATGTGGAAGAGAAATATTGAATAACCCATTGAGAGAAATACACTACTGGCCACTAAAATTACTACACCACGAAGATGACGTGCTACAGACGCGAAATTTAACCGACAGGAAGAAGACGCTGTGATATGCAAATGAGCAGAGCATTCACATACGCTTGGCGCCGGTGGCGACACCTACAACGCGCTGACATGAGGAAACTTTCCAACCGATTTCTCAAACACAAACAGCAGTTGACCGGCGTTGCCTGGTGAAACGTTGTTGTGATGCCTCGTGTAAGGAGGAGAAATACGTACCATCACGTTTCCGACTTTGATAAAGGTCGGATTGTAGCCTATAGCGATTGCGATTTATCGTATCGCGACATTGCTGCTCGCTTTGGTCGAGATCCAATGACTGTTAAGAGTATGGAATCGGTGGGTTCAGAGGGTAATACGGAACGCCGTGCTGGATCCCAATGGCCTCGTATCACTAGCAGTCGAGGTGACAGGCATCTTATCCGCATGACTGTAACGGATCGTGCAGCCACGTCTCGATCCCTGAGTGAACAGATGGGGACGTTTGCCAGACAACAACCATCAGCACGAACAGTTCGACGACGTTTGCAGCAGCATGGACTATCAGCTCGGAAACCATGGCTGCGTTTACCCTTGAAGCTGCATCGCATAAAGGAGCGACTGCGATGGTGTACTCAACGACGAACCTGGGTGCACGAATGGCAAAACGTCATTTTTTCGGATGAATCCAGGTTCTGTTTACAGCATCATGATCGTCGCATCCGTGTCTGGCGACATCGCGGTGAACGCACATTGGAAGCGTGTATTCGTCATCGCCATACTGGAGTATCACCCGGCGTGATGGTATGGGGTGCCATTAGTTACACGTCTCGGTCACCACTTGTTCGCACTGACGCACTTTGAACAGTGGACGTTACATTTCAGATGTGTTACGGCCCGTGGCTCTACCCTTCATTCGATCCCTGCGAAACCCTACATTTCAGCAGGATAATGGACGACCGCTTGTTGCAGGTCCTGTACGTGCCTTTGTGGATACAGAAAATGTTCGGCTGCTGCCCTGGCCAGCACATTCTCCAGATCTCTCACCAATTGAAAACGTCTGGTCAATGGTGGCCGAGCAACTCTCTCGTCACAATACGCCAGTCACTACCCTTGATGAACTGTGGTATCGTGTTGAAGCTGCATGGGCAGCTGTACCTCTACACGCCATCCAAGCTCTGTTTGACTCAATGCCCAGGCGTACCAAGGCCGTTATTACGGCCAGATGTGGCTGTTCTGGGTACTGATTTCTCAGGATCTATGCACCCAAATTGCGTGAAAATGTAATCGAATGTCAGTTCTAGTATAATATACTTGTCCAATGAATACCCGTTTATCATCTGCATTTCTTCTTGGTGTAGCAATTTTAATGGCCAGTAGTGTATATTTTAATTCCCACGTGAGAGTTTAACTTTAATTACATCTACATCTACATTTACATGACTACTCTGCAATTCACATTTAAGTACTTGGCAGAGGGTTCATCGAACCACAATCATACTATCTCTCTACCATTCCACTCCCGAACAGCGCGTGGGAAAAACGAACACCTAAACCTTTCTGTTCGAGCTCTGATTTCTATTATTTTATTTTGATGATTATTCCTACCTATGTAGGTTGGGCTCAACAAAATATTTTCGCATTCGGAAGAGAAAGTTGGTGACTGAAATTTCGTAAATAGATCTCGCCGCGTCGAAAAACGTCTTTGCTTTAATGACTTCCATCCCAACTCGCGTATCATATCTGCCACACTCTCTCCCCTATTAAGTGATAATACAAAACGAGCTGGCCTTTTTTGCACCCTTTCGATGTCCTCCGTCAATCCCACCTGGTAAGGATCCCACACCGTGCAGCAATATTCTAACAGAGGACGAACGAGTGCAGTGTAAGCTGTCTCTTTAGTGGACTTGTTGCATCTTCTAAGTGTCCTGCCAATGAAACGCAACCTTTGGCTCGCCTTCCCCACAATATTATCTATGTGGTCTCTCCAACAGAAGTTGTTCGTAATTTTAACACCCAGGTACTTAGTTGAATTGACAGCCTTGAGAATTGTACTATTTATCGAGTAATCGAATTCCAACGGATTTCTTTTGGAACTCATGTGGATCACCTCTCACTTTTCGTTATTTAGCGTCAACTGCCACCTGCCACACCATACAGCAATCTTTTCTAAATCGCTTTGCCACTGATACTGGTCTTCGGATGACCTTACTAGGCGGTAAATTACAGCATCGTCTGCGAACAACCTAAGAGAACTGCTCAGATTGTCAGCCAGGTCATTTATATAGATCAGGAACAGCAGAGGTCCCAGGACGCTTCCCTGGGGAACACCTGATATCACTTCAGTTTTACTCGATGATTTGCCGTCTATTACTACGAACTGCGACCTTCCTGACAGGAAATGACGAATCCAGTCGCACAACTGAGACGATACCCCATAGGCCAGCAGCTTGATTAGAAGTCGCTTGTGAGGAACGGTGTCAAAAGCTTTCCGGAAATCTAGAAATACGGAATGAACTTGAGATCACCTGTCGATAGCGGCCATTACTTCGTGCGAATAAAGAGCTAGCTGCGTTGCACAAGAACTGTTTTCTGAAACCATGCTGATTAACTGCGTATCATGTTTGCGTTCCAGGTTACAAACGTTGCTCAATGTCACGACCACTTGTATCCATGACAACTGGAGCCGCACTACATCTCTACTGCTGCCCGAAATATCTCAGGTGGAATGGACCACGGAATGTTCAGCTGTCGTGAGACAGCAAGTGTCCTGCTTGAAGATCGCACGTTGTTCCCGTAATTCTTAGCCACGACAACAGTAACCTGTTCAAACATTGTGGGGCCTGGCTCTCCCAGAAGCAATTCCCAAATCTCCAGTTAAATCTAACTTCCGAATCATGTTCTTCAACCCCAGTGCGGTAAGAGGACCTCTCCGTAATCATTTGACGCGTCGGTTCTAGCGAAGAGCAGCAGTACTACTGCTGCTGTTTTGATGAAACAACTTTACAAGCAAAGCCCTGCTCAGCTTATCCTGACCCATGTTGACTATCTGCAACTGTAATGCACACTGATGCCTATGTTTCAACCTTACGTCGCCGTACCAGTACCTGCGCTTAGCAGGAAGTCATGGCACTAACAGTACTAACGACGTAAATCCTGCAAAGCACAGTCTGGACATTATTCCTGTGATACGATATTTACGATACTGCAGTGCCTGTGTTATTCTAATTACGATGCAAAATTCCTTTGGACATGCAATTTATCTGCCATACTGGGCAAGCGACTTTCAAGTACAACGTCTGACTTGTACAGTAACATACATGATGGATGTACGAGTACAGGTCGTTGACGACATACGGAAGTTTGGATCTGGCAGTGAGTCGTGCACGGATAGCCAAATGGTAAGGCGACCGCCCGCGATAAGCGGGAAATCCGGGTTCGAGTCCCGGTCCACCACAAATTTCACTGTCGCCATTCCATTTCACAGGTGATGGTTGTTGTTATTCGCAATTGAGAATTCATTTAATGTCATTCCTATGAAGGTAGGTACCCAGGCTGTAAATAGTTTCCCCGTCTACACCGGCTCAAGGAGCGAAAGTTTAATTATAACTGCCCCGAATAATCATCCTATTTCTTTTCATGAAAATACTCGACACTGTCGATTTCGACATACTAATTGCGAAAATGCAAATTTTAGGGTTTTCTATCGCGCCTAAGAAATGATTTGAAACATATCTTACAGTATATCAATGATGCATAATGAAGGGAAGGGAACTCGAGGAATAACGTCAGGCGTCCTCCAAGGATCAGTGTTAGGGCCACTGTTATTTTTCCTAAGTATTAATAACATCTTCCATGCTCTCAAGCTATAACTACCAACTGAATTAGGACGATCATAAATTATGCCTAAGCTTCAGAGCAGGAAATCGAACTTCAGCTACCATCTCCAGCAATTAATGTTTCAAGTTGATTACGAGTGGGCTAATCAAAAAGGACTCAAGCAAAATATTACTCCACCGTGCAAGGTGCTGTTGTCTTGTTTTATCTATACCATCGCTGTATATGGGACTGAAGGATGTTCACAGTTTTTGTCCAAAAAGTCAGTTCTGCGAGTTTTCTAAGCAGGTTCTATCGAGTTCTACAGTATCTTCTTTCCAATATCCGCCTATTAAGATTTTTCAACATTTCTGTACTGCACTTCCTTGAATACACTCGATTTCCAGTTTTGGCCCGCCATGAATCGGCCCCGCAAGTGTTTTGTAAATAATGTCTCTTGCAGGCAGTATTCTACTGACGGACCAAAGTCTCCCATCTCCTTTATGTATGAGGTGGTCTTCATGTATCTACACATTGTTAATCGAAAACAAGTCCTTTAAATTGCTTAGTAGTTGTGACTTATTAAGCCAATAATTAAAGGATATCCTAGTTTTACGTTTGCTGAAGTTCAGTACTTTGCCACTGTCTACTTTATGAACTAGTCGCCAATCATAGCATCACATTGATATTTTGTCGAGATTTAACTGGATAACACTGCAGTTATTGCCCATAGAAATTCCTCTTAGATAAACGGCATCATCTGCGAAAACTATGAGGCTGTAACTGATACTACTCGTTAACCCATTAACTTATAATAAGTTCAGAAATGATCCTATTACACCTGCTTCGAACACACTAGGTACTACTTCAATGTGATCAGCAAACTCTTACGTATGTGGAACGGAGGCTATCATGTGTAAAGTCTACGAATGGTATTTCACTAAATAAGGAAGGTTATTTTCAATGTGAGTGACAGTAGTTACAAGTATCACTTTAAATCCCTTTTCAAGATGGATGAAACCTGTACCACTTTCTAGTCACCGCGGACATTTCCTCAACCAAGTGAGGTGACGCAATTGTCAGCACACTGAATGCCCATTAAGGTTTAAATCCGTGTCCGATCACCAATATTTACTTTTTCCCTGATTTCCCTAAATCTTTAAGGCAAATATCGAGATTGTTTCTTCGAAAGGGAACAGCCGCGTCCCTTTACCACCCTTAATCAATCCAAGCTTGTGCTTCCTCTCTAATGACATAATTGTCACGGGACGTTTAACCCTAATTTTCCTCCTTCCTTTCGAACATTTCTCTTGGGCGTCTTTGCTATTTGCTATTGTACAGCTACTGAATAATTGCAACTTTTCTTTACTCCCCTTTGTGGAAGATCGAACACTTGAAGACAAATCGATATTTCGGTTTTTGTTTCGCTAATTTAGACATCAGTTTTTGTCTGTGCACGAGTGTCTGGATACAGAATTTTGTGTAGTTGCTAGTTTCAATACATCAGCAAAATTTACTATGCTTATCTAAGGTCTTTCAGTGTCAATACCGGAGCAATTTCCTTGACAAGATGGCCTTTTCTACTCTTTCACGTCAAAGTTCACCTACTACGTCATCTTTAACGGCATCAACGTTGACATTCTCTGCCGCCACTTGCGGCCAATAGCGACAACCCATTGTACGAGTAGCATTCAGTAGATAATGCAACACACTTTTTTCTGAAAACATTTTGGTTTTATTCCTAATTTCTATACATTATATTATTCCCCACTCTTTTGGCTACATAACCCTATTTTTCAACATAACCTCCGTTCTGTGCGACGTCCTTACGCCACGTTACTGGGAGGGTCTTTATGCCCACTTGCCTCCCTATCATCCACATAATGCTTCCTGCGGAGTGGATCTTTCATTGGGCCAAACAGACGGAAGCCGGAAGGTGCGAGATTCGGACTGTAGGATGGATGAAGAAGAACAGTCCAGTGAAGCTTCATGAGATTCTGTCGGGTGTGCAGTGTTGCGTCAGGCCTTGCGTTGTCATGGGGAAGGAGGAGTTCGTTTGTATTTTTGTGGCGACTAAAACACTCAAGTCGTTTCTTCCATTTCCCCGCGGGCACACGCCTTTGAGTGCCGCATTTGGTGAACAAGTGTGTCAGCGCTACCAACAGAGGTGTCCAGCTGAACAGCGAGGTATTTGTTTGTGATTTGTCGATCACCTCGAATGAGAGTGTCCACACGTTCCAACATGGTAGGAATCACAGCTGTGTGGGGCCGACCGACACGCAGGAAATCGGACAGGTTTGCTCTACCTTGTTGTGATGATGACAGACGCCTTGCCCAACGACTCACCGTGGTTTTGTTCACTGCCAGTCTCCGTAGACATCCTGGAAGCACCTATGTACATCTGCGTTGATCTGGTATTCCGCCAAAAGATACTCAATGAAAGCTCCGCTTGGAATGCGTCTCCGTTAGAGACGCCATTTTGAAAGCTACGTATAGCGCCGCAATCTATAGGAATTTCATGAAAGAGGTACAGAAGTAGGAATATTCCATGAAGACCCACAACAAACTCTGCGTTTTATTTATTGAACACCGCACGTAGCTAAGATATTGAGTAATCGTAATCGAATGACATTCATTACGAAATTTGTGATAAGTGGCTGTATGAAATCTTACTTCGTTCACAGTAGAGCAGTGGATAGCAGCGTGTTATTTTGTAACCGCAGACGTTATAAAATCGGAAACCGTCACATCAGGTGACTCGTGGCTGTCGTATGATGTGCTGCTAAGCTCGTGGCCTGCCGGCTGCTGTCTGCAGGTTATCAAGGGGCATAGCGGCGCCAGCTGTCCACCAGCTGCCTTATTTATGCACAGCACTTATCTGACGCGGCTTCAGCGCAGACGCCAATTGGTCTAACCATTGCAGCTGCAGCCTCAGTGAAGACGAGGAACGGTACATTAGCGTCAACCAGCTCCCCACTCAATAAGCTGAATCTTCACAGTGAGCAAGCTATGCGGTTCCCCACTGCCCTACTGGTATGTTTAAACCGTAATATTTACCATAAATTCCGATATTTCCTTTTCCTTTCGAAAAGTAATTTATTATACTACAGATTAAATGTACGTACAACGAGCACCAAACAGGAAGGAACATCAAAATACGATGCAGGAAGCACACGAGAGATAGTAAAGCTGAGAAATGTACGAATGGTATCCATTTCCGAAATGTAGGCCGCGACAGTAGAAACATGCAAATGAGTTTAATGGATCTGTTTTTGTTGTGGTCTTCAGACCGAAGACTGGTTTGATGCAGCTCGCCACACTGCTCTATGCCGTACAGTCCCTTCCTCTCTGAATAACTGCTGCAACCTACATCCTTTAGAACCTGCTTACTGTATTCATTACTTGGTCTCCTACTACAATTTTTACCCCTCACACATCCCTCTAATACTAAATTGGAGATCCTTTTGTATCTCAGAATGAGCGCTGTCAACCGATCTCTTCTTCCAGTCAAGTTATGGAACAAATTTCTTTTCTCCTCAATTCCGTTCAGTACCTCCTCATTAGTAACATCATCTGCCCATCTAATCTTCAGCATTCTTCGGTAGCACCACATTTCAAAAGCCTCTATTCTCTTCTTGTCTAAACTGATTATCGTCCATGTTTCACTCGAGAATCCATACAAGTACCTTCAGAAAAGATTTCCTAACAGTGCGTTTACACCCGTGCGCCTAGCAGCTAGTTGCCGTACAGCTGTGTTTGCCCCAATCGGAAGTAGAGGCGCGCAGCGTGAACACAGATCTGACTGGAATCACTTGTGCGCAAAACGTTGTGGAACACGCATGCAGTTAAACACGTGCCTCTACTTGGATGTGGAGCAAGCACAGCCGCACGGCGACTAGGAGCGAGGGGCACAGGTGAAAACGTACCTTAACACCTAAATCTATATTGAATGTTAACAAATTTCGTACCATTGGCAGTATACGTTTTATATCCGTTCTACTTCGGCCATCAGCAGTTACACTACTCGCCATTAAAACTGGTACACCAAGAAGAAATACAGATGATAAACGGGTATTCATTGGACAAATATATTATACTAGAACTGTCATGTCATTACGTTTTCACGCAATTTGGGTGCATAGATCCTGAGAAATCAGTACTCAGAACGACCACCTCTGGCCGTAATAACGGCCTTGATACGCCTGGGCATTGAGGATGGCGTGTACAGGTAAGCTGCCCATGCAGCTTCTACACGATACCACAGTTCATCAAGAGTAATTACTGGCGTATTGTGACGAGGCAGTTGCTCGGCCACCATTGACCAGACGTTTTCAATTGGTGAGAGATCAGGAGAATGTGCTGGCCAGGGCAGCAGTCGAACATTTTCTGTATCAAGAAAGGCCCGTACAGGACCTGCAACATGCGGTCGTGCATTATCCTGCTGAAATGTAGGGTTCGCAGGGATCGAATGAAGGGTAGAGCCACGGGTCGTAACAGATCTGAAATGTGATGTCCACTGTTCAAAGTGCCGTCAATGCGAACAAGAGGTGACCGAGACGCCGGGTGATACGCCAGTATGGCGACGACGAATACACGCTTTCAATATGCGTTCACCGCGATATCGCCGAACAAGGATGCGACCATCGTGATGCTGTAAACAAAACCTGGATTCATCCGAAAAATGACGTTTTGCCATTCGTGCATCCAGGTTCGTCGTTGAGTACGCCATCGTAGGCGCTCCTGTCTGTGATGCAGCGTCAAGGGTAACCGGAGCCACGGTTCCGAGCTGATAGTCCATGCTGCTGCAAACGTCGTCGAACTGTTCGTGCAGATGGTTGTTGTCTTGCAAACGTCCCCATCTGTTGACTCAGGGATCGAGACGTGGCTGCACGATCCGTTACAGAGTAATGCGGATAAGATGCCTGTCATCTCGACTTCTAGTGATACGAGGCCGTTGGGATCCAGCACGGCGTTTCGTATTACCCTCCTGAACCCGCCGATTCCATATTCTGCTAACAGTCATTGGATCTCGACCAACGCGAGCAGCAATGTCGCGAAACGATAAATCGCAAACACGATTTGTTACAATCTGACCATTATCAAAGTCAGAAACGTGATGGTACGCAATTCTCCTCCTCACACGAGGCATCACAACGTTTCACCAGGCAACGCCGGTCAACTGCTGTTTGTGTATGAGAAATCGGTTGGAAACTTTCCTTATGTCAGCCACCGGCGCCAACCTTGTGTGAATACTCTCAAAAGCTAATCATTTGCATATCACAGCATCTTCTTCCTGTCGTTTAAATTTTGCGTTTGTAGCACGTCATCTTCATGGTGTAGCAATTTTAATGGCCAAACTCAATATTGCTGTCAGTGTCTTCTTTCCTACTCCAATTTCCTCTGCATCATTTGATTTAATTGGACTACATTTCATTATCTTTTGTTTTGCTTTTGTTAATGTACATCTTACGTCCTTCTTTCAAGACACTGTCCATTCCGTTCAACTGCTTTTCAAGTTCTTTGCTGTCTCTGACAGAAATACAAGATCATCGGCAAAATTCAAAGTTTTTATTTCTTCTCGCTGAACTTTAATTCCTTCTCCAAACTTTTCTTTGATTTCGTTCACTACTTATTCAATGTGCACATTGCATAACATCGCGGATAGGCTGCAACCCTGTCTCATCCTTTTTGAACCACTGCTTCCGTCTAATGTTCCTCATCTCTTATCATAGCCGTCTGGTTTCTGCACAAGTTGTATATAAACTTACGCTCCCTGTATTTTACTCCTGCTACCTTCAGAATTTCAAAATGTGTATTCCAGTTGGCATTGTCAAAGGCTGTCTCCAAATGTACAGAAGTTACCAAAGTCGGTTTGCCTTTCTTTAATCATCTTGTAAGAGAAGTCTAACGGTCAGTATTACCTCGCGAGTTCCTCCAGTTCTCTGGAATCCAAACTGGTCTTCCCCGAGGTTGGCTTCTACCAGTTTTTCCATTTATTTGTAAATAATTCGTGTTAGTGTTTCGCAACCGTGGCTGATTAAAGTAACACTTCGGTAATATTCACAGCTGTCAGCACCTGCTGTAAAGAAAAGAGCAAGCACTTGGTGTAGTTGAGGAAATGAGAATATGGGGGAAATAGTTCATTGAGAGTTGGCCTCCGTGCTAAGATGTAGATGTGCTTGCACCATCTGATCTAATCGGATCCACATAATCTGTTATTCAGTTCAGTATGGAACTCTGGCCAGTGCACCTGCGTATTGAGACTGTGGAGGATCTCTGTCGTATGCAGAGCGCTGCGCCCTGAAAGAGACCGTCATTTCCATGTTCCAGACAAAAAGAACAACATCACATGGGTAAAACAATGGCGTGAGACGGGTTCTGTAAACGTGAAGCACAAGGGGCTTGAAATGACAGTTCGAAGGCCGGAAAATATCTGACGAGTTCGTGCAGCTCTGCAACAAAGCGAACAGCGAATTGTCCGTCGCCATTCCAGAACATTACAAATCCCTCGCACTCCTTTGCAGAGGGTTATGAAACCGGATTTAAAGTTCATCCTTATAAGCTGCAAATGGCTCAACAGTTACTGCTGGGAGATAAAGTGAATAGAGGCATTTTGTGCACAACGTTACTGGACGGAAATGACCAGGATGGCGCACTTGCGATAAATCTCGCGATGTCTGATGAGACAAACCTCCATCTGAATTGGATTTCCACTAAACAAAACTTCCGATATTACTCTGATGGAAATGTGCGGCTCATTCATGAAAAGGCCCAGGGAGTCCACAGTTCGTCGTCTATACTCTTCTGGACAGTCCTCTGGGACGCTGCACCATCCTTTTAAGACAACAACGGCTGGCCAGCGAATGTCAATTCTGAGCGTTAAGCGACCATGATAAAACACAATATGACTCCAGCGAGATGGGGCCACAGTCCATATGGCCCGTGAGTCAATGACTGTTCCGGAGCACCGCTTTGCACGTCGATTACTCTCATAATTCGGTGGTATATGATAGCTGTCGAAATCACACGACCTATCAGCGCCTGATTTTTTTTCTGTGTGGTCATCTCAAGAACAAAGTTCTTTTTGATGGTGAGTCTACAGTGCTGATGAGTCGAAAGTCGCAATCCGGGAAATGACTGGCAACGTAATAAGGAGCTTTCGCGGACGTCTTCAGCAATGCGTCACCAATGACCGAAGTCATTTTTACGATGTACTCTTTAAGAAATGATCTTGTGTTTGGTGTTTTAGTAATGGCGATGGGTGTCGAACAGTTACCGGTCCTGGAAAAATAACTTCAACAGTCGCTACTTCCCCTGCGGGCAACGCCTGATCTCGGTAAGTTATGTACAAATTATATTCGTGTAAATATATGTCATTCCTTATAATAACGAAATGAAAGGGTACTAATTCCCGTGCATCGCCGTGTATTGCAGCCAAAAGAAGACAATTTGAATCACTAATAAACGGACAGGATGATTGCAAAGTGAGCAGTTTTTATTACGTCTTTAAGAGGCTACTGTGGTGGGAAAAGAAAAAGTAGTGTTTCGGACTCGGTATGCAAACAAGCCACGAAAACAAATTCACCTAATCAACGTGAAAGACGCAATACGAGGGACCTGTGGCCATCGTCTTTCTAAATATCTGTTATGACCGCAGACGAATAAAGAGCTACAGCAACTCTAATGTGAAGACTGTCTTTGCCTGTTGACACAGACGAGGAAAGAGGGCCTTAGCACCTTGCTGATTAACCGATTAAGATTACATTCTTTCGTCGTATGTGATACTTGAACCCCACATTTCTACGTCGTGACTACTACAACTTTATCTTTCGTATTATAGTATAAATTCTTTGTACAACCACTGTAAATTTTTTGTAAAATCTCTGTGACGATATGTTAGCTTTATCACCGTTTGTAATATTTACCGTTTGTAAATATATTTCTTATTATAGTATAAATTCTTTGTAAAACCACTGTAATTTGTGTAAAATCTCTAAATGGTTCAAATGGCTCTGAGCACTATGGGACTTTAACATCTGAGGTCATCAGTCCCCTAGAACTTAGAACTAAAAACCTAACTAACCAAGGACATCACACACACCCATGCCCGAGGCAGGGTGCGAACCTGCGACCGTAGCAGTCGCGTGGTTCCAGAGTGCAGCACCTAGAACCGCTTGGCCACACCGGCCAGCTCTAAAATCTCTGTGACGATATATTAGCTTATCACCGTTTGTAAATATTCAATCATTTCGATTATGAAAATAGATTTTTATAGTATTTGAATACTAATTTCAGTAATCTTAAATTTATCTTGTAGGAAATCTAATATCGGATGTTTGCCAGCCGTAGGAATCAGCATGGGTTTCGAAAAAGGCGGTCGTGTGGAACCCAGCTCGCGCTATTCGCCCACGAGACTCAGAGGGCCATAGACACGGGTTCCCTGGTAGATGCTGTGTTTCTTGACTTCCGCAAGGCGTTCGATACAGTTCCCCACAGTCGTTTAATGAACAAAGTAAGAGCATATGGGCTATCAGACCAATTGTGTGATTGGATTGAAGAGTTCCTAGATGACAGAACGCAGCATGTCATTCTCAATGGAGAGAAGTCTTCCGAAGTAAGAGTGATTTCAGGTGTGCCGCAGGGGAGTGTCGTAGGGCCGCTGCTATTCACAATACACATAAATGACCTTGTGGATGACATCGGAAGTTCACTGAGGCTTTTTGGAGATGATGCTGTGGTATATCGAGAGGTTGTAACAATGGAAAATTGTACTGAAATGCAGGAAGATCTGCAACGAATTGACGCATGGTGCAGGGAATCGCAATTGCATCTCAATGTAGACAAGTGTAATGTGCTGCGAATACATAGAAAGAAAGATCCCTTATCATTTAGCTACAAAATAGCAGGTCAGAAACTGGAAGCAGTTAATTCCATAAATTATCTAGGAGTACGCATTAGGAGTGATTTAAAATGGAATGATCATATAAAGCTAATCGTTGGTAAAGCAGATGCCAGACTGAGATTCATTGGAAGAATCCTAAGGAAATGCAATCCGAAAACAAAGGAAGTATGTTACAGCACGCTTGTTCGCCCACTGCTTGAATACTGTTCAGCAGTGTGGGACCCGTACCAGATAGGGTTGATAGAAGAGATAGAGAAGATCCAACGGAGAGCAGCGCGCTTCGTTACAGGATCATTTAGCAATCGCGAAAGCGCTATGGAGATGATAGATAAACTCCAGTGGAAGACTCTGCAGGAGAGACGCTCAGTAGCTCGGTACGGGCTTTTGTTGAAGTTTCGAGAACATACTTTCACCGAGGAGTCAAGCAGTATATTGCTCCCTCCTACGTATACCTCGCGAAGAAACCCTGAGGATAAAATCAGAGAGATTAGAGCCCACACAGAAGCATACCGACAACCCTTCTTTCCACGAACAATACGAGACTGGAATAGAAGGGAGAAGCGATAGAGGTTTTCTAGGTACCCTCCGCCACACACCGTCAGGTGGCTTGCGGAGTATGGATGTAGATGTAGATGTAAAACTGGTAGTTAATAAATTGCAATGTGCAGGTGAGACCGTATACTGCAACTTGCACTGCCTGAGAAGAGAATGCGAAGCACTGAAGGAGAGAAGGCAATGAAATGATATTTCACCATTTGAGAGAATATGTGATTTTATTTCAGTGATTACAACACCGAGCAAAATTTACAAAGAACGTGTCAGTATGAGGCCATTTATGAGAATCGGATTGGACCCCTTGTGGCCTGAATGCATGCAGTGATTCTCTTTGGAAGGGTGTCATAAGTTCGATGTGTCCTCTCCTGTGGCAAGCTGGCGCACAGTTGTTGCAACCGATCCTTCGTATCCCGGGCACTGGTACTGCGTCGCGACGGAGTTGACGTCCGAGATGGCCCCACATATGTTCTGTCATAGACAGATCTGAAGATCTTGCTGGCCACGGGAGTATCTTAACATCAGGCAGACAGTTCATAGACACAGCTGTCGTGTGAACGAACACTGCCTGTTCAAAAATGGCTCTACGATATTGTCGCATGAGAGGTAACACATGTGGACATTGGATGCTCGTCACGTACCGTTGTACCGTCAGGATTCCCTCAATTACTAAAAGGTGTACGACTTTGCTTCCGCCTTTTCCGATAGGTGGCGACAACGGTAAGTAGCGGTCGAAAGAAACAGATCGCAGACGTCAGGCAGTTACCTTGGACCTCGGTCAACATAGTCGATTTGTGTCTGCATCATAAAGTTGTTCTTGACTGAAAATGTCATTTTACGAGCCTAATTCAAGTCATTTGCGAGAAGTTGTACTTTTTTGTTTAATATGAAGAAAACAGCGGCTGAGTCTCATCGAATGCTCTCAAGTACGTATGGTAAGGAAGCTATTAGTGAAAGAACGTGCCGTGAGTGGTTTCAACACTTCAAGAACGGTGATTTTAACGTCGTAGACCGGCATAATGGTGAAAGAGAGAATGTTTCCGAAGATTCAGTATTGGAGACATTGCTGAGTGAAGACTCGCGTCAAACTCGAGAAGAATTGGCACGATTAGTGGGAGTGACACAGCAAGCCATTTCAAAACGTCTCCAGGCTATCGACATGATACAGAAAGAAGGAACTTGGGTCCCGTGTGAGCTGAAACCAAGAGACGTTGAACGGCGTTTGTGTGTTCGTGAACAGTTGCTTCAGAGGCAAAAGCGGAAGGGATTTCTGCATCGCATTGTGACCGGGGACGAAAAATGGGTTTATAACGATAACCCTAAACGCAAAAAATCATGGGGATATCCCGGACATGCTTCCACGTCGAGGGCCAAACCGAATATTCACGGCTCCAAGATCATGCTCTGCATTTGGTGGGACCAGCTCGGCGTCGTGTACTATGAGGTGTTAAAACCAAGTGAAACAATCACAGGTGCTCGTTATCGAACGCAATTAATGCGTTTGAGCAGAACATTAAAAGACAAAGGGCCGCAATACAGCGAGAGGCACGATAAAGTGATGTTGCAGCGCGACAACGCTCGACCCCACGTGGCAAAAGAGGTCAAAATGTACTTGGAAACGTTAAAATGGGAAGTCCTACCCCACCCGCCGTATTCTCCAGACATTGATCCCTCTATCACCTGTTTAGATCAATGGCACATGGCCTGGCTCACCAACACTTCCGATCTCATGAAGAAGTCACAAATTGGATCGATTCGTGGATCGCTTCAAAAGATGAACAATTTTTTCGACGCGGGATTCGTACATTGCCCGAAAATTGGGAGAAAGTAGTGGCCAGCGATAGAAAATACTTTGAATGATTCATGTGTAACCAATTTGTTTCATTACAACCTCAAATGTTGGGGGAAAAATGGCGGAAGCAAAGTTGTAGACCTTGTACCAATCTTGCGTGACCTGACGTCATACCCGATGGTTCCTCACCTCATGGAGCCAGGAGTAGCACCACTGTGCCTCTCCAGAGTATTGAAGGAAAGGGACCTCTCTTTAGCTGCCACCGCAATCGCCAACGAAAGTCATCCGGGGTGGAGCAGAACCGCAATTCTTCGCTTCCTGGTCGCGGCATCACTCCAAGCGCAGCTGTCTATGTTCTTGTGTCGAAAGCAGGCTACGCGTGGCACAGTGCTTCGCTAGTATTCGAACAATGTTTCAGGACGTGGTTACTTGTTCTCAGATGGCAGGAGCAGGTGTGAAGCTGTTACTCTGTACTTGGTGCACAATACTGTGATCCTCCTTTGTCTAATCAGAGGTGGACGACCGAAATCTTGACGACGAGAATAACCTGCCCTCACGTTCCCGCGCTATCCAACATTGGGCCAATGTTACATCTGAATTCCCCACAAATCTGGATATTGCAGATTCCATCAGCCATCCAAATAGACCCCTATAATGAGGCTTCTTTCGAAGTCTGTGACTGATAGCGCTGTCTCACACGAGTACTTGGCATCTCCATGTCCTTCACAACGGCCAGTCAACATCTGACAATTTTGAAGTCATTTTGACGATATTAACGGCCCCTGTACACCCGACCAGTCCTGGTAACAACACTAAGCACGAACGACGCGAATGCACTTTGGTGACCATTCTAGCTGTCGCAGAGAATTGCACCTCTAATGATTTGCGTAGCACCGATGGAGGGTATCAGTTCGAAGATCGGTTGTCATCCGATCATGTGTTCTGGGTGTTCCACTTTTTTGTCAAGCAGCGTAGATACTGCCTTTTCCTTTCGCTCCTTGCCACAACGGTAATTATTACCGACTAGCTTACCGCCCGCTGAATGGCTCGCGTAAACTGTATGGTCGGCACAGATTTTTTTTGTTTTCCTTTAATTAGATTTATATGTTCTTACTCTCATGGCTCATGTGTAAATCCATACACTGGGCCAACAGTGTATCTAGTCTACGGGAACTAAGTTACAGAGCGAGTATTAAAGTTTAATAAAAGTGTTGGTGACCCTCTACATTACTGCCCTCTACAGTTTTTGCATAATTAAAGTGTTCGACGGGTTTAATGTGATTGCATACACCAAGTTTAAAAAAAAGAGACATGTCGGATAAGTGGTTCCACAATTACTAGTCCCAGTCTTATAGCTGGTACTGAATTCTCACACCTCAATCTGTTACTCCTGTACATGAATCGCATTTAAGCGTTCTATCTACTTTGTCATCAGTAGTTATTAGTTTACACAGTAATTACACTACTGGCCATTATAATTGCTACACCACGAAGATGATGTGCCGCAGACGCGAAATTTAACCGACAGGAAGAAGATGCTATGATGTGCAAATGATTAGCTTTTCATAGCATTCACACAAGGTTGGCGCCGGTGGCGACACCTACAACGTGCTCACATGAGGAAAGTTTCCAACCGATTTCTCATACACAAACAGTCGTTGACCGGCGTTGCCTGATGACACGTTGTTGTGATGCCTCGTGTAAGGAGGAGAAATGCGTACCATTACGTTTCCGACTTTGATAAAGGTCGGATTGTAGCCTGTCGCGATTGCGGTTTATCGTATCGCGACATTGCTGCTCGCGTTGCCTGAGATCCAATGAGCGTTACCAGAACATGGAATCGGTGGGTTCAGGAGGATAATACGGAACGCCGTGCTGGATCCCGACGGCCTCGTATCACTAGCAGTCGAGATGACAGGCGTCTTATCCGCATGGCTGTAACAGATCGTGCAGCCCTCGACCCCTGAGTCAACAGATGGGGACCTTTGTAAGACAACAACCATCTGCACGAACAGTTCGACGACGTTTGCAGCAGCATGGACTATCAGCTCGGAGACCGTGGCTGCGGTTACCCTTGACGCTGCATCACAGACAGGAGCGCCTGCGATGGTGAGTCAACGACGAACCTGGGTGCACGAATGGCAAAACGTCATTTTTTCGGATGAATCCAGGCTCTGTTTACAGCATTATGATGATCGCATCCGTGTTTGGAGACATCGCGGTGAACGCACATTGAAAGCGTGTATTGGTCATCTCCATACTGGCGTATCACCCGGCGTGATGGTATGGGGTGCCATTGGTTACTCGTCTCGGTCACCTCTTGTTCGCATTGACGGCACTTTGGACAATGGGCGTTATATTTCAGATGTGTTACGACCCGTGGCTCTACCCTTCATTCGATCCCTGCGAAACCCTACATTTCAGCAGGATAATGCACGACCGCATGTTGCAGTTCCTGTACGGGCCTTTCTGGATACAGAAAATGTTCGACTGCTGCCCTGGCCAGCACATTCTCCAGATCTCTCACGAATTGAAAATGTCTGGTCAATGGTGGCCGAGCAACTGGCTCGTCACGATACGCCAGTCACTACTCTTGATGAACTGTGGTATCGTGTAGAAGCTGCATGGGCAGCTTACCTGTACACGCCATCCGAGCTCTGTTTGCCTCAATGCCCAGGCGTATCAAGGCCGTTTTTACGGCCAGAGGTGGTTGTTCTGGGTACTGATTTCTCAGGATCTATGCACCCAAATTGCGTGAAAATTTAATCACATGTCAGTTCTAGTATAATGTATCTGTCCACTGAATACCCGTTTATCATCTGCATTTTTTCTTGGTGTAGCAATTTTAATGGCCAGTAGTGCACAACAAAAATAATTTTATTGAAATACTGGGTCAGGAACAGTCTGTAAACATTGTAAGGCTGTTTCAGGATGGATTGTGCTGAGAAATAAGTCTTAAGAAAAAAGTTCGATATGTTGCTTCGTTTGCCAGTTCATTGGTATTGAAGTTAGCCAGTCAGGCTCCTGGCGCGCAAATTCAAGCGCTGCCACGAGCCGATTGTAAGTGGCTACTGCACGTTATTGCCGAACACAGACGGTGGTGACACTGGTGTGACTGGATCGTGTGTATAGAAACGACGATCTGGTAATTCCCACTTGCACAGATAAACGGCGTTGATATTTCGTAGGACTATGCTCCAGACTTTCCTTCACTCGACCACTGCCTGTTGGTGTTAGAACTCTTTTCAGATGGTTACGGTTATTATTCACTACAAATCCCGTCTCACGTCATTTTGCCACTAACACATAACGTTTACATTTCAGACTTTGCTGGAGGCTTTGCCAAAACATTTCCAATCTTAAACTATTGTGCAAATACGTTTTTCACGAATTGTAATCCGCACAACACTCAACAATGAACACGCGGTTTTGTATTTTGAGCACCATTTTGCGTTGGATTCAACGGATCACTAAATATCTCTGCTCCATTCAGTCGCTCTACCTGGAGATACTTTTACGAATGTAGATTCCTGTTCGGTAAGAAAGACATGATACACTGAACGACTTCCGGAAGTAATGCATCTTTTTACAAAGCTACGTGTCACCAGAATCGAAGCTCTGTTAATAGCGTTAACACAAAGAAGTTGATTTTGCAACGTTGTATGAGATGCCTGTTGTCGGCCGTTCTTTAGTGAACTGCACATCCGGGAAGTCTTTTGGTGCGATATGAATGTGTTTGTACCTGCAGAGAAATGCCGCACGAAGTGAAGGCAACAGGAAGCGTGTCCTGATCCGATGTACGCACTACCAAGGCACGCAATAAAGCGTGATAAGTAAGCTACTTTCCTTGTAGCGACAGTTCAAAGGCCTCGCCAGCTGTGGAAGTAACATCCGACGTTCCACCACAGTGTCTGAGGCCCAGCTGCGTACACTGTGCTTCACAAATATTACGAACAGGCGGGTAGTGGTAGCCTCATGTTGCGTCAGTGCCAAGTGCCAAGGGAGTGCATCAACATGAGTGGAGTTCTGAACTCCGACTCTCAGTCAGGCAGGTCTAAACTGGTGACAATTTGGTCGAGTGCAAGTTCGTCGCTGATCTGATCCGCGACACGATTTGTCCGCATTGCATTAGATGTGGTCAACAGTGCGCCTTAAAGGGCTGATGGAGGCACTGTTTAGTTCATAGGCGGATTCTGAGAAAACCCGAAAGAAGTGTTTTTCACCATCTATTTGCTATAAGCAGCGGATATTATGTTTTCTAGACATTTACCTAGAAGTGCCATCTTACCTTTTTCAAATATGTTTATCCATTATCGAGAAACACCAAAACCGAGCCGCGAGTTTCCAGACGGCTGTACATAGCAAATGGCTGAAACTTTTACAATGTATTCCTAAGATTCACATCTAGAACAACATTAACAACATTGAAAATTGTCTACATATCTTCATCCGCTTCCGAAACACAGCGGATCAAAGTTACCCTACTTGTTCACGTAAAATACGCGCGTCAAGTCCAGTGCGAGGCGAAAACGTATTTTATAAAGTGACGTAGAGCCAATAAACATGCTGTATAGTGTCTCCGTTATCATCAGAAGGGTACTGGGAACACCATGTTTTAGTAATAGAGCATATGAAAAATTTTTATGTTCGTAATATCCGGTCTGAGGTGTAAAATTAATTTGGGTTTATTTTAATTCCACATGAGCAAACTACTGAAGTTTTACTGGTTCGAGAATTACTTTTCTTATGAGTGACTTGCCTTACTGTAGCAAGGAGAAGAATGAAACTAGCAGAAAAATGCTCCTATCGGAGCACAAAAAACGCGAATATGCCACTGTTTAAAAGTCCCTGACTGAGAAGTGGGGTAGCAACTGTCACATTCTACCTTCCTCAACACCTTTAAAATTATTCCTAAAAATTTTGGTATGCAAACATACTCGGGCTTTTTTAAGCTGAGAAATAAGGAAATAACGACAATTGGAACGGGACGGAAAAGTAATAAATACTGGAAGATCGTAGAAAATGGTTGTGGTATAAAAAGAGCAAAGCAGATAATGACAGTCTGAGAGAAAGAGAGGGACACAATGACAGTGGAACATAGCTGACGGTAGCAGAACAACGCTAGGAAAAGACTGAAGGACACAGTACCAATGGGACAGGAATAAAGAGAAGGAGAAAGTGGCGGTGAGCGAGAGCCAATGATAATGAGAGACAGAGTCTATGACAATGACAACGAGGAACAGAGAGATAGTGACAGTGAAAAGAGATAGTAGCAGTGGGGAGGGATCAATGAGGCAACAACAGTAAGAGAGAGCAAGGGGAGAAATTGACAGGGGGAGGAGCTAGAAGGAGTGGAACAGAACGACGGAGACTGTGGCTGTAAGGCACGAGCAGTGACAGAGACACACAAGGAGATAATGGCAATGAGTTGGAATGAGAATGGGCAAGTGGGAATGGATAGGTATGAGCGACTTATAGCGATGGTCTAGTGGGTGTGAGCGAATTATTGTTAGGGAGCTTGTGCGAGTGAGAGGTGAGCTGCTTGTTAAAAAGAGTGCGAATATGTTCGGACGTTAAAATTTTTAAAGGTTCTGAGGAAAGTACAATGAGGCAGCTGGTATCGCACTCTGCAGTCAGAGTCTTTTAAACACAAGCATATTCGCTTTTTTCGTGCTTCGATAGGAGCATTTTTCCGCTAGTACAATTTCTGCATGATTCCCCCTGACGAGACCCGTTTTGAATCTCTGATAGGATGCATTTCAGTTACATTCAAATTTTTCATTGTTATGGAAGGCGGGAACGGTGAAAGAAGTAGTCTTAAATTTCTTTATTACATTATCGATTTAAGAGTTACCAGTCCCATCTTGAGATACACCTACACACACTTCAGAATTACACTGCAGCAGTGGATACACAATACAGCAGCATACTCATAGACTATATGTTAAATGAGTTTGACCTCTGCCGGTAGAGAGATCAGATTAATGTTCTCATGCTCAAGCCAGACTGTACGTGAGATAACAACTCTGTATTGTCATGAGCAAAAACATTAGTACAATGGTATTATCTAACTTATTCACGTTAGGTCATATAATGTTGGCAAACAGTTTATATTTTTTAGTTGAGATTCATTTACAACGAGAGTGTGTATTCCACACTCTACTCTCACCGACCATTTTTGGTGTTAAGGACAAAATCAGAATCTTGTGATAAAACCGGGTGACATTTTATTCTAGAAGGCACCAAAGCATAATAAATTACTATTCTATACTACAGGGGTTAGATGATCATGGACTAAAATTAGGTGTGTTGTTCAGCTGTCAGGACATAAGTGGATGGAATGATAGTAACTGGAATCAATAGGAACTAGTATCGTTAATATACGATATAATTATCTTATTTTTCCGTGTGTTAAACATAGTCCATTGCAAGTGGTTAAGTACATACACAGAAAGATACTATTACATAAGGTATTACAAATTTCACAGGATTAGCCCGCAGATGTAACAAGTAACCGCATTTGTTACCCACTGTACACAAATACCTACCGTATTATTCATGTCTGAAAGGACAGACACCACATGTATAATTACGGCGATGATGGCCAATGATCCCTTCAGTGCAGATACACACCAACCTCTGGCACTTACGGGAATCGGTGAGATGGCGTGAGTAATGAGGCTAGTGAGCAGGGGCACTACATCACTTGAGAATTTGAGTCTGACGGGAGGCGTGCTATGGTAGACCATGCGGTAGTAGTGACCACCGTGTCTGGATGGCATAGTGGTCAGCGCATCTGCCTAGTAATGTAAGATGGCAAGAACTATGCCCCTTACATGAAGTCATTAATGATCACCGAACTCAAGTTGAGCGAACAGTAGGGCTGAACAAAAATGACTGACAAGGCACAATGCATCTTGTACAGGGTATAGTATGGACATATTGGAATAATTAATGTTGGGTGATGGTATTAAAGTAATTCACGCGACGTGAAAACTTTGTGGAAACGCGTCTATTTACTGGAGGCTCTTTTATCCCAAAGAAGTATTCACAGTTGACCGCGGCCGGGCTGGGGAGCGACGAAGGGAAGCAACAATAGGCAGCTTAGGACGGCTCAAACTCTGAGAAAGTGGTAACGGGGCGCGGCCTCCAGCTGCCTTAATATGAGTGACAGTGAGAGGGTGGTTGACCCCACGCTGGTGTACCGGGAATCAGATGGAGAACTTGTACACCTGTTGATAAATGTCCGTCATCCCGTTTTCGGCGAAACACGCGAGAAAGCCGCGTGAAGCTATGGTGGAGCGGTCAACAGAGGCCAAAATATGCTTGTTTGTGACTATAACAACTTCACACTGAATTCACGGTCTGCAGAGTCTGAAGTAAATCAGGTGAAGAGCGACAGAATGAAATACGCTGGCCTCCGATGGGAACGTAGGACCAAGGAATTTGTAGTACTCTCCTGGGAGTCAGAATTCCGGAAAAATTGGTGTTTTGTGGGAATTTGTTCACTTCCCAGAGCAGGCATTGGTCAGTGCTGGGAAGCGATGCATAATTAACGAGACTTGCGCTGCAATTGGCGTAAGTGATTTTGCTGGAGGGGAAACCGAGGCGTAGAGCGGACTAGCAGAAGTCCCCGTAATGGTCTTCCATTCCCAGCTTGCCTAGAGTGCGGACGTGGCGTTCTTTACTCAGCTTGCCTGAGAGAGAGTGAGCATATCTGCAGTTTAGGACTTAGCAAATGGAACGATTGAGCTTGGAAATAGAAAGTTTTGGCTCAGCTATGTACTGAGCAAGATAGCTAGGAGTGAATAGATGAGTGCAGCCTTGCAGCACCACGAGGCCGGCCGACGTCCTCACAAGGACGATGCCCCGCCACGCAGAATTCCGTGATATTGCACCCGCTCCGGCTTGAATTAGGCCACTGATTAATTTTTTGGATTACGTCGGCAAAGTTTCCACAAGGGTTTCATGGGTCATGTATTGGGGAATTCTTCTCACACTTCGCATTATGCTTGGGTCAGTCGATAGGAATTAATTTTGATTTATCGCGCTTTACTCCACATAAACGCAATTTATTACTACTGCCTGTTAGAAGAGTCATGTAATGTGATGATTGAAGGTCAGGAGTTAAAATTAATTTTTGCTAATCGACTGCATCTGTTTTCAATCATGTAGTTGAAATCCCAAGTCACTTTCGTAATTAATTTTATGTTCAACATTTGCATCTGGTGTTCAATAGCTGAATTTAACATCCATGTACACCCCTTTTTAATTAAAAGTGATCAATTATGAAGCAATTAATGTCAACACTGCCACCACAGTTCATTCAGGAGTCACGGGGCCTTATTACTTTCTTTGCGTTATCCGATATTGCGGCAGTTTTGAACTCTCTGTTGATCTGTTAGTTAATTAACTGGGGTGAACACACGCCAAAAGCAGATAAGTGACGGGTGGGGTGTTACAGTAAGAAGAAGACGTGGATTCGAATCATGGTCTGGCACAAATTTTCAACTTGCCCCATTGATATAAATCAGTGCTCACTGGCAGCTAATGTCTTTAAGTACTTTCTGTCTTCACTCTCTTATTGTTATACAAACTTTACACCCGAAAAGTGGTAACAATACGTCGTCAATGGGGGAAGTACGAATATATAATAATGAAATGGCTTTAGGCTAAACAGGAATAGGCCATAATTACCGATCACCTGGCAGCTTACACAGTCAAAGTAATTTCATACTGACCAGCACGACACAAGTCCATATTTGGTGTCCTAATTGTACAGTGTGATAAACGCGTTAGTTGATCGAAGAAACTCTGTAGTCATGAGACTCCCTCCATCGGCCAACTCCCAACTAATTAGCATGTTTGAAATAACGCATTTTAATAGCTGACTCACGGGGTGATGTTGGAGAGGTGTAGTATCCATCTGCCCGCAGGAAGATTAAAACGTAGGCTCGTATCTTTCCATCGCCAGCTAGGATATCTGGCAATGACCGTCAACATGTGATGTACGCCGCAGGTCAAGTGAGTCTAAGATGCGGCAGACGTCAGAGTAATTTCTGCAGATGCAATGAGCAGGGCTCTCTTGGTGTGTGTACGTGCGTGTGTGTGTGTGGGGGGGGGGGGGGGGGGGAGGGGGAAGTAATTAGGACCATTACGGATGAGACATAGAACTACAAACTCTCTTCGACAGTAGCGAAGTGATGTTCTACACTTCGTGATGAAAGCTTTTTCGATCGAAGTCGCATGCTGATCAGCCACTCTTCTTCCTATTTTTGTGAGATACGGCGTCTGAGTTTATAGTGGCAGCAAGTAAATTATGGAGGCATCTTTAACCATTGTGTCATCAAATGGGTCAAATGGCTCTAAGCAGCAGGGGACTAAACATCTGAGGTCATCAGTCCCCTAGACCTAGAACTACATAAACCTAACCAACCTAAGGACATCACACAGCCATGCCCGAGGCAGGATTCGAACCTGCGACCGTGCAGCAGCGCGGTTCCGAACTGAAGCACCTAGAATCGCTCGGCCACAGCGGCCGGCCTGGGGTGCCCACATGGCTACGGGTACAGAACAATACCATGGAGGGTCCTGTGAACAGAGGCGACGAACAGATGACTTTGATTTCCAGCTGCCATCAAAGTAATGAGGCACTGGACAGGAGAGTATTTCCGAAAAGCTGAGGCTGCCTGTAATTCAGAGCTCTGTACATTGCCTCTAAGTCCACCGTGTAGAAACTGCATAGCTGCATAGATTAGATTAATACTTGTTCCATAGATCATGAATACGACCCTTCGTAATGATGTGGTACATGTCAATTTAACAAAATGTTTCTTTTTAAATGTTGGTTGGCTATCTGTCAGACTTTTAACGCTACTTGATAAGTGACCAAAGATTTTTGTAGCAGCATAATTCGCACCTTTCTGTACCAAAGTAGTGAAGATCCACCTTTCTCATAGTGCTGGAGCTATGCACATTGCTATCCCTAGTTCTAGGAAGGCAATGTTGTTCATTTATATTCTTATCGATAAATGAATGCGTAGCTGATTCTCTCATCGTTCTTGGAGCCGTGGGTACACAATGAAGTGACATAACAATGGGTTAGCGATATACACATACAGATGGCGGTAGTATCGGGTGTACAATGTATAAAAGGACAGTTGATTGGCGGAGCTGCATTTGTAAGCAGGTGATTCATCTGACAAGGTTTCCGACGTGACTATGACCGCACGACGGAAACGAACAGACTTTGAAAGGGGAATGGCAATTGGAGCTAGATGCTTGCAACATTCCATTTCGGAAATCGTTAGGGAATTAAATATTACGAGATCCACAGTGACAAGAACATGCCGCCAATACCAAATATAAGACATTACCTTTCCCCATGGACAACGCAGTTGCCGACGGCCTTCACTCAACGATTGAGAGCAACGTTGAGCTGTCAGTATTAACAGACAAGCAACACTGCGTGAAATAATCACAGAAATCAGTATGGGACTTACGACGAATATAACCATTAGGACAGTGTGAGGAGATCTGGCGGTAATGAGACAAAGCAGCAGGCGACCATTTCAGTTAGTAAGAGCTGGTAGTAGGCTCGAGTGTGGAGCGGACCTTGCGAAGCCATGGACCCAAATTGTCAACAAGGCACTCTGTAAACTGGTGGTGGCTCCACAATGGTCTGGACCGTGTTTACATAGAACGGACAGTGTCCTCTGGTCCACCTGAACCGATCATTGACTGTAAATGTGTATGTTCGGTATTTGTTCTGAAAAATAAATGGCTCTAAGCACTATGGGACTTAACATTGGAGGTCATCAGTCCCCTAGACTTCGAACTACTTAAACCTAACCAAACTAAGGACGTCACACACATCCATGCCCGAGGCAGGATTCGATCCTGCGACCGTAGCAGCAGCGCTGTTCCGGACTGAAGCGCCTAGAACCGCTCGGCCACAGCGGCCGGCTGATTGTACCGAATATTTCGCCACCGCAGCCTGCCCGAAAAACAACGATGTAATTTTTATAGATGACTACGAGCCATGTCACAGGGCCACAATTGTTCGCAATTGGTTTGAAGAACATTCTGGACCATTCGAGCGAGTGGTTCGAGCCTGACATGAGTCCGATCGAACATTTAGGGAACATAATCGTGCACAAAATCCTGGGCCGGCAACACATTCGCACTTATGGACGGCTATAGAGGCAGCATGGCTCAATATTTCTGCAGGCGACTTCCAACGTCTTGTTGAGTGAATGCCACGTGGAGCTGCTGCACTACGCCGGGCAAAAGGGAGTCCAACACGATATTAGACTTCTGTCACCTCAGTGCGCATCAGACTGTTTATTTCATATTTGGTTGAGAGCTACTTGAAGTAATTCATTTTATAGGCATCTACATTCACCTTTACATCTACCAAGCCACCACAGAGTACGTGCCAACGTTATCCTAAACACCACGTCATTCCTGTTCCATTTTCTAACTGCAATTGGAAAGAACAAATCGGCAAGCAACTCCAGATTCTCTGATTTTCTTCTCTATGGTCATTACATGACATATGTGGCAGGACGTCTCTTGGCCTTAAAGTGAGCACCTATGATGCTGAACGTCCCTCCTACAGCGTCTACCACTGGAGTATGAAGAGGGTCTCCGTAACCGCAACGCTGTCTCGCTAATTTAACGAACCGGCGACGAAACTCGCCACTCTTCTTTGGATCTACAATCCCTCCAGCCGAGGGAACCACATCGCCGAACGATATTCAGTAACTGCTCGCATGAATTACACTCCCTTGTGATTCTTCCAATAATTTCGGGAAGAGAAGAAGATTACAGTGTAATGTCCCTTCGATAACAAGGGAATTAGAGACCGAGCAAAACTTTGGAATAAGGAAGAATGGGAAAGGAAACATATGTTCGGTAATCAAAAGCGTGGAGCTATTTCGAAAGCTTCAGTGTTTATCAATAAGGCTTATCCTGTGTTGCAATCTGTGCTGAAGCTGTCGTTGCTTTCGTAGTAGTGTTCTGTCAAGGACACCATCACTCACAACATACTTCAACCCGTAGCTACAGGGACTGAAAAAAAGTATAGAAACACCGCGAAATGCGTGCTTGAACATAAATACAGATGCTGGCCAATCCTGCAAGTTGCGCTGCTGAGTTGTAGCACGAATGGAGCCTGCGCAATAACATCAATGCGTTGTAAGTATCAGTCGTAGTCCGAGAAGTGTTCTCTGTAGTTGTGAGTGCATTATGTGGGAGCTAAGTGAATTCGAACGTGGGAAAATTATTTGTGTTCATATGCTACGTACTTCCATAACCAAGGTAGCCAAAGTATTTGGTGCTTCAGTAGGTATAGTATCGAAGACTTGCACGCACACAGGGAAAACGGAAAAAACGTCGTTCGTTAAGTCACAACGCGGACGAAAATGTGTGTTGAGTGATCGTGACAGACGGTCACTGAAGAGGATTGTGACAAAAAATAAGAGGACGAGAGATGCAAAAGTTCCTGTCAGTACTAAAACAACGGGAAGGAAGCACCAGGAACGGGAAATCACAGGGCGAGCTAGAACTCCAAAACCTCTCATCAGTGATGCAAATGCCCGTACCAAGAAAACGTGGTGCTAGATGCTAAAGCTATATAACCCGGATTGTGGAGTAATGGAACAAAGTCATTTCGCCGGATGAGTCTTGCTTCACACTTTTTTCAACTTCTGGCCCAGTTTACGTCCTAAGAATGAAACGTGGCAGGGGCTAGGTGAAGATTTGGGCAGTCATGTTATTTCATGAGTCCCATGATTACTCTGCAACGTCACGCTACTGCCAAGAATTATGTGATCATTTTGGCTGATCCGATCCGTTCCATATTATAATATTTGTTCCCCAATGTTGATGCCGTATTTTGAGATGACAGGGCCCTTGTTCACACAGCGCGCATCGTTCGGGACTGGTTGCGTGATTCCGAGGATGAGCTGTCGCGTCTCTCCTGGCCACCACTTCACCAGATCTCAGTATTGTTGAGCCTTTGTGGTCTGCTTTGGCGAGAAGGGTGCGTCATCGCTATCCACCATCATCGTTACCTGAACTTACTATTATTTTGCGGGATGAAAGGTATAAGATTCCCTTGAAAATTATACATGACCTACATTTATCCCTCCCGAGATTGCTAGAAGCTGTTTTGAAATTCAACAATTTTCTTACATCGTATTAGTCATGGTAATGTGTTGCATTTTTGGCGTTTCCATATATTTACCGACCCTATTTATTTAATATTTGTTGTATAATACTACTGAAGGTTTGCCAGTGTTTCTCCCGAGTGATCGCTATCCATCACTGTTACCCGAACTTATCACTACCTTGCAGGGAAGAATGGTATAATATTCCCTCGAAAACAAGATATAAGCTGTATTTATCCATTCCGAGACTGCTGGAAGCCGTTTTGAAATTCACCGGTTTTCCTACACCGTGTTAGACATGGTAATGTGTTGCGTTTTTCGTGTTTCCATATTCTTACCCATCCCCTGTTTTTAATATGCGTTATATAATACTAATGAATGTTTGCCGTTGACTCTCCAGGTCACCATTTCCAGATGTTTGATGCTTGCTGTTTCAAGTAATCACCATTCGGTTTCCAGTTGCGTTTGCTAGTCGGAAATTTTTTCCGACATTTCTAAACTCTTCTTCATTGCTTGCAGTTACAGAGAAACAGCGTCGTGGTTACTGTTACCTCCTCTATGTCAGTTTAATCAAAAATGTCAGGACCGTTTGTTGTCAGATCTAAGTCGCCTCCAACTTGTGGGTATACAGGGTGAACCAAACTTCATCGACGTCAGGGATAACTTCTGAGTATTTTGGTGTAAAGAATCCACGACCCGCTACAGAGCAATAATGTCACTATGATTTATTCTGTTTATTACCGCAATTACCATTGTTTCTGTGTTACGCTGTGCAGCTGTTCCACTGCATTCAGTGAGTCCATACACGACATGCACCTCCGCCAGCACTTTATCAGTAAACCTACCTATACAGCTGAGTAGTACTGCTAACCTAAACTACCAATGCCGGAAAAACAAATACAAGACAGAACCGAACAGCACTGAATGATAGCCTGAAGGCTAAGAGTAAAATGGGTGCTTCTCTTGTCAACAGCATTCTGTCGACATTTGCTCTAACGTACGCTATTTTCACTGCAGTACAGATACAAAGCTGACTGGGGCAAGAAACCAAACGAAACAATACCTCTGTATCGAGCCGCCAGAGACGTGGGCCGCTGATATCGAAATACTCAGAAGACGCCTATCAACAACCTCTGAAAATTTGTCGGTGGAGTTCTGGTTCACCCTGTATATGGAAGCGGAAACTGTTTCAGTGTATAGCAAAAGAAGATATACAATCGTTTTACCTCTGCTGTATTACATTCACTGAAACGAAATTAATGGAATCAACGGGGATAAAATCAGTGAAATGCTATAACACGAAATAATATCAGAGAAGTACTGTTACGGAATCCGAAGCCAGCAATGTAATGCCACGACAAGTGAACATTTGTACGAGTCTGGGACTATAACTCTGATCTACTAATTACCTCGAACAGTCACATTGACCAACTTGGCCATTGCACCATGCCATCAAGACGGACACAAACATTCGTTCTCACTTATTTTTTTCTTCCCTTTTGCTAGTATACCACACTCCATTGTGTAATGTGAGCGTGCTGTTTATATTTGCCCGTTTTACTTCCTCACAGAAATACGTAAGGGCAAAAAGAGGAAAAAATCGTCCACTAGAACAAACCTCAGTAGCAGAATATATGCTGCTGACGATTCTGGTACTGTGCTAAAACAAGTGTAGGCATAGGAAGATAGGCATAATGGTCCGATAACAATCACAGCAATAACATAAAGCTTCTTAAAATTATTTGTGGCTGGTTGCGTTCTATCTTGATATTACTTGATATTACAAATGGTTAAACTGAAACTAACACTTCATAAACCTTAAAACAACAATCATGTACTTCTACTTAGGAGAATTTTCAATTTCTGCCGCCATTCTTTGTCAGTTCTTTCGTGAATATGTAACTGAGATTCTTTATTCCTGTAAAGAGTATGGGGTACTTATTTATATTCATCACCACACTGATTACTGCTGCGTATGTGAAACGCAGTATGAACTTTTCGTTTTAAGGTAACGCAGAGGGAGACTGGAAGACCTACCTTTCTCCACTGGTGTTAAATGCAGCGCCTCTTGCTCCTCAGCGATCGCAAACGCACTGAAATTCAAATAAAAAGCTTTGTTAATTTTGTGTTATCAGCAGGAGATAATGTTCACAATTATTACTAAGTACTATTGAACTAATGGACTTCTGTATACGACTAACGATAGAAAATTTAGGCATGTAGTAGACGCTTAAGTATCAGAAAATTTGTGTTTCTATGATTAGATGGCAACGAAATGTCACCGAGTGTGTGCAGCGGTTATCGTTTTCTACATACAATTGACAAAACATTTATCCCCACTCATATCTGTCACATCATCGCTTCAACTGCATATTTACACAATGTGTTTGATACAGCGAACGCCATACATTTACTCTCATACTGGCTTCAATATTTAGCTCACAACAGACATACAAATGTTCTCATAAGATCATTCAGTTTCTCTCCGTCGAATGGAAGTATGCCAGAATTCTTCTTTTCATTATCTAAAGATCAAATTCCGTGGCAACAAAACTACGTTCTAAACTACAATTTTTTAAGTGGAGCCGTTTAAGGCGGTCAGAAAAGATTCGAGAACTGAAAAAAATATTATCAGTAAACCTACAAAAAAGAAATTTCGTAAAGTAATGACATCCTACAGGACATAAGAAGTCTTAAGAGTCAAAAGTTCTCTCTTAATTTTTAAAAGACGTCATTTATGCTTTTAGTTGTGTGTACTGCGTCCTTCCGGAATAAAATTCTAAAATGGAGCTAGAGACGAGAATCTGAGCTGGCCTTATGCTGACCTGCATTCTTCGCGTCCATAACTTCCGCCTGACACTAAAATACCAACAGCGTGACCTTATCTTATCTTCCAGTTTTCTCAATGTGCCACTATCCGAGTCATGCTTCATGTCAACAAGAAAGAGAGAGTGAGAGAAAGAGGGAGGGAGAGAGTACTTGGAAAACTACATGCAGACAAGAAGTCAGTAGCGGTTCGTCACTATTGCTTGATAAAGTTCTCATTACAGGCTCTCAACATTAACGTATCTCTGACAAGTTTAAGTGTTTCTTCCTAGAACAACGAAATGATTAAACACTTGAGACAATCGCCATTTAGATAAATGTCAGGTAAGATCCTTATCCCACAAACAAAATGCAGAAATAGCCACATAAAATAAACACACTCAGCAAAGCTTACGACATACAAGTAATTATGTTTCCTTGCCTCCTTTACTGTTGTTGACTGACGTACCATGGAGTCTGACTACGGGTCATACATAACCACAACGAGTTCGGAATCACGACTGTGTACACGAAACGAATGGGATTCCTTGTATATTTTTGGAAATCTTTACTTGGACGCATGGAGCTGAGTGGATTTATTGGTCGTTGAGTTCATCTAGGATCGGTCCATCCACAGTTTTCCCCAACTACAAGCCGTGTTCTACGACGTCCGAATTTCCACTGTCTTAGTCCAACTTCATCTATATGTGCTAGACCGCCGTGCTCTCTACTCGTATTTCGCCTGCCGAATTCCCTTGCTTTTCCCAAATCTTATCTTTTTTTTATGAAGCTAATCCAATTATCCTGCTCTAGGAACAGCAGTATACCTGTGACTGTTTCAATTTGCGCAAAACTGAAGCTAATTTAACTCACTGATCTCCCAACCTTTCACAACGCAATAACGTAAATAGCTTCTAGATTAGGGTTAAGCATTATCCATCTTTATGGTCGGAAATTTCGGATAGCACCCGCTTCAAATTGGTGATGTCTGCGTAACATGCCAGTCTTAATTCCTGCAGCTTGTAGCGCTTCATCCCGTCTAGTAACATCAACATTACTAAGATTACCTCGCTACTTGTATGTTATTGCATTCATATTGGTACTATCAACAACCATCAATGACATCGCTATGAAAACGTTTCTTTTTTTAGTAGTCAGTCCTGTATGCTATTCTCCATCTCTTTCTATTTTATTCCAATCTTTCCATCGACACACAACTACTACAGTGAGTTCCCTATAATTCTATAGAGCTTCATCTCAACCGCTTCGATTCTCTTCTGGTTTTCTGTCTTTGATTCATATCACTCTATGTAGTGCTCCAAACGTAAATCCTCAGAAATTTCCTCCTCAAAACAACGCCTATATTTGATACTGCTAAACTTTTTTGGCGAAGTGTGTCTTCTTTGCTTGTGCTAGTATGCGTCTTTAGTATTCCCTGTGCAATTTTGCTTCCAATGTGGCAGAATTCTTCACTTCGTGTACTTCGTGGTTCCGTTAAACAGATCCTGCAACCTTGACTCACTTTCCACGAGAATAGCAATACAATGTCATCAATGAATTTTATCATACGTACTCTTTCTCTCGAATTTTCATCCCACTCCTAAATCTTTCTTTTATTTCTGTCATTGCTTCTTCACTTTACAGATTGAGAATCAACGGAGAAAACTTCATCTCTGTCTTATACTCTTTCTAATCCGAATACTTCATTCTTGGTCTTCAGTTCTTATTTTTCCTTCATGGTTCCTGTACAAATAGGTACGCATGCGACAGCATACGCTGCCAGTATGTTCCAAAAGACCGCGCATAAAAACGGGTTACAGGGGTTCATACGTCAGGCTCTATTGGTGATAGAAAGGTAGGGTCAAGGGTTTTGGAAAACCCTTGGGCTAGGAGGTATTTGGATACCTAACAGAAGGTTCATCTTACAGTAACTATTCTACAGTAGCAGGTCAAAGTTCGAATATTACACACTTCCTCCAGCTTAGGCAAATGAACCAAATCGGGTGTTTTCTTTTTGCATTAGGTATAGTCTGCGGTGATCCTTAAGGGGTGTATGGTGGCACTATTCAGTTCATAGTGGGTTCCTGCGAAAACCCGAGAAAAGCGTTTTTCACCGTTTCTTCGTCGTCAGCAGCGGATAACTGAATAACTAACCACTGAAAAGTTCCAAAATTTTAACAGTATGTTTTCTAGGCATTTATCTAGAAGTGCCATGTTCCGTTTTCAAAAATCTTTATCTGTTATTGAGTAACACCCCAAAAACATCGTTTCTGGGTACCAAAATCAAGCCGCGGATTCCCATACAGCTATGCGCAGCAAATGGTTGTTCTTACATTTTCTGTTGTTGTTCATCTTACCCGCTATACATCAGGACAGAAATGCTTACCATCCTTCCACTTCACTTCACTGACTGCGCCGTTGCATTTCTCTTTTCAGATTTTCTAGCTTCACTACCACGTCCAAATTTATGAAATTCCACGCTCCGACTCATATACTGTGACCTTCACGACGGCATTCAAGTTTTCGGGGCGTTTTGATTAGTAGTCAAAGACACTAACCATGGAACACGGCGTCCGTTAAGTATTAAAGGAAACTTTATTACTAACCCCAGTTTGCAGAATTCATGTAGGAAATACTGTGCTTGGCGGTGAAATGACACAAATTTTTGGAAGGGTAAGTGAGGAATTATAGGAAGTGTTGTACATGGGCACTGCGAATTCGATAGCTCGTGTATAAGAACAACAAATCTCTACGCACGGAAAAAGTTGGGCTGATAGTTGACTCTTGGAGCACTTTTGCACCCGTCGATGGTGGGCTATTATTATTGTTATTGTGGTCTTCAGTCCTGAGACTGGTTTGATGCAGCTCTCCATGCTAATCTATCCTGTGCAAGCTCCTTCATCTCCCAGTACCTACTGCAACCTACATCCTTCTGAATCTGCTTAGTGTATTCATCTCTTGGTCTCCCTCTACGATTTTTACCCTCCACGCTGCCCTCCAATGCTAAATTTGTGATCCCTTGATGCCTCAGGACATGTCCTACCAACCGATTCCTTCTTCAAGTCAAGTTGTGCTGTAAACTTCTCTTCACCCCAATCCTATTCAATACCTCCTTATTAGTTACGTGATCTATCCACCTAATCTTCAACATTCTTCTGTAGCACCACATTTCGAAAGCTTCTATTCTCTTCTTGTCCAAACTATTTATTGTCCAAGTTTCACTTCCATACATGGCTACACTCCATACAAATACTTTCAGAAACGACTTCCTGACACTTAAACCTATATTCGATGTTAACAAATTTCTCTTCTTCAGAAACGCTTTCCTTGCCATTGCCAGTCTACATTTTATGTCCTCTCTACTTCGACCATCATCAGTTAATTTGCTCCCCAAATAGCAAAACTCCTTTACTACTTTAAGTGGTTCAATCCCGCGTCCGGCCATCCTGATTTAGGTTTTCCGTGATTTCCCTAAATCACTCCAGGCAAATGCCGGGATGGTTCCTCTGAAAGGGCACGGCCGACTTCCTTCCCCATCCTTCCCTAATCCGATGAGACCGATAACCACGCTGTCTGGTCTCCTTCCCCAAACAACCAACCAACCAACTACTTTAAGTGTCTCATTTCCTAATCTAATTCCCTCAGCATCACCCGACTTAATTCGACTACATTCCATTATCCTCGTTTTGCTTTTGTTGATGTTCATCTTATATCCTCCTTTCAAGACACTGTCCATTCCATTCAACTGCTCTTCCAAGTCTTTTGCTGTCTCTGACAGAATTACAATGTCATCAGCGAACCTCAAAGTTTTTATTTCTTCTCCATTGATTTTAATACCTACTCCGAATTTTTCTTTTGTTTCCTTTACTGCTTGCTCAATATACAGATTGAATAACATCGGGGAGAGGCTACAACCCTGTCTTACTCCCTTCCCAACCACTGCTTCCCTTTCATGTCCCTCGACTCTTATAACTGCCATCTGGTTTCTGTACAAACTGTAAATAGCCTTTCGCTCCCTGTACTTTACCCCTGCCACCTTTAGAATTTGAAAGAGAGTATTCCAGTCAACATTGTCAAAAGCTTTCTCTAAGTCTACAAATGTTAGAAATGTAGGTTTGCCTTTCCTTAATCTTTCTTCTAAGATAAGTCGTAAGGTTAGTATTGCCTCACGTGTTCCAACATTTCTACGGAATCCAAACTGATCTTCCCCGAGGTCGGCTTCTACCAGTTTTTCCATTCGTCTGTACATAATTCGCGTTGGTATTTTGCTGCTGTGACTTATTAAACTGATAGTTCGATAATTTTCACATCTGTCAACACCTGCTTTCTTTGGGATTGGAATTATTATATTCTTCTTGAAGTCTGAGGGTATTTCGCCTGCCTCGTACATCTTGCTCACCAGATAGTAGAGTTTTGTGAGGACTGGCTCTCCCAAGGCCGTCAGTAGTTCCAATGGATTGTTGTCTACTCACGGGGCCTTGTTTGGACTTAGGTCTTTCAGTGCTCTGTCAAACTCTTCACGCAGTATCGTATCTCCCATTTCATCTTCATCTACATCCTCTTCCATTTCCATAATATTGTTCTCAAGTACATCGCCCTTGTATAGACCCTCTGTATACTCCTTCCACCTTTCTGCTTTCCCCTCTTTGCTTAGAACTGGGTTTCCATCTGAGCGCTTGATATTCATACAAGTGGCCCTCTTTTCTCCAAAGGTCTCTTTAATTTTTCTGTAGGCAGTATCTATCTTACCCCTGGTGAGATAAGCCTCTACATCCTTACATTTGTCCTCTAGCCATCCTTGCTTCGTCATTTAGCACTTCCTGTCGATCTCATTTTTGAGACGTTTGTATTCCTTTTTGCCTGCTTCATTTACTGCATGGTGGGCTATACGACGTCTAAAACCACATGAGGCGCTGCTCATCGCTTGCCAACTGGACAGTGTTCAAGCAAGTGACGAAGGTAACTCGGGTGGGGTATGTTAACTAGGAATTAAACGGAGCAAGTACGTACGTGTCTCATCGTCTCTCACAGGAGAATGTTTCAGATAACTACTGCCCAGTCACGTGCATCTCTTTGGTCGCCTGCAAAACCCCGCAGACAATGCATCAACCTATCGCTTCTGAGTCGTTTCCCAATGGTTGAAGGAATCCTCTACGGGCGTGAGGGTACTCCTGTGGTCCCTCAGGTCACCCGACCACAATCATATTGAGCCACCAGTGCACATGTGATACTGGCAGAAGTCACAGCAAATACATTACGTACCCGGACGTAAACGTCCCTTTTAGCACTTGCAACAAATCTGGCACAAGCGACGAACAAACAGGCTGGCGTTAAGCAGGGCGGTAAGCTGTTTACGACAGCGCCGGCGGTCTCGATACATACGCCAAGAGCATCATCGGGCGAAAACACATCTCAAGGTGGACCAGAGTCAACAGCTGACGATGTGCATAAACAATTTCACAGGCAGAGGCTAGTGGTGACGGGAACTTTGGTAAGGAAGTTCTGTGTCTTATCACGAAACACGACAAATAAATCATATGAGAGGTCTGACCGAAACAAAAAGGATTGCTTGCTTTAGAAAGGAACTAAATTGTTGGCCATTGAAACTGCTTCACCAACTAGTTCAGAAAATAAAGAAATTTTACTTATTGCCCCTGTACAGTTCAGATGATTCAAATGGCTCTGAGTACTATGGGACTTAACACACACACACTCAGAGGCACTTAACTATGTGATGCTACACACACACACACACACACACACACACACACACACACACACACACACACACACACACACACACACCACCCAGTCGTCGCTCCGACACCATCTTTTGTGCTTTAGTTCAAACAGCCTCATCCTTGCTGCTGTTGTATTTACTGGACTCTTGCTGCTTTATTTGTTATGAGTGCCGGCCGCGGTGGTCTCGCGGTTCTAGGCGCGCCGTCCGGAACCGTGCGACTGCTACGGTCGCAGGTTCGAATCCTGCCTCGGGCATGGATGTGTGTGATGTCCTTAGGTTAGTTAGGTTTAAGTAGTTCTAAGTTCTAGGGGACTGATGACCACAGCAGTTGAGTCCCATAGTGCTCAGAGCCATTTGAACCATTTTTTGTTATGAGTCTTCATATGTTTGGAGGAATAGTAGTTAAGTAAATCTTCTGTCTACTATGATAACTTGTTGGCATATATTTTTTGCTTCTGTCCAGCTTTCCTACGATGACAATTGCTGCACCGCTCTCTGGCCCACCTCTACTACCACTGTGTATGAAATTGTACACAAAATTATCAAAAAATGGTTCAGATGGCTCTGAGCACTATGGGACTTAACATCACAGGTCATCAGTCCCCTAGAACTTAGAACTACTTAAATCTAACCAATCTAAGGACATCACACACATCCATGCCCGAGGCAGGATTCGAACCTGCGACCGTAGAGGTCACGCGATTCCAGACTGTAGCGCCTAGAACCGCTCGGCCACACCGGCCGGCGTGTGATGTCCTTAGGTTAGTTAGGTTTACGTAGTTCTAAGTCTAGGGGACTAATGACCTCAGAAGTTAAGTCCCATAGTGCTCAGAGCCATTTGAACCATTTTTGAACCCGCTTATCGCCAGCGGCCGCCTCAACCATTCCGGTTACCAGTGCACGCTCCCCGGCCCCATCCAACTTCCCATATTTAACTGCCCGCTTCCCTATATTATAGTCTTGTGAGGTGGATGGGGTTAGGGAACGTACACGAATAGCCGAAATGGTTAAGCCTACCGCTGGCGATGAGCGAGAAATCCGGGTTTGAGACGCAGTCCGGCGTAAACTTTTATTTGTCACGTGGAGTAATACGTCCACACTCATTGCAGCTGACGTCATAAAATTCGCATTCAGCGAATAATTTAAAGTAATATTTCATAAGGCTGCTGATCATCACATCATACGTAAGTAACATCAATTTTAGATTATCTGTCAATTATGGCTTCTCAACCCTTCCCTTATTATGACCTTTTTATGTCTTAGCATTCACGTTCGTAATTAGTACTGCGCAGTGGACTGATAGCCGAGAGGAGGAGGGTCGAATCCCAACTGCCCTCCCTCATTGAGTTTTCCCTTAATAACCTAAGACAAATGTCCGGATGGGTCCTTTGAAAATCGTACGTCCCATTTCCTTCGTCGTCCTTACACAGTTTGACCTTTTGCTGAGCCTCCGACTGTCTCAATTCTCACGGGACGTTCAATACCTGCCTTCCTTTTCATGTGGTATTCTCACGCCTCGATGTCCATATTAATTAAAACTGCAGTATATCGTTATTCCGTTGGGATGTTCATACACCGTAAATGTTGTCAGGCTATGGGAAAAGTATGTGGTCATAATTAAACTTTCGCTACCTGACACAAAGTAGATTCAAAAATGTTAACCGTATGGGTACCCAGCTTTATAGGATTGATGTTCAGATTGTGCTCTGCAGGATCTGCGTTGTTAGAACTGTTAGTGTCATGACTTGCCGTGAGTGCCGATATTGGTTCAGCTATGTAGGGTTGAAACGTAAGCATTAGAGATGGGTCGTTTGCGAATTAACGGGTCCAAAGGAACGGCTCACTAGGATAAACGGAACGAGCGAGGAACGAATTCTAAGGAACGGTCTTTCATAGTTCACTTCTGTCGCAGCTTTCTACTTTACTCATAGTTGCCGGGAACGGGAAACGGTCGGTCTCGTTCACGCAGCGGCACGTCGGCCGGTCTCGTTCCAGCCTCGGTAACGCTCCCGTCTGCCTCGGTCTCGGCCTCTGTCTGCCGGACTCGCACTTCGCGTGGCCACTCATCGCACTTCCACTGCCGACTGCTCATAGTTCAGTATCGAGTTGTTGTTGCTCGTTTCGTTCGCTTCGCACGCCCATTCTAGTTCTATTTGACACCTTTTTCGAATTCTCAACTTCTGGTTCTTTTCGTATTCTATTCAGCGTCCATGTCCGGTAATTGAAATGTATTTTATAATTAGGTAAATTACGTAAAAATTATGTGGTATGTAATACATACATCTTTTCAGGTAACAAAACAGCGTATCAGCTTACTTCACTATTTCGATAAACAGCAGAAGAAATACTTGTAAAAGAGCAAGATTTTTTTGTTATTACACATGCAAAGGACGTCGGCACGGCACATTGCCGTCTTTTTTTGATCCAAGGTAAAAGAAGGCAGACCGACTTACAACCGAATGAAGCCCGCGCTCCATAATCGAGTGCCTGGTGTCACATTTTGTAAAGAGAACACGATAACTCCTACAATATTGTTTCAGTTGTACAGGGTGGCGCACGAAAAATCGGCCCCGAGTACTAGACTACTCGTTGCCGCTTACCAATCGTCATCTATTGTTTCGAAGTTGTTTGCATTAGCTTATTTGGTATTTCTTCACTGCCTAATTATTACATGTTTATCTATTCTGCTCGTAGCGGTCAACGAGTCGTGCGTAACTAGCGAGCAGTCCGTACTCGGGGCCGGTTTTAGTGCGCCACCTTATACTATTTCACTGCGATTAGCCTCATAACGCTGCCGTTGGCTAAACGAGATGTTTTGCAGAATCACGAAAATTACAAGTGTGTGAGAATTCTGTTATGGATAAAAACTGTGTACTCCAGGAGGGGAGGCAAGTGCCCCGTCTTGGCGCCTTTCATCTTCAGTCACCTATGCTACTAATTTTCAATTTTTCATAAGAAGCATATACCAAGCACAATCAACGGTGAACGAGTAAAAATAAACGGTTCCCAAAAAAGAGCGATCACCAGTGAAGTAGTTCCCGAGGATGAACGACTTTGCCCATCTCTAATAAGCATCAGTGTGCATCACATTTGCAGACAGTCAACGTCGGTGTGGACAAGGTGGCCAAGGCTTTACCTGCGAAGCTGTTTTATCTGATAAACAGCAATACTGCTGCAGCTGTCCGCGAGTATCGACGCGTTAAAAATACGGAGAGGTCCTCTTCCCGCTCTGAGGTTAAAGAACATGTCTCGGAAGTTCGAGTTAACTGGCGATTTTGGAATTGTTCCTAGGAGAGGCCGACGGGCCCTTGCGCCACAAATAGCTGAAGAAGTTACTGTTGCCGTGGCTGGGAACACTGCGCGATCTTCTAGCAGTGCACGAGCTGTGCCATAACAGCTGACACATTCCACGGCCCACCGTTCAAAAAGTGTTGCGAACAACTGTAAAATGATGTCTCTTGTACGGTTCCAGGCTATCGTGTATGCAAATCCGAATACAGTTATAATTCTTCTCGCCAAGTTTTATTGTCCCACGATCACTCGTTTCCCACGAGGGTGCACTCAAATAGCTCAAGTTCAGCACCTCACGAGTTTAGACGCGTCCCTGAAGTCTGTCAGGCGGTGCTCCTTTGAGGCGACGTGTTTTGCAGTGACCGTGGCCCAGGAGGCGCCGCTGTCTGGCGTGTGGGCCGCTTGCAGACTATTCCTAGCTGCGACGTCTAGGTCCGGCTGTGCACGGCTATTCCCGGGTCCCGCGTGCGCCGTCCGCCGACGCTGCTGAGTGGAGTGGTCCACGGCTGTTGTCCCCGCCTTCGCTCTCCCACAGCTACAGTGCGCCAACGACCGACTTTCGCGTTCCGGAGAGACCCTGTTCGAATTCTGATGATGCAAGAAGTTTTCAGCGCCGAGATTTGACCGACAACGGGAAAAGAGCTGGTTTCTTGTAATTGCCGATCACAGCACTGGTCGCTGGCACACACAGTCTGAGGGGATATGAAGCTGTCGATGGTAATCTACATGCCAGAGGGCGTTAATCCTTGCGATCCCCATGGTGTGCTTCGAAAGCAGTAATTTGGGTGTCAGTCACAAGACATGACCCTCTCGATTCCCGACCAACAACAAACACGACATTACCCTCTGTATCCACAGGTCACAAGCATCTACATTAAACGCTAACATACGTTGAATATTTTTCCGTCAGTATTACCACGTGACTGCTTTCCGTCAAATTCAGCATAGAATCTTCCTGTTCCTATTCGCTTTTCATTGATATACGCAACACCTGCCTATTATCTCAAATAGGCGGAAATATAGTGGAAATCCTCTTTGGCATTCTGTATACAATGGAGAAGTGACGAAGAACTCTTACCGATGGGCCAGTAAGAGAACATTCTGTTGTCTGCTGCAGAAATAGAAGAAAATTCAAAACTAGAACTACATCCTATTCATTCCCCCCATTTTCCATTTCGGGTTCTCTTTCGCTCCTATATCTCTCTTTCCTCGCGACCTTCCACTTATGAACACAAAAAAGCTCCTGTCAAAAAAATGTGTCGTACTCTCAGTTTCAAACGATAAAATCCGTCCCAGCATACTTTTCTTTTATCTTATGGCACCGAAGCCCCTTTCCTTTTCAGTCTTCTCCGGTACCACCGCCCAATTTCCTCTTTACACACGCCCCAAATCGCAAGCGCTACCATTCAGGTGGAACTAGAACGCCACCAACCAACTTCGAGGTGGTATTATGGACGAAAACCAAGAAGAAAGTCCAGTAAACGTGGGCTCTAAAGTGCGCACCTTAAGGGATATGAATATGTCTTCATCTTCGCTACTGTGAAACACACCTATTCTGAAACTTCCTGCCAGATTAAAACTGTGTGCCGGACCGAGACTCGAACTCGGGACCTTTACCTTTCGCAGGCAAGTGCTCTACCATCTGAGCTACCCAAGCGCGACTGACGCCCCGTTCACATAGCTTCACTTCTGCCAGTACCTCGTCTCCTACCTTCCAAACTTCACAGAAGCTCTCCTGCGAACTTCGCAGAACTAGCACTCCTGGAAGAAAGGATACTGCGGAGACATGGCTTAGGCACAGCCTGGGGGATGTTTCCAGAATGAGATTTTCACTCTGCAGGGGAGTGTGCGCTGATACGAAATTTTCTGGCAGATTAAAGCTTGGGTCGCTGAGATGGTAGAGCTCCTGCCCGCGAAAGGCGGAGGTCCCAAGTTCCTCTCGGCCCGGCACACAACTTTAATCTGCCAGGAAGCGCATGTCAGCGCACACGTACGACGAACATATCCGTTAGCACAGTGTGGCGTAATTTGGCGTCAATTGGCTATGGTAGCAGACGAACAACGAGAGTGTATTTGCTAAGGGCACGACATCGTCTGCAGCGTCTCTTCTCGGATCGTGACTACATCGGTAGGACCTCTAGACGAGTGGAAAACTATGTCCTGGTCAGATGAGTCCCGATTTCAGTTGGTAAGAGTTGCTGGTAGGGTTCAAGTGTGACGCAGACCGCAGCAAGTCATAGACCCAAGTTGTCAACTGTGCAAGCTTGCGGTGGCTCCATAGCGGTGTGGGCCGTGTTAACATGGAATGGAGTGGGTCCTCTGGTCCTAATGAACAGGTCATTGACTGAAAGTGGTTATATTCGGCCGCTTGGATACCATTTTCAGCCATTCAACGATGGAATTTTTATGGATGACTATGCACCATGTCACCGGGCTACAACTACTCGCGATTAGTTTGCAGGAGATTCTGGTCAGTTCGAGCGAATGATTTGGCCACCCAGATCGCCCGACATGAATCCCATTGAAAATTTGTGGGACAAAGTTGAGAGGCCATTTCGTGCACAAAATCCCGCCCACGCAACATTTTTGCAATTATGGACGGCTCTAGAGCCAGCATGGCTCAATATTTCCGCAACTGACTTCCAATGAATTGAAACTTCCTGGCAGATCAAAACTGTGTGCCGGATCGAGACTCGAACTCGGGACCTTTGCCTTTCGCGGGCAAGTGCTCTACCAACTGAGCTACCCAAGCACGACTCAAGCCCCGTCCTTACAGCTTTACTTCTGCCAGTACCTCGTCTCCTATCTTCCAAACTTTACAGAAGCTCTCCTGCGAACCTAAGCCATGTCTTCGCTATATCCTTTCTTTCAGGAGTGCTAGTTCTGCAAGGTTCGGGACCGATGACCGTTGCAGTCTGGTCCCTTTAATACCACAAACCAACCAATCTGCAAGGTTCGCAGGAGAGCTTCTGTAAAGTTTGGAAGGTGGGAGACAAGGTACTGGCAGAAGTAAAGCTGTGAGGACGGGGCGTGAGTCGTGTTTGGGTAGCTCAGTTGGTAAAGCACTTGCCCGCGAAAGGCAAAGGTCCCGAGTTCGAGTCTCGGTCCGGCACACAGTTTTGATCTGCCAGGAAGTTTCATATCAGCGCACACTCCGCTGCAGAGTGAAAATCTCATTCTCTCTCCAATGACTTGTCGATTCCATGCTACGTCGAGTCGCTGCACTACGCCGCCGAAAGGAGGTGCGACACGATGTATCCCATGACTTTTTTCACATCGGTATACTACAGAGCCCCCGAGCAGCGAACTGCAGATGTACACTTTACGAAAAACTCATGGCAACAGGTGTTCCGCATGGGCACGGATCATGCGAAGGTAGGCTTATGCACGTCTACTCATCGATTCCTGTACACGTTCAAAAATTCCAGGCTTGTTCTGAATGCACTGACGATCATCCAGAAAGCGTTCCCGGAGTTCTGTGGCACTATCAACAGGGGTGGAATACACCAAAACTTTTAATTCTCTGTCGGGAGATCTGGAAGGTTGTGGTATTGGCGTGTCAGGATTGTTTGTGGATTCCTAAGGGACCAAACTGCTGATGTCATCGGTCCCTAGACTTGCACACTACTTAAACTAACTTATGCTAAGGACAACACAAACATCCATGGCCGAGGGAGGATTCGAACCTCCGGCGGGAGGGGCCGCGCAGTCCGTGACATGGTACCTGAAACCGCGCGGCCACTCCGCTCGGCGTGTCAGGGATTGCTAAACTTGTTGTCGAAGACGCGTGCTACGTATTCCCGAATATCCACTTGACAGTGTGCCGGTGCACCACCACGCATGTGCCACACTGGCACTCTTTGATCATAAGGAGCATAATTCAGACAGACATTAACAGGCTGCACTTGTCCGTAAAACTTATCGGGGAAAACATTGGTCTGTTTGTTATGATCATTTGCTTGTCTTATTGCTCTATAATCGTACGTTTCGTTGTCAGTCGGTGCTGGAGAAGAGCTATTATTCGGGTTTTACTGTCCCAGTGAAGTCTAATGGGCGCATAAAGTTAAACCAAAGAAAGATTTCTTTTTTTGCTGCGAGAAGGAAACCCACGTTTTCCAGTAACGCCGGGGGGCGCATGAAAAACGTGATTAGTAGTAAGCGATTAGGGTGACTCCATCTACACGCTGTAAAAACGGTATCACAACTTTGAGCCAAACACCACAGAAAATGCGATGACTTCTCTCTGGAGGGAGAACGGATCTATACTAACGAAAAATTCCTAGATTCGAGTCCATATTCCTAGATTTCCAGAAGGCTTTTGATACCGTTCCTCAGAAGCGACTATTAATCAAATTGCGTCCTTATGGAGTATCGTCTCATTGTGTGACTGGATTTGTGATTTCCCCTCAGAGATGTCACACTTCGTAGTGATAGACGGTAAATCATCGAGAAGAACAGAAGTGATATCTGGCGTTCTGCAAGGTAGTGTCATGGGCCCTCTGCTGTTCCTGATTTATATAAATGATCTAGGCGATAATCTGAGCAGCCCCCTTAGATTGTTTGCAGATGACGCTGTAATTTAAAGTCTAGTAAAATCATCAGACGATCAATTCCAATTACAAAATGATCTAGACAGAATTTCTGTAGGGTGCGAAAAGTGGCAATTAGCACTAAACAAAGAAAAGTGCGAGGACATCCACATGGGTACTAAAAGAAAGGCCGGCCGGAGTGGCCGTGCAGTTCTGGGCGCTACAGTCTGGAGCCGAGCGACCGCTACGGTCGCAGGTTCGAACCCTGCCTCGGGCATGGATGTGTGTGATGTCCTTAGGTTAGTTAGGTTTAATTAGTTCTAAGTTCTAGGAGACTGATGACCTCCGAAATTAAGTCGCATAGTGCTCACAGTCATTTGAACCATTTTTTTGACTAAAAGAAATCCGATAAATTTTGAGTATATGATAAATCGCACAAATCTAAGGGCTGTCAATTCGACTAAATACCTAGAAATTACAATTACGAGCAACTTAAATTGGAAAGACCACATAGATAATATTGTGGGGAAGGCGAAACAAAGACTGCGCTCTGTTGGCAGAACACTTAGAAGATGCGGCATACCCATTAAAGAGACAGCCTAATTACACTTGTGCGTCCTCTGCTGGAATATTGCTGCGCGGTGTGGAATCCTTACCAGGAAGGATTGACGGAGGACATCGAAAAAGTGCAAAGAAGGGCAGCTCGTTTCGTGTTATCGCGCAATAGGGGTGAGAGTGTCACTGATGTGATACGCGAATCACTGAAACAAAGGCGGTTTTCTTTGCGGTGAAATCTATTTTCGAAATTTCAATCACCAACTTTCTCTTCTGAATGTGAATGTTGACACCCACCTACGTAGGGAGAAATGATCATCATAATAAAATAAGAGAAATCAGAGCTTGAACGGAAAGATTTAGGTGTTCCTTTTTCCCACGCGCCAGTCGAGAGTGGTATGGTAGAGAAGTAGTATGGAAATGGTTCCACGAATCCTCTGCCAGGCACTTACGTGTGAATTGCAGAGTAACCATGTAGATGTAGATGTAGAACGGTACGAACAAACTTCAGTGGTTTATGGAGGTTGTCTTGAGGATCAAACTGAGGACAAGTGTACAAATCCAGAAAGTGATTCAACGGCGCTACAGAGTATCGAAGTTAGAACGCTACACAGCACCAAAGTTAGTGAGGTCCTCCCCTACTACCAGACCGCCCGTTTGGCGGCAAACGTGAGTTTTCGCGCTCTTCAGTGTAGTTGTGATCGGCGTGGAGAGCTTCGACATCAAACGCCCTGGAGGCGCTCGGGCCCATTGTGAGGAGTTCCGCTTGCAGTCATTGTACACACCTGCGTTTGCCGCCAAAGGGGCGGCCTGGCAGCAAGCGTTGGCCCCTCTAACTTCGGCGCTCCGTAGCGTCGCTGGAGGACGTTTCTGGACGTGGATAGACGCCCTCCATTTGATCCTCAAGTCTTTAGCTCCTATCATCGCATATATTCGCCGCTAACTACATACGCTTTGTACTAGCGCTATATGGAGCCGACGGGAATACATTTCGATGTTTTATCGCAGCATGAATACGCAGCTTGACCTATAGCACCTCCTTGTTCTATCCAGCTGTAGCTCGAATAACAAAACTTTGTGACTGACAGATCGCTGTTGCTAGGAACAATGTTGCCGGCGCGTGGGTCGTACCCACTGAACGGGCAACACTGCAAACTCGCGACCCTCCAGAACCGACTACGAGTGGCTGAAACGTCAAGCACGGAGTATTTCAATAGAAGTATCGTCCTGTATCAGTGGTGACTTCGATGCAGACGGGATCTTAAACCAGAATGTTCCATCCTTCTGTGTACCAGATACCGACTAGGTGATTAAATATCTAAGAAGCCGAAAAACATTTAGAAGTGGAGAAATGCTACATACGTGTCGCTGACTTTATTGTATGAATGTTTTATCATGCCTGTATATGACTGTATCACCTGATATACTGAAATGATTCATCAGCTTTCAAAGCAGCGAATACTTTAACGTGACCATAGAATTAGCGACTTACGCTAGCTACATTTTGTGTTATGGGCAGATAACGTAGTGGACACTAATTATGTCAAGCGGTTAACAAGCTTAAAATTCCGTAGTTTTGCGGGAAGAAGGCAAACGGGAATGCTGTCCCTAATCTAGTACACAACAGGAATGAGGAAAACAGTTGTAATACATTAGCTTATGTGTCACCGTACAGCCATAAAGAAGAATTCATCAGCAACCAATGGAATCCTTAATTCAACCAAGATCGTTGCAAAACCTAGTATTGAGCCTGACATGTAACGTGGTTGAAAAAAAAAAAAGTAAATCGAGATACTTGTAGCGGTCATATAAACAATCTAGTAGTGAAGAATAGCGGCTAAAGGTCCAGATGATAAATTATAAAAAGGAGTGTATAATGAAGTGGGGCACTGAAAATTTAACACAGAATCAATCCTAGTGCATTTCATATGAGGCAGTGATAAATGGCCCGCGGTAGAAGCATTGGTAATACCTTAGTAAGAGACGATTGGAATGTAATGAAGAGGAAAGCAATTGAGGACAGGACGCCTTAGGTATAGCGAGAAATCAGAGGTAAAGCCATGAATGTAACAGCTCAGTTTCTCGATCTGAACCAAATGGAACACTTTTGAGATGAGTTACAACTCAGACTCCGGTCAAGACTCCGCGTCCAACATCTTTACCTCCTTCGGTTTCAGCTCCAGAGGAAGACTGAGCCATTCCTCCACAGACATTCAGACACCTCACTGAAATTGTCCACTGCAGAGTTGAAGCCGTCATAAAGGCGACGTGTGGACACACCATGTATTCTTATCCACCAACGGCTTTCCCGATACTTTCGATGAGACAATGTTGTAACTTGGTACGAAGAAGTGATGCTACGTCGGTTTTCAACCTGAGACTGGCTGTTAGTAACGGTCAAAACCCACAGTCGTGAATATCTGTCTTCAGTCACTGTGCCTCCTCCACGATATAACGCACTATTTTTGTAAAATCGCTACTGTAGCTTCTTAACATGCAATCAGTGTCTTCGGGTCTGTAGCGTCGTACAGAGAATTAACATCTGTGCTTCCTTCTAAAATGATGTCATGCTCCTTACCTCCACGGCAAGCGTGTAGAGGTTCCAGATAGCAGTTTATCACAACGTGAACCACGCCACTGCTTTTTCCCGACGGACGTGTTGGCTCAGCACTCCCGTCCGAAATTTATATTGCCTTTCGCAACTCGCTGGCGCCTGCCCGCTATCTTGTGTATCAGCCGCTACCGAACACCGATAATGGGAGTGGTAAGTTTCACGCAATACGCCGCCACGCAAAGGTACTTGTGATGTAGTGCAGTTTTCTGTGCTCCGGTCCATGTGGCGGCACCCGGCCGGAATCTGGTAGAAGTTTCATTTTCGTTACCTTCATTCATTTCGAGTACTGATAGCCTATTTTATTGCCCGTAACAGTGATCTTAGATGTCAAGATGGGTAGCGGCGTTATTATATAACCCGCATTAATATTCGTGATTTACTGGATACCAAAGGTTGGCGATACTGTGAGCATCCGTGTGTAGATTTTCTTTGGGGCTATGCGTTGCGAGATCGGCACACTGACGACCGTGCTACGCACAACTACCCGTGCACGTTCAAATGGCTCTAAGCACTATGGGACTTAACATCTGAGGTCATCAGTCCCCTAGACTTAGAACTACTTAAACATAACTAACCTAAGGACATCACACACATCCATGCCCGAGGTAGAATTCGAACCTGCGACCGTAGCAGCGGCGCGGTTCTGGACTGAAGCGCCTAGAACCACTTGGGCGTGGCACGTGATTCCTCTTTGACGAGGATGGTGTCTCCACATCTGTTGTAGGCGCACTTGAAAATGAGCAACGTTCGAAACTAGTAGTGATGAACAAAACAATATTTTAAAATACAGCCTAGCAGAATGATGATTTTTTTCCCAAAGACATCGAGTCTGTCGAATTAAATCAGGTAATGCTGAGGGAATTATTAGATTAGGAAACGACACACTTAAAGCAGTAGATGAGTGTTACTGTTTTGGGCAGCAAAATAACCGATGACGGCAGAAGCAAAGACGATAAAGAATATGAACTGGCAATGGTAAGAAAAGCGTTTCTGAAGAATAGAAATTCCTTAACATCGAATATAAAGTTAAGTGTTAGGATGCCTTTTGTGAAAGTATTATGGACTGTAGCCATGTATGGAAGTGAAACATCGATGATAAACAGTTTAGACTAGAAGAGAATAGAGAATTTCGAAGTGTGGTGCTACAGAAGAATGCTTAAGATTAGACTGGTAGATAACGTAACTAATGAGGAGGTACTGAACAGATCTTGGGAGACAAGAAATTTGTAGCATAACGTGACTAAAAGAAGGGATCAGCTGATACGACAAACTCTGGGACAGCAAGGGATCGCCAATTTAGTATTGGAGGGAAGTACGGGGGGCAAAAATCGTAGAGGGAGACCAAGAGATGCATACTGTAAGCAGATTCAAAAGGATGTAGATTACAGTAGTTATTGGGATATCAAGAGACTTGCACAAAATAAAGTAGCGTGGAGAGCTGCATCAAACGAGTCTTCGGCCTGAAGACCACAACAACAACAAAATCGCGACTGTGGTGCTTCTTATATATTCTTTTTGTTGTTGTTATCGTCGTCATCGCCGTAGTCTTGATTCTGGAGGCTCGTTGGTGCAGTTCCTCACGCAAATCTATCTTGTGCAAGCCTCTCTATCTCTGGATAACCTCTAACTCACAATCGGAACCAGCCTACTGTATTCAAGCCTTGGTTTCCTTCTACAATTTTTATCATCCCCCCTCCTACTCCTCCCCCCCCCCCACCCACCCGACAAACATCCACAATTCAAATAACTGACTATCCCTTGATGCCTCAGGATGCATCCTAGCAGCGGATCTCTTCGTGTAATGAAAGTGTACCGCAAATTTCTTCTCTCCCCATTTCGATCCACTATCCCCTCATTACTTATTAAACCTGCCTATCTAATCGTCGGCATTCTTCTGTAGTACCACGTTTCAAATGCTTTTATTTTCTTATATAAACTGTTTATCGTCCACGTTTCATTACGTACAAGGCTGCACTCCTGTGGTAGAATTACCTTCAGAAAAGATTTTCAAACAATGCAACTGCAGTCTCGTTTCTGTGAAAGTTTTAGATAATGTTTTACTCCCTGTATTTTATTCCTAATACCTTCGCAATTTTGAAAAGTATATTCCAGTCAACATTAATAAAAGCTCTCTCTAAATCTAGAAATCCTATAAAGGGAGGTTTGTCTTTCTTTAAACTGTCTTTTGAGTTAAGTGACCTTGTGTATTCCTACATTTCTTCGGAACCCAAAGCGGTTTTCCTGGAGATCAGCTTCTATCAATTTTGCCTGTGTGTATTATATGTACCACAATATTGCAAGCATGACTTATTACTGGTAAACAGGCTTCGCTACCATTCACATCAGTGATCAACTTCCTTCTTTGGACCAGAAAGTTTACATTCTTCTTGAAGTGTGAAGGTATTCTCCCTGTCTGGTATATCTTACATAAGAGATGGAATAGTTCTGTCACGGTATATTCTCATGAGGACCTCGATAATTCAGAGGCAATTTCGTCCACTCCAGGTGCCTTGTTGCTCCGTTTACCACACATCAGAGTGAGATAGTTGGTTCGATCTTGTCTTCTTCAAATCTGGGAACTTTTACAACCAGTCAGATGTAAATTTAAAGTGGAATCTCAATAATGGTGCGCCTTGATAATTTTTGTATACGCTAGACACTAGCGCAGTTGAAGGTCGATTGAATTATCGCAAACAAACGCTGCGGCCAACCGATGATCGGACTCTGAACCACAGAGTCATTGACTGACCTGTTACTGAGCCAGACGAGCCTTACCGGCAGCCCAGGCCTGCTAGCACCTCTCTTGTTACGGCAGCACGTCGATGTTACCCCAGCGTCGCAATCCTGTGCATAAGCGTCAGTGTCAAAGTCGAACTTCCATTCACGAGAGCATCTGACGATTAGGACAGTTTTCAGGTACTAGATAACAAGCCGAGCGGCCGTTTTTAAGGTGTGACTTTGTTAGGTGGAGAGAAAACCTAAAATCTGGAGCTAAGAAGAATTTTTTATGTTAGTGCTTGTGTAGAACGAGTATCCAAAGACTGGTACCGCAGCGTTGCATAGGATTCAGTACTTTAGGGCTGAGCACATGAATCTCTCTACACCCATCGCACCCATGCATGTGACAATGAGTGCGAGCGATTATTTAGTCTTCTTTATGGAATACCACTAAACCCCAGATTATTTTAAGATCAGAACTCGCTTGTATAAAACAGCTTCATACGTCTGATTACTTTACAAACGAGTTAATGTGTTAAATAGCTGACGTTAAGCATGTAAAAGGGAGAAAGTTCGCAAAAACAGAGGTGTATTTCGAAGACTGGGTAAGTTCCTATAAGAGAAAAATCACTTTCTCGCCTACCACAGAATCCGGAACTGATACCAGTTGGACGTCGCCTAGAGGGCAAGAAAAATTTGGTTTTAAATATTTTGCATAGTTATTGACCGAACTTCAAAATTTAAAACGTTTCATAACATATTCATCAATAGCTATAATCTTATGTTAAAACATTTAACACCATAAGACTAGAATTATAGTTAGAAACTGTGTGTTTGTCTTGAGGCAATGTAAGTGGTGGAGCACAGACCCGGACTATATCCATCAAGTATTCGAGAATGAGACCACTTAGCCGTTTCCAACAAACTTTGCACATAATTTCATATATTTAGGAGTTTTCTTCTCCCTGACGCACCTTAACAAAATTATGAAAGGAAAAAAGTTTGTCGCTTGCTACATTTTCCCTGTTCATGCAGTAAAACATCAGTATCAGATGTGGCTTTTTTTTTAATGTGGACTGTTTGCAGACAGTATCCACATGTACGATTGAATGTACCTGCCAAATTATATCTTTGTACGACACACAGTTCAGGAGATACGATGTCATAAATATTTAGATGTCTAGAAAGCTACTTAGGATGGAGCGCAAACAACCCAGACTGTTTTCGTGCAGGCCAAGACTAGAATATGCAAGACAGATTAAAGACGACGTCGGACGTAATACGTACATAGAGATGAAAAAGACTAGCGTAAGGTTGGAACATATGGAGAATAATGCCAAAACAGTTGAAAGACTTGTGAGCTAAAAAAGTGGAAAAGAGGCCTAAAAGTGCACTCTTTCGTTACCAGTCATCTGACTGCCTTGATGCACGCCGTCACGGATTCCTCTCTCATGCCAACCTCTTCATTTCAGAGTAGCACTCATACCCTAAGTCCTCAATTATTTATTGGATATATACCAATCTCTGTCTTCCTTATAGTTTTTTTATCCTCTACTGTTCCCCCTGGTACCACAGAACTTATTACCTGACGTCGTAACACATGTCCTATCATCCTGTCCGTAGCCCTTTTCACTTTCCCACTTATTCCTCTTCTCAATGATTCTGCAGAGAACCTCCTCATTATTTGTCAATCCATCTACTTTTCAACGTCCTCCTATAGCGCCACATCTCAAACGCTTCAGTTCTCTTCTTTTCTGGTTTTATCACAGTCCATTATTCACTTACGTATAACGCTGTGCTCCAAGCGTCCACTGTCAGAAATTTCGTCCTCGGATGAAAGCCGATGTTTGATACTAGTAGACTTCTTTGGTCTAGGAATGACCTCTTTGCCTGTCCAAGTCTGCTTTTTAAGTACCCCTTGCTTCGTAATTTGTTAATTTTTTTCCAAGGCAGCAGAATTTCTTCATGTAGTCTACTAAGTGCATAAAAGAGGTGAAACAAGAACCACCGAACACGTGAAACAGCGCTAACGAAAACAACTCAACTGACTTTTCCGCATGGTTGTCGGTTGATCAACCGTTTCAATAGTAGAGGCATGTAGTGGGACAACTCGTCACTATCGGAGCTCCAACCACTCGGAAAGAAATTCAGTTTACGTTTTGGTCGGCCTTCAAACAAGGGGACGTCAAAAACTAAGTTACACATGTCATCTTGCGCTTGAGATTGTCCCAAAAAGAATGGCGCATTGTCACAAGAGAGTACGTGTTCTCGGTTTCCCGCAGACACAATTTTGCTTCACTACGGATAGCAGGTGCATCACATTGTGGGAGTGAAGTGGCATGGCACCTGGAAACGTGCTCCAAAGTTGAACTAAACGGGACAGTACGACTCTTGTATGCAAAACATCGAAATTAGACACAGATTCACCGTGAAATTCTGACGGTATGTGGACTTAACTGAAATGGTGTTAATAATTTGTCAAAGGCTGCAAAGATGTGGGTGATGCTGATTGGGGAGGAAGGCCACGACATCGACTACGGACGACACTGTCTAGCCAATCGAGGAACTGATGCGCAGTGATCTCAAATTCTCCAACAATGAGAACATTCACACAGCGGTTTCCGAATAACTTCGTCGAGGAACTGAATGATTGGTAGAACGTTCCGACCATTGCTTACAGAGACTGGACTGATACACACTTCAAAAAAAGTTTTGCATCACCTCAGTTCCGAGAGTTCCGGAACCTGTACAGAAAATTGGAACAGAGATCAACATAAACATCATTTCTATCCATTTTATTGCTCATGAAAACCACACATCGCATGTTGTACCACCATACAGTGGGACCTTTAGAGGTTGTAGTCCAGATTGCTGTACACAACAGTACCTATAATACCCAATAGCACGTCCTCTCGCATTGATGCATGCCCGTATTCGTCGTGGCATACTATCTACAAGTTCATCAAGGCACTGTTTGTTCAGATTGTCCCTCTCCTCAACGGCGATTCGGCGTAGATCCCTCCGAGTGGTTCATGGTTCACGTCGTCCATAAACAGCCCTTTTCAATCCAGCCCAGGCATGTTCGACAGGGTTCATGACTGGAGAACATGCTGGCCACTTTAGTCGAGGGACGTCGTTATCCTGAAGGAAGTCATTCACCAGATTTGCACTATTGGGGCGCCGATATGGTTGTACTATTGGTCGGAGGATGGCATTCACGTATCGTACAACTGTTACGGTGCCTTCCATGACCACCAGCGGCGTACGTCGGCCCCACATAATGCCACCCCATACCAGCAGGGAACCTCCACATTGCTGCACTCGCTGGACAGTGAGTCTAAGCTGTTCAGTCTGACCGGGTTGCCTCCAAACAGGTCTCCGACGATTGTCTCGTTGGAGGTTATATGCGACACTCATCGGTGAAAACGAAATGCCAACCTGAGCGGTCTATTCGGCATGCATGATGTGGTTGCAAAAATGGACCTCGCCATGGAAGTCGGGAGTGAAGTTGCGCATCATGCAGCCTATTGCGCACAGCTTGACTCGTAACACGATGTCCTGTGCCTGCAAGAAAAGCATTATTCAACATGGTGGCGTTGCTGTCAGGGTTCCTCCGAGCAATAATCCGTAGGTAGCGGTCATCCACTGCAGTAATAACCCTTGGGCGGCCTGAGCGAGGCATGTCATCGACAGTTCCTGTCTCTCTGTATCTCCTTCATGTCCGAACAACATCGCTTTGGTTCACTCCGAGACGCTTGGACACTTCCCTTGTTGAGAGCCCTTCCTGGCACAAAGTAACAATGCGGACGCAATCGAACCGCGGTATTTACCGTCTAGACATGGTTGAGCTACAGACAACACGAGCTGTGTACCTCCTTCCTGGTGGAATGACTGGAAATGATCGGCTGTCGGAACCCCTCCGTCTAATAGCCGCTGCTCATGCATGGTTGTTTACATCTTTGGACGGGTCAACGTCTGTCTTCAGGAGTTCTGGGAACCGGGGTGATGCAAAACTTTTTTTTAATGTATGTACGTTGGAAAATAGTGTCATGTACCTGTGTCACTTTGAAGTGTAGTGGAGCATTCAATAAAAGTTACTTCGCCTGCCATAATAATGTTTACTTTTTAAGTCCCCTGTAACAGCCTTCACCGTGCCCCTAATTCATCTTTCGAGGTTCTATTGTCCTGCTGACGTTGTGCAAGGGCCCTTGCCTCGCGCCAATGTCAACATCCAGCTGGTGGCACCTGTTGCTTCCGGCAACCTGTGGCTGCCGCCACGCACCTGCTCTGCCCTCACAGACCTGTTGCTTAACGTGGCCATGTGGCTTCGCGAACTCCTCCACGAGTTCGTCTGCCTCTATACTGCGCTCACTTTTTTTCTATCAGCATCTGGGCATAACTAAAAACATCATTATGATAATGTCGCTTCCCATTACTGCCGCCATGTTATTCACCGAATAACACTTGCCGCCGTTAAGTACACAGGCTTTTGAAAAATTAGGTATGAGTGTTTTCGGTGTTTCTCATCTTGTAGTGACAATAACAAAGTGGCTAGATGGTGAAATGCCGGAGTAGTGACTGCGCCATACTGCTGATTTACAGAGTCAGTTTCAAGTTCGCTCCTTACTTCGTAGAAACTATTTTCATTTTTCATAAAATAACCTGAATTCCAATACTATAAATATTTCTCTCATATTCCACGAGCAGCATAAGTCCTCAGAATTTTAGGTAGTATACATGCTCCTGTACACCCTGTTTGTTTCAAAGTTTATAACCGAAAGGCGGATTCTCGGGCCTGTTTCCCGTGTACGGTATTGAGGACTGCCAGTGTAGGTGATGGTTATTTGCTCCTGGTTAATCTTAAACAGGAACACGTCGATTTATCACACAGTCAGGGATACACAACAGTGTATAATATGTGTTCCGTTATATACTAACTACAAAGTTACAGGTCAAGAGAGACACTGTGAGACTAATGATTCTCGTGACCGATACCAACACTGAGTACCAAGGCTAGATTCCTATATCTCCCGTTAGAGGGAACGTATACGGCTGACAAGTACTGAGACAGTGTTGAAGAAATCAGAAGTAGAATTCATGTAATATATTCAGTATGCATGCGACAGCATGCGTATCTATCATGTTCCAAATTGCAGTACATAAAAATGGGATTTTACGGTACATACACACGTTTAAAGTAGATTCGGGGGGAAGTGAGAATTTGGATCGAAGAGGCAGACGTGCAAGGATAATCTCTGCAGTCGTGTAAACCGCTGTGACAAAGTGGTTTAGTGGGCTAACGCACCTGCCTAGAAAGCAGGAGACCCGGGTTCGATTGACGGCCTTGGTACAAATTTTCACTGCCTTTTCAGTCTGTAGACATAAAATCATATCTGTCTGAGACCAGTAAAATCTCTGAAATTGTGTCATTTCATTTGCAAAACTGTTTCTGATTCGGTGCCTGCAACCAACCTGTCTGCGTGTTAAGGTACGTTTACACTGGGATACATGTATCGCGACATGTATGAGCGACATGTCAATTTGACATGTCGCGATACATCAGCTCATACAAAAATTCACGGAACTTGTATGCGGACCCTCGAGCTCATACATGTCGCGTATACATTTTGTATATCGCTTTTTGGCCATATACGAGACATGTATGAGAGACATTTGAAGAACTCGCGCATGCGCAGTACTATCATTTCCTGTCGTCTTGTCGACTGCCGCTTATTTCGACGATTAGCACATGCGTAGTACCAGGCTCTTTGGCGGCTGTTTGAGTTTTGAAGGTGCCGCCTGTCGTTTCGACGTTAATGTATCTGCATAGAATATCAAAAAGTGCCATATGCAACATTATTCTTCGTGTTTGCGAGGCCATTGTGCCAGTTTTATCCCAAGAAGTGAAGGTAAAAGTTTTATATATATCAGAGTATGCAATACATTATATAATTTTTTCATGCATCTGGCACGTATATCAATGTTTTGCTGTTATTCCGGCGGCCTCGCGTGATAATGTTGACAACGGATGCCGACAATCGTGTGTGAGACGTTGGCATTAGCAATCGCGCGACAATGCAAATGTTTTGTCATGAAATCTTCGTTTTACGAGGAATCCCCAGTGGCTAAAAAACGGAGTGTTACTGCCAACTGATCCTCTGGTGGAATCGCTTCCCGATAGTTTGTGTTGGTTTTGGACACAAGAGGAGCCACAAGTGATAACAAACCGCGGAAATCCTCCATACTCATCCTAACATAATTTCTAAAATATGCGCCATCCTCTGGCGTTAATTCGCGAGAAACTCTCTGTGCCACCATCTACGCTTCCTCCGCCCTTTTCTTCCTATCATCTTCCAAAAGAGCAAGTGTATCAGCACATAAAAATGTGAAAACTTCCAAATCGTCGTCGGAAGCTATCGCACAGTGATACATATCAACCAGTGTAAACGAACACTCATACATGTATGAGGTTGATACTTGTCAACTCATACAAGTCGCGATACATGTCGCAAAGTCGCATATACATGTATCTCATACATGTGCCGATACAAATGGCAGTGTAAACGCACCTTTAGACACACTGCACCTACACCTGGAGCTATGGTCTGTGGTGCGATTTCGTATGGCAGCAGGAGCGGTCCCGTGGTTATGCCACGCGTCCTAACTGCAAATTTATGCGTAAATTTGGTGATTCGACCTGTTGCGCTGCCATTCATGATACCATTCCAGAGGGTACTTTCCATCAGGATAACTCTTGCCCACATACCGCTGTGTTGCCTTGGCCTGCTCGATCACCAGATCTGTCTCCAATAGGACACATATGGGACACCATCGGACGACAACTCCAGCGTCATCCACCAACGGCATTAACCTTCCCTGTATTGATCAACTAAGTGCAACACAGGTATGATGGAACTCCATCCCACGAGCTGACATCAGGCACCTGTAGAGCACAATGCATGATCGTCTGCTTGCTTGTATTCAACATTTTAGCTGCTACACCGGTTATTAACGTACCAGCATTCCACATTTTCAATGGTTTGTCTCCCGCTTACATTAACCTGTGATCTTGCAATGTTAATGCCTTGAATATGTTACCTAGACAAATGTACTCCCTAAATTTCCTTAGTCCACATTAATTATGTCTTGGTGTTGGGATTTTTTGCGTCATTGTATATAAACGGAGTAGAGACGAAAGGGGAATCATTATAGCGACGATACCGGCCGCTAATTGGGAAGTAGACCTTAGCTGCTTTGACAAATGGCAGATGTTACGGCACGGCATCTGGGAAACAGAGAAACGGCGCCTGGTCGCTTGTTTGTCTGCTGCTGCCGTGACCATGTATGAAAGTGGTTTAATGATGGTGAAACCAAGAGTAGGCAACAAGGTTGAAAAATGGCTCTGAGCACTATGGGACTTAACTGCTGAGGTCATCAGTCCCCTAGAACTTAGAACTACTTAAACCTAACTAAGGACATCACACACATCCATGCCCGAAGCAGGATTCGAACCTGCGATCGTAGCGGTCGCGCGTTTTCAGACTGTAGCGCCTAGAACCGCTCGGCCACTTCGGCCGGCTCGCTCAAGATATTCAGAAATTCGGGAAGTAGGAAAGAGATTCTAGCAGAAGAGAAACAGAGAGTGGGGTCGTGATTAGTGTATGGACAGCTCATCGATAAGAACGCTTACCGCGAAAGCCGAGCCGCGGTGCGGCACCCCGTTTTAATCTTGCACAACATTTCAGACAGTCCCATCATTGCGGTGTTGGCAATAAAGCTAGGAAAAATCATTTCGTAAAGCTCCTGACCACCAGGTCGTGGGATAATGTTCCGAAATAAACCCAAAATATCTCTGTAGCATCTCACTGGATGACGACTTGCGACCGGATGTCGGTTGTGTACGTTCGACTCCGTGGCGTTCTTGGTGCTATTCGAGAGGAATAGGCGAAGTATTACGATTGCCAGGCCAGACCAGGAAGTGAGCACGGCTTTGCTCGATGGCTCTTCGCCCTGGAGGAACTGCAGGCGGCAGCAGGCGGGACTTCCCCGTGCACCCAGCGATCACAAGGTGTAGCATCGTTTGCTGCCACTCGTGCAACGATCCCAGTCTCGGCCTCACAGCTTCCTATCTCAAATAACTTCTTCTATACTGGACCAGAGCTTATATAAGGTCATAATATGACGTCTCCTTTATACTTTTGAAAAAATTAACTGCAAATTTATTTCTTGGGACTTATCAAGCTTTCTCGACGGATCTGTTGCATATACACTTCTCGGATTTGACGCCGGATCGCATTGTGTAAATCCCACAATATTTCATCGATGCAGCTGCTCGACATCTTCAGGTGGTGGTAGTTGCTGCTGTCACTGCTGCAAGATTCTTCTTGTTTACATATGTTCAAGAGAAGCTTGTTTCGGCACATATGCCATTATCAAATGCTCCTGTTCACGTTACAATTACGTATCAATTTCTTCTACGTCTCTGTAATAATACTGTGAGATTTTATCTTATTTATAATTACGTCTAGACGGAATGACATCCATAAATCATCTTGGAACGTAAGTTTTTTATGTACTATGTCCTTAACATAGGTCACTTATTTACTATGTATAGCTATTCCTCCTCCACTTTTTTTCGGAAATGTTCTCTGGAACGGATGGGAGTTGTGTGTGCATCACTTACCATTTCGGTCGAATCATTTTCTGTTGGATTGTGACCTGATTGCTGTAGGTGGGCATGCGGTGTCTTCGGTGTCTTACGACAGATGCAGACGAACTGCAGTTCAGGGCACTCTCTTGATAAAAATGTGTAACTCTATTCAGTGATTGGCCTGTTACTGCACAGTTAATAAGCACTACATTTCTGGCCCTAAATGCTTCGATGCAATTTCAGACTCATGATTCAACTGCTGTGTTCAGTCACTGGACTGTATGGTGATGTCGTTCAGTTCAGTTCTTTTTTATTCTTCTTCTAGTACGACGTAACCCCCATCAAGTCAGATGTTTCGACCAATTTTTTTTTTTCATTCTAAAACAGCCCGTACCAACATTTCGTGATTTTTAGTAGGCTCTTCACTGTTCTTCCCCATGAACTATGGACCTTGCCGTTGGTGGGGAGGCTTGCGTGCCTCAGCGATACAGATGGCCGTACCGTAGGTGCAACCACAACGGAGGGGTATCTGTTGAGAGGCCAGACAAACGGGTGGTTCCTAAAGAGGGGCAGCAGCCTTTTCAGTAGTTGCAGGGGCAACAGTCTGGATGACTGACTGACCTGGCCTTGAAAAACTAACCAAAACGGCCTTGCTGTGCTGGTACTGCGAACGGCTGAAAGCAAGGGGAAACTACAGCCGTAATTTTTCCCGAGGGCATGCAGCTTTACTGTATGGTTCAATGATGATGGTTAAATGATGATGGCGTCCTCTTGGGTAAATATTCCGGAGTTAAAATAGTCCCCCATTCGGATCTCCGGGCGGGGACTACTCAAGAGGACGTCGTTATCAGGAAAAAGAAAACTGCCGTTCTACGGATCGGAGCGTGGAACGTCAGACCCCTTAACCGAGCAGGTAGATTAGAAAATTTTAAAAGGGAAATGGATAAGTTAAAGTTAGATATAGTGGGAATTAGCGACGTTCGGTGGCAGGAGGAACAAGACGTTTGGTCACGTGAATACAAAATCCAATAGGGATAATGCAGGAGTAGGATTAATAATGAATAAAAAAATAAGTTTGCGGGTAAGCTTCTACAAACAGCATAGTGAACGCATTATTGTGGCCAAGATAGACACGAAGCCCCGCCTACTACAGTAGTAGAAGTTTATATGCCAACTAGCTCTGCAGATGATGAAGAAATTTACGAAATGTATGATGAGATAAAAGAAATTATTCAGGTAGTGAAGGGAGACGAAAATTTAATAGTCATGGGTGACTGGAATTCGAGAGTAGGAAAAGGGAGAGAAGGAAACATAGTAGGTGAATATGGATTGGGGCTAAGAAATGAAAGAGGAAGTCGTCTGGTAGAGTTTTTCACAGAGCATAACTTAATCATAGCTAACACTTGGTTCAAGAATCATGAAAGAAGGTTGTATACATGGAAGAATTCTGGAGATACTAGAAGGTATCAGATATATTATATAATGGTAAGACAGAGATTTAGGAACCAGGTTTTAAATTGTAAGACATTTCCAGGGGCAGATGTGGACTCTGACCACAATCTATTGGTTATGAACTGTAGATTAAAACTGAAGAAACTGCAAAAAGGTGGGAATTTAAGGAGATGGGACCTGGATAAACTGAAAGAACCAGAGGTTGTACAGAGTTTCAGGGAGAGCATAAGGGAACAATTGACAGGAATGGGGGAAAGAAATACAGTAGAAGAAGAATGGGTAGCTCTGAGGGATGAAGTAGTGAAGGCAGCAGACGATCAAGTAGGTAAAAAGAAGAGGGTTAGTAGAAATCCTTGGGTAACAGAAGAAATATTGAATTTAATTGATGAAAGGAGAAAATATAAAAATGCAGTAAATGAAGCAGGCAAAACGGAATACAAACGTCTCAAAAATGAGATCGACAGGAAGTGCAAAATGGCTAAGCAGGGATGGCTAGAGGACAAATGTAAGGATGTAGAGGCTTATCTCACTAGGGATAAGATGGATACTGCCTACAGGAAACTTAAAGAGACCTTTGGAGAAAAGAGAACCACTTGTATGAATATCAAGAGCTCAGATGGAAACCCAGATCTAAGCAAAGAAGGGAAAGCAGAAAGGTGGAAGGAGTATATAGAGGGTCTATACAAGGACGATGTACTTGAGGACAATATTATGGAAATGGAAGAGGATGTAGATGAAGATGAAATGGCAGATACGATACTGCGTGAAGAGTTTGACAGAGCACTGAATGACCTGAGTCGAAACAAGGCCCCCGGAGTAGACAAAATTCCATTGGAACTACTGACGGCCTTGGGAGAGCCAGTCCTGACAAAACTCTACCATCTGGTCAGCAAGATGTACGAAACAGGCGAAATACCCTCAGACTTCAAGAAGAATATAATAATTCCAATCCCAAAGAAAGCAGGTGTTGACAGATGTGAAAATTACCGAACCATCAGTTTAATAAGTCACAGCTGCAAAATACTAACGCGAATTCTTTACAGACGAATGGAAAAACTAGTAGAAGCCGACCTCGGGGAAGATCAGTTTGGATTCCGTAGAAATGTTGGAACACGTGAGGCAATACTGACCCTACGACTTATCTTAGAAGAAAGATTAAGGAAAGGCAAACCTACGTTTCTAGCATTTGTAGACTTAGAGAAAGCTTTTGACAATGTTGACTGGAATACTCTCTTTCAAATTCTAAAGGTGGCAGGGGTAAAATACAGGGAGCGAAAGGCTATTTGCAATTTGTACAGAAACCAGATGGCAGTTATAAGAGTCGAGGGACATGAAAGGGAAGCAGTGGTTGGGAAGGGAGTGAGACAGGGTTGTAGCCTCTCCCCGATGATGTTCAATCTGTATATTGAGCAAGTAGTAAAGGAAACAAAAGAAAAATTCGGAGTAGGTATTAAAATTCATGGAGAAGAAATAAAAACTTTGAGGTTCGCCGATGACATTGTAATTCTGTCAGAGACAGCAAAAGACTTGGAAGAGCAGTTGAACGGAATGGACAGTGTCTTGAAAGGAGGATATAAGATGAACAACAACAAAAGCAAAACGAGGATAATGGAATGTGGTCGAATTAAGTCGGGTGATGCTGATGGTATTAGATTAGGAAATGAGACTAACAGGAGTTTTGCTATTTGGGGAGCAAAATAACTGATGATGGTCGAAGTAGAGAAGATATAAAATGTAGACTGGCAATGGCAAGGAAAGCGTTTCTGAAGAAGAGAAATTTGTTAACATCGAGTATAGATTTAAGTGTCAGGAAGTCGTTTCTGAAAGTATTTGTATGGAGTGTAGCCATGTATGGAAGTGAAACATGGACGATAAATAGTTTGGACAAGAAGAGAATAGAAGCTTTCGAAATGTGGTGCTACAGAAGAATGCTGAAGATTAGATGGGTAGATCACATAACTAATGACGAAGTATTGAATAGAATTGGGGAGAAGAGGAGTATGTGGCACAACTTGACAAAAAGAAGGGACCGGTTAGTAGGACATGTTCTGAGGCATCAGGGGATCACGAATTTAGCATTGGAGGGCAGCGTGGAGGGTAAAAATCGTAGAGGGAGACCAAGAGATGAATACACTAAGCAGATTCAGAAGGATGTGGGTTGCAGTAAGTACTGGGAGATGAAGAAACTTGCACAGGATAGGGTAGCACGGAGAGTTGCATCAAACCAGTCTCAGGACTGAAGACCACAACAACAACTTCACTGTTAGTTCTTTTCCATTTCGTTAGTATTGCTGGCAACCTGCTTTCGTGCGCCCATCAACTTCACAGCAACGCGGGATTATTCACATAATTTCCACTAATTCTAACAGGCGGTTTAGAACTCTTTCCAAGTTGTAATACAGATGTCTGGAAATAAAGAAAGCAATACACAAGACCCGGAAGGAATGACCAGTCCTAATCAGTTCCAGTTTTCCAGAGCGGTAAAAGCTCTGGAAAAAAGCGTTGCTGAACTATGTAGAAGTTGATAAGATAATCGCTTAGCGCTTCTTGTCCATCGCATTCTAAGGAAAGAGCCTTGCTAAAACTTTCGTTAAGTTTCCTTGTTACCTGCTTCACTTAGTTGCCAAATGCAGTTGACTGCACATGCTGAATGTTATAAATATTCTGCCAAGTATAGTGTACGATACACGGGCGTCACAAACGTAAAGTCTCAAAATTATGCAGGTCGTTGGAGATGCTAAACAGAACTAAAGGTTGGAAATGCATATCGATGGTAGGCAATGAAAATCTCTTAACGTCGTTTTGTTAAATTTTACAAGAGAAGCAAAAACATTTTTTTAAAAGTAATAATAAATAATATAGATAAAGTTTCTACATGTGTAACTATATAGTGGAAGTCTAGTTATTGACAGATTAGAGAAATTCATGCACTTTCAAATCTTTCTTTGATGATGCAGTTGTTGGATACTGGAATAACGAGATTTTCACAGACAGATGGAATTAGAGATTCTCAGTGCCTACCATTAATATTTAGCTTTTTATAGACATAAACGAGTTATACCGTAGAGCAACAACTGAAGCCTGGGCAACAGTTCGAAGTAACGAGCATCAATCTCAGTGTGTAAACAACGGCGATTAAAACTTTTTTGCACTTTCTCAGACGTGCCTGTTGTACATTGGTCGATTAGACAGGCGACCAGGACCTTTCTCAGTTTGTACTCTGGTTTCATACAACAATGATTTATTGCAACTCCACAGGAAAGAATCCCTGGAAGTGCGGTCTAACAAGAGTGCAAGCTTTGAAGAGGAGTTCCTCTTCCAAACCTAAGATTATGGTTTAGGTGCGCAAGGGTATTAACACTTAGATAGGATGGTGCATCACGGTACTGAAACCATATCCCCTCGCGGGCGTCATAGAGGCAAAGCCACCAACAGCTGTGGAAGCATATCTTGAATGAACACCACATAACGTTCACTATTCAAATGATGTGGCAGCAAATAAGATCGCATTAGCTGATCTTGTACAATTACAGCCCACAAGCTGACAGAGAATACATAGTTTGCTGTCAGTCCAGACGTGGTTACTACGGCTGTTGAAACCACCATCGATGGTGAAAAAGGATTCACATGTGAACAATAAAAACTATAGCAGGTATACCACATTAGCACTGCGCTGGGTCATCCACAAAGAGGAATGAAAACTGGTTCAAAATCGCTTATCCCCTTTGTTTATGATACTAAACCACTCCACCACTACTCTTCACACTATTGTTGGAACTGTGCATTTCATAGGAAGACGACAGGTGCTTATGATGAATTACCTCCTTCACCATCAAATACCATCCCCTCAAATTCTACAGCCCGAACAGTACTTTGTGAGGAACCTTGGCCAGCCCTCCTTTGGCTTCTAGGAACCAGTTTTTCCTAAATTTCTGTCCACTGCGATAAATTTCTTCTAATTAATAGGACGCCTGTTGCGAAACTTAACTCTGCACCTTCTTTAGACTTTCCTGACACTAAACCAAGCTACACTGCGCATTTAATACGTGGCTGCAAGTTGACACAAAGCCTAAAGCTCAGTCTTTAACAACCGTTTGAACAGTCGTAATCTGTATCCTGCTCACGACTCAGATGGTTGTTTACTGTCTTTCAAGGTAAACTCAAAAACGTCGATGTGACATGCTATTGGTTATTACAAAAATTAGCAGTTTAACAAACATGTGCCTCATACTCGTATTGATGATTCAAGACTTCGTAACGCCAGAATATTTCATTTCCGATTGTTGGTTCCTTTTCTCGAAATACTGATTTCACGATACTCTATAATTTTCTATAATTATAGCCTCAAGGATTTGTGACGCCCTATATAGGGGTTATCTGTATGACCGTGGGATAACAAATGGTCCAGTCACATTCATGTGCCCACGGCCTATGTTCCAAGACAACGTTCAATAACCACTCACAGACGGCCGGTGGCAGTACTAATAGTGGAGGGTGCATAAAGCGTATCGGGGGACGTGGAGAAAGTACAGTCGTTGTCGTAATGCGGAAACGGGCCGATTTATCTGGCATCTAAAAGGGCGTCATCATTGGCTTTCGGATCGAAGGTGGAACCATTTTCGAAACGGGTAAGTTCATAAGCTGTTCGCGTGCCACTGTGGTTAAAGTATACCGTGTATGGCAAAATGACGCTGTCCAGAACCGACGACGAGACAACTGTGATGCACGTGGGCCATAGAGGACAGGGGTGAACGACGGCTACGGCGATGCGTGCGGGCGAATAGGCGTGCATCTGTTGAGCAGCTGACCGTCCAGATGAACCAAGAGATGCATCTATCCTTGGGGACCATGTCCACCCCTACATGCAGTTTCCTTTCTCATTATCACTATGGCATCTACTGGCAGGGCAATGCGACTTGTCACACAGCTCGCACTGTACGTGTGTGGTTCGAAGGGCACCAGGATGAGTTCACCGTAGTTCGCTGGCCAGGATACTCACCGGATTTAAATCCAGTCGAGAATAGATGGGACCACCTCGATAGGGTTGTTTGCGCTACGGATTCCCACTCGAGAAATCTAGCGCAGCTGGCCACTGCAATGCAGTCGGCATAGCTCCACATCTCTGTCGGTACTTTACAGAATTTCGTTTACTCTCTTTCTGCACGTTTCGCAATGGTCCGCGCTGCAGAAAGGGGTTATTCAGGCTTTTGACAGGCGGACACGTTAATGTGACTGGACCGTATGATGTTCTTTATCTTCCGCAGGTGTTTGCCGGTAACACAAGCACATAGGCGCCTTGCGTTAGCATAAGGGTGTGTATCACAGGTTACTGCATTGGTTACCGACAACTCTGTAACAAACCCTCTACATAGTAAGTGAACAGGACTTGTTACAGATGGTGAAATATTCCATTGAGTGTACATATTAATGAATATCTGAACGGGAAGAACCATATAGCTGAGTTAAAGAACTACATCCAGTAAGGCTTGCTCTTTGTATAATTTCTAGTTTGGGGAACACAGAAATTAGAATCTTTGCATATTTTAGATATTTTCCCACATTAACCCTTTTCGGAATAATTTTATGTGGTAACTCTTCATACAGTGTGATGTGTGCAGCCAGAGTGTGCACTATTCCTCCGGCCTGCTACTGATGTAAAAATTACTGTAGGTGTGATCCCGTTGGTTTGCATTGGACTGCACCGCATGTCGTAATAAGTACACCACGCAGTGTTTTCGAAAGCTTTGACAAGCGTTATTTACCTGCCGGGATATTTTATGCGCGGTGTTCCATGTACCCATTGCTACTAAATATCAGCCTATCCCAAGATGCCTAAATAAAAGTGAAACGCGTTATTGGGGAATAATAAAAGGTTTTAACAGTGCAACCAAGTCTGATTGTTTCTTCATTTCAAACCGTAAATCGCTTATTTCAGAAACTAGTTGTTTTGAGCGTTTTTAAGTCAGTTTAAACTGGGTTGGGGAAAAATGATACAACCGAAAACCGGTTGTTTCGGCGATAAGTGCCATCCGTAGCACACATTCGATTCTATTCAGCTGCCACCAGTCAGCTGTCAGTCTGTGTGACAGTCTTATGAGTCACAGAGAATTCACATCAAGGCTGTTCCATGATGTGCCGCCTAATATTCGACTGGTAAGTTTAACTAAGCGGCACCAGCCAGCCAGAAGCATTCCACTGCCTTGTAATGCCGCTGCTGCCACTGATGTGAAGACCTGAGCGTCGTCGATCAGCATTTCGCTGGGGCTCAATCGAGGGTGACTTGCTAGCTGCCAGCCACATTCGCTGCTTGGGAGACGCACATCGTGCTGCTCCTGGCTGTACCCGTGAGCGGCTACCGGGTTTAGTCGTCTATTACTGGCAGGCTAGGGTATGCATGTGCATGGCTACCGTCATCCTCTGTGGAGTTGTTGGCCGATGGCCTGAGCGCGAACTCCGATGTCTTCTAGAGCGTCAGCTCGCCACGCCGCCAGCGTCCCGGCTGGGTTGGCGACGCCTGCAGAGCTCCGGGTCGGCATCCTGCAAGACGTCACCCCTGCTGAAGGTGCGAGTTCCGACCTCGGACATGCGACGTACGCTACACTGAACTGGACTAGTCGGTAACTCCCGGCCACGAGCGTCGCTTCCGTCAACGCCACGGAGGAGCTATCAGCACTGTATGAATTATAAAAACAAATGTATTTACAGCCAACTCTGTATCACTGACGCCCTCGGGCGTTTCACCAGACCACTGTCCTGGAGTCCGAGCTCGATACTCTGCGTCCTTATGGACCGCACCTTTCTGGATCTGCATAGTCCGAAAGCCATACGGTGAGACGCCAGCCGCATATGCTAGTCACTTAGGTGGTGAAATTATTCTGCTGCGTTGGATGAAATGGGGTCCCTGGCAAGTCTGCCACCATTTTTCAGCAACGCATGATACAGAAACATACTCTCCGGTAATGCACATCCATTTATCCATCGAAAGAACCCCACAGACGACGTTAACCTCCATTGAGACAATGTCCCACGGACTTGAGAATGCTAGTACGGACCCCCACCTGGTCTCAGACACATTGAGGGTATGTAGGACACCACAGATCAACATATGAGACGAAAGGAGCTACGTTCGATCAATTTCCGAGAGTTGTGGTCAACAACTTCGTGGATGGGATGGCTTCACAATGCACTCCGTGTCGTTTTCAGTTCGTGCCGCATGTAGTCGTGGTGGTCGTCGTCCACAGGACCTATCTGGGTCGCAATTACTGCTAGGCAGACGTCTATTATTTAGCTGGTTCTTATTATACATGGCCACCCCCTATGTTCGACGTCAACTTGACGGCGGGTGGCAGTACTAGTAGTGGAGGGTATGTAAAGCGTGTTGGGGGGGATGCAGTGAACGGTTCAGTCGTCGTCGTAATGTAGAAATGGAACGATTTATCTGAAGTGCAAAAGAGCTTAATTATTTGACTTTTGAGCCAAGGATAGAAGCATTTCTGGAAACGGCTAAGTTCGTAAACTGTTTGCATGCTTCTGTGGCTAAAGTATACCGTGCATGGCGAAATGGCGCTGTCCAAAACCGGCGCCGGGCAACACAGGCCATAGACGTCAATGGCGAACGACGGCTGCGGCGATGTGTACGGGCGAAAACACGTGCAATTCTTGAGCAACTGACCGCCCAGATGAACCAAGGCACTAACAATAATGTCTCCTCAATGACCGTTCACTGAACGTTGCTGCGTATGGGCCTCCATAGCAGGCGCCTCGTTTATACACACACGCTGACTGCTATTCATCGGCAATGAAGACTGGAATTTGCACAGCAATACTTGACGCCCACTGAGAAGCGACAGCTGGCCTTTTCAGATGAATCACGTTTTATGCTCCATAGATGTTCATTGGGGTTTATGGCGTGAAATGTATGAAAGAAAACGTCTTGCAATAATCGTCACAAGGGTCCAGACCAGAGGAGGGAGTGCTATGGTCTTCGGAATGTTTTCGTGTCATCCTCTTGGTGATCTCGGCTTTCTGGAAGGCATAATGGCGCATCTATCCTTGGAGACCACGGCATGATGGCATTTTCCAGCAGGACAATGCAATGTATCACACACCTCGCAGTGTATGTGGCTGGTTCGCAGAGCACCAGGATGATTTACCGTACTCATCTGACTACAAAACTTTCCGGACGAAAACTCAACCGATAACCTGTACGATCACATCAATCGGGCTGTTCGAGTCGTGGATCCTCACCCGAGAAACCCAGCGCATCTGGCCACGATACTGGAGTTGGCTTGGCCCCATATCACTGTCGGTATCTTCCAGAACCTCAATGAGTCTCTTCCTGCACATCTCGCGTCGCGAAAGGTCGTTATTCAGGCTTTTGACGGGTGGTCATATTAATCTGAATGGACCGTGTACATACTCGTCACGTCATACATCTAAGAAATTATCTTTAATTCTAGACAATTTTTCAAACACATCTCTTCAAGTTCCGGTATTTCAGAATTCAACCAGCTTCGGAAGAAGTTTCATTGAAAAGCAAATCAGTTCTGTAGGCTCAGCAATGATAGTAGCACATGGGAACGAAACCAGGCTTACCCTATCTATCGTCAGGGATCGATCATTTTACACCGAGACAGCACCGACATGAGGTAGGAAGGCTATCTCCTGTTCACTGGTTCCTGTTCTTGCTGTTACGGTTCGGTACAGTAAGCCGGCCGCTATGGTCGAGCGGTTCTAGGCGTTTCAGTCCGGAACCGCAGGCTGCTACGATCGCAGGTTCGAATCCTGCCTCGGGCATGGATGTGTGTGATGTCCTTAGCTTAGTTAGGTTTAAGTGGTTCTAAGTCTAGGGGACTGATGACCTCAGATGTTAAGTACCATAGAGCTTAGTGCCATTTGAACCATTCGGTACAATCGCCGTATTTACAATCTCCTTCTGGTTGTAGTTCTTGATAAAAATGAAAGTGTTTTTTAGGAAATACAGTTCTGTCAGTATGTTACCGTCGTCATAGACGAGCGCCGTCAGGCTTGAATCTCATTATCTCGCAGGGTAGAGCTAGCTGAAATGTGTTTAGTGGGTTTCCTGCACAATGTTTGACATAGAAATGATTTATTTGATCTACAACCCCAGAAAGACAAGTTAGGGTTTAGTAATGTTTCGTTGCTTAGCGCAATCCCTTTGATCATTGCATCAGCCAGAACACCCGGCGCCGTTCCAAGCGTCTTACCGTGTGTGTGTGTGTGTGTGTGTGTGTGTGTGTGTGTGTGTGCGTGTACAAGCAAGGTCATACCCGGTCAGCGACTGTGTCTTGACGGGGAACTACACCAAAGAGGGGAGGCGCGAGTTATTACAGGCAAGTTTGGCTGGTGGAACTGTCTAACAGAAATGCTGAAAATCTTAACTGGAAGGTACTCTAAAAAAAGGGCGCTGTGTATCTCATGAAAATAAAACTACAAGAATGGGCTTTCGGGACGAAAATCACGAATGTCCTTCCTATCCTCGATATCGATTCTGCATAGGTCGTTAATATTCAGCTAAAGAAATGAGCAATAGAGCAAGATTGGGTTGGAACGATCATGGTAAATTCAACAGAGATATTAAAGCTTAAGTTTTTCAGTGAACAATGGAGGATACAAGATGAGAAACGTTTAGACAGACAGGAAAACTAAGCGATGTATAAGGGAGAAGAAAGGTGTGGCAGACTTAGTTACGCCTGTAATAAAAACGGAACTACTAGAGTATGACAAGTAGAGAGGTGGTTAAATTGAAGACAGACCAAGAAGATCTTTACTAGATTACAAGAGATAAAAAAGATCTAGAGGACCACACCGTCAGTAAATGAAATACAGAAAGCAATAATGAAATGAAAGAACAACAAAGCTTGTGATGAACATCAGTAATACGATATGGTGTTAAAAAATGGAGGACCACAACTGGAATTAAAACTACAGTCTTTATTAGAAACGATTTGGAAGAAAGAAACCATACCTGCAAGCTGGAAATGAATGCTCCTTTATGTGCGATAAGTGAAGATGAATTTCTTTAGTGGATGATACTTATGAAACCCTAGCGATGTGACTATTTAACTGACTGATCCCAATAAATTAAGAACTAATAGGTGACTACCAATTTGGTTTCCCCAGAAATAGATTCATAGTAGATCATTTCTTCACTCTAATACGAATAGATGAGAGGGCCTGGGATTCATTGCAGATATCCACATATTATTTCTGGATTTCAATAAGACTTTCGATAACATATACTGACAGACATTGCTAAATAATGAGGTCTTCTGATAGGAATACCATGAGAAATGCCAGAATGTTCGAGTCATTAACCAATTGATATTTGTGCCCTGAAACCGGCCCATCAACGCACGCTTTAATGGCTGTAAATCGGTTTGTTTCCAATCAAAAGGCGCGCACTTTTCCGGAATGCTTCGCTACAATTTCCTGAGCTTCGGATTCTGCGCTTCTTGTAGAAAAATCAAACTAGTTTGCTGTGCCAGCTGATGTACAGGGCTGAGAAATTTTACTTTGAGATTCTGTGGAAGACTCATAACTGCTACCGACATCAGAGAATTCACGCTCTCTGTCACTTCTAATGAACAACTCCAGCATATCTGTATCTGTTCAACTACGACGATGTAACAGTTCTCTCGTAGAACAGAAGAACGTGAAGTTGATACTGACAAAAACCCTCAAAGCGAAGACGAAATATGCAGTGGGGGATCACAGCAGCAAAAGTAGACGCACATTTGAACTAAGTAGTCGGAACTCTGAAAATATCTGGAAGAATGGTCGGAGATTCAACCCTGCGTTTCAACACATCTAGCGTACGCGAGTACCAGTGGTTCAGCGCGTTTAAAATCGTCTGCAGCAGTGAGAGGACCTACGGAACAATAGGCGTCTAGTCTATAGTTAGAAGAGAAGACAAGCTGGACTACCGAAGGTACCGGCATATGTCTTTGTTGTCAAGGCATTGTGCTTCTAAACCGCGGTAGCTCTGTAGCAGACAAATTAAAGCAAAGCCATTATATTTTCAGTTGCTGCATTTACTGCAATTTCTTTCTTTGAAAGTGAGATCCAGTCAACTTCATACTCGTTGTTTACATATGTATTACGAAATATAACAATAAGCTCCCAGTGGTGCTACTGTTGCAAAACTGTGGGTTCCATGCTCTAAAAGAATAGTTTACTTAATTTTTTATTTATGTGAAAAATGGCAAGCTGCAGTGTCATAAAAGTTAAACTCGATAAATCAGTTCTAACATCGGAAGAAGAGGGAAAGATACTGTTGTCCTTCATAGCGTTAATATTCAAGAATGGAAGTGCGAGAAGTGTTGAAAGAGATCCGCAAGTTTTCGAGTGCACACATCTCGAAGCGCCGTGTGTTTTCATTGTACTCGTATTAGAAGGGCCAACAACTGTGAGAGAATTAAATTGTGTCCCATTTGAGGACAGAAATTCGATAACAAAAATACTCGCAGCATTTCTCGCAACATTTGATTATTATGGAATAGAGAGTGTGATATTAGAGAGCACATCGTTCGAAAAATAGAAGGCTCATATCGAGAAGAAAATTGATTCTATGTTTGTAAAGCGGAGTTCTGCAAAGTACTATGAAAGAGGGTCGTTTACAAAAAGAGACTGCTTGCAAAACGCTCGTCCGTCTCATTTTAGAATACAAAATTTTGAAAAACAGAGCCCTCAGTCGCGAACACAATTAATTTGAAACCTAGGTTTCGGTGTCACAAGGGACACCTTCTTCGGACAAAATAAAAATATACGTTATAGCATAACGTACCAAAAAATACGAAAGCTGCGGTCATACCTGACAGCGTCAGATAGTTTGAATTAAAACAAAATGCAACAGAGGCGCAAGCCACTAGGGGCTGCCATGTGTCCTCTGCTACAGTTTTGTGTTGTTTTTTATTTTAATTCTGACTATCTGACGCTGTCAGATATGACCGCAGCTTTCGTATTTTTTGGTCCGTTATGCTGTAACATTTATTTTTAATTTTGTCCGAAGAAGGTGTCCCTTGTGACATCGAAACCTAGCTCACAAATTAATTGTGTTCGCGACTGAGGGCTGTGTTTTTCAAAATTTTGTTTTATACAACAGTCGCTGATTGATAGCCATGTTAAAAACCTTACCATTTTAGAATATTGTTCAGATGTGTGGAAACCGTAGTAAGCATTACTAAAGGAGGATACTGAATGTATAATGGTCACAGATCTGTTGATTCGTGGAACAGCAACACCAGAATGGCGTGAAGAAAGACGCCAATTACACAGCGAAAATCTACTTGTTAAGTCTCAACAACCAACTTCAAGTGAAGGATCTTCAACGCTGTATGTATCGCTTTGTGAAGATCAGTCATTCTTCCTGCACTCCATACGTAAATAAAATGGGTAGAAACACTTACGTGAGAAGCACCCTCTACCATGGATTTCAGATTAGTTTTCCAGGATATGGACGTACAAGCATAAGCCCCCACAAGAGGTGCTTCCCCCATGCCCCTCCGCTCTACAGAGGAATAACCATTAATTCTCAGGGGTATAATAAGTTTTTTGTGTCACCTCTAAAATTTATTCTTACGGCTTGAAATGTCTCTAAACTAAAAAATTGAATTTTAAAACATTAAAAGCTTAAAAGTTAATGCTTTACGATACTGTAAGTATCGATACTGTTATACTTGTGTTCTCGAGGTATCCTCGCAATTTTGGACTTCTTGTCGGCACTAAAAACCGTATCAGATCTGGTTCTGGAATGACTTTACCTGTGATATGCTACAAACGTAGCATATACATACTCTAAGCAGAGTACCCGATGTTATTCAATCTGTATATTGAGCAAGCAATAAAGGAAACAAAAGAAAAGTTCGGAGTAAGTATTAAAATCCATGAAGAAGAAATAAAAACTTTGAGGTTCGCCGATGACATTGTAATTCTGTCAGAGGCAGCAAAGGGCTTGGAAGAGCAGTTGAATGGAATGGACAGTGTCTTGAAAGGAGAGTATAAGATGAACATCAACAAAAGCAAAACGAGGATAACGGAATGTAGTCGAACTAAGTCGGGTGATGCTGAGGGAATTAGATTAGGAAATGAGACACTTAAAATAGTAAAGGAGTTTTGCTATTTGGGGAGCAAAATAATTGATGATGGTCGAAGTAGAGAGGATATAAAATGCAGACCGGCAATGACAAGTAATGCGTTTCTGAAGAAGAGAAATTTGTTAACATCGAGTATAGATTTAAGTGTTAGGAAGTCATTTCTGAAAGTATTTGTATGGAGTGTAGCCATGTATGGAAGTGAAACATTGGACGATAACTAGTTTGGACAAGAAGAGAATAGAAGCTTTCGAAATGTGGTGCTACAGAAGAATGCTGGAGACTAGATGGGTAGATCACATAACTAATGAGGAGGTATTGAATAGAATTGGGGAGAAGAGGAGCTTGTGGCACAACTTGACTAGAAGAAGGGATCGGTTGGTAGGACACATTCTGAGACATCGAGGGATCACCAATTTAGTATTGGAGAGCAGCGTGGAGGGTAAAAATTGTAGAGGGAGACCACGAGATGAATACACTAAGCAGATTCAGAAGGATGTAGGCTGCAGTAGGCACTGGGAGATGAAGCTTGCACAGGATAGAGTAGCATGGAGAGCTGCATCAAACCAGTTTCAGGACTGAAGACCACAACAACAACAACAACAACAACAACAAGCAGAGTATAGACATTAATTTTAAACTTTTTTTCGCACTTGACGACGGTGGCTCAGGGAAGTATCGGAAAGCGTCAGTGCGATTCGACTATACGTGTTGCAGTGCAAGAACAAGAAGTGCACGCCAGAAATGGCAGCGACAGACTGTGTTTGTTTGCGGTGGTGGTTGGCCTTGCTGGACACCTGCCAGGTACTCGGGGAACTGGCTGGCGCTGCCAGCTGCAAACACCGCTGTTGCCTGCCTCCCCCCCCCCCCTCCTCCCTCCCTTACACCCGTCTCTCTGTACACAACATACGTCTTCGAACGCTTTTTCTGATTAAGTTATTCATAAGGAACAAAAATCTAACGAAAAAAGTGGACTGAGAAGAAATCAAAGAAAGACAAAAGCGTTGAGTAGCAACAGAAGTGAGGTTAACGACAAACTTGCCATGGTAACGGCGGCCGTGTAAAAGATGAAATAAAGGTAGCAGACTAGCACAGGCGAATAGAGCATTCTTCACCAAGAAGAAGTCTGCTGGTTTTAAGGACAGGGCTACATTTAAGAAACAAATATTTGAAAATTTATGGAACACAACATTATGTGGAAGGAAAACACGGGTTGTGAGAAAACCGGAAAAGAAGAGAATCGAAACATCTGAGGTGCTGAAAAATGTAAGAATTGATAAGAAATGAGTTTTTGCGGGGAATTGGTGAGGAAAGAAGTAGGTCGAAAACACTGACTAGAGGTAGGAACAGGATGATAGGACGCGTGTTATGATATCAGGGAATGACTTCCATGGTACAAGTCGGCGGTGTAAAGCGTCAAACTGCAGGGGGGTGACAGAGATTGGAATATATACAAGTAACTGAGGACGCTGGTGTAGGTGCTACTCTGAGAAGAAGAGATCGACACAAGATATTCGCTCGCATCACATCTGTCATGAGACAGATGACTCAAGGAACAGAGATAACGAAACAGATACTCAGCAATAAATCACTCGCTCTGCAACGCAATGTCCCTTAATGGTATTTCGTAATCGGCATCAGCCATTCCACATCCGCTGCTGGAAAGAGAGCTCCTCTAGCCTTCTTCACAAAACTGACCCAGCGTGTTTTCGAATCCTCGCACCTTCCATTAGGTCGTCGTCTTAGTTTACTTCACAAGTGGCAAAGGTCTAATCGACCATACGCCTGCTCTAAGAGCCTCTTCCATTTATTTCTGTTGAGTGCATTTTTCTATTTTGTATTTTTTTATTTGGTCCAGTAAATTTTATATGCGCAGTACAGAACATAAGATATTGCAGTGTTTGTACATTCGGTGTCCATGTTCGTCGTATGTCCTCGTTATCTCGCCACCTAATTCTGAGTCTTCTTCTCGTTCGACTATTGTCCTACCGATTGCTATTCTAGGTAGTCTATTTTGTGTCATTCTTGGTTCAAAAGGCTCTGAGCACTATGGGACTTAACTTCTGAGGTCATCAGTCCCCTAGAACTTAGAACTATTTAACCCTAACTAACCTAAGGACATCACACACACCCATGCCCGAGGCAGGATTCGAACCTGCGACCGTAGCGTGTCATTCTTGCTATACGCCCTGCCCAGCTGAACATTCTCTTCTTCAGCATTTCGACGATGTTACGGTGTTTACAAAGCTCTCTTAATTCTTTATTTTCTTCTCCTCCATTCCATTATTTTCATCATTACCGGTCCAAAACTTTTTCTTTGTGTTTTTCTAGATTTGTACATTTTAAATGCTCATGCTCTCCACAGTCCGGTTACAGGGCGAAAACTGGCAACTGCTAAGTTTCACCTCTCTCTCGGTAGGGAAATTGTAGAAAAATATCCAACAGAATAGAGAAAAACTGGCGGAGGAATGATTTACAGGGAGGCATTTTCCTTATCTTATTGTGAGTGAACTTTCAAATGCATGGTTTACACGAAACATGGTGCTCCGAGAAACCCGTCACAGATGCAGAGCTTGCAACTTATCATTATATGTTGTAGCCTGTTTCGAGCTTATCGTAAAAAGAAGCATCTTCGGGAACTAAGAAGGATTACTGAAATTAATTAATACTTCTGAATCACTATTTAAAAATGAAAAAACGCAAAAATGTAATAAAATATATAATTTGTTTTTAACTTCACCAGTGGAGGTTGAAATCCCGCGCCAAAAAAGAGAATGGAAAATATGTAGAATAGTTTAAAAAAATATTGAAATAGTTGCCGATTTCATCTGTTCAGATAAAGGAGTTAGCTAGCAAACGGACAGATCTGGTGTTTCAGAAGGTACAGTATCTATTCTGTACATAATGTAATTACGTAGCATATACTGCGCCAATAAAACAGAACTTACACACCTTCATCTACTTACGATACGCAGTTATATTCGGATATCCCGATTTTTAATTGCGAAATCCACCTAGGTGCATAAAACAGGATTAGAAGTACATACTGTGCGTGAAACAAGTATCCAAATGCCAGAAGTTCTTGAGTTTGACCGCCTTTCCACGTGAGGAAATACACAGGCAACAAACAGACACGGTGTTCTACAATGTCTATACTGCACATGACGGAAACACACGGTATTAATTTCGCCAGTTAAATAAAAGTTGTAAATATTAATACTTTTCCAGTGTGGTGAAATTATTCTAAGGTGATCGGGTACCCTGGTTTTTGAGCAGTGAAAACTCACCAAGAACGTTAACAAGAATTGAAACTACGTACAAGTACTGTACAAAGTATTCAAACAATTAAATTTCCGCATGTTCGGGTGTCTCTCCAAATGAAGAAGTATGCTGCACAACAAAAATACTTGCTCATAAATTTAGGTAGCATTGTCCATACGAGAACAGCGATCTGGTTCTATAATATCATTGCAGTCTAGACTGTTATTTTAACCAAACAGATTTACTGTTTCAGATTATGCTATATCTATTTTGTGCATGACGTGATTACACATAATACATTACTCAAATAAAACAGAAATTGAAGATATTCAACTTTTTACGATACGCCAAAATTATTCCCACGTAATGTAAAAAATTAATGATATTCTTTTTTTTTAATTTTTTCCGTGAACTTTATTTAGGGACATGAAAGTGGTAGAAAATACATACTGCACATTATAAAAAGCGTTCAAACGCTAAAGGATTCCGAGACTGAAGCGCCTCTCTAGAGGAAGTGTATGATGGTTATAGGTGGACCTGGTTCTCCATATGCAGCAATATCTATTCCGTAACTCAAGTAAATAGCAGCCATAGATAATAAAAAATAATACGGATTCATCTCTTTACGGCGTGGTCAAACTATTGTGAAGTGAAGGACAGATTTTATGTTGGAAAATTTTCATTTCTGGCTTTGAAGTTTGCCTCAGTACAAGTAATTTTATTTATGTACTGGTAAGGTATTCAGATGCATCAAAAGTCTGCTCCAGTAGGCACTTCATTTCCCTTGCGGGTTGTTTGTGAATGACTTATTGCGCTAGCATGTACCAAGGGCACAGAGCAGGTGAGCGAACTGAACAGTGTTTGGCTCGCAAGTCACAAGCTGGGGCCGAAATGTTCAGCACAAGGCCAGGATGCCGGCGCAAGTTTTTCAGCGACCAGGAAGAAGTCCCCCAGGCAGGGGTCTGGGCGCAGGTAGTCGGGTTAGGCCTGAGTGACAGAACTCCTCAGCGCCTGCAGCAGCAGTGAAAGGGTTAACATTGCATTCGGAGGCCGTCTATTTATTTATTTATTGCAATACGTATTCTGTAGATCCAGTTCTGCGTGTTAACGCATGGATGTGGAACGAGTCAAAAACATTTACTTCATTATTACATTAGTTTCCATAAGGACAATAAACAAAGATTAATAATACAAGTTGGAAACACAAACGGTAGGATAAAATTACACTCACAAGCAGAGTTCCAGATACAACATTCTGATTATGTCCAAACAACTTTTTACAGATCACTTGTAATTCATTATTACACTAGTTTCCGTAAGGACAATAAACAAAGATTAATAATACAAGCTGAAAACACAATCGGTAAGGTAAAATTTACATTCACAAGCAGAGTTCCGGATACAACATTCTGCTTTTCTCCAAACAATTTTTTACAGATCACCAATTAATATGATTAACACAGCAAGGTATATTGAGGTAGGAATATACAATAGTATTTGGGAAATAAAATTAGCTATCTCTGCTATAGAATTCTTTTAGAGAATAGAAACTTTTTTCAAGCAAGAACTCCTTTAGATTATTTTTAAACAGTGCTTTTTTATCGCGTAGACACTTTGTATTATTTGGAAGTGCATTGAAGATTTTTGTGCTTGTGTATTTCACACCTTTCTACACCAGGGACAGATTTTTCAGGTCACAGTGTGCGTCACATTTCCTCCTTGTGTTATGGTGATGGTACATTTCATTTGTTTCATACTGAGAAGGATGGTGAAGCATGAATGTCATGATTGCAAAGATATATTGTGAAGTAGTGGTTAGGATCCGTATTTGTTCCTTGCGTACCACAACGAATGCAAATGGATGTTGATGATGGCCATCGGTACGTAGTTGAGTGAAAGTTTAATCATTTAATAACAGTTATGTGATGAATATCACCACAAAGTTTGGTAAATATCGGACTGGTGCTTCTTGCTGTACCACTCACTATTATCGTCAGTGTAGAACAAACTCCCGTGTCCCGTTATATACAGGATGAATCACCAAAAACTTGCACCACAAATATTGCGGAAATGGAAAATGCTATTGATGCGTGGTTTTCACAGAATTGATTAGTAGTAAAGCGTTCGTATTGTTAGCCAATAAACAGATTGTAATAATGCTGTGAAAACCTATTTTTTGTACAAACATACCTTCTTTATGTGTAACAATGTCGATCGACATTAACAAGCTAAAAGTATGGAACATGAGCATGTCAGTGGTGTTTGATGCAGGATTCTAGTCCGAGTCGTTCACGAGATATCGTACTTGAAAAGTTCCAACACCGACACTTGTACAATACCTGTGGTATCACACACTAAAGAACAGTACAAGTGCTTTCACTGGTTATGTAGATTCTGACCAGTAATGAGACTATTGACCATCACAGGTTGTGCTCAAACTGATTACTGGCAGCGGCATTAACACTTCCAGTCTAGCGTGGAACCACCGCTGCACACGTGGTAGCACTTCAGCGGAGATGTCCGGGCAGGCTGCAGTAAAACGTCGTTGTGTATCATCGGGTGTAGTTGGTGTATCGTTGCAGACAGCGTCTTCCAGCTTTCCCCCCAGAAACAAATCTACAGATGTCAAATACGCGGAACGGGTCGGCCGAAGTACATATCCTCTGCGCCCAGTCCAACGATTTGGAAACAATTCGTGAAGACATGCTGTAGTACTACGTGCACCGTGGGCTGGACAGCCTTCATTTTGGTACCGCAGGTTCCTTCTAGTCTGCAGAGGAACGTCTTCTAGCATCAGGGGAAGATTGTCTGTTAGGGCGCTGCGATTCTTGTGAGCGTTCAGTGTTCCGTGTATGAAGCACGTAACTAGGAGCCGATGGTTCAGTATCTCACACCACACGTTTACAGTCAATGGACGTTGACGTTCCACCTGAAGAAGCCAACGGGGACTATCAACAGACCAACAGCGCATGTTTCGGCGGTTTGCCTAGCCATGATTGGTAAATATGGCTTTATCACTAAACAAAATACAAGACACAGCGGGAGTATCCTTCCTTAATGCCCATGTACAGAAGTTAACACGATTCCCATAATCGTTTCCATGCAGCTGTTGATGGAGAGAGATGGGGTAGGGTAGGAACCTATGTCCATGGAGAATGTGCAGGATACTTGCCTGACCCATGCCGCTTCCTTGAGCGATTGCGCGCGCTCTAACGCGTGGATCAATTGCAACAGCAGCAAAAACATTAATTTCCCTCTCTTCCATCCTTCTGTTACGTTGTTTAGATGTTACACTACCACTTTTACGTAACTGGTTGAAGAGGTTGATAAATAAATGCTGAAGTGAGTGACGTCTAATGGGATATTTTGTCGCACACACTACAAGAACGAACTGCATTCTTCCTACACTCTCCATACACCACAAGCATGTCGGCTTTTTCTGCATTGGTAAATCGCATCGTCTGCTTACGTCTTACTGCTTGGACTGCCACACGTCAACTGGCTAGCAAGTCGCAATGCACTCTAGGAACACACAAACACACTGTAAGCAAACGTAACATCGTATCTAGCAACCACGCAGGTTGAATGGCACAAACAAGTGCCGGTCTGGAAACTTTTCAAAATACGACACCTCGTAAACGACTCGCACTAGAATCCCGCAACAAATACCACTGACATTTTAATTTACCCCACTTTCAGTCTGTTAATGTAAATGGGCAAAGTTCCATTTAAAAAAAGTGTACGTTGGCACAAAAAGCACTCTTTCTAAGCATTATTACAATCTGTTTATTGACTAACGATATGGGCCCCTGACCACCAATCAATTATGCTAAAGCCACGCATCAATAGCTCTTCCCGTTTCCGCAATGTTTGCGGTGCACGTTTTAGGTGATTCACCCTGTGTATCTTTAATACCACCCGTAACATTTCCGATGAAACTCATTCTTGATTACTTCTTTCCGATGGGTTGATGTTAGTTTTTCACGCTATTGATCTCGAAGTTAGATAGCTCCACCTCCAGGTAGTTCTATCGCGTCGCCCCAGGGTTGACCATTTGTGTCAGGATTGTCCAGCAGTTTTACAGTTATATTGTTACTCAAGTAAGCTGGCCGTGGTGGCGAGCGGTTCTAGGCTCTTCAATCTGGAACCGCGCGACCGCTACGGTTGCAGGTTCGAATCCTGCCTCGGACATGGATGTGTGTGATGTCCTTAGTTTAGTTAGGTTTATGTAGTTCTAAGTTCTAGGGGACTGATGACCTCAGATGTCAAGTTCCATAGTGCTTAGAGCCGTTTGAACCACTTTTTTCTCAAGTAAAATAGGTACGTGCAGATCGGGAGTATAACGTGAGACACCACAGGTTTGGTATGTTAAATGAGACATACCCCCTATCGAGGCACCTAAACATAAAACTGTCTAGCTTCGAAATCGGTGATGTGTAAAACTGGCGCTAATATACCTGAAGAGAAAGAAAAAAAAGTCTCTCCTCTACACTAAGCAACCGACATTCGTGAAGTCTCCGGCAACATGGAACAAATAAGAACAGCTATTTCTGTTCGTGCTTAAGTTCACATCAGTCCATCACATCGCCCATGCCTCATAGTCCTGCCGCATCTCCTATGTTCAGAGCTCCATTATGTTACCTCTTACTCAATTTGGTGCACATCTACCATTGAAAGTGCCGTTACCGGCATCATCTCTTAACAGAATCCGTCACATAGGACGAGCAATCCCATCATCGTGTCTACGTAATTTTAACAATTATCTTTCATTTCACGTATTTTGGTTGCCGTAAATATTTCAGTAAGTCAGATCGTTGCTTTCTGAAATCGCCACAAACTTTCCTGACTATTCTAAAAAAAGTTTAAGAAACATTCGCACAAATAACTGTCAGAAAGACGAAGAAATGATTACAACTGTTATCTGCCCGTCCCTCTTTGCGATTTCATTTAATAACAGGAAACATAAATCACTATACAAACCACTTGAATGTAACAAACTGCTTGCGTTCCTTTCCTTTTCAGTCTTTTAGTAACTGCTGCAGAGTGCTGTACAAATTGTGTGTTTCCAAATACTCTAGGACGGAACACGTCCTTTCAAAAAGGAAGTATAGATTATCCGAGTAGTGTTGATTACTGCGATGACTACTTGTGGAGTTTGTTATTTTTGTTGTTACAGGCCAGTAACGAAATATAGGGAAAGGAGACGGTGAAAGCGGGAACCGGCACGTAAATTACTACTATCGAGAAGCATCCATGCTTGACAAATTTACCGTCTCCATCCGACTGATGCATATCCACAATAGTGTCGTGTGGTCTGACTCCATAGGGTACTTTGTGTTTTAACCCAGCCTGTTTCCAGCCGAAAGGAAATGATGATAATGTCGTTTAGTGCCAGGTTTCAAATTTCTTGGAGGGTGATAGACTTTGCGATCCTCTGACGTCGAATCATTGGGAGCTTAACATACTGGAGACTATGATCATAGAGTGGACTGTAATGGCCCTTTCTGAAATCCCCTGAGGTACTCAAAAATTTATTTTTACAGTCGACAGTTTCACTCCCTTAAGAACGCCGTGTACGCCTGTGGCGTAGTTTAGGTACAGCACTTCCTAAACCAGTTATCTGTCTGCGCTTGACACAGAGCATACGTTCTCTTCCTTATAACTCCTATGACCCTGAAATACTCACAGTGAACGCATGAATGCAGACAATGACACGCGGATTGGAAGCAGGTTGTGTTTTCACACGACTACCGCTTTACACTGGCTCACGCACGCTGGTTGGCATGTCACACTTAACAACATCGTGGTGAGTGCTGCGTTGCATCAAGCACTTGCAACATAATACGTCGTGTTCTAGACAAACAGCTGTCAAATAAGGTTAAAAAAAAGAAGGCAGCACCCTCCTTGATTAAATGTTACAATTCGAAGAATGTTGCGAAAATTCAGTGTCCTCCAAATACAGTACTTATCTTCCATGTAGAACCAGTGAAAGAGAAAATTTATTAATATAGCTTGTCTGCTGCAACGGACTCCACAGTAGAAATTGGTGAAATTAAACTATGTGATCAAAAGAATCCGGACACCTAGCTGCAAATGACAAGTTCGTGGCGCCTTCCAACGGTAATGCTGGAATTCAATATGGTATTGGCCCAACCTTAGGTTTGATGACAGCTTCCACTCTCGCAGGCATACGTTCAATCAGGTGCTGGAAGGCTTCTTAGAAAATGGCAGCCCTTTCTTCACGGAATGTGTATTGAGGAGAGGTATCGATGTCGGTCGGTGAGGCCTGGCACGAAGTCGGCATTCCAAAACATCTCAAAGGTGTTCTGTAGGATTCAGGTCAAAACTCTGTGCAGGCCAGTCCATTACAGGGGTGTTACCTTCGTGTAACCACTCCGCCACAGGCCGTGCATTATGAACAGGTGCTCGATCGTGTTGAAAGATGCAATTGCCATCCCCAAATTGCTCTTCAACAGTGGGAAGCAAGAAGGTTCTTAAAACATCAGTGTAGGCCTGTGCTGTAATAGTGCCACGCAAAACAATAGGGGGTGCAAGCCCCCTCCATGAAATACACGACCACACCATAACACCACCGCCTCCGAATTTTACTGTTGGCACTGCACACGCTGGCAGATGACGTTCACCGGACATTCGCCATACCCACACCCTGCTATCGGATCGTCACATTGTGTACCGTGATTTGTCACTCCACACAACATTTTTCCACTGTTCAATCGTCCAATGTTTACGCTCGTTACACCAAGCGAGGCGTTGTTTGGCAATTACCACCTTAATGTGTGGCCTATGAGCAGCCGCTCGACCATGAAATCCAAGTTTTCTCACCTCCCACCTAACTGTCATAGTACTTGCAGTGGATCCTGGTGCAGTTTGGAATTTCTGTGCGATAATCTTGATAGATGTCTGCCTATTACACATTATGACCCTCTTCAACTGTCAGTGGTTTCTGTCAACCAACAGACGAGGTCGGCCTGTACGCTTTTGTGCTGTACGTGTTCCTTCTCCTTTCCACTTCACTATCACGTCTGAAACAGTAGACATAGGGATGTTTAGGAGTGTGGAAATCTCACGTAAAGACATATGACACAAATGACACCCAATTAGCTGACCACGTTCTTGAGTTCCGCGGAGCGCCCCATTCTGCTCTCTCACGATGTCTAATTACTGAGGTCGCCGATATGGAGTACCTGGCAGTAGGTGGCAGTACAATGGACCTAATATGAAAACCAAACGGTTTTGGGGGTGTCCGGATACTTTGGATCACATAGTGTATTTTCAGAAATCAATGGAAGTTCTAATGCTATGTCAGTCCTCAGATCGTATCCTTCCGCATGCGCTTTCATGGATTTTCCATCGTTATATCGCCCTACAAGCTCACGATCCCTGCACAACATACAACAGACAGTACCTATCTAAGCATCCAGGACTGAAAAACTAACTGAACTGCCGGCCAGGGTGGCCGAGCGGTTCTACGCACTTCAGTCTGGAATTGCGCGACCGCTACGGTCGCAGGTTCGAATCCTGCCTCGGGCATGGATGTGTGTTGATGTCCTTAGGTTGGTTAGGTTCAAGTAGTTCTAAGTTCTAGGGGACTGATGACCTCAGATGTTAAGTCCCATAGTGCTCAGAGCCATTTTTTGAACTAACTGAACTGCTCAAAGCGAAAAAAACTCCAGACGCAAGAATTGTTCATACTATCAGATGTTACACTGCCTAAAGTCGAAGTATTGTCCCTTTTCTATCTCTAATTTTTCGAGAATATATTCTGTGCAGTGACAGTTCTGTCTGTCTGGGAAAGAGCGCCACGTCAGTCTTATTTGCGGGGTATAAATGGGTGTAAGCAATTACATACCTGAGTTTATAGTCTAATCTCGACCTTAACGGCATTCCTCTAGAGAACGAAATTTCTGTAAAACAATCAGCAGGGTTTCAGCAAACACACATGGAAAACATCGCGCTTCCTTCACACACGATATTTATTTGCATGTATTAGATGCAGGTAAACAGCTACGTTCCGTCTTCCTGGGCTTACGAGAGACACTGATCACACTGTCAACTGACAACAAAGTCGCCATTATACTGAATGTCCTAAATATGCAATTAGTCACAAGAAATTTTGATTAACAGAACGCACAGTGTTATTTAGTGTGCTGTGCAGAAAATACAGTAGTATCAGATATGCCCAGGGCAGGTGTTGCGGGAACGCCTATGCCCTTTGTGTATTCAAATGATGCAAGTGGAAACACTGCAAGAATGCATGCTTGGACAGAAATGCAGGTGCTAGCCAAGCCTGCAGGTTGCGCTGGTGCATTTGACCACGGAGGCACCTGTACAACGTCCGCAGTACGTAGCAAGTATCAGTCGTGGTGAGAACAGTATTCTGTGTAGTTGTGCGTGCGTTTGTCGGAACTAAGTGAATTCGAACTTAGGCGAATTGTCGGTGTTCGTATGGTGGATGCTTCCGTAACCAAGGCAGCCAAAGTGTGTGGTGCTTGATAGGTTCCCGGGAATTACGCCGGATAATATTGTAGAAGCCGCACAATATTTCAGCGAGACAACTGCCCGCCATCTTCAGGTGCTATATGTCGCGTCGCTGAGAAGCTCGCCAATTTATATGTTGGCTTTCTAGAACAGCGCAGGCGCCAGCGGGGGCATAACGTCATCAAAGACCAATCGTAAACGGTGTCGAATACCAGAGCCCTCTGCTGGAGAAACGGGTGGCGGTCTGCGGAAGCGCGCCGCGGCGCGGGAAAATGCGGCCGGGAGCGACGGACCCCGTTCGCGCGCGATTTAAGCATCTGCGCTAAGGCTTCCCATCTGCGTTGACTCGGTTCAGTTGCTAATCTGCGGCTGACGATTCCTTAGTGCCACCAAGGCTGGCTCCCAGGCTTTGTTCGTGTGAAACCCCGTGTCTCTGTTTATTAGGTCACTGCTTATACGTATTTCGAGCGCCTCTTTGATGATGGAGTCCCAGTACCTGGAAGCATACGAGAGGGTTTCTTCATAGTTCATGCCGTGTCCCCTGTCAAGGCAGTGTTCAGCAATCGTAGATTTCTCTGGCTGACCGAACCTCGTGTGACGTTTATGTTCGTCGCATCTGTCTTTAGCCGTACGACACGTCTGGACAATATAAGACTTCACACAGTGGCATGGGATTTTATATATTCCTGGTCTCCTCAGGCCGAGGTTGTCTTTAACAGAGCCCAGCATTGATTGCACTCGTGCTGGAGGCCGGAAAACACATTTAATCCGGTATTTCTTGAAAATTCTGCCCATCTTAAAAGACACGCCACCGACATACAGTAGAAAAACCAATCCCATGGTGTTCTCTGCTTCTTCAGGCTGTTCTTGAGGTTTGTAGCGTGCTGGTCGAAATGCATTCCAGATATGCTTCTCGGAGTACCCGTTCTGGGCAAACACATAGCGGAGATGGCTAAGCTCTCACGATAAGCTGTCCTGATCTGAGATGGCTCTAGCCCTATGCACTAGCATCCGTAATACACCGCCGCGCTGTAAGGGATGATGACAGCTCGTAGCTTCTAAATACAAGTCTGTGTGCGTAGGCTTCCGGAACACACTGTGACCCAAGGAGCCGTCACCTTTTCTACGAACCAAAACATCCAGAAACGGGAGCTCACCATCTTTCTCTACCTCCAAGGTGAAACAGATGCTTGGATGGAGGGAGTTCAGATGTTCCAGAAAAGAAGGAAGCGTTGCTGTCCCATACGACCATACCACTAACGTATCATCTACAAATCTCCAAAAACATTTGGGTTTTAAAACTGCCGTCTGAAGTGCTTTGTCCTCGAAATCTTCCATAAAAAGATTAGCTACTATGGGAGACAGAGGGCTACCCATAGCAACACCGTCAGTCTGCTCAAAATACTGGTCGTTGAATAAAAAGTAAGTCGAGGTAAGCACGTGTTTGAAAAGGTGTAAGATGTCCTCTTCCAGCTTAGCTCTATGAGTTGTAATGAGGCCATCAGAGGCACACGTGTGAACAAAGAAACCACATCTAAACTCACTAGTAAGTCGGTAGATTCAAGGCGCAGGTTCTTCAGTCGCCGTATAAAATCTTCTGAGTTTCGAATATGGTGTTCACATTTCCCCACCATGGGACTCAGAAGAGAAGCCAGATGTTTAGCTAGGTGGTATGATGGGGCACCTATATTACTGACGATAGGGCAAAGCTGAACATTCTCCTTACGTATCTTTGGCAGGCCATAAAGTCGAGGCGGAACTGGTGCTCGTTCTCTTAAACTCTTCTTCAGATGGTCAGGAAGTTGGCTGGATTTGATGTCTTCCGTTGTACGACATCCGTCGGATCTTTCTGGAGACGACGATACGCTGTATCCTGTAGTAAGTCCATCATCTTGCCGAAATATCTTGCTGAAATGTTGTGCGGTTTCTACAATATTATCCGGCGTAATTCCCAGGAACCTATCAAGCAGATGCAGCGCCGGGAAAGCCTCAAACAGCACAACGTGTGTGGTGTTTCCACAGGTTGGGAGTTGCAGGATGAGGTGAAATTCCAAAGCCACTCATCAGTGATGCAAATTCCAGTAAGAGGAAAACGTGGCGTCGAACCCATAAATCCTCGGAAAAGGAGCAATGTAGGAAATTATTTTGTCGGCCAAATTCTGGCCGAGTCTTCGTCCCAAGAGTGAAACATAGCGAGGGTTCGATGATGATTTGCGTTGTATTTCATGGGCTTCATAGTTATTGTGTAAGGTCGCATTGCCGGCCGCGGTGGTCTAGCGGTTCTAGGCACTCAGTCCGGAACCGCGCGACTGCTACGATCGCAGGTTCGAATCTTGCCTCGGGCATGGATGTGTGTGATGTCCTTAGGTTAGTTAGGTTTAAGTAGTTCTAAGTTCTAGGGGACTGATGACCACAGATGTTAAGTCCCATAGTGCTCAGAGCCATTTTTAAGGTCGCATTACTGCCAAGGATACTGTGACTAATCAGGCCCATCACATGGTACAATGTTTTTTACCCAGTGATGAAGCTGTGTTCCAAGACAACACGTCCCCTGTTCACAAAACCTGCGTCGTCTGGGATTGATTTTGTGAACACGAGGATGAATAGCTGCGTCTCCCCTGGCCACTACAGTCAAAAGATTTGAAGACTGTTGAGCCTTTGTGGTGTGTTTTGGAAAGAAACGTGCGCGATCGCTATCCATTTCTGTCATCGTTACCTAAATTTGTCACTATTTTGCAGGATCTGTATGTATCCATTACGAGACGACGGGGAGCTGTTTTGAGTGCCGGCGGGTTTTCTACAATGTGTTAATCTTGTTAATGTGCTGACTTTTTCGTACTTTCATATTTCTGTTCACTCCTCGTACTTAATATGGAGCCAACAAACTAATTGTTCGCTGACTATATTATTGTCTGATCCGATGTATCGTGGCTGGAAGATTGTAAGAAGATGTAAAATGATCTGGCCAGTATTTCTCATGTGCGTGTGATATAGAAGCTCTCCTTAAATGTTGATAAACGCTAGGTAATACTCATAAACAAGAGAGAAGTCCCAATAGCAAGAAATTACCACAAGGAACGAATGGTAGGGAAGTTGTACGGGAGATTTCTGTATCTTTGGAGGAGTTCTGGATGTATTTATATGAGTTCAAGAGAAAGGAGCAAAGCAAGGATTGGAAACATGGAAACATGTGGTTTTACCACCACAGTAAATGGCAAAGACCCATAAATCATAGGGTAAGGTGATGCTGCGTGTGTTTTAGGAGTGGCATGGCTTGGTGCTAACAGATTATGCTCATATGGCTGAAACTGTTGAAACGTCCCCTTAGAAAAATTATAAATGACAGTGCTGGAAAAATTCTTACGTTATTTGAAACAGAAACAGCTGAGTAAAACTCAACGAACTCAGTTTTCTCTTTACTTATTCTGATCATCACTAAACTGACACACAAAATTTTTAGCGCAACGCAATCTGACTTTCAGTAGTCCCTACAAAAGAATGGCCCTGACTAACAATAACCTATACCCTTCATGAATCACTTACCTCACAAAAATCTTCGTTACTCGAACTACTGCAATACAGCAAGTGCCAATACTGCCAGCTAAATAAAAGATTCTAATTACTGAAGGCACTAACTACTGATAGGCATAGTTAGCAAATGAAAGATTTTGATAGAGAACAAACAATGTATTTACCTTAATAGTGTTCAAAAGTCATAATATATATATATATATGTGACATTTTATTAAACAAATTTCCTTTTTCTAACGGACACATGTCCAGATCGTCCGCTCAAAACTCTGGCATCTCTCTCGCCACATCCACCACAGCTGACGGCTCACCTCCAACTGCCCAACACTACACAAGCGAATATTCCAACAATGAGTCCAACCAGCCACAGACTGCACGCAGGAGTGTCAGTGATTTTCAAACAGAGCGCTACGTGGCGTTACCAACATAAAAACCTAAACAGCCTACTTACACTGTCACAGGAGCATAGTTTCGAAATCTCTTGTCGAGGTTACAGAAGGATATGAAAAACGAAGTATAATGGGAATGTGCCTAATGATTATTTTTCCTTCCCAGATCACCCTGCACAGGACACAATCACAAATGCTCCTTCTTTGGGCTATTCAAATTTTACCCAACTCCCACATTATCCTGAAATGATACCTATTGATTTACTCCTCTTTTCTTTGGATGAATAAACCATTGTGTATCACGCATTTCCGGAATTTTGAGTAACTTATGTGAAACGTTTTATGATCTTTCAAAATGTGGTCTTCCACAAGCAACGCCTCTGCCATGCCATCCATCATTGGGAAAATGTGTGGCATGGAAAGGTGAATATGTAGAGGCAAACTAATACCATGATCACATCTCATGAGTGCAGCTTGATTTTTTAAATGATAATTAAAGGTTTATGTCTACCACTCATATCTTTCCTGGTCAGTCTTAGCAATAACCACCGCTAACTCGTGAATCAATATGCACTGATGCATTGGTATTTGGTAGATACATCTCAGTGCCTTCCGATTCTCTGTGTAATGTCTCTTGCAACGGTCTCTCCGTGATATTTTCAGAAATTTTATAAATTATATAACTCAGTACATATCTCGAAATATCTCTTCTTATCTTACCGATTCCTAAACTTTAATATACGATGATTATCAACGCAAAGTAGTTTGAAGCCCTATTATTCCTTGGAGCGTGCATTTACTCCATGGAACAGCTTCTCTGCTATCTATGTTTTCTCTTATGAAAAGAAGGATTCAGATCTTGCCGATTAGCCGTGAAAGAACGAAGATGTATATGTACGTATTGTTGAGCTAGTCGCCATCTTGATGAGATTCTCTATGAGACTAAACTAAAGTAAGTGTGTTCGCGTATTATTTAACTGATTATTATTGACAGTGTCTGCTTACTACGCTGTGTTGCACGGGATCAGTGGGCAACGTCTGATTTACACTGGACGAACCTGCCGTTTTGTACGCTCAAGATATCCAGTTTATTACTTTCAATAAATGGGCTAACACGGTCTTACCAGCAGATCTCCGGTCTTCCCCCTGTGATCACCGAAAGTTAATAATTATTACAAATGTTTTCAGGAGATCGACTGACAATTTTCGTCCCACCGAGACTTCGAAATTGCTTCACTGCCTTATGGAATTTAAGTTAAGCTCAATTTAATCAGGATAGAACAGTACTGAACTGTGTGAATGTGATAAGCCTGCTTTGTGAATGAAAATTCCCTTAATATATGCATGTTTTTTACTATCCTGATCAGTGAAACTAAATCAGGCCGGTGTGAGAGAGGTTTTTAAATTTCAGATCCCACAAAAATATTAAATCTGCTGAGCAGGTTCTCACAGAAGTGAGTGTGCCATCTGTTGTTTTGTGCTTGCTTGCTGTTGCAGGCCTACTTTCATGCTTACTCTTTGCAGATCGTCTAAATTACAACAGACCTGTGAGATCAAAAGGTTTGACCTGTGAGATCAAAAGGTCATTTGCGAAACGTCAATCTGCTATAGCCTGGCTATTAACCTGCCACCACAGCTACCCAACACACACCGATGAACAGCGGGTGGCCGTGCACCAGTACCGCAAGTGTCTCACCCCGGAGCCAGCACACATGCGAGCGATCAAAATACTGGCAAGCACTTGCACTGTGTCTATGGGAACGTTCCGGACAACAACATCAATAGGCTGGTTTTGTGTCAAAGGAATCACGTGAAGCTGACAAGGAAACGTGCGATGCTACACTTGACGTTAGAGTTGCCAGCCTCGTCAGCAACAGGGTGAGTCTTGCCGTTAACAGCACTGCAATAGCGAGCCATATCGTGCCTCCACAAATGACGAGCCCTTTGAGCGATGAGCAGATATCCTTCCAGCAGGCAGTTATTTAGGGTGCCGTCTGGCCACTACAGGACGGTTCATTTAACTGAGGTAACCAAGAATCATCTCTCCAAAGCGTCCATAGAGCCAGCAGTCCCAGGGTCGAATCAGGACCCAGTTGAAGCCGACGCTTCTCCTGGACAACAATGCTTTCTTGTTGTATTCTGCGACTTAATTAACGGCATCCCTTGTGGTTTATAAGATGTGACTTTGTTAATGTTATCGATAGTGAAGGTTTTACTATTGATAGTCTACCTGGGAAACAGTTCTTTCTCTGTGAATCCGTTCCTGGACACATCAGAAAGTTTTTCAGTCATTTATGGAAAACGTTTGCGACGGGGCGGCAAAATAAGTGCAGTTGAAGCGTTCACACGAATGTGCATATACAAATGTTCGTTAAAAATGTTAGTGCAAATTTTGGCTCTCACATAAGTCTCAGGGGATGATTTCCACACTTGGTGCATTATTACACTGTTCCACACCCGCGCATTAGTTATAGTTTTTGAATTAATATTCACTCAGACATGAGTACAGTTTATGCTAGGGAAAAAAATTAGGCGATTATTATAGCAAAATCATTTTTCATGACACAGTTCAATCACTATTTATTGGCGTCGTCCTTTTCTTTCACACAATGAAATTAGCACTGGTGAGACGGTTTACAGTTTTACTTTAACAATAATTTGACTCCGAGACGACAATAGGTGTAATATAGGCTGCTATAATTGAAAATCACTCAATCAATTCGAACAGAACCACAAGTCCCACGGTCCTCTTTGTTCTAACAGTTTTGGGGCGAAATCACAGATCGCCGATGTATACCTCGTAATTCGTACTCACACAAATAATCGTAGCACTTCCAGTTCACCAAATATATGCTTGCACACTTTCACTATTAAATAAATCGAAATCAATCGGCGCGAAAAATTCTTACTCAAACGACCACGTAGGCCACCCACCGGCCAACTCCCCAACGACTGACCCCTGGCCAAGATGGCCGCTCGCTTATATAGGCTCGCATGTCTACCCCCCCCCCCCCCCCCCTCGTTATGCAAGTACCAATTTCACCAGTTAAGGTTACAAATTTTTACACATACATCCCTCAACAGAAATAAGTACACCATCGGGACCGCGTTAAAAAGTACATCTTATTTACCATGTTACACTGATTTCTAGGATTATTCTATCGCCCATAAATCAAGTTTTAGTTTTTGTAAAATTTCGCCACTTAGCGCAAATCTGTTTGTTTACATCTGTGCTGCAAAGTTTTAACATAAAACTGCATATAGCACTGTTTTTAGACGTAATATATAGCGATCTACACATTGCGCTGCTCAAAATCTTCATATGTATAATAATTATATAATCACGTGCGATAAATATTAATAATAATTTGCAAACAGTGAAAACTATAGCAAGTGTATAGTATAACTTAACTAGTTTAAACTACGTGTGATGCCACCCAAAATATTATGTAGTGCCATTCATTACGTCATGAATTTTCTATTGAATTTTATAAACAAATTCCCATCAAACTTTGTTTATTGCTCTTTACGGGCTTAATTATTTATGAATCTTAACATATGACTACGGCACTCGATCTGCTATGATGAGACGTTTTTAATGAGCGCTCGCTCATCCCTGTGAGCTGTTATTTATTACTTTTATTAATCTTTCAGTATTCGTGTTATTAAACAATTTTCAAGTTACTATAAGATCGATCTTTCAGAAGGTGCATATTGCTGAGCACAATCCACTGCCGCATCGCTCTTCACCGTAAGTTACATAGTTTTTGCGTAATGCGCGAAAATCCAAACAATGCCCCAAGCTGCGGGCCACGTGGCCGCCTGGCAGCGGAGGCATCAAGCCGATGCGCTTCCGCGAATAGCGCACCATGTCGCGCGCTCGCTCTCCACAAAGTAATCCTTGCATACTAGATCTATTCATCTAGTAACGGGGGTTTGTACCGTCACGCGTTCTTATAGCCTTCAAGATAGGTGGTGCTCACAAGACAATCTTTCAAGCATCTGGTGCTCTAACGTTTAATTAAACATAGATGTGACAACACAATATCTTTCTCAATGAAACAGAAGAAATAATAGTGGTGAAGCTAGCCACATAGTTTGAGGTAGCCAACAGTCTTCCCTGAAATGCCTCCAGGGTCTATGGGCTCCGCAGGGCACCTCCGTCGCGCCCCACTTCCGGCGAGGTAACAGGACCTTCGGCCATCTCCATTACACACTTGGAACTGCAATTCATCACTCATGGGCGCTCATGTGATACTGATCAACGGGCTTTCTTCTTAACTAGTTCAGGTACTGAAGTTCCTTGCCTATATCGACAGCTGACCACAACAGTCGAAACTCATACCTTAGCTTATTCTATTCCTAGGGACAATTTTTGTGCTCATGTACACTCCACATTCAAAGACGTTTTTCCGATGCTACAGGGCTCCTTGTTGACCCTTCCTGCTAACCTCTGGGCACATCATCTCCAAACAATTTCATTACCAGGTACTACTGGCTTAAACCTCGTTCAAATCCCTCTGGTGCAGTTTCCAACAATCAGTTCCTTTCTGGGTGGACTACGTCCTCTTCCTCTCCCTCTTCCTTCCTCTAAATTGTCATGGCAAGCAGCAATAAGTCGTCCATCGGTCCCTCTCTACAACACACTTGTCTGGTCAGCTCTCCAAGAATCTTCAAGGGGACGACTATACGGACGACCACAGGCATCACGCAGGGTGGTTACAGTTTCGCACCAGGCCAACCTAAGAAGGTCATCAATTGGACTTCCACGATTCCTCCCTCCGAGAAATCGATGCATGAAAATCAGATCCATGCTGGTCTGTGTATCCATTGCCAATGACAATCTGTCTTTTTATACAACAATACTATACCTTTTTCTCCTTACAGATATGCTCCAGATGGCTCCAACCACACCCGCCTCAGTTTTTGCGGCTACATCTGGGCCGTCCATACCAGGGGCTGGATGGGTTTTCCAGTCCCAGGTCCAGTCCCAGGTCCCAGCCTAGGATGCCTACTCCTTTGCAGTGGCGCCGCCATCGTTCTACGGCGAATTTTAGAGAATTGTATGACTGTCTTCCGGTGAGCTTAAAATTGCAATCGTAATTCCGAACTTCAGATTCCTGAATATCGGTGAACTATGCAGTGTTGGGCATGCAAAAAAAAAAAAAATAAAATAAAATAAAATAAAATAAAATAAAAATAAAAATAAAAATAAAAAAATAAAAAAAGAAAGAAAAAATCTGATAACCGTCGTTGAACTTTCAAAACGCTTATTGGCTGCTAAAAGTTGTGATTCTTCACCCACAAGGTCGTGATCCTATGCTTGCACTGACTACCATAGAGAGCAAATGCTATGTGCGTGAACATGATTGTGAAAACTGTGAGGGAACATGTGTTTGAGCACCTATAGCTGTCTAAAGACGGACTTGATAGCAACAAATGCATTATTCAAATCAGAAACATAGCACAACCATTTCAGATTAAAACTTGTTACGTTAAATAACTTCAGTTGGCTCTATGATGAAGGGTCCTCTTTGTATCAGGACACGTAAAGTGCTGCCTGTTTTTTTAACAGCTTTACCACGTTGAACCAAATTACACGCCCCTTTTGTGTAGATCGTGGTTTTCCGGAAACTCACGAAGGTAAGCGTGTCAATGAAAACAGCCAGAAACGCCCGTCCCGTTGTGCAGCATTCAGTAGCAGCTATGCAGTAATGCTGGAACGCGTTAGACAATTTGCGACGGCCACACCCGCGCCGGCTCTCATTTACACGCCTCCCAGAATATTATTGAGGAGTCAGTCGGTGCTTGATTCGTATCGCAGGGCCGCCCTGCAAGGTTGCGCAAGCAGTATGCTAATCGGCCGCGTTCACCGCCACACAGCTCTGTCCGGGAGTGTCACGTGTACTGCCACGCCTTCAGAGGTCCCAGTAGTCGGCAACACATCTGCGAATTCGGCTCTTGACGTGGGAAGTGGACAGTGGCTGTTGATGCAATAAACTGCCCGAGATACCTTTTGGAAACGAGTAGCGCAACTATCAGTAACTGGGCGCTATCCGTATCGCGATCTGTTAGAATTGTATTGCCAAATGCATTGAGGTTGACGGACATCGTTTTGAACATTTATTGCATTAATGTGGTATTTACAGGTAATCACGCTGTAACAGCATGCGTTCTCAGAAATGATAAGTTCACAAAGGTACATGTATCACATTGGAACAACCGAAATAAAATGTCCAAACATACCTACGTTCTGTATTTTAATTTAAAAAACCTACCAGTTACCAACTGTTCGTCTAAAATTGTGAGCCATATGTTTGTGACTATTACAGCGCCATCTATCACAAAGCGAAAAAAGTGGTCCAACTAAAACATTCATATTTCTTTACGTACTACACAAATATGTAATAAAAAATGGGGGTTCCTATTTTTAAAAAAACGCAGTTGATATCCGTTTGACCTATGGCAGCGCCATCTAGCGGGCCAACCATAGCGCCATTTAGTTTCCCCCTTCAAGCTAGACGAGTTTCGTTCTTTCTAGTTTTTTCGTTTGATTTCGTGAGATATTTGGCCCGGTCACTATATATATCCTTTTACGTATTCTGCTTGAGAGAAAATAGATTCTATGAGTTCCATGTGTATCACATAGCAATAGCCACTTGAAATTTAGTTAGCCCGGCATGATGTACCACAGGAATCCATTTTGGGCCCTCCGTGATACCCTATACGCATAAATGATCTTTCATTTAGGTTGTCAGAAGACGAAAATTTTGTCCTTTTCGCAGGTGATATAAATACAGGAATAAAAAATAATATTTTCATTACTCTTAGTGAAACAGCATCTATTTAAATATTTAAAAAGATCAAACAACATGCTTGAAAAAAAATCATATAGTACCCTTACCGTTGCTATGAAAAACCTTGAATATTTCTCAATAGTAGACGTGCGTGTCAGAAAGCAGAAATCGCGATCATCATTTCTAGAAAACACTCTTACTTTGAGTCTGTTGGCGCTGTTTTATTATCTCTTTTCTACGGGTTTTAGGCACAGTCGTTAATCTTCAGATCAAACGTAGTTATACAGTACCCCGTCTTACAGAAACACATCCAGTTTCACTGTCATATACAGTAACTACAAATATGATCTGAAGATGGGCAACAATGCCTGGAACAGGTAATCACCACATAATGAAACATCCAGTTTCAGTTATATACAATAGCTACAAATATGCTCTGAAGAAGGGCGACAGAGCTTGAAACAGGTAAACACCAGATGATAAAACAGCGATGGAGAGACTAAAAGTAACTATTTCTTTGTAAATTATAGATTGCAGCGATCAGTCGTCCTTTTTAAATTTTATTGTGCATATCTAGATTTCGGCTAGAAGCTAGCGATTCTCAATGCACTATTATTTTCGCTCAGTGCATGTAATGCCTGTTGGTAGGGCTTCATCCACAGTTCAATGAATACTACCAATAAACTGTGGATGAAGCCCGACCAACAGGCATTACATGCACTGAGCGAAAATAATAGTGCATTGAGAATGGCTAGCTTCTAGCCGAAATCTAGATTTGCTCAATAAAATTTAAAAAGGACAACTGATCGCTGCAATCTATAATTTACAAGTCAATGTAACAGTCGCTGCGTGCAACAGCTTTCTGAATGGAAGGGAACCTGATGAACTATTTCTTTGTTATTCCGAGTGTCACGAATCGCCGCTGCGCGGAGTGGCCGTGCGGTTTGAGGCGCCATATCACGGATTGCGCAGCCCATCCCGCCGGAGGTTCGAGTCCTCCCTCGGGCATGAGTATGTGTGTTAGATTAAGTTAGTTTAAGTAGTGTGTAAGTCTAGGAACCGATGATCTCAGCAGTTTGGTCCCTTATGAATTCACAACCATTTGACCATTTTTTTGAATCACCATCATGCACAGGAAGATTTTAGTCACAGTATTTATTTATGTGGACATACACATGACTATAAACACACCCTCCACAACGGCAAAAACGCAAATTGAGCATCACGGCCTGATACATAAAGTCCAAACATTGCTTAGAAGATCCATTCTCGTTGCATCCACTCCTAATACCTGCAATGCTTCAGAACACGTCGGTATTAAACTTGAGCCCCCAGGTCGCAAGAATTAAAAGACAGCAATTAAACATAATCGTAAATCACATTTTCTGAACAACTCCTTCCATTCCATAAGTCAATGTGTAGTTAAACAGTGGTAGCTTATGCAGTGTAGTACACATAACTTTTCATTGTTATTAAATGAATGCTTCATTTGTGATACAAGTATGATTAGTGACAAAGAGCAGTATGTTCGTTTCTTATTATATGTAAGGTACTGTGGCCGGCCGAAATGGCCGAGCGGTTCTAGGCACTTCAGTCTGGAACCGCGCGACCGCTACGGTCGCAGGTTCGAATCCTGCCTCGGGCATGGATGTGTGTGATGTCCTTGGGTTAGTTAGGTTTAAGTAGTTCTAAGTTCTAGGAGACTGATGACCTTAGAAGTTAAGTCTCATAGTGCTCAGAGCCATTTTTGTAAGGTACTGTGATTGTTTAGGGATGGCTACCATGCATTCATACACACAATCACGTATACATCGCCTCGCTCGCTCTTCATCTTCGGCTGTTTGTCTGTGCAGAAGAAATGTATTGCACTATTCCCGCCTGGGAGCGAAAGCTCTTGACAAGTTAGAGGTTTTTTCTTTTTTTTCTTTTCTTCTTTTTTTGATCGTCATTTCAAATATAGCATTTATTTGTTGCAAGTACACTAGTGAAAAAGGTGAATTACACTCCTGGAAATTGAAATAAGAACACCGTGAATTCATTGTCCCAGGAAGGGGAAACTTTATTGACACATTCCTGGGGTCAGATACATCACATGATCACACTGACAGAACCACAGGCACATAGACACAGGCAACAGAGCATGCACAATGTCGGCACTAGTACAGTGTATATCCACCTTTCGCAGCAATGCAGGTTGCTATTCTCCCATGGAGACGATCGTAGAGATGCTGGATGTAGTCCTGTGGAACAGCTTGCCATGCCGTTTCCACCTGGCATCTCAGTTGAACCAGCGTTCGTGCTGGACGTGCAGACCGCGTGAGACGACGCTTCATCCAGTCCCAAACATGCTCAATGGGGGACAGATCCGGAGATCTTGCTGGCCAGGGTAGTTGACTTACACCTTCTAGAGCACGTAGGGTGGCACGGGATACATGCGGACGTGCATTTTCCTGTTGGAACAGCAAGTTTCCTTGCCGGTCTAGGAATGGTAGAACGATGGGTTCGATGACGGTTTGGATGTACCGTGCACTATTCAGTGTCCCCTCGACGATCACCAGTGGTGTACGGCCAGTGTAGGAGATCGCTCCCCACAACATGATGCCGGGTGTTGGCCCTGTGTGCCTCGGTCGTATGCAGTCCTGATTGTGGCGCTCACCTGCACGGCGCCAAACACGCATACGACCATCATTGGCACCAAGGCAGAAGCGACTCTCATCGCTGAAGACGACACGTCTCCATTCGTCCCTCCATTCACGCCTGTCGCGACACCACTGGAGGCGGGCTGCACGATGTTGTGGCGTGAGCGGAAGACGGCCTAACGGTGTGCGGGACCGTAGCCCAGCTTCATGGAGACGGTTGCGAATGGTCCTCGCCGATACCCCAGGAGCAACAGTGTCCCTAATTTGCTGGGAAGTAGCGGTGCGGTCCCCTACGGCACTGCGTAGGATCCTACGGTCTTGGCGTGCATCCGTGCGTCGCTGCGGTCCGGTCCCAGGTCGACGGGCACGTGCACCTTCCGCCGACCACTGGCGACAACATCGATGTACTGTGGAGACCTCACGCCCCACGTGTTGAGCAATTCGGCGGTACGTCCACCCGGCCTCCCGCATGCCCACTATACGCCCTCGCTCAAAGTCCGTCAACTGCACATACGGTTCACGTCCACGCTGTCGCGGCATGCTACCAGTGTTAAAGACTGCGATGGAGCTCCGTATGCCACGGCAAACTGGCTGACACTGACGGCGGCGGTGCACAAATGCTGCGCAGCTAGCGCCATTCGACGGCCAACACCACGGTTCCTGGTGTGTCCGCTGTGCCGTCCGTGTGATCATTGCTTGTACAGCCCTCTCGCAGTGTCCGGAGCAAGTATGGTGGGTCTGACACACCGGTGTCAATGTGTTCTTTTTTCCATTTCCAGGAGTGTATATCACCATTTGGTTAAGTACGCGACATTCTGCCAATTGATTAATAATGTTTGTGGCATCACGATGAAGAATGGTTCAAATGGCTCTGAGCACTATGAGACTTAACTTCTTTGGTCATCAGTCCCCTAGAACTTAGAACTACTTAAACCTCACTAACCTAAGGACATCACACACATCCATGCCCGAGGCAGGATTCGAACCTGCGACCGTAGCGGTCGCACGGTTCCAGACTGTAGCGCCTAGAACCGCCGGCCACGATGAAGAACAGAGTAGTCGATGTGTCGGAGCTAACTTCGATGGCCAGCAATAGTTTCTTAGTGACATTTAGTTTATGCATCAAACCAACATGCATACAACCAATGCCACACAGCACAACAATCAGAAATGTAAAAGCGCGTAAGTGTTGACGTTGGCAAAGGCGATTCAAAAAAGGCAGTCGACACAAGTCCCGAGAGGTACAGACATCTGACAATCGGTGCTTGGAGCCAATCGGCAGCTTCTTTTACAAAGTAGAAGATTCTTAAGCCGATGACATCGATTTTATATAGTGATTCCAAAGTTGCTAACTGAAAAGAGGGAACCACTGAAGCATAAGGCAGGGTCCTTGTTTGTTCATATATACCCCGGAGTTAAAACAATAAAAAAGTATGTTGGTTCTCGGTGTGTAACTATGTAGGAATCAGCTATTTGTGTTTGATGTCATCATAAAACACTGTACTTTTTACATGGATGCTTTCGAATACAGCAGACATTTATTTAACAGCCAGAATTTGTTAACCCTTAGTGTTGATATATCCTTGAGAGTTTTTAATGCCGTAATGGAACGTCATCGACTTGAAGTCATTTTAAAGAGGAAAACAGAACGCTGGTGAACTAACATCCTTGCAATCGATTTTGCGTCAAAATTTGAGCAATAATTTTGATAGTGCGCAGCTTTGACCATCTGTGATGTACATTTTAAGCATTAGCACGTTGCAGTACCCATCTCCACTGTATCCTCTTAATGGTAAGGCATGAAGCACGAACACAGTTAATTGCTTAAACAATTATTTTAATAACAGGTTAATAATTTTCAATTTACAAATCCGTAGCGTTGAAAAATTGTGTAGCTCTTGCATGTGTACTTCACATTAATGTTGTCAGCTTTACAATTCAAAGGAAGTGTTTCCTTAACGGTACCTATAACAATTTTTCAAATGACGCTCATCTGGAGCGACGTCCACCCACCTACTCAACACATTGGCAGCGAAAATCATTTAATGTTGGATATAGCTTTGCTGCATATAAGCCGATACTCTTTGAACGATACACTCAGTGGTTTCCACTGCACTGTGAATTTACACACATAATAAAATTGTAACTTGAATATGTCTGTACGTAGGAGGTATTTAAGAAAACTGAATATAAGGGTGTTTTTTATAACAGCTATCGAAGCGAAAAATATTATTTTTGGAATTTTTGTGTGTGTGTCTGTACGCGCACCACGCAAAAACTGGTGCACGGAATTGGTGAGATTTTCAGTTGTATTTTTGCAGATCTAACTTAAAATGTGATACAGCTTTCATTTTGACACGCTGGGTAGAATCAAAGTTATCGCGGTTTTGCCATAAAAGCATGCGCTTTTACACACCATAGGACTTGTTGCTTGCTGCAAACAATCAAATGTGCCGGCAGGACGGTAAAGCTCTGTGAGCCGCCGCCCGCGCTAAAGTTTTTTATGCGCGGACGACGTCACGGGTAAAAGCTAGTCCCAATATAAAATGTACAAAGCAAAGACGTCTCTGGTACCAATTACAGACTAATAAAGCACGTGAACAGTCTCAAAACTATTTTCGCAGGAAGTGGCGAAAAAATACGTGTACAGGAAAGCGGTTAAGTGTGCGTGGCATTAATTTTTTTTTAAATGCCCGTTGAACGAACAGCACACACAACTGTCACCATTTAGTAAATTTTTAGCAAAGAGTGTTTATTAATGTTTGTTTTCAATCACTCTAATTTCATCGACAGCGGAAACACGTCCGGGCTTATCTCAGACAGTCCCTCCCCGCAATGGACAGCCTTGGATGCGGGCTATGTGAAAACGAATCCGGAGAAAGCCAGACTTGTGACAACACTAAACCAGTAGGCAATCTTCTTCCACTTGCTTTTATCGTCATTCCGGAAACGGCAAACTCTTTAGTTCCATGTTCTACATTCATTGACAAGGTTTAGTGTCATGAAAACTATTACGGAATGAAAACTAATCTCCTTTAATGTTATATGATTGCCGGCCGGGGTGGACGAGCGGTTCAAGGCGCTACAGTCTGGAACCGCGCGACCGCTACGGTCGCAGGTTCGAATCCTGCCTCGGGCATGGATGTGTGTCATGTCCTTAGGTTAGTTGTGTTTAAGTAGTTCTAAGTTCTAGGGGACTGATAACCTCAGAAGTTAAATCCCATAGTGCTCAGAGCCATTTGAACCATTTATTGTTATATGATTTTAGAAAACACGTCTTCTCGCGGCATCCGTCAGTTTTCCTTGTCTATAAAATGACCTGTCTGCTAAAATATGATCTCCGGAAAACAAACTTCGTTCATCTCACGCCCCTACAATGCACGTTGCTTCTTTTAAAAGTACCACGAAGATGACGTGCTACAGACGCGAAATTTAACCGACAGGAAGAAGATGCTGTGATATGCAAATGATTAGTTTTTCAGAGCATTCACACAAGGTTGACACTGGTGGCGACACCTACAACGTGCTGGCATGAGAAAAGTTACCAACCGATTTCTCATAGACAAACAGCAGTTTACAGGCGTTGCCTGGTGAAACGTTGTTGTGAAGCCTCGTGTAAGAAGGAGAAATGCGTACCATCACGTTTCCGACTTTGATAAAGACCGGATTGTAGCCTATCGCGATTGCGGCTTATCGTATCGCGACATTGCTGCTCGCGTTGGTCGAGATCCAATGACTCTTAGCAGAATATGGAATCGGTGGGTTCTGGGGGGTAATACGGAACGCCGTGCTGGATCCCAACGGCCTCGTGTCACTAGCAGACGAGATGACAGGCATCTTATCCGCATGGCTGTAACGGATCGTGCAGCCACGTCTCGATACCTGAGTCAACAGATGGGGACGTTTGCAAGACAACAACCATCTGCACGAACAGTTCGATGACGATTGCAGCAGCATGGACTGTCAGCTCGGAGACCGTGGCTGCGGTTACCCTTGACGATCAATCACAGACCGAAGCGCCTGCGATGGTGTACTGAACGACGGACCTGGGTGCACGATGGCAAAACGTCATTTTTTCGAACGAATCCAGGTTCTGTTTACAGCATCATGATGGTCGCATCCGTGTTTGGCGACATCGCGGTTAACGCACATTGGAAACGTGTATTCGTCATCGCCATACTGGCGTATCACCCGGCTTGATGTTATGGGGTGCCATTGGTTTCACGTCTCGGTCACCTCTTGTTCGCATTGACGGCACTTTGAACAGTGGACGTTACATTTCATGTGTGTTACGACACGTGGCTCTACACTTAATTCGATCCCTACGAAACCCTACATTTCAGCAGGATAATGCCATACCGCATGTTGCAGGTCCTGTGCGGGCCTTTCTGGATACAGAAAATGTTCGACTGCTGCCCTGGCCAGCACATTCTCCAGATCTCTCACCAATTGAAAACGTTTGGTCAATGGTGGCCGAGCAACTGGCTCGTCGCAATATGCCAGTCACTACTCTTGATGAACTGTGGTATTGTGTTGAAGCTGCATGGGCAGCTGTACCGGTACACGCCATCGAAGCTCTGTTTGACTCAATGCCTAGGCGTATCAAGGCCGTTATTACGGCCAGAGGTGGTTGTTCTGGGTACTGATTTCTCAGGATCTATGCACCCAAATTGCGTGAAAATGTAATCACATCTCATTTCTAGTATAATATATTTGTCCAATGAATATCCGTTTACATCTGAATTTGTTATTGGTGTAGCAATTTTAATGGCCAGTAGTGTAGAAACAGGCGACAGCAAGTGTCGATCTGAGGATAACGTTGGCGTGTTCTTTTGCGTGATATAGTATTACTGATGGACAGACTGCACGAGAGTGTCCTCTTTCGTCCCTTTTTGATAGGACGACGAACATACGTGATTTCTAGTATGAAAATACGGTTATACATATTCTGTCTATCGTAAAATCACATAGGTATTGTAGCTAGGGTGTTGTTGAACACACAGTAAATATGACTGTTTTGTAACGATAACTAGTTGTTTCGTTGTAATAAGAATGGTTACCCTTCGCACCACAATAGAACTCTTATTGAATACGTCATTTCAAAAAATTGGGCCCGCTTGTAACGTGGCTATAACGTCCCATCGCTCAATATGTTAACGTCGCGTACCGTCACGCTATTGTATCATACGATATTAAATTTATGTAGATTGATTATGTTGACCTTTGAAAACATTTGCATACGCACACATCGCTTTCTACCATAGTTACTGTTAATTTACAGATCGTTTTTGTTATAATAATTAAAAACCTTCTTAAAGACCCTGAAAGATTCTCTTCTTTTTAGTCTTCCAGAAAGTACAGACCGTTTCGTATACTTCTTCGGTATCATCTCAAGCTATTACTGATGATTTTAAATCTTCAGAAGAGTCTTCATTATCACCTACTTCCTCATTTTAGCGCCCATTGTCCTTACCTCCACTGGAGGTTGTAAAGAATCATCCAATGTCAGTCCATAGTTTGCATCTTCAGTTGGAAAGTTGTCTATGATATCTGCAAGGAAACTGAAACGTATATCTAAGAGCGCAAAGAAAAGCCCATACACTTCAATTTGTTTGTGAAATAGCCGGAAAATAATGATTTTAGTCAGTCATGTCTTTACTAGCTCTCGCTATTTTACATTCAACCGTCTCAATTTGACCGTCTTTCCATTCAAATCCAGGAACTGCCGCACTGTAGCTCGTGGGGAGCCCGTAAGTCGAGGTTACGTGTTGTACGCGCAAACGAATTTGACACTTGGCGCCGATGGGAGCGACTGCAGAGGCGTTTCCCACTTACGGCCGCTCCCATCAGCCAGCGCGCCAAGAGTCAACTTTATGTACTTCGCGCTTAAGCTTAAAATGGTTGCAGTGTGGCAGAGCGAGTGACGATTAACCAGTGCGCTCGAGTATAGTCAGATCTTAACTGCATACTCTGACTATGTTGCCCACCTTCTCAAACTAGGTCGGTTGTGGGAGCCGACATTTTACCAACGTGCTTCCCTTGTTAAATATAAAACATGAAGCCTAGTGGATGATGTTTTGTTGAAAGCGCTAACTATGAATAATTTAAAGATGGGCCTGAGTTTTTATTGCTGGGTAGATAACAGCTGAGACGTCACTTTCAACTCGCTTTCTTCTTCCTCCTGCATAATTTTTATGGGCAGAGATTCAATAGATCTCGATAGGCGGGAAGCTGTAGTAGTCTAAACTCTTTGAAGGCGACTGTCTGTTTCGCCCCACTTTCGTATAGTGCTAGTGAGCAGGCTCTCGCTTCTGCTTACACGGCACGTATCATTCGCAAAACCTCTATGGGTGGAAAACTCTCATATATATATAACTTAGCATTTGCTGGCACTAGCTTCAATAGAAAATAGACGTATATTATTTATGATACTTACTCGTTACGCAATCCGATTAAATAGTAGTGTTCCATTCTATTTTGTGATTTATTTTCCCTTCTACACAGCTCGAGGTAATGCCCTGGACACCATTTACTCTACTGGTAGTGCAAAGCGTAAAGCAAGAGATGAAAAGGAGAGAAAGATACATGCTGTTATATCTAAAACCCGTAAACTGTCCGAGTTTTTTAATGTTCAGAATGATTTTGCCGAATATACAGAAAATTAAGCACAAAATACAAAAGCTGTAGCTTTTTGTAAGGATGACAGTTATACTACAGAAGATTCATCAGAATATGTAACTTTTTCCGATGTAGTTACGTTTTCCAGACGTGATACAGCATGTGAACAGACGCCAAGTCTTCCCATTTCAGACATAGTGTCTCCAAGCCAAATTGAACTGAAAAGCATGAGAAGTCCTATCAGCCCAGAGGCCTTGTCTTCAAGACAAATAAAGAGTCGAAAAAATGTTACAGGCTTCTGATGTTACTACATCTTGTACAAGTGGAACACAAAGTGGAAATAAAATGTATTCTAATGATACTAGTGAGTGACAAAACAACTTTGACAGAGATTATTGGATTATGAAAGAAAGTAGCGCAGTTCAGCATATGAACAGTAGTTTTTTCTCTTAAATGAAAATATATGACAAGGAAAAAAGCCAGGATTCTGTAGAAAGTCATTTTTCACCTATGAACATAAACAAACGAATAAAACTTACATGAGAAATTGGTTGTGCTATTCAGAAAGCAAAGGGCGACTGTTCTGTTTTGTTTGCAAAGTGGCAGATTCTGACGGCTCGCCACAGTTTACGAAAGACAGATTAGATGACTGGAAGAATGCAGATATTTTTCTGATAAGACATGAAGAAAGCAGTTCGCTTAGAAAAGCGATAATTTTTCCTGTTAATTCTAAAAAAGAAGGATGCACGTGCCGATTCTAATCTTATAAGCCAAATTGAGAAGGAACAAAAGTATTGGCGAACACTCTTAGAACGAATTGTTGCAGTTATAAGTCTTAACTCAGCGAGGGCTAGCATTTCGAGGTAGTGATAAAATTGCTGGTTCACCCCATAATGGAAATTATTTAGGGTTATTAGAATTACTAGTCAAATTTGATGTGATTCTGGCCCAACATATACGTATTCATGCAAATAAAGTGTAAGTAGGCTGTTTATGTTTTCTTATTGGCAACGTTACGTAGCGCTCTGTATGAAAATCACTGGCTGTGCTGTGTGCAGTCTGTGGCTAGTTTGCATTGTTGTCTGCCATTGTAGTGTTGGGCAGCTGGCTGTTAACAGCGCGTAGCGTTGCGCAGTTGGAGGTGAGCCGCCAGCAGTGGTGGATGTGGGGAGAGAGATGGCGGAGTTTTGAAATTTGTAAGACTGCATGTCACGAACTGCTATATACATTATGACTTTTGAACACTATTGAGGTAAATACATTGTTTGTTCTCTATCAAAATCTTTCATTTGCTAACTATGCCTATTAGTAGTTAGTGCCTTCAGTAGTTTGAATCTTTTATTTAGCTGGCAGTAGTGGCGCTCGCTGTATTGCAGTAGTTCGAGTAACGAAGATTTTTGGTGAGGTAAGTGATTTGTGAAAGGTATAGGTTAATGTTAGTCAGGGCCATTCTTTTGTAGGGATTTTTGAAAGTCAGATTGCGTTGCGCTAAAAAATATTGTGTGTCAGTTTAAGCACAGTCATGTATAAATTGTTCAAAGGGGACGTTTCATATGTCGACCCTTAGCCGAGGATACCTCACTGGAATCTTCTGATTTTTTCTTGTAGTTTATGTAATTAGTGTAGATTTTGTTTATTGCTAGCGCGTAATTGTAGAGAGAATCTCCTTTGTAGTTGCAGTCTTTCATTGTTGTACAGTAAAACAGGTGTGGCACGCATGTAAATTTGCACCAAGTATTTCGCAGCTGCGCTTGAAATTAACTAGATAGTATTTTCAGTGCTATGTTAATGTGTTCTCTTATTTTTGCTCTTCAAATTGTGTTTTTCTGTGTTGTCGTGTTAAATATTGTGACAATAATGGCCAGTGAACAACGTAATACTAGGCTCCAAAGTAAACTGAGAAATGACAGTGAAGACGAAAGCAGTGTGTTAGCGCCACCATGTAATGAATTAACTAATATTCAAAGTAGTAATTTGGTAACTGTGCATAGGGAAATGGAGCGGGCGTCAAATAATGGTGTAGACAGTGAAACAGGTAGTGAACAGGGAAGCATTATCGATCGATCGGTCGGCAACAGCTCGCCTCAGTAATCGGGAATGACAGAACACAATATTGCAAATACTGTAGACTCTGGTTTTGGGTTGTCACCGTTTTCTCAAATCAGTCAAGACACATTTTCCGCTTGTCAAAAGGTGAATGTTGCCGGTGTAAATTCACTGCCGAAAAGCACGGAGGAACATGTTTCAGACACCAGTGCATTGTTATTACATTTAATGCAACAAATGGGACAAAAGCTTCAAAAGTTAGACACAATGGAACAAAATCAGAGACAAACACAGCAAAAGCTACAAAAGTTAGATACAATGGAACAAAATCTTCAAAAGTTAGACACAATGGAACAATACCAGAGACAAACACAGCAACAGTTAGACACAATGGAACAAAATCTTCGGAAGTTAGACACCACACTTTAACAAACACGTAAAGATCTAACTACTGAGTTACATAACATTGAATCGAAATGTCAAAAAGTCTGTAATGACGTAAAAACACAAATTTGTGAGCATTTTCAACCTATTTTTTCGCATCATGTAAATGCATTACACAATCACGAAGCAGCCATAAAAGAACTGCAAACTGTTGTTCATGAAAATCACGACACCTTGCAAGCTAAAATTGACTCAGTTGCATCTACCGATTCGGTTACGCAACTTGCAAAAACTCAGGAAAACTTAAAGGACACAGTAGATACGATTTCAACACAAATGGACACTCTGAAACTTGGTTCAGAAAAACACACAGAGGAAATAATTTCACTAACGGATAAAGTAGCCGAACTTTCAGATCAGTTCACTAACTTATCTACAAAGATAGATGATGATCTGAACGACACAAGACCTGTAGCCTTCATGGATACTGAAGAGTATGAACAAATTATAAAATTCAAACAAAATCAAAATCAAATCAATACACAGTACAAAAGAGAAATCCGGGAAGTACGAGATCAGTTGGCACAAGTAATACAAGAATTACATATTTCAGAGGACACTCGCGCTCCAGTATGGGAAGAGGAACATAGAAATACGGAACAACCACAAAACAATAACACAGGACATTTCGGAAATTATGAAAGAAATTGGCAAGGTGCACCGAATTTTGAAATGGAACCGCCGAAACGACGTAATAATGACCGATATGCGACTCGCCGACATGATGATTTTGACTATAAGCTGTTCATTACTACACGTAAATTTAAAACATTTAAGAATTCTGGCAATGACATTCATCCACAAGCGTGGCTCCACCAATTCTCTCATTGTTTTCCTCCCAACTGGTCATTGGAGCACAGGTTAGAATTTATGTGTGGCTACTTGGAGAATGAACCAGCTGTAAGAATGCGATCGGTTATTCACGATTGTCACAGTGAAGGAGAATTTTATCATGCCTTCCTCTCAGCACATTGGTCTCAAGCTACACAAGACCGAATAAAACATAGGATCATGATGATGAAACACTTTGAACAATCAGAATTTTCCAGTCTTGTCAAATATTTTGAAGACATGTTGCATAAGAATCAATATCTTTCAAACCCATACAGCCCTTCAGAACTCATCCGCATTTGCTTAAAGAAATTGCCTGAACATTTAAGAAATATTATTTTAGCAGGACGTTGCAAAGACGACATTGAAGCTTTTCAGGGACTCTTACAAGAATTAGAAATTGACACTGACAATCGCGGAACGCGAAAACAGGAACACAACAATTACAGGTCACATCCATCACAATTCCGCGATGAAATAAATAATAACTGGACACGACAAGGCTATTCTCACAACGTAAATCGTGACCAAAACAGACACCACCCTTATGACAACCACTGGCAGAGTAATAGTTTCAGAGAAAGATCACATTTCCGTAATAATGAATATGACAGAGACAATAATAGAAACAGATAATTTGGCAACCAGAACTATTATTATCACGGGAGACAGAATAACTTCAGACGCAACGGTCCACTGTGCAGTGATAATTCAGGGAGAAATTCTCCACCACGTGACCGACAAGAAAGAAACTATGGAATCTACCGACATGACGACAGACGATATGATCGTAACGACAGACATGAATTGCATCAGAACTGGCGGGATTCAAACAGAGCAGGGCCCTCTCGACAAGGTGAATTTGTAGAAGCTAGGTCTCCTAATCCCAATAACGTCGCGCGCCAACAAAGAGACAGACAATGACTCGCACCGCAGGCAGCCACCTGCGCCGGCTGGCTCAGCGAAAAATAACATAGACGCTAACCTTGAGAAAAATTCCAGTATTCTTTACCAACGTATACCGCATGATAATTGCATTCAAGTTCAACCTCTGAGTACTATGAAGAGTAAAGTATTGCACCACACTTTACATGTAAAACCGCTTACTGAGAGATAATCTATTTTTTAACTTAGTCTTTGCCATAAAATTTTTCACTTCACGCTGCTAGTACAATTTGTCACACTGAGAAACTGTTAACATGCAACAATGTTTGAAGTTAAATATCCAGTCAAGAACCAAGAGAACTTATTTAAACAGAAATTACGAATGCATTGCTATTGTGAACAGACGACACAGTGTTATTGTGTGTGTACATTCTTGCTTGTTAGTTGCACGATTACGCAACGACTATAAGGCTCACATACTTAGAACATTTATCAGTACTGCTAATGAGATTTTAATGCAACATTTTGGTTTACTTGAAAATACATTCTGGATTTAAAGTACTTTCTGTGAGATACCAGACGACACAGTGGTGGAAATGGAAATGAGCGTTTGGCGTCATTGGCCGGGAGGCCCCTCGTGGGGCAGGTCCGGCCGCCATATCGCAGGTCTTATTACATTCGGCGCCACATTGGGCGACCTGCACGCCGGATGGGGATGAAATGATGATGAACACAACACAACACCCAGTCCCTGAGCGGAGAAAATCTCCGACCCAGCCGGGAATCGAACCCGGGCCCAGAGGACGGCAATCCGTCACGCTGACCACTCAGCTACTGGGGCGGACGACACAGTGGTTAGTTTATGTGACAGCTACACGATTTTATCACGACGCTACTAATGAGTGACAATTTACAATGTTGCTTTTGCGCTGTATCTGTTTTATATCTGCACAGTTTTTCTGTATTATTCTGGAAAGTAAAACATGTTTTAGTAGTAACTTTTGTGGTATAGCTACAATGAGACAGCCTTTTTCGTAGCACAATAATACGTTACATTATAGTACTTTCTTGATCACAGTAAGGTACGTAATAACTACGATATCTATACGCAAAGCATTTCACTTTCGTTTATGATGAGGTAAGTACATTGACTTCAGCAGAACTTTGCTTACAGAGGACGATAACTACGACACTTCCACAGAATTATCTTACAGCAAGACGCACATTTAGCGCTACAGGACACGCATTTGAGTGATTAATTTGGTACTTGAACCATTTATTTTTAAAGATTTTTGAATTACAAAGATACAAAAGTTTTCTGTGATACATTTCATTTCATTGCTGTAATCTGTAACACCTAAGGGTATAATTACATTAATCCTCAGGGGGGTACACGCTTACTTTGTGTACCATGTGTGTTGCAACCACAAGGAGCCCTAGCTAATATGGTATTTGCTTATACAACTTTACACATTGGTACCATATTTCTCTAACACAGAATTAGACAGCTATCTGATTATTTAACAGAGAAACAAACATTTTTTTTACTACGTCAGTGACATGTTTACGTAATTACACAGTTGGATAACTTCACACTTATGAAATTGTATTTTGTCTGTACTTTGTGAACTGTTCATATTTTTATTTGGAACCATTGTGATACTATGAGAGCTTTGAATGTCGCATTTGGTATGGGATCATGATTTTAAAGTACGTTTGAGGTAGATGACACTATTGAAATGAGCAGAGAATTTTTTTCAGGTTTTGAAATTATTGGAGGAAGCTACGACGATTTTGAGAATTGACTGAGATGTTATGATATTATTACGACGACGATATGTATTATGCTGTTGAGGTATGTTTATGATCAATAAGCTGATGATATATGAGGAATTTGATTATGCTATGTATTTATTATGATGAAATATTGAAGAAGTGTCGACGAATATGTATATGTGTAATAAGGTAAGGAATAGTGAGTAGTGGTTAGGGACTCTGGTTTCTGAAAAAGGATGTTGGAAACCAAGAATCGTACTTTAAGAGTTATGAAATGTGTGTAAATGCGTGAATGTACCACAATGCCGACGAAAATATTTTGGACACTGTTATATTTACAAGATTTTGTTTGGACACTGTTATATTTACAAGATTTTGTTTCAACACATTTGCAATGTAAATTCTCGACCTGTGAAATTTTTATATGAGACTGCCACTGTAGCGGAAACTGCTGTCATAAATATTTCGGTAAGAAAGTTAAGTGACCACCTTCACATAATGCGTCGTGGGCACCCAGCTGCGTGACAATTGCCTGGAAAAAAGCCATTAGTGTGTGCCTTTCAGAGGCACAGGTGGAGAAAAAAAAAAGAGGAGGCCATTATCCTCGCTATTGACATAACTTTGTAGAAAGCAGCGCATATACGACACGCTCAAACTTGAAAACATGATTACACTGTAGAGTTCGTAATTTATGATATTTACTGAAATGAAATGATGAGAAACATTTCATTTCTATTGTCTTGCTAGTTGAAAGATTGTTTACTACATTATGAAATGCCATATGGCTAGTGAATGATGTTGCACACCTTGCTTTGCCTATTTTGTTTAATATCTAGTTTCTAGCTGCACTGCAGCATTGGTTAAAATAAAATTTTATAGATGTACTAATATAGATATTTTATGCCTACAGATCCACTAAAAAATAACTTTATGATGGATGTACTCCAAAAAAATGAGGGAACACAAAAAGACATTTCCACTTCACAGCAATTGCATACATAATTTCTGTCAGTGACTTGGTAACTTGTCTGCTAGAGCAAGTTACAGTGATGCATCACTCTAGTGTTAAGATGTGACATAGGTATTAGACATGGCCATTTTTAGTGTAATATTCTTTCTGGTTGAGCTTTGTCATATTTAGGTATAAGTTATTGCATTTGCTGCTGCTGTTTGCCAGGCATAGTGCTACTGAATTTCACTATGTATTACTCTGTTAAGCCGGTTTTACTACGGATTTATTTTTCTTGTTTGCTGCGCATTGCCTTATGTTAGTTGTAATATTGCATTTGCTTTGCTAATTTATGCTGCTTGCTTTGCCAATTTGAATTTTTTTTCATTGCTGTTTGTATTAATTGTTTTGTGCTGCTGCATTGCCTCGTCCCTTAGTTTAGCATCTGAGCTCAGTAGATTTAAGTTAGCTTAAGATGGGGTAGGCTATATAAGAGAACGAGTTGTGATGAATTGGAAGAAATGCATTGAGAAGCTATAAGAAAATGGTTTGGCCAAAAAGTATTTTGAAAGAGGATATGAACAAAAAAGTAGGGTTCAGGGACAACAGGTTTAGGTAGGATTTTCTTGGAAATAAATGAAGAGGTAAGATAATGGAAAATAAATAATGAGGTAAGAAATATGTGAACATATAAATACAGAAAGCATGCTTGGATAGTGTGGTGTCACCGCCAGACACCACACTTGCTAGTTGGTAGCTTAAATCGGCCGCGGTCCATTTAGTACATGTCGGACCCGCGTGTCGCCACTGTGTGATCGCAGACCGAGTGCCACCACAAGGCAGGTCTCGAGATACGGAATAGCACTCGCCCCAGTTGTACGACGACTTTGCTAGCGACTACACTGACGAAGCCTTTCTCTCATTTGCCGAGAGACAGTTAGAATAGCCTTCAGCTACGTCCATGGCTACGACCTAGCAAGGCACCATTAGCCTTACATAGTTTGATAGTTATCGTATGAAATGTCTCATCAAGAATGCTGTATTCACAACAAGGATAAATAAAAGTTAAGTATTCGAGGAGCTGCATACTTTTCTTATGAGAATTCACTACTTATCCTGTTCCAGAATTCACGCCCGTCTGCGTTAGATGCATTTCGGCATCCTCTATCTACAAGGTGTTGGCACATTTACCATCACATCAGATAGGATTTTTTTGGTGGAAACAAATGTTGAAATAAGACGAAAGATCTATGGAATGAAGTTTTGGGTTGGACTGCAGTACCAAATGTTACACTGAAAACAAACCCTGTCCTTTCCTCCTGTGTTATTCTGGTATGTGTTTGTGTACTCTTGTGTATTTGTGTTTTTCCTGTCTTTATGTGTTTATCTGATAAGAGATATGTTGTAGAATTTTTCTAATACTATGTTATTTACTTTGTAAAGATGTTTGGACATTATTAATTCTGTTTTGTTGCTCATGTGTGAAGTTGATGTTTCAAAAGTTATTCTGATCTTTTATGTATGTACTTATGTCATAATTCTTGTAACAGTGATGTACATGTTTGTTTCTATTCTTTTGTAAAGCCTGTTTTACTAAAAATGTTATCTGTATTGTTATGTTCTTTAATGATGTATTCTGTACCTTTGTAATTGTATTCTTATGTTATGAAATTGTAATTGACACCAGCTCAATTAAGTAACTTGTAAGTTACATTTCACCGCACACGTTTCTGTTGGTCATAGTATATGGACAATATGTGAGAAGTAGGGACTGATAGTGTTAGCACGTGTGTTAATAATTCAGCAAGGGACTGGATAACAGCATTGCTGGTTCGGAGGACATTTCAAAAAAATTTTGTGAGTGCACAAGTGGTGGTTCATGGACTTGCTATATTATCCGCAAGACTCTTCAATGGTGATTGTGCACCTGCACAGTCAAAATGATGGCTGCTGGCCATCTCTACAAGGACTACAGTGGGTCTGCATCTTTGATGGCCCACCAATACTGTTATTTCTACAAGGAGTACAGAGGGTCTGCATCTTTGATGACCCACCAATACCATTATTTCTACAAGGAGTACAGTGGATCTGCATGTTTGATGGCCCACCAATACCATTATCTCTACAAGGACTGCAGTGGGTCTGCACCTCTGGTGGCCCACCAATACCATACTCTCTACCAGGACTACATCACTTCCTCTGAGATGACCTACCTACCAATATTCTTCAAAACTTCGACTGACTCTGTGGTGGGTTTGCTCTGTTGTGGCCCATTACCTGTCTGCATGTCAAGAGTCAGCACTGTCTTTCCGTTGGAAGGACAACACTACTTCTTCAAGACTGCAATGAAATCCACTACTTCCATGTGCATTCTTTTACTGCTCAGACTTTGAAAAAAACACTGCAATTTTACTGTGATGAATGATCAGGACTGTCTTTATGGACTGTGAGAAAATTTTAGCTTTTGACCAACATTGCATCAATAAGTGTGTGCATTTGATATCTTTGTTATTGTAATTATGAAAAATTTTATCAAATCATTATTGGCCACTGCCCGAAACAATTTGTAAAATTTTTTGTGGGGTGCATGGGGGCTATGTAAGTAGGCTGTTTATGTTTTCTTATTAGCAACGTTACGTAGTGCTCTGTATGAAAATCACTGGCTGTGCTGTGCGCAGTCTGTGGCTAGTTTGCATTGTTGTCTGCCATTGTAGTGTTGGGCAGCTGGATGCGAACAGCGCGTAGCATTGCGCAGTTGGAGGTGAGCCGCCAGCAGTGGTGGATGTGGGAGAGAGATGGCAGAGTTTTGAAATTTGTAAGACTGCATGTCATGAACTGCTATATACATTATGACTTTTGAACACTATTGAGATAAATACATTGTGTGTTCTCTATCAAAATCTTTCATTTGCTAACTATGCCTATTAGTAGTTAGTGCCTTCAGTAGTTTGAATCTTTTATTTAGCTGGCAGTAGTGGCGCTCGCTGTAAGATTTTTGGTGAGGTAAGTGATTTGTGAAAGGTATAGGTTAATGTTAGTCAGGGCCATTCTTTTGTAGGGATTTTTGAAAGTCAGATTGCGTTGCGCTAAAAAATATTGTGTGTTAGTTTAAGCAGTCATGTATAAATTTTTCTAAGGGGACGTTTCAAAAAGAAAGGGACATACGTCATATTTGTGAAAAACAATGCGCGACGAATTTATCCATCTAATTGCATCAGCCATACTGGATCATATTATTTGCGAAATTAAGAGATTCAAATACTATTCAGTCTCAATGGATTCTACTTCCGAGATATCTCACGTAGGCCAACAGACTTTGATAGTGCGCTATGTCCTACCATCCGAACCAGTGGAAAGATTTGTGAAGTTTTTGGATATGGAAGGTCATACTGCGGAACAACTCTCCCAAAGCTTACTATCTTTTTTAACAGAGAATGGCATTAATATCAAAGATTGTCGTGGGCAAAGCTATGAATGGCAGGCATACCGGCTTAGAAGCACGAATTAAAGTTGTAAATAAGTACGCTGAATATATTTCCTGTTTTTCACATTTGCTAAATTTGGTCGCCAAGTGTGCTGCAGAATGTTGTACAGAAGCACCCACTTTCTGTTATTTCCTTGAAAGCCTCTATACATTTTTTTTTACACTTCTACCTATCGATGGGGCATTCTTTTGAAAGTGCTGATAAACGATAGTACGAAAATTCCGATTCTGAAAAGGTTATCGGAGACGAAGTGGTCGGCCAGACCTGATGCTACAAAGGCGCTTTTACTTGTTTTCATACGATCAAACAGGTTTTGAATGACACGAAACTTCCTTTCGTGGGCAAGTGCTTCGGTAGCTTAGATGGTAGAGCACTTGCCCGCGAAAGGCAAAGGTCCGAGTTCGAGTCTCGGTCCGGCACACAGTTTTAATCTGCCAGGAAGTTTCGTATCAGCGCACACTCCGCTGCAGAGTGAAAATCTCATTCAAGTTTTGAATGACATATCTACTAATATGCATCAAAAGGTAGAGTGCCGCAATCAGGCATACGGACTGGTTTTGAAAATGAGTAAGTTATAAACGGGAATAATTTGTGTCGCATGGAACAGAATCCTAGAACGCTTGCAAGCAACTAGCGTTTCACCACAGTCGTCTGATCAAGGTCTGAGCACCGGATATGCACTTTATAAATCCTTACATGAATATATCCAAGCAATGAGGTTCACATTTTCAGAAACTGAGGCAAAAGCCAAATCCCTGGCGACTAACTGTGAAGAATAGACGACACAAGCGAAATACGAAGTACGAAGTACGAAATACGAAGTGGCTCGACAACGCTTGGTGAAATAGAAAATCATACACCTGGAGAACATTTTGAATTTCAGGTGTTTATTGTGTTAACTGATAATGTACTGGCTGCGTTTGTTAAACTCATGGACAAATGCCATCACCTGACTAATGTTTTTGGAATATTATGGGACTTTAAATCTCTTACAGCAGAAGAGGTCTTGAAAAGAATTCCTGATGTCGTGAATGCTTACGCTGATGATTTAGAAGAGTTGCTAGGCGACGAACTGGTACAATCCGCTGAGCTGCTGAAAACTGATATCGCTGCTGCCATTGACATAAAAAAAGAACGATGCTTTGGAACTACTAATTTTTATTGGGAAATTCGTTAGGATCGTGTTTTCCAAATTTAGAAATAGCCTTACGCATTTACTTATCTTTAATGATCACCAACTGCAGTGGAGAACGTTAAAGCGCATTGAAAATGAATTAAGAAATACGATGGGACAGGAACGTCGAAATGACATCAGTATAATGAACATTAAATACGATTTCCTCAGAGACTTTGATGTAACTTGCATTATTTTTAAATTTGCCGAAATTAAATCGAATGTTTATACGTAACAATCATGTTTCAGCCGGCAGCGATGGCCGAGCGGTTCTAGGCGCTTCAGTCCGGAACCGCGCTGCTGCTACGGTCACCGAGGGACTAGTGCAGCAGGGGATACAACCCGTCGGCTTTGAACAATGACGTCACAAGTCGCCAGAGAGCATGTATTACAGAGATGAAAGAGCTGAGGAGAATGTTGAGAAACAAAGGAATGCGAGAGAGATAAACATTGATCTTGTCAAAAGCATAAGTGTTTTTTGACTTTTTTTTAAAAAAAAGTCTCACGAGATAGAATAAACTGATCCTACTTTATTAAGCAATATCTTGTCAAAAGCCGAGAAGCGATTGTTCTTAATGTTCTAGCTCCCTTCAGTACCTAATAAGTGTTTTTTGGCTTTTTAAAAAAAAAATCTCACGAGATAGAATAAACTGATCCTACTTTATTAAGCAATAGTGTTTTTTTGGCTTTTTTAAAAAAAATCTCACGAGATAGAGTAAACTGATCCTACTTTATTAAGCAATAGTGTTTTTTTGGCTTTTTAAAAAAAAAAATCTGACGAGATAGAATAAACTGATCCTACTTTATTAAGCAATATCTTGTCAAAAACCGAGAAGCGATTCTTCTAGTGTTGTAGCTGCCTTCAGTAGCTGATAAGTGTTTTTTGGCTTTAAAAAAAAAATCTCACGAGGTAGAATAAACTGATCCTACTTTATTAAGCAATCAGTAAAAAAACGAAATTGAAACATAACAGCAAAAGCTTATTAGAACACAGAACTGCTTTATTATCTATGCCTCGAAGTGAAGACATTACGATCTATGACTAAGGAATGACGTCATTGTTCAAAGCCGACGGGTTGTATCCCCTGCTGCACTAGACCCGTCACCGATTCGAATCCTCCTTCGGGCATGGATGTGTGTGATGTCCTTAGGTTAGTTAGGTTTAAGTAGTTCTAAGTTTAGGGGACTGATGACCTCAGATTTTAAGTCCCATAGTGCTTAGAGCCATTTGAACCAATTGATTCTTGTTTCATTTTATATCCTAAACAATACAACCTAAACAAACCAAGGGCCCCGTGTCAGAATTTGCTACGGGCCCCATACTTGCTTAATCCGGCACTGCCTATCGTGTATTACGCGAAGGTACTTGGCGGTGCAGGACCATAGGATGCGGACTCCCATGATCCACACCCACTGAAGGTCAAAGGGCACTCTACGCGGTGTAGTAATCACAGCCTGGCTTTTAGTGGCATTAAGCTCCAGATGCCGCTTGATGGTCAGGGCTCCTAGAACATAGCATGCCACTGCAAAGGCCGTCGTAGGGCGTCTACCTTGAGGCAGCGTACGTAGCGCCGTGTCCGCCTCCATATAATTTCGAAAAGAATCGTACCAATGAATTGTGAAATACGTAATTAATTAACTGATTATCAGCAGTGTCCTGTGCACTACGGCAACTTGCAGAAGGAAACGCCTTATAATAAATTTAATGTAAATCTCTAAAGTCATGTCAGTCGGTCACTGCTGCGACAGTGCAGTGAATGCAATCAGTTCCTGACAAAATGCCCTAGTGTGGTTTACTGAATGACATACGTGCTAATGTCTGTTTCCAGACGAAAACGATAGAAGAATTTTAATGAAACTGACCGATGCCGCAGAAGGCTACTTATTTACATCAAAATGTTACTTGTTCTACATTGGAAATATAAAAAGAAACAAAATCGTAAATGAAGAGACTGTCCCCCTCTATAATCTTCACTTCACACAAAATGGCACAGTAGAACAGATTGCGTCAGAAGGCGTGTGTGATTCCTCTGAGTTATCGCAGAATTTCTGGTTCATTCTGTATCACAGAGCATCGATCATCAGTTACGTAAGGATTGTTTATGGAAGTGAAAAACCCACTCTTATAGTAATAAGTTCCGGGGGCACGGCGGGAATTCCATATCGCCTTCTTGATATGATCTGAGTGTAAGCATTTTATCAGCGCTGTATTCCTTCGGACCTGTGTACTGCGTGCCATGCGGAGCTGTATATGTAAGTGACTTCTTTTCGCGAGGCACTGCTGAGGAAATTTAGGGAACCGGCATTTGAAGCTGACTTCAGAACGATTCTACTACCGTCAACGTAAATTTCGCGTACGGACCAAGAATATGAGAGAAATTAGGGTTCGCACTGAGGTATGTAGACAGTCGTTTTTCCCTTGCTCTCTTTCAGAGTGGAACAGGAAAGGGATTATAATAGTGGTACGTCGTGCCCTCCACCATGCGCAGCATAATGGCTTGCGACATATGTACGTAGAACTAAATGTAGACGTGCGATTCCGTTGTGAGAATGGGGGAAGTGAAACATTGCGTCGTCCACTGCCTTCTCTTCAAAATTTCTGTTTACCATCACCACCCCCCCCCCCTCTTTCATAGAGATGCTGTACTGCCTGAAAGTGAGATGGCTACACGGTATGTTTATCCATAATCCCTTCAGTGATAACAATCCTGCTTACTTGTCCTCAAATGAGACCTTTCGAAACGGTAATACCAATGACACACAATTTTTTTCAATTTTATTTCATTTTTTCAAATAAAATTTATAATATTTTAAACATAAACGTTAAAGACGTGGCAGTTTCAACATATACCCCATTCATACCCCCGTACCACACAAAAGTGAACTCTAAGAAATATCACTGAAAAACAAACTTTTCTTACACGCTCAATTATCGGCTGTGCCTCTTTCATGCTAGAGGTGTTGCGAGCACTATACTATGGGATACTCTGCCCTCAGAGAAACTACGAATTGTAATTAATTGCTTAACTCAAGAAATAATGACAGCTTACGCTTAACTTTGTTCTGTGTCCGTGTAAATCAGTAACTATAATCTCTCAGAATTTTCTAGGCAAGTGTTAGACGCAATTTAATCCTCACCCCTCTCCTCCATCCTCCCTCTTCGTCTTCTCCTCCTCCTCGTCCTCTTCCTCCAAAAAATGTTGAGATGTGTGTGAAATCTTATGGGACTTAACTGCTAAGGTCATCAGTCCCTGAGCTTACACACTACTTAACCTAAATTATCCTAAGGACGAACACACACACCCATGCCCGAGGGAGGACTCGAACCTCCGCCGGGAGCAGCTGCACAGTCCCTGACTGCAGCGTCCTAGACCGCTCGGCTAATCCCGCGCGGCCCTCTTCCTCCTCCAGATTCTATTTCATCTCGTTTTTATTTCAGTAACGTAATGATAACATACTGATGCCATTAGTTCTGTGAAAGTACGTATGTCTGAATCGTAAAACTTAAGATGTAAGACACCTAGTAGACTTTATTTGACCACTGTAACGGATCAAACAATAAATTAAGTGGCCTCATGGTGCTCCTACCCAAATTTACTTAACGTACCTCGTAATATGATGCGAAGTGGAAAAGTTATCTACCTTTTTCACTAGGAGGAAGCATAGCAAATGTTTCATCTTTTACTTCACATCAACTAAAGCTCTCTATAATGATCTTGAAAAACAATGCACCAATACAGATTATACGAACAGGAAGTTACGGTAAAGTGCTCCCTGTTCGAGTATTTGTTGTCCCCATCACACAGTGACGTGGAAAAGATTGCAGCTGTTGCCACACCAGTGCGCGACTCCAGACTCAGCTGAAAATGAAGGAATTTTCCTGTATTTATTCATTTTATTTTTATTTGTTTGTGATTGCCCATGTACTTAATATATTCTGTTGTTACAATTGTTAATTCTTTCTTTTGATTGGTTACTGTATCACTTTCTATATAACACCTCTTGATGTGCTATTGTCAAGTACTAACTTTCTTTTACTTTCTTGAGTTTGTTTATTTAACGTAAACTCTTATACAGTCTCTGGTTTTCGAGTTTAGAGTAAATGTTTCTCCTGTTTGCTTCCTACATATCTATTTATTGTTCACCTTTTTACCTTTTAAATTGCATTACCACTGCACTTCAAAGATGACATTTACTGTCAGGTAGATAAGGAAAATCTTTTCAAATGTTGTAAGTTCTTCGCCGCCTTGTAACCGAAAACTGGTTAACTGAGTAATTTAATCCTGTAGAACATAAGCAATATAGTGCCTTTCATTTATTAAATAAGTAAGCCATTTATCTAAAACGGTTAAGGAACTTGACATTAGCTATGGGAGCCGAGTATTAACCTGCAACATAAAGAAGAAATATAGTGTTTTAGAACCATTTGCTTAACGAATTTGCAGTACCGTTCATGAGTATTGACATATGGAGTGTTTATGAGTCTCCATCTTAACGAAACGTACATATGAGAATAAAAATTCGTAAAAATTATGGCAAGCAAATGTTTCGCCCAACCGCGTATAAGGTTTTGAGAACAGATTTGTCATAGGAATACGATTATTTTTACCGTAAATTTTTGTTGGTCATATGTACATCATTATTCACGAAACATGGAGAAATATACTTGTTCTAAGGACGTGTAACACCATAATCATTCTCACATAGTTCTATTGTTTGTGTTACACCATGAATTATTTCTCAGTTTCTATAAATGTGAAAACATAGTTTAGTTGTGTATGTTATATTATGAAACATTCGTGCACATGAAGGGAAATTTTACATAATATGTTACATTGTACGTGAAGGAGTTGGCAAATGCTTTACAATGACTAGGCATCAAAGCACCTAATAAAATAAGGTGAGAATGATGTTGTTTGGTATACCTGTTGAAACATCTATGGGGACAATTTTCGTTTGCAAGAACTGTCCGAGGCCGGTCCGTTAATATCTACCACTCTTTGAATTATAGTCGCATCACCGTGAAACACAGACGAATCACACTTAATGATCGCTATTGCTCCCAAAATTTGTGCATTAAAAAAATCACTGACAGTCAATGGCCATTTTATATTGCATTCTTCTTTGTAGTACTTGTCACCTGTCGCAGACAGCTCGCAACTAAATAAAGACAGTACACAAACGCAGCTAAAAAAGTAAGCTCTGCTCAGTATAAGGCAAGGTGGCAACACTACTTGAGGGTTTTATAAAGGCAGCTACATTACTGGACAATCTACTGTCTGTGAGGTAAATTGTTTCGATGCTCAGTTTCGGAAAATTTAGTTATCTATCTACACGGCCTAGAGATGCAGTCGGTAATCGGCCTTGTTGTAAATGACGTCGCGAATATAGAGCATCTCTGCTAGGAATCCTGGCAGCTTACGCAGCTTATTTCTTATCTCCTGCAATGAATTATTGCCTTCGAGCCAAATAACTTCTTCCATGGTACAGGGACTCTCTGGCTGTTTGCTTGATCGGAGCGGGTGGGGTCACATGGAATGGCTCGGTGTTAAGTAGAAAGAGGCCACACATGATTGATCTGCCTCAATTAATGACAGACGCAGCGGGTTAACTACCCGCGCAAACACATTCAGTTGTACGTTATATACCACTTACGACTGTCAGATAGCTGCCTCATCGAAGTATGGCGGAAGATGGAAGGTGGAATCCGGCGCTGAGGCAGAGAATTTTAAACATAAAATGTCATTTCTTTGAACCCAAAATATGGACTGGACTGATCGAGGTGGTGATACTGAAATCACATTCAGTAGGACAGCGGTTAAAACCCCAGTTTCATCATTTAGATACAGATTTTAAGTGGTTTTTCTGAACCGCTTAAGGCGACTGCCGGAATCATTGCCCTGAAAGGGCAAGACTGATTTTATTTATCGCTTCGAGCTTTTGCTCCGTCACTAATAACAACGATGACGGAAGGTTAAATCCTAATCTTCGTTCGTTCATCGGAAATACGACGAACCTTATTAAATACTAACAATCTGAACTCGTAGACTAGGAGTTTTCTATTGGATACAAACTGTTCAGAGAGATTCATTTTAATTGCATTACCGGATTCGTGGCATTATGTCTCTCTTCAGAAAGATGCATTTGTTTCAGTACAGTATCAGTGTCGTCAGAAGCATGTCGTCTTCCCCGTACTGCACAGAATTATTGTGTGGATTACTTGTAAATATAAAAAAATGCTAATATGCATGCAATTGTAAAAATATAAAGTGTGTGTGTTATATGCACGTAAATGTGTTCTAATGAACGGCTTTTTTTTTGTCTCGCTTTGGTCCTTTAAATGCAAAGGTATTACACAATCAACTGTCCCGCACAAATATCTCCCAATATTCTTCATGACAATTGTAGCTTCAGACATGTGCTTTACACTTAATGTTTGTTCACAAGCGAAGATTATCTACCAAGCAAAATTATCATTTCCTGACAAGCGAAGGTCTAAGCTACCCTACGTAAAGGATAGAATGTCTGTGGGAGGTACAATAAGTTAATAACAGAAAGAATGCTTTACCTATACAGCTACATTTATTGTTGAATAATGCAGGAATTTTTTTGTAATTGGTCTTCCGATTTGTTTTATGCGGTTCGCCACTATTTCCTCCCTTCTGTCAGTCTTTTGACTTCCGAACAGCCACAGTTCGACGACCTCGCTGGTTTGTTGTATATATTCCAGTCTCTGTCTTCTCCTGCAGTCGTTCCCTTCATCTCCTACTAGTGCCATGGCAGTTATTCTTCATCACCCTGTTCCTGCTTCTAGTCAGAGTTTTCCCAATATTCCTTTCTCGCTTGTTTTGCGAAGAACTCTTTGTACCTCGTCAATCTTTTAATTTTCAGCACCCTTCTGTAACACCATAGTGATCCAAACGGTTCGATTTTGTTATTTTCAGGTTTTCCTAAAGCCTGAGAAATTATTTTCTCAGATTAAGACGTGTTTGGTACTAGCATACATCTTTAATGGAAGAATGCTTCATTTGCCTGTACTGGTCTGCTTGGCCAATTACACGTCATTTTGCTTCCAAAGTAGAGAATTTCTTCGCATCATCAATTTTATGGTCCGCAGTGTGGATGTTGGAGTGTACGTCATCGTCGTCAACGTCAGTGGTCTGCAGTGTACAAGCTTATCAAGAGAGTTGACTTGACATCAGGTGCATTGAGCATAAATAATAAAGCTGTCAGAGGAACTGCCCAAACCACTCTCATGTGTGGTCCTTGCGTTCTTGTTTCTCGCAGGATGTCTTTCAGTGTTGATAGTACTGGAACATTTGGTCATGGTAACGGTTGGATTATTGTGGATACTTTTGCCGCCTTACCTGGACTTGAGAACTTCAATGAGAGATATTTTATTCTGTATAAAACATATGTCTGAGCTGGCTAACAAGTACTTTGGTAAATGACGTTATACTAGTGATATGTCACTGGTGTTAGCTACACGTAATGTAAGAAAACTTGGTCGAGCTGTAGCTGTTTTTATTTGGATGAAAGGTCATAGAACTGCAGAGGAGTTTAGATCTCTATTCTGCTGCTTCTTAATATTTTATTCTTTATTTCGTTTACTCCGTCGGTATCCTGTCATCATTAGACAGTTCATCGCATTAAACGGATCCTGAAGTTCTGACTTTCACAGAAGACAACAGTATCATCGAATCTTATCATTTATATCTTTCCACCCTGAATTTTAATCTTACTTCGGAACCATTTTTTACTTGCTTCATTGCTTTCTCGACATACTGGCTGAATAGTAATCTTCATGCAGTTGGCTACTTCTGCCATTGCATCCGTCCTTCATAGGATGATCCCAAACGACATCAATGTAATTTTGGAGATTATTCAGGGGATTTTTTTTATGAGAACGAATATCCTGGTACAAGGAACCCGTGGCATTAGGTGGGTCGTTACAGACTAAATGCATTTCGTTTAATTTTTTTATGCCCATTCGGCTTTGTAAGTGTATTGCACTCAAGATATCTGTACAACAGTGCAAATTGCAGTTTTGCGTTGATTCTCAGTCCTGTGACGGATCGAGCCACTTGAACAGTTACTCTCCAATCTCTTTCCTGAATTAGTGATTAATGGCGACTGTAAGTTCGTTGCTCTGCAGTGCGAGAGAGAAAGAAATTATAGGAGCAATGCTGGAACAACGATTATTACATAATGCTGCCGTCAATGAACTTGAAACTCAGCCTCTGATCGGCACAAAATGCGTTCATGAGACACCTTGTGAAAATTCTCAGTAATACTAAAAAATTCTCTTCGAATAAAAATATGATCTGATACTTTAGCAGAGGATCGCTCTTCATATCCAATCGACATATTCCGCTGGCTCTCTTCTGACTTAGAAACAGGGAAAAATAAATGAGAGATCGCTTTAAGCCGTGCGCGGCTCGTGCACATGCCGTTTATTGCTCGTCATCCTGTTTTTGTGGTTCTGTCGCCTCGTTTTTCTTTCAATTCGATTTACTGGCGTCACTAGGTTGATGGTTTGCTTGCCCGTGAGTGGCGGCAGCAGCGCTTATCGAAAAGTGCACTGTCGTACTATCTGTGGAGCGACCGCTAATATTTCCGGGTCGCCGTGTGTCTGCAGTCAGTCGGGTGCGGGAGTTCAGTCGGGGACGGAGCAGCAGTCAGTACTCGCCAGACCGCTGGCGAAACACATGCACTGTCCGACGGAAGGAGACTTGAGCTGGGACGACCGTTGGTTGGTCTTCTCATCGGGCGACGTGTTTTTGGTCTTTTGACCGTTTTCTGGGCCTCGTCACTTGGTCATCTTGCCGGACGTTGGTCGGTTCCCTCCTTGTGCAGAGATGTCGTGGCCAATGGGCAAGAGTTACCTCTGCATGGATGGGTCCGAGCCAGGGTGCCCGGGTCGCCGTGTCTTCGAGTTCCGAACGTACATCGAGTTGAGTCGGGTTGGAGTTGCAGTCAGCTTCGGACATCCAAGACTCGCCCTACCGTCGCCGACACGTAACTTGAGTGGGAGCGACCTGGGTTGGTCGTTCGGTCGGTCGTCTCATCGGACGACGTGTATTTGGTCGCCGACCGCTTGTGGAAACTCTCTGTGTCGAATTGATCGTCCTTGTTGTTCCACATTGATTGCTTTTACGATTGTTAGAGTTCTTGTGCAAGTGTGTGTACGTCGAGCTGTGTGTAGCTTCTGTGATTTCCACTGAGCACATGAAAGCTGTCTGCGTACTGGAATAGGCAGTTGGTCGGTTGCGACAGAGTGGAATTGATTAGGTTGTCGGTTGGTTCTTCAGCCGTCCGTAGGTCGTGTTGCAACCCGATTGTTTAGTGTTACGCTTGGCTGCCTGTCTCACGTAAGCTGTGGTTAGTTTCCTCCCCAGGCCGACCATTGGAACACTTCTGAGCACCACTGTTGTTTGTGATTGTCATTTTATTTGGTCGCAGGTACTGTGCCAGGCGTTCAGCCGTGTATTAATATTGTCTGTTTTGTGTTTAGTATATGGCCTTCAGCCGAACTTCATGACAACTATTTTAACATTAGTCCCTCAGCCGTGTTTCATTTAAAATTCTTGTTGCTCTGTATTTAGGCCTTCAGCTGCGTTTGTTTCAGAATCTGTGGCTTTAATATGTAAACCCTTGTCTGTAAGATTTCTCTTTAATTATTTTGAATTCTTGAAACGGCCTTCATCCGTGTTCTGTAAATGTTTATCTTAAGGTTGTCTTTCATTATTCTTGAGTAATAGTTTGGGCCTTCAGCCGACCAGATATTTCAAGTTTTCTTAAGATGTTTTCCTGTTGTACTGTGTAAATGCTTATCTTTAAAGCTTCTCTTTTGTTACCTAAAGAAAATTTTTTTATTGGGCTTTCAGCCGAAGAATTATCTTGAATATGGCCTGTAGCCGGACTTTGTAGATGCTTGGCCTTTAAGGAATTTCCTTAGCTGACCTGGAATAGTATTTCGGCCTTTAGCCGAGAAAATATTGTAATTTTACTTAAGAAAGGTCTTCAGCCGTTACTCTGAATCCTGGTGTTTTAAAAGCAATCATTTAAACTTATTCTGGAGAAGTTACTTGGACCATCAGCAGTGAATTGATCTTTGTTGTTTTAAAGAGAAAACTGTGCATTGGTTCCAGGAATAAAGTTGTGTGTGTTCTTGTATAACTAACAGTAATTGACCTTGGCCCCTTTCCACAACGTGATCCGCTCTGTCCTGCGATACCAGATTTTACCATTGCAAATCATTCCGGGATAAACTTTAGTTCAAAATGGTTCAAATGGCTCTGAGCACTATGGGACTCAACTGCTGAGGTCTCAAATGGCTCTGAGCACTATGGGACTCAACTGCTGAGGTCAGCATTCCCCTAGAACTTAGAACTAGTTAAACCTAACTAACCTAAGGACATCACAAACATCCATGCCCGAGGCAGGATTCGAACCTGCGACCGTAGCGGTCTTGCGGTTCCAGACTGCAGCGCCTTTAACCGCACGGCCACTTCGGCCGGCTAAACTTTAGTTTTTGTGAAACAATAAGCGCTAAGTTGCGAGTGGTGTATACGTTTATTAACTTCTACACAGGTCTAATAACCTTGGTTCCCATCGGAAAAGATAAACCTTTCGATAACAGGAAAATTATACAGCACATCATTATTATTTGCGTTTCTCGAAACGTCCCTTTCGAATGCGTACGCGCTTCTCCGTGGAGCGACGGCCATTGGTGTTCCTGTGGTTAGCGGCCACTTTGCTTGACTTGATCGACGGTGACGTAACCGATTCTCCTGGTACTCGGCGGTAACATGAAAACAGAACACAATATCTTTTGTAGTAACAAAAAAGGGGCGATATTCCTATTTTAGAATACGTTAAATAATGATAAAATCCTTGGCACACACACCGTCCAGTCACATGTATGTGAACACCTGTCAAAAGCTTGAATAATCACCTACTGCAGCGAAGCATGCAGGAAGTGAGTGAGATACTGGAAGCTACTGCCAGGGATTTGGAGCCATGGAGACTCCGTCGCCGCGTACAGCTGCTCTCGGTTTCTCGGTTGAGGATCCATGGCGCCAACAGATCGATGGAGGTGGTCCCCATGATTCTCGATTGCGTGTAAATTCGCGGATCTTGCTGCCCAGGAGAGACCGGTAAACTCATACTGGTGCTCTTCGAACCACGCAAGAACACTGCGAGCTCGTGACACGTTGCGTTGCTCTACTGGTAGATCCCATCGTACCGAGAATAAACAAAATTCACATAGAGGTGAACATGGTCCACAAGGATAGATGAATACTTGTTTTGATTCACTGTGGCTTCAAGAATGACGAGATCATCCAGGGAATGCCCTCCTGCCTGGACCCTTACCACGATAATTTAAGGATGTTTGCTTTCGGATGTTTCACGCTGTACACGACAACGGACGTCTGTGCGATGGAACATAAAACATCACTATTCTCAAAAGGCCACCTGTCATCATTGAGTGGACGTGCAGTTGCGATACTGGCGTGCAGATTCTAGCCTTCGCCGTCGTGTCAGTCAGTCAGCATGGGTGCATGAACTACGCGCCTTCTGCAGAGGCCCGTATGCAGCAACGTTCACCGAACGGTCGTTGAACAGGCACTGTTGATAGCGCCTTTGTTCATCTAGGCGATCATTTTCTCAACAGTTGCACATCTATTCGCCCGTACACATCCACCCAGCAGTCGTTCGCCCCTGTCATCTTTGGCCCGCGATGCGTTACAGTTGCCGGGTTTGGACGGCGCCATTTTGCCCTGCTCGGTATACTGTATCCACAGCGGCACATGAAAAGTTTACAAACTTAGCCGTTCCAGAAATGCTTCTACCCCTGGCCCGACAGCCAAGGATCATGTCCCTTTGGACGGCTGATAAATCGCTTCGATTCCGCATTACGACAACGACTGCACTGTTTTCCGCGCTTTTCCGACACACTCCACTGTTAGTGCTGCCACCTGGCGCCTGTGAGTTGTTATTACACGTTGACGTCGAACATACGCGGTGGTCACATTGATGTCACTGAACCGTGTACACTGGATCGGTATCTGTGGAAAATACAAGTGCCGCAAATGAGTTTGCGACACTCCAAAATGTCGACGACACGCGCTGTATGTCTTGTGTGCAAACATTTGTTCCATTGAATCACAGTACTTGCTGTTCACAACAGTAATCCCCGCTTCACTCTTCTCCTCACCTGCATTCAGTTTGTTCCTTATCTCTGGCAGCATCAATCGTACAGTGATACTGACACCAGTATGGATAGGTTTACTGACGCAAAGTTGGCCGATATGTGCTTCGCTTCATGTCTAGGTTCACCGAATGCAAAGGAAGAGCGGCACAACGAGGCTACGCTGAGTTTCTCTGCAGCGACGGCAACCACGTCACAGTACTTTTGCTCGTCCACGTAGGTACCTACAGGAAGCCAGTTAGAATGGAAGATACTGGTCGTGTGATTTGTGCCACAGCATCAGATCTGGAAGACAATGTATCGCACGCGACTGGTAACAACAAAGCCACCTATTATCGGTGCATTGTAAGAGCTCTGACCACAAAACAGTCGAATCTTTTGAGAGTGCTCCACGACCAACAATGGAAAATTACAAACTTCTTCACTATTGTGTAGAGTCTTTCGCATAAACAAAAGTAACTCGAGTAAAACAGAAGTGACATCTGGAGTTCCCCAAGTAAGTGTATTAAGCCCTACCTTCATATAAAATATTTAGGAGCCAGTGTGAACAGTCCTCTTCGACTGCTTGCAGATGGTGCTGTCATTTACCGTGTAGTAAAGTCATAAGAAGATCAATACCGCTTCCAAAATAATTTAGACAGGATATCTATTGGGAAGGGAGTGAGACAGGGTTGTAGCCTCTCCCCGATGTTATTCAATCTGTATATTGAGCAAGCAGTGAAGGAAACAAAAGAAAAATTCGGAGTAGGTATTAAAAATCCATGGAGAAGAAATAAAAACTTTGAGGTTCGCCGATGACATTGTAATCCTGTCAGAGACAGCAAAAGACTTGGAAGAGCAGTTGAACGGAATGGATAGTGTCTTCAAAGGAGGATATAAGATGAACATCAACAAAAGCAAAACGAGGATAATTGAATGTAGTCCAATTAAGTCGGGTGATGCTGAGGGTATTAGATTAGGAAATGACACTAAAAGTAGTAAAGGAGTTTTGCTATTTGGGGAGCAAAATAAGTGACGATGGTCGAAGTAGAGAGGATATAAAATGTAGGCTGGCAATGGCAAGGAAAGCGTTTCTGAAGAAGAGAAATTTGTTAACATCCAGTATATATTTAAGTGTCAGGAAGTCGTTTCTGAAAGTATTTGTATGGAGTGTAGCCATGTATGGAAGTGAAACATGGACGATAAATAGTTTAGACAAAAAGAGAATAGAAGCTTTCGAAATGTGGTGCTACAGAAGAATGCTGAGGATTAGATGGGTAGATCACATAACTAATGAGGAGGTATTGAATAGGATTGGGGAGAAGAGAAGTTTGTGGCACAACTTGACTAGAAGAAGGGATCAGTTGGTAGGACATGTTCTGAGGCATCAAGGGATCACCAATTTAGTATTGGAGGGCAGCGTGGAGGGTAAAAATCGTAGAGGGAGACCAAGAGATGAATACACTAAGCAGATTCAGAAGGATGTACGTTGCAGTAGGTACCGGGAGATGAGGAAGCTTGCACAGGATAGAGTAGCATGGAGAGCAGCATCAAACCAGTCTGAGGACTGAAGATCACAACAACAACAATCTGTATGGTACGATTTGACCCTAAATCATGAGAATTGTGATGTCATCCGCATGAGTACCAAAAGGAATCCGGTAAGGTTCGGCTACACAAATCAAAAGGCTGTTAGTTCAACTAAATGCCTAGGAATTATAATTGCGAACAACTTAACTTGGAAAGATCACATAGATAACGTTGTGGGTAAGGCAAACCAAAAATTGTATTTTATTTTACACTTAGGATCTGCAACAGGTTTACTAAAGAGACTCCATATGCTGCACTTGTCCGTCCTATGCTAGAGTACTGCTGTGCAGAAAGGAATCCTTACCAAACAGGACTGATGGATGACATCGAAAAAGTTCAAAGAAGGGAAGCTCGTTTTGCATTGTCGTGAAACAGGGGTGAGAATGTCACGGACATGATACACAAGTTGGAGTGCCAATCATTAAAACAAATACGTTTTTCGTTGCGGCGAGATCTTTTCATGAAATTTCAATCTCTAACTTGCACCTCTTATCGCGAAAATATTTTGTTGACATCCACCCACACAGGGAGAAATTCTCACTTAACAAAACAAGAGAAACGTGAGCTCGCAGGAAAAGATTTAAATGTTCTTTTTTCCGCGCGCTGTTCGTGAGTGGAACAGTAGAGAAATGGCTTGAAGGTCTTTTAAATCTAGTTACGAACAAGAGTGGTAGGATGTTTTTAGTGATGATAACGTAGATGACAAATACAATGCTTTCCTTAGTATATTTCTCATGCTTTTTGATAGTTGTTTTTCCATTAGAACTTGCAAAACAATACTAGCAGTAAAAGGGAGACTGGACGGATGACTAGTGGGATAAGAATGTCATGCAGAGCACAATGGGAATCATATCAAAATGTTAGGAGTAGTCACATTCGAGCTACAATAGCTTATTACAAACAATACTGTACTGTACATTAGGAAGGCAAAGAGTATGTGGCACGCAACCGGAATAGCTAATTCACATGTCAAAATTAAAACTACATGCTCAGCCTTAAAGGCAGTTTCTGGTTTGCAGCATAACGTCGAGGATATAAAGTCAGTAACTAGTAAAAAGGTATCTTTTACTGATAAGTCATATACATGTACAGTATTTAACAATCACTTTCTGAACATAGTCGGTGAGTTAAATAAAAACTTAGTTTCTACAGGGAATCATATATCTCTGTTGGAAAATTGCTTTCCGAGACTGATATCGGAAATACTCTTCCATGGTACTGGCAAGGGGAGACTGAGTCAATAGTTATGGATATTACAGAGTGTCTAGCAGAATACTAAAGTACTGTGCTGCAAATGTTATCCCTGTACAGCCATGTTTGTAATTTTTCCTTTAGGAATGGTCAGTTTCCTAACCAATTAAAGTACTCAGTAGTAGAGCCGCTTTATAAAAAGGGAGAAAGGGATAATGTAGACAATTTTAGACCTATTTCTATGCCATCAGCGTTTGCCAAAGTTATTGAAAAGGCTGTGTATGTAAGGATAATTGATCATTTTATTTCACATAATTTGCCGTTAAATGTACAGTTTGTTTTTAGAAGTGGTTTAACGACTGACAATGCTATATTATCTTTTCTCTGTGAGGTACTGGATGGATTAAATAAAAAGTTTCGAATGCTAGGCATATTTTTTGATTTAACTAAGGCGTTTGATTGCATTGATCCCAAAATACTGCTCCAGAAGTTGGACCATTATGGAATACGGGGAGTAGCTCACAATTGGTTCACCTCTTACTTTAGCAACAGACAGCAAAAGGTCATTATTCACAATGTTGAGAATGGCTATGCTGTGAGGTCGGAGTAGGTCACGGTTAAATGGGGGGGGGGGGGGGGAGGGGGAGGTGTGTCCCAGGCATCAGTGCTGGGGCCATTCCTGTTCCTTATTTATATAAATGATACATCTTCTAGTATTGCAGGTGATTCTAAAATACTTGGTTGTTGATGACACTAGCTTGATAGTAAAAGATGTTGTACGCACCGTTCACACTGTTTCAAATAACGTAGTTCAAGACATAAGTTAATGGCTTGTAGAAAATAAATTAACGCTAAATCACAGGAAGACTTACAGTTTCCAATAGGCAGTTCAACAAAGCTTGACGAACTAACTACACAGAACGGGCATATGATCACTGAGACTGAGCAATTCAAATTTCTAGGTGTTCAGATATAGGTGTCGTGGAAAGCCCATGTTCAAGATCTTCTTCAAAGACTTAAAGCTGTCATTTTTACTATTAGAGCAGTATCTGAAGTAAGTGATAGTTCGACACGAAATGTCTACTTCCCTTATTTTCATTCTCTTATGCCACATGGTATTATATTTTGGGGTACCTTTTCCCATTCTCAAAGGGTATTCTTGGCTCAGAAACTGGTGGTTCGGGTAATAATTCATCAGTCTGGGTATTCTGGCATTATTGTCCTCTCAAGAAAAAGAAAATTATATATATATATATATATATATATATATATATATATATATATATATAAAGAAGTAGCAGCTTTCCCTCAGCTAATACTAGGCAGAAATTAGATTTGTATTTGGATCGACCTCCTTGACCCTTGTGCAGAAAGGCGTACAGTATTCTGCTGCATTCATTTTCAATAAGCTAGAATTAAAAAATCTTAGCAGTAATCCATGCGTTTTCAAATGTAAACTGAAGAGTCTCTTCATGGGTCACTCCTTCTATTCCTTGAAAAATTAAGCTAAATCCCGTGTTACATTGTTGACTGCGTTTATATAAACTTGTAGCTTGTCGTCCTTTTAGCATTCATAAACATTTTATTTTACTTATTACTACTTTTCTGTTGTAATTTCATGTACCGATACGTTCTATGACCATGGATTTTTGCTCCTCAATTTGGTCCTGCGGAACGAACTAGACGCGAAAGAAAATAAAAAATGAAACCAACTGTAGAAAAACCACTTATCAGGGTAAGATACACCGGGAGAGTCCTAAGCAAATGGAACTCAACTACGGATGATTCTTGAGTATTGCTCGTAAGCCCGGGGCTCTCACCAGATAGGGTCAATAGAGGAAATACAAGGTGAACCAGAACTTCACCGACAAACTTTCAGAGGTGGTAGTATGGACCAAAAGAATGAATGAATGTCTAATAAACATGAGCTCTAAAATGCATGTCTTAAGAGCTATAAAAATGGTTCAAATGGCTCTGAGCACTATGGGACTTAACAGCTGTGGTCATCAGTCCCCTAGAACTTAGAACTACTTAAACCTAACTAACCTAAGGACATCACACACATCCATGCCCGAGGCAGGATTCGAACCTGCGACCGTAGCAGTCGCGCGGGTCCGGACTGCGCGCCTAGAACCGCGAGACCACCGCGGCCGGCTAAGAGCTATAAGCACTTGTTCATCGTCGATACTGTGAAATATTTCTTCTACTGCAACCTCTTTGCTTTCCACATTCTGGAAGAAGTTAGTGCGGACCGTAACAAGAAAAGAAAGTCCAGCACACATCGGCTCTAAAACACATACCTTGATGGCTATGAGCACTTGTGCAGTGGATGAGATGCGCTTCACACTAGCGAGAACGAACAAGTGTTCGCAACTCTTAAGGTGTGCATTTTAGAGACCACGTTTACTGGACTTTTTTCTTGGTTTCGTCCATACTACCATCTCTGGAAGTTTAATGGTGGAATTGTGGTTCATCCTTACAGATCTAAGGAGTGGGGGAGCGTTTCGTTATGGTTTCGTGCAGTAAGAGCAAGAATGTTACGGCGAGGCTTAATCAAAATATCAGTGATAGACGCTACGAGAGGGATATATCACGGAGAGATATATTATTATACGTCCTGAGCGTACGTTCCAGGAAGAATTGGGTAATTTATTAGTTCGACATACATACCTCTTGCAGAATGGCCACAACGGCAAAGTTAGAGAAGTTTGAGCGCATTGGAGGTATACAGGTACACTTTCTTGTCATTCACCAATCCCGGATAGAACAAGAGAGGGAGGAAATAAGTGACCGCGTAAGTACGGTCGGTAGTAGTATAAGAAAACTTGTTGTGTATAGATGTAGATATAGAGAGAAAGTGCACAATGTGAATTGTGAAAAAACTGACCCCGGTCCCCTAGTGCCGGAAATATGACGATGCATTTGCTATCTGCGACCCTGCACAAGAAGTAAGAGCAATGTCTCCTCCTACATCGGTGTCATTTACGATAGAGCATTAGCTCAGTTAGACTACTAATGAGAGTCAAAATCGAAAATAACTTTGTTGGAGGAACCTTCCCAGTTTCGTTTGAAATAATCCGTAACATTAGGAGGCCGCAAGGAGATTTGAATCTCGCTCCTCTCAGTTGCGTGGACCACGTCTTGACCACCGCCAAAACACGCTCGTCGCGGCTTTGCAGAGGTGCTAGCATCAGAAACACGTGGTTTGGAGTCGGCTGACACCTGTGGCATCGACGACCTCGCCGACTGGGCTAGAAACCGCATCGTCGTGTGCTGGACGCAAAATGAAGTTTTTGTAGCACCGCGGCTCAGAGCGATGAAGCAACGGCCGACACAAACGGCAACGGCACTGTTTCAGTGTGTGTGTGTGTGTGTGTGTGTGTGTGTGTGTGTGTGTGTGTGTGTGTGTGATTTGTGTGTCTACACATCTTCGGATTTTTCCAGTTGCTGACAACTTTGAACTCTCGATAAACTGAAGATTTCTTATCGCAAGTTCATACTCCACAAAAAAGAATCAAACAGCATGCTAGGAGGGGGTTACATTAAGGACGCTACCGCATCTGCTTCACAGCTTGGGATCTCGCATGCTAACAACGCTTACTCTTGATGTACTAAGCCCGCATCTCGTGGTCGTGCGGTAGCGTTCTCGCTTCCCACGCCCGGGTTCCCGGGTTCGATTCCCGGCGGGGTCAGGGATTTTCTCTGCCTCGTGATGGCTGGGTGTTGTGTGCTGTCCTTAGGTTAGTTAGGTTTAATTAGTTCTAAGTTCTAGGGGACTGATGACCATAGATGTTAAGTCCCATAGTGCTCAGAGCCATTTGAACCATTTGATGTACTAAACGTTCTGAGGACTTCGCCAGCGTCCGGATTTATGGTTCAAAATGGCTCAAATGGCTCTGAGCACAATGCGACTTAACTTCTGAGGTCATCAGTCGCCTAGATCTTAGAACTAATTAAACCTAACTAACCTGAGGGCATCACACACATCCATGCCCGAGGCAGGATTCGAACCTGAGACCGTAGCGGTCGCTCGGCTCCAGACTGTAGCGCCTAGAACCGCACGGTCACTCCGGCCGGCCCGGATTTATGCCGAGATCATTCACGTACTCTTCAGGTAACAGCCGGCCGCGGTGGCCGTGCGGTTCTAGGCGCTCCAGTCCGGAGCCGCGCTGCTGCTACGGTCGCAGGTTCGAATCCTGCCTCGGGCATGGGTGTGTGTGATGGCCTCAGGTTAGTTAGGTTTAGGTAGTTCTAAATTCTAGGGGATTGATGACCACAGCAGTTGAGTCCCATAGTGCTCAGAGCCATTTGAACCATTTTTTCAGGTAACACTGAAATACTATACCAGCGTTTTGTTGCGCTACCCTTAAGAGTATTTACTTGTATCAGCTACTCTAGAAAGCAGGCATTTATTTATGCATTCCAATCACGAATGCAGAGTTGTAAAAAATCATTGATTACACTCTATTTGTGTCTTCACCGTCTCCATGGCTACGATATTTGGGTGTATGAAGAAGATTCCCACATTTTGTCCCGAAAACAGAGCGATATTCCATTTCTGCCAGTTGATAGTTTACAGTAATATCGTCGCAATATAGCAATCACACTGAACCTGTTACAGCACTATGACAGCGCACCGCCCTTCATCGTGTATGCTTGTTGGTGCCGTCGCCGCCGCCGTTGTCGTCTGTTAGTCCAGCACGATACGAATAAACAGCAGGCTACAGGATCAGCGTTTCATGTCTCGTTGACAATGCAACAATCCTGTGCAAGTTAGGTAAAGCTACCAGTTTGGATGATATTCGGGCAGCGCAAATAAGGAAATTCGTAAGGTCTACGACTGAATGGGTACCTACAGCTTAATAACATTCCAAAAGTATAGAAGAAAGCTCATGTAATTGCTGTTCTTAAGCCAGGAAAGGACAGCAGAGACCCAAGGAAAAAAATTTACCAATATCTCTCCTCTGTCTCCTATTTAAGATTTTTAAAGGATGATAATCAACAGACGCACCCAGGCTATTAAGCAACACATTATTCCATAACAGGTAAGCTTTATACCAACCAAAGGTGCTGTCGCACTAGTTCTCAACGCCATTCAGCACATTGAGGATGGTGTTGAAAATCGATAAATCACAGGAGTAGCCTTCATTAACTTCACTGCTGCATATTACACAGTGAACCACAGTGTATTGTTACAGAAGAAGTTTGCCCTCACGAAGGACTCCAAACTTGCCAGATTTATCCCAAGCTTGCGACAGAATCGCAGGTATTTTTACTGACTGTCGAGGTCAATAAAGTAAATGGAGATGCAGAAAAATAGACTGCCCCAAGAAAGTGTGCTATCTCGATTACTGTTCAATATTTACACTAACACCATAAGAAGTTTTATCTATGCAAATAACCGTGCACTAGCCTTGCACCGCCGTCGAAGAAGTAGAACTCACTCTTGATAGTGCTCTGAAGAAACTTGGCACATGTTATAAGGCTAAGCACCTCAAGCCAAATGCATCAACATCCCAACTATGTCCTTCCCACCTGAGAAATCGTGAGGCTTCAAAGAAATTACGTGTCTTCTGGGATGGAACGCTCGTGGAACATTCTTTCACCCAGATACAAGCACCAACAATCTGCTCACGTTCGAATTCACGCAGCTCCGACGTAATGCACTCGCAACTACACAGAACATTGTGCCAAACACGACTGACGTATTTAGGACGTTGTACGGGACCTGTTCGTAGTCAAATACAACTATGCAACCTGCTGGCTTGGACAGAAACTGCATTAATGTTAGAGGATGTATTTATCTAAATGTTTCCGTATTTTGTTCATTCACAGCACATTAATGCCAAAGCTCCCATCAAACTGATAAATTCAGTACAGAAGCAGGAGTCAGGCAAGGGTATTCCATAACTATTCTCTGCAATACTAGAGGACTTGTCATGTCCTTAAGTTGAGGAAAAAGGATGATTTTACTGATTACGTTTTACTGTTTGCATGTAATGCAGATCATCAACGAATGGGAGAGTAAGATTGAAAGTTGTACTTGCACAGAGCTGTAAACAGACAGAGGCTTGGAACAGTCTGCTGGGGCACACTTGCATGCGGCACCAGAATAAGATAAGAATATTAGTATAAATTAAAATGAAACTAGTATACTATAAACGTTGTACTGTATGTCTCTGATAGGCTTGATAATGCGGATCGCTGACTGTGCTCGGCCGCAGAGCCAAAGACACAGTTACCGGGTAGCTGTCTGTGAGCGTAAGACGCTGGAGTAAGCAGTTTTTGTGGTGTTCTGTGTGAAGGCACCAAGTGTTAGATTAATGTAGGTACGTCAATATTGTTGAACATGGAAGCAGAAGTCTTCATACAAGCAAGGTAAAGATGTTAAATAAATTTTTGTTTTGCCAGCGCGTTAGTATAGATGACTTAGCTGGTAATTTGTAATTATTGAGTAACCCCAGAACATATGTAAACTGATTTGATAAAAAGGGTAGTTAGATATTTCACTTTTGTAATGGTTCTAAGATTTATTGACAGAAAAAAATAGCTCTGAGCACTATGGGACTTGACTTCTAAGGTCATCAGTCCCCGAGAACTTAGAACTACTTTAAACCTAACTAACCAAAGGACATCACACACATCCATGCCCGAGGCAGGATTACAACCTGCGACCGTAGCGGTCTCGCGGTTCCAGACTGTAGCGCCTAGAACCGCTCGGCCACCCCGGCCGGCTTATTAACAGAGCTATATGTAATCTGTTGATTTGCGTTTATGTTGGATTAGTGTGGTTAGATAATAATTGCCGTTTAAATCTCATTGTTTGCGATTCAGTTGTGAGTAATGTAACATCAGTTGTCTGTTGTTTTCGAAAAGACGAACTTAACTTACAATATAATTTCTATAAAATCACTTTTAGTAATTCACCACAAGCAGTACCCTCTCCCTGTCCAGGTCATATGTATTTAAAAGAAGTTGGATTTTTCATAAATGTTTTCATTTATTGGCCAAAACAATTTCATGTGCATTTCAAACTATTACAGCCAGCACTGCACATCGCTGAGCCAGTACCTAATTTATTTATATTTTTTGTGTGAGACCAGAATATATCGCGTTCCACCGTTGCTGCTTTAGAGGTAAGACCATTTAATTTATTGGTGATGTGCACAGGGACCAAAGTTATCAGGTTTGAACAGGGGCAGAGAATTCAGTGCCTAAGGGGATGAATGTATTTTGCAGTGACTATAGTTCTGTATTGGTATTGGGAGTTGCAGTGCCCAATCAACTCGTGTAAAGTTTTGCTAACAATAACACAGAGTAAACACACCATATGGAGTTACTACACGCTACACGACAATTAGAGTTTTGTATCCATACCACAGTACAGACATTCATTCAACGCAATCGTAGAGTTTTCTTTCTTTTTTTATTTTTATTTTTTTTATTTTAAAAAAGAACGTTACAAGCTTTTACCAACCGACCGGGTGATGCGCTCCAGAAAACACTTGTGTGTGGCGTCGCGTCTGCTCAATTGAACGACAAGTGGGCGCCCATCTCGCGTTACGCATTGTGCGATGCTAACCAACCAGAAGTGGATCGCGTTTCTCTTCATCATTCTCAGGAACGCTAAGAATTCTACGGGTCGCCACCATCTGTAACTCTAGTGAAACAACACCCCACACACTTAACTAATTCCGTCTGCAGTGGCGAGTCCCGTCAAGTACCACTTAATGTGAATGTTGGTCAGGAAGACAATAATATCGAGAGAGGGAGAGAGAGAGAAAGAGAGAGAGAGAGAGAGAGAGAGAGAGAGAGGGAGGGAGGGAGGGAGGGAGGGAAGGAGAAAGAGAGAGAACAAGAGAAGGAGAACAGGAGAGCGAGAGAGAGTGGGGGGCGGGAGGGAGAAAGGGAGGGAGGATAAAAGAGAACACTTGGGACGCGAGGGCCCTGTTGCAGCGTACAAATACAGGACGAAAGCAAAGCGAGAATAGCCGCCCAGTCCGACAGCTGCCTTCTCCCGCTCCATCTATTCCCCAGCCAGACATTCCACAGATCCAGTTCGTAGCGGATGTCGTGAGGTCTCGAAGAGGTCCTTTCATCGGAATGGAAACCAACAGTCTCTACAATTTGAACTTCAACACTACACGCGTCACTATTACGTATGCAACGAAAACAACGCAGACCACCAAAATCGGAGGTGCTGTACCGGAGTCGTATGAGAGTGGATTGCGGTTCAGATCCCTACCAAGGCCTTCCATGTTTAGGATTTCCGCGGCTTCCGGAAATGGCTTAAGGGGAATGCCGGATCATTTCCTTTGTAAGGGCACCGCTTAATTTTCTTCACCGTCTTTCCTAATCCGTGCTTGTGCTCCATCTATAACGAACCTCGTCGTCAACGGTATGTTAAATTATAATCATCATTCCTTCTTTCAGTACTGGGGCTTTCGGAGTATATATGCAAAAGTATTTGCCTTCCTCTCTTCAAGATTCACTGGGCCCTTCCACTTTCCGTCATTCTGAAAGATAACGTACAGCGATTTTCAGCGGAGGTTGCGAAAGAGCTACCACCTGGATCAGTTAGCTTTCTGCTGAAATAGTGATGCTAATAGTGAATGAAACTTCCACTTAGGTATTTTTTGTATCTTTTGACATCCCTCTAAAGGAAAATTAAAGTCGAGAGGCATGTTGATTATTTCAACGATCCGACGAAAACTTCGAGTACTTACGATCAAAAACCTAAGTTACACGTTCGCAGTGTAAATTTTGAAAGGATTTGTCTGTAAATACCTAAGCTTAATGAATATAGGGAAAAAAAGGAAATAAAAACAATGAAGGAAAACAGAGAGCGAATTAAGCTTGCTCTCTAGCAGTGCCGCGATACAGTTGAAAGGTATGGCACAGATTTTAAGAACCTATTAAAACCCCTTTTCTGGAAATTATTTTGTTATAAGAAAAAGGTTTCCTTATTGTTTACGCGATTTCAGGTAACATGACATAAGCGATACAACCCTATCTCAGATCCTGCTAAATTACTGTTTTCCTTTCGTGTACCTCGACACAAATATAGTCTGGCTTCTGCAAAACCTTACACAACTTTTCGCTATATGTGTTTTATTCTTGATAACCCTCAAATATACCATCAGCGAAAGTACGGAAACTTCTCTTGGGGAGAAACTTGTTATCTTGTGTGGGGTATTAAAATCTTAACCTAGCTTTTATTGTACCAAGTCCTTCCTTTCAGGGACCATAAACACATGGAGCTGGCGTACTAATGTGTTCATATGGCTCTGGGTGATCTATAATAGTGTCATGTCGTAACCGCAGTCAAGTCAAAATCCGGTAGCTCGATCGTTAATAATGTAAAAAGCCGAAAACAGGATCGTCAATTAGTGGGGATGGGAAAAACCGAACGAATAAAACCGATACCAGTATTTTAGTTCTGAACAACCGGAATTTTTCTGTATTTTCTGGGCCTCTGTTATAACAGGTGATTTTTACTTGTTACTAATAACCAACTATTTTAGTTCTGAACAACCGGAATTTTTCTGTATTTTCTGGGTCTCGGTTATAACAGGTGATTTTTACTTGTTACTAATAACCAAGTAAGTAATCAAAATATCAGTTACCAATAGCAACACTGCTAAAATTTTTGGTTTATACAAGCCTGTTTCAAAAAGCGAGTAATTCCTTTACGTAAAAGTTCCATTCATTTGAAATAATGGGAAAAGCGATCAGTGCTATTTTAATACCAATGCCGACAGAAATGAGCAACTAAGACATTGCATAAGAATTGATACAGCGCTGCTGAGACAATAATGCCTCTACTGCCGGGTGTCGTGGCTTAAGGCACGCACGTTCTTGCAATATGCAGGATTCAGTTTTCACCCTTTAGCGTTGACTACTCGTAATACCCAAATAATGGTATAATAGCCGATTACAACATGATTTTCTAGCAGAGTTTCAAAACATTAGAATCAATAGTTCAATACTGGTGATTTTTTTGTAGTGTTCAATCACTTGTCTGGTTTTCCAGAGAAGCAGCCCTCGGTAGGTGGATTAAGTTTTCTTTTATTTACATATTTAATATTTTGATTTTATGTGTTTTGAAACTGAGTGAGTCAAAATTTTTCAAGCTTTGTTTCATTTCTACGTTTATTACAGGAAATAATAAAAATGAAATGGCAGGCAAGTAATAATCTTTTGTGTAAAACTTTTAGCGTTCTTTTTCTTTAACTATTTCGAATGAAAAAGCCATTTTAGTGAAATATATGTTTTTATTTTTTAACAGTAATTCGAATACAACTAATTTTTTGAGGAACAAAGCCAAAAAATGTTCTTTTCAGAAACATCAGATGAACAATTTAGATAGTAAACAAAATATATCATTCAGCAGGAACAACTACCGGACAATATTTAAAATTTCAATAATGAGTTAATCCAATGGCAAATATTTATTGTCCAGTCCTCTCATAAATATTCATTCTATAATATATTGTTCTGTGTGTTGACTCCTTTCATCAGAAACAATATTCTTCAAAGACGATACCAGTCATTCAGAAGCCACAGAGCTTCGTATCAGACTCGTTTTTTAAAAACTGTTTTATCTGAAACCAAAAGTTTTAGCACTGTTGCTGTGGAAAATTGATACTTCGATTTAAACCTAGTTATCAGTAAAAAAGAAAAATACATGTTATAACCGAGACCAAACAAACACCTACAAATACCGGTTACTCCAAACCAAAATACCTATACCGGTTTTATCTGGTCGGTATTTCCCATCCCTAACACCAGCGTGCAGCCAGAACAGAACTGAAATCCCGGGCGAAGAGTGGTATTTAAACAAAGGTAGAATATTTCAGAATACGCAAACGTTGCAAACGTAAGAAGTTTCGAAAGATTCCCAGTAACGACAAATACTAAATAACAAATGTTTGGGAGTAATGGGATTTAAAGTGGCACCCCGTATCACGCCAGCTGGCGACACCAGCTGCTGCTCCAAAGGGCATTCAGCAGCTCGTGGCAGTGGAAAAGTACGCATTAAGCTGCAGAATATTTCAAGATTCTTACCTAGACAGCTTGTCAGAATTCCTGGGCGGTAACTTTGGCAGTTATCAAGGACAACATTTAGAGAGTGGAGGGTTAGCTAAAAGTTGTACAGAAACCAGGCTGCAGTTATGAGTTGGAGGACGCGAAAGGGAGACAGTCACAGAGAAGACAGTAGGACAGGGCTGTGGGCTATCCCCTGTGTTACTCAATTTATACACTGAACAAGCGGTAAAGGAAACCAAGGAGAGATCTGCAAAGAAATATAATGTTCAGGGCGAAGAAATAAAAAACTTTGAGGTTTGCCGATGACGTAATTCTGTCAGGGGCGCTAAGGACTTGGAAGCTGAATTGAGCAGAACAGTGTTTTGAAAAGAAATCGTAAGACAAATATCAATAAAGGTAAAACAGTGGTAATGAAGTGTAGTGGAATTAAATCAGGCAATGTCGCGGGAAACATTAGGAAATGAGATGCAGAAAGTGGTAGGCAAGTTTTGCTGTTTAAGCAGCAAAAATAATTGACGATAGTAGAAGCAAAGAAGGAATACAATGTTGACAGAGAACAGCAATGGAAGCTTTCCTGAAACAGAGAAATGCGTTAAAAACTACTAGTTATACACTTAAGCGTTAGGGAGTCTTTTATGAAAGTATTTGTCTGGACAACAACATTAAATGCAAATCAAAAGTGGATGATAAAGTGCAAAAGAAGGTTTTCAAATGTAGTGCTACAGAAGAATGGTGATCATTTGATGGGCATAGGCACTGAATACGGGAAGCAGTTTGAAATATACGCATCTTGTATTACTTAAGCAGGTATCAAAATGCTTTGACAGAATAGAGCCGCATGGAGCAGTGCATCAAACCAGTCTGTTTCGGTTATCGTGGTGGAAGAGAATATGTGCAGTCTTTGTCCTTTGCTGAAAATTGTTTTTAGTGCTACAGACAGAACAACAGGTTCATCAGCATTTCACTGAGTGCGCACGTTGAACAATATCGTCACACGCGACCACTGATGACGCCTTAAAAAATTAGGTGAAATGTGCCTGGCAAAACAAGTATTTCCTTTGTTGACAGACGATCCTAACCCAAAACTCACAGATGTAATATTAATAGCAACTGAGAGCTTATAGGTCCACAACATTACAAATATCTTACACTTTTCTTTGTACGCTTTTCTTGGTATATATATTTTTGCGGCAGCATTATATTATCCAGCTAAAAACTTGACACATTTGTTTTCGAATTTGTGAAACTTATTGGTTGCATATATGACTGTGTGTAATCTCGTCTTCACATATGTGCCGCAGTGGAATTATACTTTGCTGAATAACAGTATTTTTTTTTTAATGTCGTTGTCTACTATGCAGCCCAATGAATGGAACAGTGAGTTTCCTAATTTTCATACTTCATTCGTACATTTGTTAACGCGTCTCTTCTGCCTGTTGTGTTGCCAACTCTCGCGTTGTGCCCTTCTGTTGCATTACGTTTGTCTTGTGATGACTACAAACAAGTGACGTTTCGTCCTTTAGTCGAAGGGAGACTGTAGAAGTGAGTGCAATTTTTTAGGATGGGGCATAATTGTCTTCTCCCCTCTCTCCCCCTCTCATTTTCTCGCTGTAAGCGTGAGTGCGCGCGCGCTTTTGTGCGTGTTTGTGTGTGTGTTCTTGCAACAAGAATGGAAGCCATTCCAAAAGTTTCTTTTCTAATGCACCCGCAGCTTGCATTAATTCAATGAATGACATACCATACATTTTTCCAGTTTCTGCTCCAAGACGATTTTAGTAACTCAGTAAGTAGTTGTCAGCTGTGACTCCGTTTCTGTTGTGCATCTCCGTTTGTTACGGTTCCAACGTCTAACATGATCAACGTATTAATATTTATATTAATTTAGTCAGTCAATAGTTTCTTACTCAGTGCAAGGGCTTTTTGTATGCGAAAATTTTCCTCGACTGCAGCAGCTAACGCTGTTCGTACTTTCAACGGCGAAGAAAACAGCACTCTGAAAAGTGTATCGGTTCAGTACCCCAAATTTTACTCACAACTGGCGAGCTTCTTATTTATAGTATTTACCTAATTTACATATTCTCGGCGCTGCAGTCATAGACTGTGCAGCTGGTCCCGGCGGAGATTCGAGTCCTCCCTCGGGCATGGGTGTGTGTGTTTGTCCTTAGGCTAATTTAGGTTAAGTAGTGTGTAAGCTGAGGGACTGATGACCTTAGCAGTTAAGTCCCACAGGATTTCACACACATTAACATTTAAAAATTCTCGGCGTGTGCAATACCTTTGTCGTCATAGCTGCTCCCGTTGACTTAAAAGGGCCCATGTTGAAATTTTAGATAGCGAGTGAAAAGAAACGGCTATAAAACGTCCAGCGAGGGGCCTGAGACTCGTGCGACCAGTGCAGCCACAGCCCCCCGGTATTCCTGCCTGCAGGGGTGTGCCAGCCCTTTGTATGCTACAGGGTGGCGGCCAAGCTCTGCCGCTATAGTACGAGGTTGCAGCGATCCCGTGTAGTCGGCGTGTTGTGGCGTAGCCAGCTGCTGAGGGGGGACAAAGCGACCGTGCGCCGGCAACCTAGTATCCGCGCCAGCGCTTCTGCGCGTCTCAAATACTATTAATACCCGCTGCTGTTCATCCCCACCTGCTACTTCAATACTGTTTATGTCGTAGATAAGGATGCTATGACTCGTATTTTGCATATGAATTTTTATCTTTGTTTCTAGTCAAATGTATTTCTCCTAATTACTTTGCGCATCTTCAGTGCCTTCCAAAGAAGTGTTTTCAAACACCATCTTTGTTTACAAAGTGTGACAGTTTATACGTGGTGTATTAAGACTGAGACAGGAGCCAATAACCACTGGAGACAGTGCCACAGATTAGGTCAAAGTCGTAACACAAAACATGAACGTCGTATTAACGGGAACAAAGCCACCTAATGGGGGAGGTTTAAACCTTTGAATCGCGTTCTGGATATAAATAAAGTGACCGATAACAGTAAACTTGTTGTTTCATTCAAGAAACAGCCTCTTTTCGCAGATACATTAATTACTAAGATATCGTATCAACTTCATTTTTGCAAATAAAACTTCCGTCAGTAGTTTATGCTGCTAGTATGGTAATTCTGAAACACGAATTGAACGCCCTTTTACTCTTCAAAGTCCGAGTGTTAGATTCGGAGTAGATACAATATTTAGAATTTATCTGTTCTGAACATGAAAATGATTGACTCCTTACGCGGAAGTTCATGATTTCATAACCGAATAACGAAATGCGTCATGTCGGATAAGGAGTGAACAAGAGCGTTTCGTCGCGGCGATACTTGTATAAAACTGTCGCAGAGCAAATGTAGCTTTTCATTTTGTCTGTGTCGTTCACGTGTGTCGAAAACTGGTAAGTCTGAAGAATAAAACAAACCAAGAGAAACTAGTTACGCTACTTTTTTTTTTTTTACGGAGAATCCAGAAGGAACGCGATGAAAACAGTTGAGTTGAAGAGAAAAAAGTATTCCGACAGACAATGTCTCATGTACCCATTGCTACCAAATATCAGTAAGTTATTTTATAGTTTCTTCGTAATCCAGTCTTATTAAATGGGGTCACTTCTCTATTATCAAATTTTGTATCTTTAGGCCAATCCAAGATACCTAAATAAACGGGAAACTCGTCATTGGGAAGTAATAAAAAATTTTAACGCTGCAAACCAAGACTGTTCGTTTCTTCATCCCACACATACCGGTTGCTCTACCAACCCTGGAATGAAATGGAAAAAGTGTCCAAAAATGCAGTGAATACGTAAACAACTGTTAGTCAATGTAATGGTCCGTCTTGATCGCTTTTATATCTCTTCTTTGTTGTTGTTGTTGTTAGATACGCCTAAACGCGTTTCGACCACCGCGATCATCAAAATCTTTCAGATAAACAGAAGAAATGAGAATAAATATTTCTAGAATAATTCATTCTATAAGAATAGAATGAAGACATACAACATTGGTTGGTCCAAGTTACTCTTCTAGTGGACGCAAAAATTCATAATAATCTGTTTGCTGTAACTGGGGGCGTTTTGGGGCTGCCCTACGTTTGTCCGCCAGGTAGACACGTGAGCGCTGCTCAAAGTTTAGAGGGGAAGGTAAAGAGGATGGGACTGCGCATTCTTATTACGGGACGGCAAATGACTTGACCATTCATGTTTTGAGCCTTAAAGTTTTTCTTTCGGGACGGCAACTGCTACGATGGAGCGCGGAGACCTCAAGCACCGCCGCTATACGGGCAGTCCTGCCAGCGCCTGTGCGACACTCCGGCTGAACTCAGCCGAACGGTTGGCTTCCACGCGCGCGATACAGCGGTGGTAAGACGGCAATGCAATGCTGAAGGATGGCGCAAGAGTGTGGAATAATTTGGACAGGGATTTTTTTGTTACAGTCGGTTAAACTCAGGAGGGTCCCAGTGCCTATCCAGAGTGCTAGTTCACAAGCACAGCAGGAGACATCTTATTTTACACTGAAGAGCCAAAGACACTGGTGCTACGGCGTAAAGTCAAGAGCCGACACGCCAGTCGGGAACGAGAGAGCAGAGGGCTGTGAAGAAGTCAGCCCATCGCACGCTGACCGACCTCCATCCAGAACGACAACGCGACAGCAGAGGCCTCTATGCGGAGAGAACATAAACGCCGAGCCCGACTCGCCGCGGACATTTCTACGAAAAGCTTCAAAACCAGCAACCTGAATAGAAGCGTCAAAGCTCATTACTTCGCTCGTACATTCTATGTAGCTCAAACTTGGAATTGTTATACTGAAGAAACTCGATTATTTTGTCTGTCGCCCTTTGCTTGCGACACATTTATGTAATTCTCAAAGTTCGGTATTGTCATTTCCTTTTCGTATTAAAACTCATTAATACCATTTGCTTGAATTGTTTGTCTAGCGATCCGAGACATCCCTTATTAGACGACTCGGCAGGATTCAACAACTGGCACACCTACCTAATACACTACTGGCCATTAAAATTGCTACACCACGCGAAATTTAAGCGACAGGAAGAAGATGCTGCGATATGCAAATGATTAGCTTTCCAGAGCATTCACACAAGGTAGGCGCCGGTGGCGACACCTACAACGTGCTGACATGAGGAAAGTTTCCAACCGATTTCTCATACACAAACAGCAGTTGACCGCCGTTGCCTGGTGAAACGTTGTTGTGATGCCTCGTGTAAGGAGGAGAAATGCGTACCATCACGTTTCCGACTTTGATAAAAGTCGGATTGTAGCCCATCGCGATTGCTGTCTATCGTATCGCGACATTGCTGCTCGCGTTGGTCGACACCCAATGACTGTTAGCAGAATATGGAATCGGTGGGTTCAGGAGGGTAATACGGAACGCCGTGCTGGATCCCGACGGCCTCGTATCACTAGCAGTCGGGATGACAGGCATCTTATCCGCATGGCTGTAACGACCCCTGAGTCAACAATGGGGACGTTTGCAAGACAACAACCATCTGCACGAACAATTCTACGACGTTTGCAGCAGCATGGATTATCAGCTCGTAGACCATGGCTGCTGTTACCCTTGACGCTGCATGACAGACAGGAGCGCCTGCGATGGTGTACTCAACGACGAACCTGGGTGCACGAATGGTAAAACGTCATTTTTTCTGATTAATCCAGGTTCTGTTTACAGCATCATGATGGTCGCATCCGTGTTTGGCAACATCGCGGTTAACGCAGATTGGAAGCGTGTATTCCTCATCGCCATACTGGCGTATCACCCGCCGTGATGGTATGGGGTGCCATTGGTTACACGTCTCGGTCATCTCTTGTTCGCATTGACGGCACTTTGAACAGTGGACGTTACATTTCACATGTGTTACGACCCGTGGCTCTACCCTTCATTCGATCCCTGCGAAACCCTACATTTCATCAGGATAATGCTCGAGCGCATGTTGCAGGTCCTGTACGGGCCTTTCCGGATACAGAAAATGTTCGACTGCTGCCCTGGCCAGCAGATTCTACAGATCTCTCACCAACTGAAAACGTCTGGTCAATGGTGGCCGAGCAACTGGCTCGTCACAATACGCCGGTCACTACTCTTGATGAACTGTGGTATTGTGTTGAAGCTGCATGGGCAGCTATACCTGTACACGCCATCCGAGCTCTGTTGGACTCAATGCCCAGGCGTATCAAGGCCGTTATTACGGCAAGAGGTGGTTGCTGTGGGTACTGATTTCTCAGGATCGATGCACCCAAATTGCGTGAAAATGTAATCACATGTCAGTCCTAGTACAATATATTTGTCCAATGAATACCCGTTTATCATCTGCATTTCTTCTTGGTGTAGCAATTTTAATGGCCAGTAGTGTATTTAGCTCAAACTTTGAATTGTTATACTGAAGAAACGCAATTATTTTGTCTGCCGCTCTTTGCTTGCGACAAATCTATGTAATTCTCAAAGTTAAGTATTGTCATTTCCTTTTCGTAGTAAAACTCATTAATACGTTTTGCTTGAATTGTTTGTCTAGCGATGTGAGACTAGGCAGGGTTCAACAACTGGCACACCTGTCTAATAGCGTGTTGGGTCCCCGCGAGCACGCAGAAGTGATGTAACACGACATGGCATGTACTCGACTAATGTCTGGAGTAGTGCTGGAGGGAACTGACGTCATGAATCCTGCAGGGCCGTTCATAAACCTGTAAGAGTACGTGCGGGTGAAGATCTCTTTTGAACAGCACGTTGCTAGGCATCCCAGATATGCTCAATAATGTTCATGTCTGAGGAGTTTTGTGGCCAGTGGTAGTGTTTAAACTCAGAATGTGTTCCTGGAGCCACTCTGTAGCAATTCTGGACGTGTAGGGTGTGCATAGTCCTGCTGGAGTTGCCCAAGTTCGTTGGAGTGCACAGTGGACATGAATGGATGCAGGTGACACCTGTCACAGTCGTGTCTCGAAATACCAGGGCTCCCATATCACTCCAGCCGCACTCCCCCCCCCCCCCCCTACCCCTCCACGTCATTACAGAGCCTCCACCAGCTTGAACAGTCCTCTGCTGACATGAAGGGTCCATGGATTCATGAGGTTGTCTCCATGCCCTTACACCTCCATCTGCTCGAATACAATTTGAAACGAGACTCGTCCGACCAGGCAACATGTTTCCAGTCATCTAAAGTCCAGTGTAGGTGTTCACAGGACCAGGCGTGGTGTTAAGCTTTCGGTCGTGCAGTCGTCAAGGGTACACCAGTGGGCCTTCAGCTCCGAAAGTCCATATTGATTATGTTTCGTTGAACGATTCTCACGCTGATACTTGTTGATGGCCCAGTATTGAAATCTGCAGCAGTTTACGGAAGGGTTGCACTTCTTTCATTTTGAACGATTCTCTTCGGTAGTCGTTGGTCCTTTTCTTGCAGGATCTTTTTCCGGCCGCAGCGATGTTGTAGATTTGATGTTTTACCCGACTCCTGATATTCACGGTACACTCATCAAATGATTGTACAGGAAAATCTCCACTTCATCGGAGATGCTGTGTCCCATCGCTGGTGCGCCGACCACAACACCATTTTCAGTCTCATAAATTTTGATAACCTGCCACTGTAGCAGCAGTAACCGATCTAACAACAGCGCTAGGCACTTGTCTTATACAGGCGTTGCCGACCGCAGAACCGTATTCAGCCTGGTTACATATATCTGTATTTGAATACGCATGCTTATACCAGTTCCTTTGGCGCTTCAGCGTATTCTTCCTCTTTTGGGGTGGTGTGGGTAACGGTTCGAATAATCACTCATGTAAAAGTTAATGCTGGAGGTAGCCGCGAACTTATCAATGCTTAAGGAAGGTATCCTTTTCTTAACATTCAAATTGTCTGTTTTTCCCTCTGTTCTTTTTTTGTACTCAGTTGTCAATTTATAAACTTTAATGTAGTCTCATCTGTTTAGTGGCCGACATTCGGAGATTAACTGTCCTGCGACTTCCGCAGTTGGCGATCCTGTATTTTTCTGCACTAATTCATTTTTGTTGCACTGTCAAATCATTACTTTCATTAAATATCTTACCGAATAAACTATGTCTTGCCTGATCGGTGAACTTCATTTGATAATTGGAAGGGGAAACTTTTTACATTGATTGAAACGGGTTCTTTCACCACAAGCTAACGATTACATTCACGATTAACTCTAGAAGGATGACAGGTATCTCCTTTACGCTCGCAGTTGTTTCACAAAGATGGTTGATAGTTGCATGGCGGCTCCCTGCAGCACTTGATCTGGCGTGCCAGGGTAAATAACAGGTACCTTGTCAGCGCAAGAAGCACTCGTAGAACCGATGATTAGCTAGTAAGACACCGGCTTCTTTCACGGTATCGTCTAAAATATGTCCACTCACAAACCAGGCTGCAGATCATAGTGGGGCGGCCGCTGTGACCGAGCGGTTCTAGGTGCTTCAGTCTGGAACCGCACTGCTGCTGCTGCGGTCGGAGGTTCGAATCCTCCCTCGGGCATGGATGTGTGTGATGTCCTTAAGTTAGTTAGGTTTAAGTAGTTCTAAGTCTAGGGGACTGATGGCGTCAGATGTTAAGTCCCATAGTGCTCAGAGCCATTTGAAACATTTTTAGATCATAGTGCTGCCGGAATAAGTCGTTATACTTCTTTGTGCTCTTCTTCTTACGCGTTTCTACGCCCTTAATTTTGAAGTTCAGGGAAATTCTCGGACGCATTTAAATCGTGGTAAGCGCCTGTTGTACGCTGAAGGAAGAAAGATTGAATTTTAACGTTCTGTCGATGACGATGTTGCTAGAGACGAAGATAATCTTGCAGACATGCAATCGACTGATTCCACATTCCGATTGGTAGAAACGTTTTAATCTCTGTAACTTACTCGTTGGCTCAGCATTCTTATTCCACACTAGTTGCTCAGCGCGGCTATCCACGGATATCAGTATGCTTGTTACGATGAGTGATGGTAAGTAAGTAAGCTGTTTTAAGTGCAATAACGTCAGCTGCTCTCTAGTCTCTGCTTATTCGGCTAAGTGTAGCACGATGCATAGATGCCCCCTACCCCCCGCCCCCAGTGCGACTACCCCAACAGACTACGGCGTGTCACGCATACATTGTTGCTACTGGGCGGTGCACGCGGAGGGGCGTGGGTAGGGGCGCACATCTGTGCTCCGTGCTACTGAAGCAGCTATACATTATACAATGTGTGCGTTGTGCAACAAATTTAATAAATATTTTACCCGGTTTATGTTCACTGGTGGAAAAAATGTGTTCCATCCTCGACCTGACACTTAAGTGTCAACTTTTCTTTCCTTTCTACTTTCTAAAGTAGCCTGTGTTCGTCCTCAGAGATCAAGCTATCTCCACACAAAATTTCATCGGAACTGATTTAGCGCTGTAGTCGTACAAACGTAACCGTTACTTTCGCTCGTGTTATAGTACGGACGCATGGATTAAACGCGTCGACGATTGAGTAAGCATTGTATTCAGTACGTTGAATAGCGTTATATAGAACGTAGCAACCAATAAAAGCATTTCGCGAGTATGATATAGTTTGAAATAGATTTTTCAAAGAATAAATATAATTTCCATAATTCGCGCAGTATTCTACAGGTCCATAAAAATCTTGTACCACACATTTTCTAAAGTAGCCTATGTTCTGCTTCGGCGTTCAAGCTATTTCCATACCAAATTAGACCAGATCGGTTCAGCGGTTTAGGTGTGTAAAGGAAGTAGACAAAAATAGTTTCGCATTTACCAAACTTAAAATTAATATATCTTCTTTTCTTAGTCCGATTTTGATTAAATGAAACCTATACATTGCTCCAAGCTACGCCAAAATCGGCAGTCAAAACTCCATGAAAATTCGTCGTGCTGTTTTGGAGATTAGTGTGTTCAGACAAACTGACAGGCATCGCAGTTTTACAGTTTCATTTTCGGTATAGATGAGCGCTGTGCGACTGCTAACGGGGTGCCATGTCTTTATGAAACTATCCGACGGTGTAACCAAGTAACTTACTTTTGCGATCCCTGTCCTGATGACCAGTACAAGAAGACGTTTCTGCCGGGGCTGGATACCAAATGCGCAAAAACGTGAAAGAAATTTCGAAAAAATTAACTTTTATTACCGCAAAAAATAATTTTTCATTACCTTAAAGGATAAATTTTCAATATCGCAAAATTAATGTAAGATACTAAGTAAGTTTAGCAGCTCTGCATTAGTTTCATCCCATTATGCATATATAACTATTGCTGCTTGTAGATGGTGTTAGATCGAAGATTGTGTGTCGACTCCATGGCCGCAGGCTATAGCTATTGAGATAGGGCTACACGAGGTGGAAGTCTGCATGTTGTATCCGCTGGTGTGTTAGGCTTCTATATGTACGCACTTGCAAGTTACTACTTTACGCAGGTAGTTGGAACGAGGCCTCGACAGTGATATCGAAGCGTATTTATCTATTTATTGTCAGCTAAAGCGTTTAAAGAATGGACTTCATAAAAACTATTACGAATCGTGGAGTGTATTGTATTATTAAGGACAATTTTAAATATGGAAAGCAGCGTAAAATAAGGACAGGTGACATTTCGTGGAGGTGTACGGAGTAGAATTGTGTGGCAACTATACAGACTAATGCGGAAACGTGTGAAATAGTGCATTTAAGAGACACCCGTGATCGTGAAAGCAAAAGTGCTAGGATTATTGAATCACATGTTATGCGGAATAATTGGAAAAGAAAAGCGTGTGAAGAACTAACTTCGCAACCTAGTAAAATAATACGAACAGAATTATGTCGGTCAGCTACCTGCGAAACACGGAAAAAGGAGAAAGCTAATTTTGGTTTATCATCATCACAGAGCCCTCAGGAAACAGATGGTCACTCACTCTCGTAGCGCGTAGGAGGTATTAAAGCAGTTAAACAATTTAGGTATTTCAACTAAGCGAGACGAGAAGTTCTGCTTCGTAGACCTGTAAAATACTACATTATTTTTCACTTGTGAACAAAATCTGCGATTTCGATGTAGTTATACGCGTACTTTATCGGCAGATGTCTCACCAAAACACTTTCATCAACTTAACACGTTACATACACATGCTACTCATCTGTGCTTTAACACAGTGCGTTATAATAGAAAAATAAATAGAAGTTACCGTGAAAATGACAGTGTAGCTGCTGAATTATGGAAAAAATATCAACTTGGTGATTTATTTTTAGTGGAGTACGTAAAAGGAACGCACATCGGTTCCAGCCTATCCCACTGTAGGACAAGTGCTTCACCGGAGCAAGCAGTGCGCGGCATTAGCCGAGCGGTCTAGGGCGCTCCAGTCATGGGCTGTGCGGCTGGTCCCGGTGGAGGTTCGAGTCCTCCCTCGGGCATGGGTGTGTGTGTTTGTACTTTGGATGATTTAGGTTGAGTAGTGCGTAAGCTTAGGGACTGATGACCTTAGCAGTTAAGTCCGATAAGATTTCACACACTTTTTTTTGGGGGGGGGGGGAGGGGGGGGGGCAAGCAGTGTGCTGCGCTGTCGGTTTTAAAGATAAGTTGTACATTTTATATTTGTGATAGTAATTTATAATATTTTGCATAAAATATACGTGCTATTTTGGGGTAGTGAAAATAAGAAGTCTTGCCGGTAATGCTAGGCTGTGTGGTGGAAGTGCAATCCGACGGTACGCCCTGTACGTCCACCTACTCCCACGCACGCTGCAACTTTGGAACAGTTTCGCACGTATTGAGGCGCCACGGCGTCGTACTCAAACCAGCTCTGCTGAAGTCGATTTCCGCGACAGCTCGACGACCTTGATGGAGGAGGCGGGCCCCCAGTAGGTAATAGCGGTTTAATTCATGTCTCTTTATCTCGCTCTCGAGGTGGCACTGGACGCGAACGATAAGATCTTGCAGTATTTACACTGGGTAAACCGTTAAGGCGTCAGCTAACTCTTTCCTATGGCGTTATCTGTAGAAGAGAGCTCATGAACGTGATGCATGACTTACAATGGACGTAGAAATAATATTGACAAATCAGACATAAAAACAATCTGTAAAAACTCGTAGTATCACACGAGAATGACTATGGGGAGGGACAGGAGTGGGGGAGGAGGGGGGGGGGGGGGGAAGTGGTAAGTCAATGACCACATCACTGTTTCCAACAACTTAGTCAATTTTTAAAATTAACCTTCTCGCTTTTTAATACTTTCTTATTAGTTTATTAAAAGTAAATTCTATAATATTAAATGTTATATAAATATAATTGCGCTCTTTCTGAAGAGTACGTTTGTTCGATTGGTATAATCTACTAGACAGCTTGCACTACTTGCCGAAAGATAATTTGCACTTCCTTGTTTTACGTTTCGTATTTCTCGTGTTGTAAAGATTCTTCTACTGAACAGTTCAGGTAAGCATGGCCTTAGGATTTTACTAACAGGTGAGAATGATGAAATAAGTTTTATCTCACGCGGACAACTATTGTAAATTTGTGTCGTACTAGTTGTAATGGCACTTTAATAAGCCGACGACCTTACTGACTGGATATGGTACTTTCCCATTTGGCTTATAACATGTTCATGGATACCGAAGTTTTTAATTGTGTGTACAACAGACAGAACAACCAGGGAATATGGACAACGGAGGAAATGTACGTTTTAAGACAGCTAAAGCAGGGATTTTACGTCCGTCTGTTTCGTGAACAGTGTGATTTGCGAGCCAGATACAACCGACAAGTGTCGCTGGAGCGCGCTGCGATCGCGTATACAACATTAAGGCACACGTACCACAGGCACATGTCGCATCTTTTCTGATGGTGCCAGTAGCACGTTGCAATCGGTACGCTCCACGTTGACGTTCGAAGGAAGGCACAATCCGTGTGCTAACGACTTAAGGAACCACGATTAGAGTGTAACGTTCCGTCGACAAAGAGATTATGATTATCAGAGACGGAGCACAAGCTCGGAGTGGAGGAAACACGGGGCAATGAATCTGCTATACAACGTGCTTTTGCACGAGAACCAGCTCTGAGCACTATGGGACTTAACATCTGAGGTCATCAGTCCCCTAGAACTTAGAACTACTTAAACCTAACTAACCTAAGGACATCACACACATCCATGCCCGAGGCAGGATTCGAACCTGCGACCGTAGTGGTCATGCGGTTCCAGACTGTAGCGCGTAGAACCACTCGGCCACAGCGGCCGGCTGCACTTCCTCATTTCATCGATCAACTGAAGTATTTATTTTGTTATCCATAGTTTCTTTTCAGTTATCATCTTTGTACCTATGTTTTCCTTCCCAACTTCTGTGATAGCCCTTTTTCGAGAAGCCCATTCCTCTTCAACTGTACTTCCTACTGAGCTATTCCTTATTGCTGTATCTATAGCCTTAGAGAACTTCAACCGTATCTCGTCATTCCTTAGTACTTCCGTATCCCACTTCTTCGTCTATTGATTCTTCCTGACTAATGTCTTAAACTTCAGCCTGTTCATCACTACTATATTGTGATCTGAGTCTATATCTGCTCCTTGGTACGCCTTACAATCCAGTACCTGATTTCGGAATCTCTGTCTGACCATGATGCAACCTACCTGAAATCTTCCCGTATCCTCCGGCCTTTTACAAGTATACCTCCTCCTCTTGTGATTCTTGAACAGAGTATTCGCTATTACTAGCTGAAACTTGTTACAGAACTCAATTAGTCTTTCTCCTCTCTCATACCTTGTCACAAGCCCATATTCTCCTGTAACCTTTTCTTCGACTCTTTCCCCTACAACTGCATTCCAGCCCCAATGACTAAGATTTTCATCCCCCTTTACATGCTGTATTACCCTTTCAATAGCCTCATACACTTTCTCTATCTCTTCATGTTCAGCTTGCGACGTCGGCATGTATACCTGAGCTATCGTTGTCGGTTTTGGTTTGCTGTCGATTCTGATAAGAACCACCCTGTCACTGAACTGTTCACAGTAACACATTTTCTCTGCCCTACCTTCCTACTCATAACGAATCCTACTCCCGTAATACCAGTTCTGCTGCTGTTGATATTACCCTACACTTATCTGACCAGAAATCCTTGTCTTCCTTCCACTTCACTTCACTTCACTTCACTGACCCCTACTATATCTAGATTGAGCCTTTGCATTTCCCTTTTCAGATTTTCTAGTTTCCCTACCACGTTCAAGCTTCTAACATTCCACGCCCCGACTCGTAGAACGTTATCCTTTCGTTGATTATTCAATCTTTTTTCATGGTAACCTCCCCCTTGGCAGTCGCCTCCCGGAGATCCGAATGGGGGACTATTCCGGAATCTTTTGCCAATGGAGAGATCATCATGACACTTCTTCAAATACAGGCCACATGTCCTGTGGAAACAAGTGTCTTTAATTTAGTGGTTTCTATTGCCTTCTGCATCCTCATGCCGTTGATCATTGCTGATTCTTCCGCCTTTAGGGGTAGTTTCCCACCCCTAGGACAAGTGAGTGCCCTGAACCTCTCTCCGCCCTCTCTGACATGGCCGTTGGCAGAATGAGGGTGACTTCTTATGCTGACGTCTTCGGCCGCCTATGCTGAGATTCGAACCCGGGACCGAAGACGTTTTGATTATGAATCAAAGACGCTACCCCAGAGAACGGCTGCAAGGTTTTAATGTATCACTTCTTTAATAGCAATGCTATTCGCAATACATTTTGAAGACAGTATCCACATACGAAAATACCTGCAAAATTATAATATTGTGCGACGCGTTCTCCACGTGGGAGACCGATTCTTTAAAGTAAGTATGATATATTTGACGTATTAGGGATTTTTTTTTCCATTTTGCCTACTTCTCTACGTGCTAGGAAGGGAACGTACATATCGCTTATTACAATTATTACAATACAAACAAAGATAAAAGTCTGTCGTGATTTTTTTTATTTTACCATGCGTAGTTAGTATTCCATGAGGCTTCGGTCTTTCAGCCGTATAACGTCGAATAATGTCTACGTCTTGCCTCGATATTTTGGCTAACAACCACCCGGCCATCTTCAGTTCACTAGAAGATGGTTGAATGTTCGCAGCAAAATGTCGACGTTTCCTGCTGCAATACTGAAATCTCATGGAATGTAAGTGAGTTATTAGTGTATGTATGTACGAGTATGTGTGTATGTATGTATGTATGTTCAACATCTTCTCCTAAGCCACTGGACTGATTTCAACCAAACTTGGTACACATGTTACTTACTATCTAGAAAGAAATTCTTTGGGGTGATAACGTGGAGAAGGGGAGAGAAAGGGAAGAGGAGGAAATGGGTAGAGAAGTGGGAGAGAAGGAGTTGGACAAAGAGACGGGGGTGGAGCAGTTGGACAGAGGGAGAGGTGGAGAAGTACAGAGCGAGGGCCAGGAGAAGACAGAGAATGGAGGATAGAACAGGTGGACAGAGAAAGGGAGAAGGAGAATATGGAAAAAGAGGGAGAGGTGGGAGGGGGAGGGTTTTTATTTAAACGTATGGTGATTTTATACAATATACATACGATATAAGACAAGTGATTTTATACAATACACATATGATATAAGACAAGATTAAACCTTAAAGTCCGTGTTTTTCAACCAATTAAGCTGGGTGTGGAAGTGAACGAGTCGTCGGGAATTGCAGGGTATGAATGAAGTGGACAACGTTGGACTAGACGTTCAATTGTCTGCTCTTCTTCATTACATTCACACATTGGTGAACTGATCCAGCCCCATTTGTACCTGAAGTAGTTACAACAACCATGTCCAGTCCTTAACCTGTTGAGGCGGCACCAGAGGGGGAGGTGAAGAGATGGACAGAGAGAGGACGAAATAGGAGAGGCGGTAACAGATGTTCCGAAGGTCGACAACCGCATAACTGCCTCGTTTAGTGTGTCTGATACAGCGCATCCGGCTGCGAAGCCAGACCGCACAGCCGGCACCCCACGTTCCAGATTCCCCTCACGCAGACGGTGGGCTAGCCACTCCCTCCTCTGGCTGCTGGCCACGGCAGCCTCCAGCGGTCCAGTGGCACCACACCTACACTGGCGCCAGTGTCTGGCGTGGCTCAACCAAGCGCGCTTGGCGGCGTTTCATTGCAGCTACTACTTCCGTCACTCTGATTTGGTCATCACTTCGCAGTAGGAAAACATCTGCTCCCTGCTAACTGCCGTGCGTCGCGATTGGCGGCGGGAGTGGCGTGATTATCACTTTCCTGTTCCATTGCAAACGGCTAGCGGAAACAACTGCAGCTTGCAAACATCCACACAAACTTTAATTTCACGGTAAGCATGCGAAATATTTTTAGAGGGAGTAACGTTTTTCCTTGCTCGTCTTCGAATGAACCCTCTGAATTTCAAGGTATGTCCTTCTGTGAGGCACGTCTTCCCAGTAGCATCTCACGCTGAGCTTTTCGAGAATTGCCGTGATGCTCTGAGTGGTGGCTAAAGAAGTCGCCAGCGAACCACGCAGCTCTCTGAATTACTCCATACCTTTCGTGAATCACACGTGATAAAGGTTGCACACTAGTGAAAAACACTTAGAGGCTGGTCGCACGAACGAGGATTTCATCAGTAATCTTTTTACCCACATCCGCAGCCGACGACGCTCTATACTGGCGAGGCACGCCGGTTCGAATCATGATGGTGGCTGAAATTGTAATCGCCGGTATTTGGCTGGCAAGGGTAGGAGAGGTGGTGACGTAATGTACTGATCACAGTCTTTGCGTCAGTGTCCTGGTTCAAATTCCAAATCTCTCTGCAGTGTCTCATCAAGCTAGATCATATGACACTGTCGAACATGATCCGTCTGCCGGACGTGGGTTAAACTCGACGGCTCCCTTGCTACTATTCTAGAGTAACAGGCTATGTGCTGCCACCCTCTCCCTTCCCTCATGTCGTCAAACAACACAAACATAACACTACATTACACACGCATCCATCAGACTCACCTACACATCCAAATACACATACGGCACAACTACCGCATATCCGCACGGAAACAGGAGTCAATATGTGCGGAGGAAGAACCCTCCGACGGGCAGTTGAACCCACCCTGTTCAGGACTGAGCCCCGAACCTTTGAATCCAGCCAACAATGTCATGCGACATTTGCATATTTTTAGTGATGTTGTTCATTGGAGAGTTTTTTACTTAGGGAATTTTTATGATTGCGGTGTGGCGTCCTGTAAACTGATCCCAGACAAAACTGCGGCCAGGAGAGGGCGAGGTGTTTCAGCTGATGAAGATGACCACAGAAGCTCGAACAAAAACTACAATGCCAAAATTTTACAAAAATGGTTCAAATGGCTCTGAGCACTATGGGACTTAACTACTGTGGTCATCAGTCCCCTAGAACTTAGAACTACTTAAACCTAACTAACCTAAGGACATTACACACATCCATGCCCGAGGCAGGATTCGAACCTGCGACCGTAGCAGTCGCGCGGTTCTGGACTGCGCGCCTAGACCCGCTAGACCACCGCGGCCGGCAAAATTTTACAACCGGAAAACCGGAAGTCAAAATTTTACAATCGGAAGTAATATATATATATATGCGTTAAGTATATATATATGCGTTGCCACAACTAAAACGTCACGGGTAGGCACATATATAGCTGGTATATGCTGTATGTAGCTTTTCTTCCCATTCTTAGCGTTACATGCACACGTCCTCCATTTATGACTTCGAAGTATGTCAACAACTTTTCACTATAATTATAATTTTGCATATTATTGTTGTTACTGCCAAGTGGAAGATACCTGATATCTAGCGAAACCGACGATGCTTGTCAGTTGCTAAATATGTATGTGATTGGATATACATACTAAATTCCTACCCCCCCCCCCCCTCTTTCACTCTGCCATCTTCTCCTCCATTCTCTCTTCTCTGCGTTGTCACAAAATTTTTACCAGTCAGCAAATCTTCTGAAACCACAGCATATAAACGTATCTACAAGCCCAGAATTTAAATCTAGTATTTCCTTCACTTGCAAAGCATACTTCCCAATAGCCGGCCGGAGTGGCCGCGCGGTTCTAGGCGCTACAGTCTGGAGCCGAGCGGCCGCTACGGTCGCAGGTTCGAATCTTGCCTCGGGTACGGATGCCTGTGATGTCCTTAGGTTAGTTAGGTTTAATTGGTTCTAAGTTCTAGGGGACTGGTGACCTCAGAAGTTAAGTCGCATAGTGCTCAGAGCCATTTGAACCATACTTCACAATAAATATAAAATAAAATACTTTCCATCCTCGTGGTACAGCATGATACATATAATGTATATAATATGCGTTGCCACAACTGAAACGTCAGGGGTAGGCACATATATAGCTGGTATATGCTGTATGTAGCTTTTCTTCCCACTCTTAGCGTTACATGCACACGTCCTACATTTATGACTTCAAAGTATGACAACTTTTCACTATAATTATAATTTTGCGTATTATTGTTGTTACTGCCAAGTGGAAGATACATGATCACTAGCGAACCCGACGATGCTTGTCAGTTGCTAGATATGTATGTGAATTGGATATACATACTAAATTCCTACCCCCCCCCCCCTCCTCTTTCACTCTGCCATCTTCTCCTCCATTCTCTCTTCGTTCATCCCCTCCTCTTCTCCCTTCTGCCTGTGCATAGCTAGCTCCCCCTCCCTCTGTCCATACACTCCTCCCTATATTCATATACCCACCCCCTTTCACCTGCACCCTATGTGCTGTGTGTCCCTCCCCCCCCCCCTCCCTCGTCTCACTATCGTCTTACCGCTCTATCTGACCTCGAACCTTGTTTATTATTATTGCAAACGAAATCTTGATTGGGAATTGAAATCGTTGAAAACGAATAGGTAAGTCGTTTGGCATCATTGGTATACGGGGACATAAGAGACACCTCTTCTGCTGCTGGATCTGTGAGAATAGCAGCTTCAACTAGTGTTCAGCACGATTTTTTTTTTTTTTTTGCTATGTGAATTGATAGGCTTACATACGAGTAGTTTCGGACTATTCAGATTCTGTAGCAGTATTCTAATCATAAACCGATAAGCCATAAATACAACTTTCCTGTTTCGTATTAAAACCGACTTCAAGGAAGAAAACACAAGAGCAGTTTGTTCTGATACAGTTTTTGTTTAAAAATAGGGGCTGACCCGAAATTCCGTTAACATCTGAAAATTCAACACTTCATGGAATAACATAGGTAGAGAGGTAAAAGCTGACGTACTTGAAATGATATGGGGCTTTGCTGAAACCAAAGAAAAGTGCATTAATGACCAACAGATGGCGTTACGGTACAAAAGCAATAATTAGCATAACAACTGATTTTTAGAAAAGAATGTGTTCCTTAGAACGACTGCTCAACATATCGGCCTTCATTTATCAACAATGGCTCTAGTTGGTGGACAATGTGCGAACAGCACTGTACAGCATATCAGTAGATATGGTGAGAAATTGCTGTCAGATTATGTCTTTCAGCATCTCTAATGACGTCGGACGATCGCAGTAGACTTGCAATTTCAGATAACCTCTCAATCAATAAGGACACGGATCGATGTCTGGGGACCTGGAAGGCCAAACGTAACAGAATTGACGGTTCAGCACGCGATCCTCACCAAACGATGGGCGCAAGAGATCTTTCACACGTGCACCAGTGAGGGGTAGAGAGCCATCCTGGATGAAAGTCGTACCTTCCAGCAGGCTAGGAATGATGCTATTCTGCAACATGTCGGCGTACCTCTCTCCCGCCAAGATTTCCATGCGGCGTCACGGGCGTGTAGCTGACCGACGCCATTGTCGCTCGTTTTTGTTTTCAATAAAACTCCATGTCATTTCAGGCATGCGTGTCAATTTCTACGTCTCTACCTACATTATTCTATGAATTGGTGTGTTTTAAAATGTTAATGGACTTTTCAGTCACTGTGTACATATGAGAAAAATCTGTATGGGAGTAACAATTTCTCTAATGGTTTAAATGCGCTAGTATCGTAGTTAAAACTGTCTGCGAGAAACAAACCAAAACCACAGACATTCACAGCAGAGCACAGTACAGAATTTTCTTTCTCGCAGTCGGTTTTAACAGAAAACCTGTAGATTGCTATTTACAACATTGTATACCTTATGCCCACATGAGAGTATATTGGAGTATCGAGTGAAAACTTGAAGCAAGCCGGTCAATCACTTTCCGAGATTTTTGGTAACCACGTTAAACAACAAATTTGTACATAGCAGTACAGATTATGATATTGTATGTTAAGTAAGATATATTTTAAAACGGCAGAGTACGAATCAATAAACAACATATGTAATCAGAATGAGATTTTCACTCTGCAGCGGAGTGTGCGCTGATATGAAACTTCCTGGAAGATTAAAACTGTGTGCAGAACCGAGACTCGAACTCGGGACCTTTGCCTTTTGCGGGCAAGTGCTCTACCATCTGAGCTACCCAAGCGTGCACCCACGCCCCATCCTCACAGCTTTAATTCCACCAGTACTTCGTCTCCTACTTTCCAAACATTACAGAAGCTCTCCTGCGAACCTTGCAGAACTAGCACTCATGGAAGAAAGGATATTGAGGAGACATGGCTGAGCCACAGCCTGGGGGATGTTTCCAGAATGAGATTTTCACTCTGCAGCGGAGAGGGCGCTGATATTAAACTTCCTGGCAGATTAAAACTGTGTGCTGGACCGAGTAGCTCAGATGGTAGAGCACTTGCCCGCGAAAGGCAAAGGTTCCGAGTTCAAGTCTCGTAGGGACCATGAAGATAAAATGCGAGAGACCTCGTACAGAGGCTTTTAGACAGTCGTTTTCAAAAAATAGTTCAAATGGCTCTGAGCACTATGGGACTCAACTTCTGAGGTCATCAGTCCCCTAGAACGTAGAACAACTTAAACCTAACTAACCTAAGGACATCACACACATCCATGCCCGAGGTAGGATTCGAACCTGCGGCCGTAGCGGTCGCGCGGTTCCAGACTGTAGCGCCTAGAACCGCACGGCCACACCGGCCGGCCAGTCGTTTCCCCCCCCCCCCCCCCCCCCCCCCCCACACACACACACTATTTGCGATTGGAATATGTGGCTTGCGGAGTTTGTATACAGATGTAGATATTACTGAGGAAATAACTGAATGGAGAACAGATTGCAGCTTTCAATTAGTCCGTGGCGCGCGCTAGTGTAGCCGTGTAGAGACGTCCGCGGGTCGGTCTGACACATAATTTCAACTCGTGCCGTACAATGACCAAAACGTATACTCCGAAGAAACTGTTGTACCGTCGTAAAGCCGTATAAATGATTCCATTGAGTTCAGAGGTTTCTCAGCCTGCAGCCGCGTCATGTCTGAAACGAGAACTGAAGCATCAGAAGACTCTACACGTGGTCCTCCGAAACAGGCGGACAGCCGCTATACACTCGCTTTTCAGTAGCGAAGAAATTTTCGTCGTTCACTAAACGAGACGGGACAAAGTTACGGCATCCGCGGGTGCTGCTCGCGACTCTCCCGCGCTTACCTGTGGTGGGCTGTGGGGGCGGGCTGCCGTCGCTGTGTGTCCGGAGCTGTGGCGCGCTCCGCAGCTGTTCCGGTCGCGGCGCGCTGCTATAGTGTACTGAGTGGCGTGCCAGCTGGCCGCGGCAAACACGCCGCGTCTACCCCTCCCGCCACGCCGGTGGCGCCGCCACGCGGCCGGCGCACGCACCTCGGCGTTCGCGCCCAAAACAAACACGCGTGGCGGATTAATGGCCGTAGCCCCGGGTCTTAATTTAGGGCGCGGGCTGCCCAGCCCTGAACTTTCACAGCGTTGCACAAGTCCTGCCGGGGCGGCATTTAATCTGTGACAAGTTTTAAAAGGACTGCCTCACTGGCAGGCATTTCACAGATCAGTACCGCGCGGATATTTTCATCGCCACTTGCTGTCAAAAGATTTGACGTGCAGAAAGCTGTTTGTTTCTAAGGACGTGACAGTCCGAGGAAAAGACTCTCACCGAAAATCTATGTCAGCAGTGATATATTAGAATAAGTTAACCCATTTAAACGCAGCGATAGCCGCATGCTGTGGCCTCACGTGATACGAAATCGTCAGCATGAGCGAGTTCCGTTGTGCGCGAAAATAATGTGCCAGCCAACGGAAGCACGACCCACAACAAGACCAGAGGCCGGGATGGCCGAGCGGTTCTAGGCGCTCCAGTCTAGAACCGCGCGATCGCTACGGTCGCAGGTTCGAATCCTGCCTCGGGCATGGGTGTGTGTGATGTCCTTAGGTTAGTTAGGTTTAAGTAGTTCTAAGTTCTAGGGGACTGATGACCTCAGAAGTTAAGTCCCATAGTGCTTAGAGCCATTTGAACCATTTATTTGAACTGTTATAAATATGTTACTCCAAGGAAAGCTTCGAGCCAGACGGCCGTGCTGCGTGCATTCAACTGGCACCAAACAAAATCATTTGCGTCTTCAATGGTGTCAAACGATAGCTCACTGGAGGGCAGCGTGGAGGTCTGTTGCGTTTTTTGGTGACACCGGCTTCTGCCTCGTCGCCAGTGTGTGTGAGACTAGGGCCTCCCACTGGTAGACCATTCGCCTGGTGTAAGTCTTTCGATTTGACGCCACTTCGGCGACTTGCGCGTCGATGGGGATGAAATGATTATGATTAGAACAACACAACACCCAGTCCCTGAGTGGAGAAAATCTCCGACCCAGCCGGGAATCGAACCCGGGCCCTTAGGATTGACATTCTGTCGCGCTGACCACTCAGCTACCGGGGGCGGACCTCGTCGCCCGTAATAACCCGTGTTTTGGTTAGAAGAAGGCCGATAGAGGGACTGCAACCAACCTGTCTGCATGCTAGACACACTGGACCTTCTAACAACCCTACCACAACAAAAGTCAAAATTTTAATAACGATTGTGGTGTTGCTCACGCTGCTAAATACTGCATTTTCGGGCAACAACAATCATATTATGTGGCAGGTGTCATAAGAGCACAGTTAATAGTCATTTCATGTAATAATCAAAAGACTAGGCACTCATCTTTTTGTGTTTCCCACGCAGGTCTCGTCGTAAAATCATGGCTCAATCGATGGAAATCTAGGTGGTTATGATTCCAAGCTCGGATGCAAATAGGCCTACGTTTTATCCTGCTATATTCAAAAGTTTTATAGATGCGCTTCACAAACCACTTTTGGAGATTACACTTTTGGTGGACAATGGTGATGTAGAAAATAATCAGCACTCCGAAATTAAGTTACACTTCCTTTTAATTGCTTTTATTGCAATATCACGTAAACACAAAACATCACTTCACAATACAAAACATACTTGAAAATATCTTCCTCACATTTTATAAGCCAACTACAATATGCATCTTTCCAACATGACGTTCAAGACTTCACCTTTTCAAGGTCCGACTCTCTAACAACTTAACAACTAACTAACTATCGCTTACGCGCCCAAAAATCAGAGTTACAAGTACGTCAAAGATCGCAGTGACAAAAGAAAGAATACACATAAGAATAATATCATTGCAATATAAACATACCGATGTATCAAAAGTGAAATCAAATCTGAATGTTGTCTCAGAAATATGTTAAGTAGTTAACAGAAATACAGTAGAATATTACCGGTATCGAGAGGTTCAGGTGAGGTACCATAATGGCTACGTAATTCAAGTACCATTACAACCTACACCTGAAATTATGGTCTGCGGTGCGACATCGTATGACAGCAAGAGCTCTCTCGTGGTTATCCCACGCACCATGATTGCAAATTTGTACGTCACTCTGGTGATTAGACCTTCTGTGCTTCCGTTCATGAACAGCATTCGAGGGATGTTTTCCAACAGGTTAACTCTCGCCCACATACTGCTGTTGTTATCCAACACGCTCTACAATGTGTCGACGTGTCGCCTTGGCCTACTCGATCGCCAATCGAGCACATACAGAACAGCACCGGATGCCAACTACAGCGCCATCCACAACCAGCATTGACCGTCCCTGTATTTACATACAAGGTGCGACAGGCATGGAACTCCATCCCACAAACTGACATCCGGCACCCGTGCAACACAACGCATGCACGTTAGCATGTTTGCATTCAATGTTCTGGCGGTTACATCGGCTATAAATGTATCAGCATTTCACATTTGTAGTGGCGTATCTCGCTCTTACACTAACCAGTGATCTTGTCATGTTAATCACTTAAATATGTTGCCTAGACACACACATTCCCGAAGTTCCATTATTCTACATTGTGTTTTGGTATCGCGATTTTTTTCCATTAGTGTATTAGAATTAAGAAGAGAAATTAGAACTAAGAAGAGAAACTGAAGAAGCAAGAGAAAAATGGATGAAACAGAAATGTGACGAAATAGAGAAAATGGAGCGAGAGGGAAAGTATGAAATGATGTATAGACTGGCTAGTCAGATAGTTTTTGAACGTAAAAGAAAGAGGAATAACATGGAAATAGAAAGAGCGGATGGTACTCTAGCAGAAGAACCACAGGAGGTTTTGAACAGATGGCAAGAATATATTGAATGTCTGTATAAGGGGGATGAAATGCAAAGCGAAATTGAGGTTGAAGAGGAGCAATATGTGCCGGAAGATGGAAAGGGATTTACCGTCTTTGAAGCAGAAGTAGAAAAGGCGCTGAAGGAGATGAAGAATAGGAAGGCATGTGGAATAGATGATTTGCCAGCAGAACTGTTGAAGAGTCTGGGAAACAAGGCAAGAAAAGAAATAGTCTACCTCTGTAACGAGATTTATGAAAAAGGGAAATTGCCTGAGGTCTTCGTTGCAACAGTTATGATACCAATAGAGAAAAAGAGAAACACTAAAAAATGTGTAGAGCACCGGACCACCACTCTAATTTCTCATGCAGTTAAAGTCTTGCTGAGAGTGTTGAATAGAATGTTATATGGCAAGCTGGATAGAGGGATTGCAGAGGAGCAGTTCGGATTTAGAAGAGGAAAAGGAACAAGAGATGCTATTGGCCTGCTAAGAACTATAGGGGAAAGATATATGGAAAAGGGTAGAGAAATCTTTGCTGTTTTTATAGATTTAGAAAAGGCATTTGACAGAGTTCAGTGGAACAAGCTGATGGGTATTTTGAAGCGAAAAGGAGCAGAAAGGAAAGAGAGACGACTGATACAGAATCTATATTTACACCAGAAAGTAAGGATAAGGATTGGAAATGAAATGTCAGAAGGAAGCAGCATTCGACGAGGTGTTAGACAAGGTTGTTGCCTTTCCCCACTGTTGTTTAACGCATACCTTGAAGAGATTATTGCGAAAAACTTAGATGGGAAAAGAGGAATATGTTTTGGTGCAAAGAGAATAGAATGTATAAGATTTGCTGATGGCATGGTATTAGTGGCAGAAAGTGAGCGGACAGTGAATAACATGGTCAAAGATTTGTATTAAGCTTGTGTGGAATACAAGATGCAAATAAACACAGCAAAAACAAGGAGTATGGTCATCAGTACAAGACGCAGACTGTCCAATATTAAAATAGGACAATCTACCATTAGCCAAGTAAGTGAATTTAAATATCTCGGAAGCACAATAACTGAAGACTTGAGATGTCACCAGGAGGTGAAAACTCGAATTGCCATAGCGAAGGAGGCATTCAACAGATAGCGGAGACTCTTATGTGGCAAATTAGATAAAGGACTAAGGAAAAGGCAAATGTTTTGTCTGGAGTGTGGCACTATATGGGGCAGAAACATGGACGCTGAGACGAGAGGATGAAAAAAGGTTAGAAGCATTTGAGATGTGGATGTGGAGAAGAACGGAGAGAATAATCTGGATGGAAAGAGTGAGTAATGAAAGAGTATTGGAAAGGGTTGGTGAGAGAATATGTCTGCTGAAGTTTGTAAGAGAAAGGAAAAAGAACTGGTTGGGACATTCATTGAGAAGGGAGTGCTTGCTAGTAGATGCTTTGGAAGGATTGGTTTGTGGGAGAAGAATGAGAGGAAGAAGGAGATACAAGATGATAGGCGACATAAAGGGAAGAGGAAATTATGCAGACCTGAAGGGGATGGCAGAAGACCGAACAGCCTGGAGAACTACCGTGTGAAAACCTGCCTTTTGGCAGAACACTGATGATGATGAAGAGTGTAATAGAACAAGTTAATACATTTACACCCAGCCATAGTCGCACGCTTAAGCCGTCGGCACACGGACCGTGCTGTCGCACGTCAACGTTGAGCGTGCCGAGTTCAACATTCTGCTGACAGCTCAGAAACGACGCGACTTGTGCATACGGTGCGTGGGCCCCAACGTGGTATACGCGACCGCAACGCGCTCCAGTGGCAGTTGTCGGCCATATCTTGCTCGTAAATAACATTGTTTACGAAATGGACGGGCGTAAAATTCCCATACCAGCTCTTTTAAAACGTACTTTCTCCCTTGTCCATATGCTAGTCAGGTTGTACTGTCTGCAGTATATATAAATAAAAACTTCAATATCCGTGAAAATTAGCCAAAAAGGAAAGTAACACGTCCAGTCAGTAAGGACATCGGCTTATAATAGTTCCACTACAAGTAGTGCGACACAAATTTACAGTAGTTCTCCGCAAAAGATAAAAGTTATTTCATCATTCCCCCTTTTTAGTAAAACCTTAAGATCATTCTTATTTGATTACTGTTTCTACTCGGTAGCAGAATCTTTACATGTGAATTAGAAAACTTAAAAGAGAAAAGGGCAAAATATCTTACAGCAAGTAGTGGAAGGTGCTCTATAGATTAAGCCAATCGAACAAACTCATCCCTCACACTTATATTTATATACCATCGAGTATTATAGTGTATACTTACATTAAACTAATAAGAAAGTATCAGAACCTATTAAAAAAGTGAAGGTCAGAAAAAAATGTTTAGGTGTATTTGTATGCGAACCACCAACACTACCGCGACTACGGCTGTTTAAGGACCGTAACTAGCTTATTAATACACCCTGAAAATTTTGTTATAGCTATATTACTAACTGAAATTTAATTATAACATGTTGTACCAAGAACTATGCATTGTTAATGGATCCTCAACATGCTGTTGATTTCAAATGGCCTACTCTCATAATGCGCAAGTTACAATAATACTTTTCCGACGAATATGATGTTTCTTATCATTTTATTACAACGAATCGTGCAACTAAAGGAGTGTTTTTGGGAACTAAGCGGTTTGCTGGTGCTCAGAAATGGCATATACACATGCGGGCTTCAACTGCAACCCAATACGGCGCCTTACAACTCTGCACCGAGGGAAGATGGCGTGCATGTGACGTAAGTGGCGTTCTGCCATCTCATTGGTCAACGTTCAACCACACGTTCAGAATATCTGACATGCTAGATATTGGTCTGCACGTTCGGAAGGACTTCCCAACGCTCTGTTCCACGCTATTACGTGAAAAACTCGACACGCCCAACGCTCAACGTTCGAATGCACGGTCTGTGTGCCGACGGCCTTAGTCTCACGTGATGCGGAGTCGTCAACGCGAGCGAGCTGCGCTGTGCGCGAAAATACCGTGCCAGCGAACGGACGCACGACCCATCACGAGAACTAATATATAACTTTGTGTTTTGCCTTATGGCAGGTCTTCTCATGGGGGAAGTCTCGTCAGAGAGGTCCACCGCATGAGCGTCTAGAGAAGTGATGCCAGTAGTGGTTTCCCGTTGCCTTTCACTGATGATGATGATGAAGTGATAATGAGGACAGCACGACACCCAGTCCCTAAGAGGAGAAAATCTCCAACCCAGCCGGGAATCGAACCTGGGCCTCTTGGCGTGTCAGACCGCCGCGCTGACCTCTCAGCTATCGTGGAAGACACCACGAGAGCAGAGGCCACTAAATAAAGTACCTCTTTTCTTGGATACCGACTTTGAACCGGTACTGGTTCAGTTAGAAGTACGTATTACTGCTAATCGTTATGTTTAAACGACGAATGTTCACGTGTTATTTCTTTTCGCGTGAAATATAGAATTTATTTTCGGTAACAATATCCGTTCAGAAAAAGAAACGCCTAACTATGCTCAAAAATAAAAAAGCGCCTTTTCTTACTAAATGATCAATGGTTCCGTAAATATTTTTTCTGCATCGTTACTGGTTTTCAGTGTTATTGTTGGCATGTGTCATATACTAGTCCACGGTCTGTTGTAGCTATAGTTTTGTTACTTGATTTCATTACCAATCTGCGGTCTAGAAAGTGAAGAAATATTTAATCATGACCAGGATTCATCATGTCAACAAGGCTATGTTTATACAGGGTGTCTCTCTTCAAAGTCCTCAGGCGCATTTTCTCTGGTGCTTCAGCAGATATCTGCAATTTCATTTTTGCATTGTGTAGCTGGAGTCAGCCCAGATGAATTGTGGTCATCACGTCTTTCATGCGACGGCCAGTGTCCACGGAAAGTATCGGTTTGTTTTCCGTTACAAACAGAATTGTTTCTAAAGCGGACTTTTACGTGACCATTCGATAGAGCAGTTCCACATTAGTCTAGTCCGATGTTCGTTTTATCGATAGGTACTAAATGTTTTGTAGGAGACCCACTGTAATCTCTGTATGACGATTAAGATGTCTGACATCGTATCATCAAACTACTTTTAGCAAATAAAAACAAATCCAGAATCGAACCCTCGACCTCCTACATGCTACCTGTCCACTGCAACAGCTGCACATCACTGCTGTGTCTGCTGACAGAGGTAGTCACCGTGATAACAGTGTTGCCAGACTGCCAACCATTAACGTCCATTTGCTGCACGTAATATGTGCACAAAGAAAATTTGTGAGATACATTTTTGCATTGCCAGCATGTGAGGAATCGCGATACGAACGAAGTCCGAGTGTCCAAATTTTTCTTCACCCTATATAAGAGGCGTGAATAGCGTTAGATGTTGAGTGATCATTGTGATGTTCAAGGAGATAACGTGTACCCGTGTGAGATAACACTGTCAACACAGAGTTTGAAACGGGCTTCATTGTGGGTCTCTATTTGACCAGCTGGTCGAATCGCGCAATATCCACATTTGTGGGCCATTCCGATGTGACAGTGGCCTGATATTGGACTGCGTGATAACATTGGGGCATGCATACTCTTCTTAAAGCTCTGATCGACCCCGTCTGACTACGACGAAGGAGGATGGCCGTATTGTGCAACGAGCTCAACGTAAACTCTTCACATCTGCGCTTGCCATCCGTGAACACCTAACGGGCTCTCTGCTACATTCTGTGTCGTGCCACACCCACTGGTCGGAGAGTAGCAGGGAGTTACCGTCCATTGCGTAGGCTGCCGTTAACACCACGCTATAAACATTTGCGTCTGGAGTGATGCCGTCACTGGGAAGCATGAACTGTTGACGAATGGCGTCGCTTTGTATTCGCTGATGTATCGTGGTTCTGCACCACCCCTGATGATCATTGTTGGCAAGTATGGCGGCGATCTGGAGAGAGGTTCCATTCTTGCAGCGCTTTGGAGAGGCACAGTGTTGTTCGTCCTGGCGTCGTCTTGTGGAGAGCCGTTGGATGTTACTTTAGGTCAGGGCAGATATTGATTGAGGGAACACTAATGGCACAACGGTAATACGCGGACATCCTGCGTCTTCAGGTGTTTTCTTCCATGCGACGGTATTTTGATGGCATTTTTCAACAGGACAATGCTCGTTCACAAATGGCACGTTTCTGTATGAACTGTCTGCATGGTGCTGAGGTGCTCCCATGGCAAGCAAGATTCCCAGAGTTGTCCCCCAATAGCTATGCGGGACCGTCTTGGACGTCAACACCAACCCAGTGGTAGCATCCGGGATATCGAGGACCAGTTACGAGTTACGACAGCTGTGGACTAACTTGCCTCAGAAGAGCAGCCGAGTCGGGCTCATACTGCCAAGTTGGTTATAAATTTGACTCCATTTTGTAGTCACTAAAATAACATCACACACCCTCTCAATTTGTGATTTCTTTTCCTCTTCCCGTTCTGGGTGATTTACCTTTTTTTGACAATATATGTCCAATAGATGACAGAGGACGTTGGCAGTAGTGCTACTCTGAGTTGACGACGCTGGCACGAGAAAACAAATCATAGCCGACCGCATCGAACCATTCAGAAATCTGATCACCCCAAAAGGAAAGTCAACGAGTCTCGGAGCATTTTTAAAGTCATGTAAGGTTGTCACATATTTTCTGTTATATTAAATAATTTATCTTTACTGTACTGGGACGAAAATGAATGAGCGCACTCTATGAGTAGTGAAGAAGATCATTGACTCTGTGTTTAGTTTTATATGTAGCTGATTTGCTAGTCAGTCAATGATGGGGCATTCTTATTTGAGGCTTTGTAGCTAGCAATTGTGTTTTTCAGAGAACGATATCTGGCTGCCGGCCACAGTGGCAGAGCGGTTCTAGGCGCTTCAGTCTGGAACCGCGCGACCGCTACGGTCGCAGGTTCGAATCCTGCCTCAGGCATGGATGTGAGTGATGTCCTTAGGTTAGTTAGGTTTAAGTAGTTCAAAGTTCTAGGGGACTGATGGCCTCAGCAGTTAAGTCCCATAGTGCTCAGAGCCATATGAACCATTTTTTGATACCTGTCTTTTATAATTCTGGGACAAGCCATTTCGAATACATTGTTATGAGGATGAAAGCTCATTTCTGTCTTTATGTCGATGGAGAAGATTTTGGAGGAATTTTAAAGGTAACGAATCCATGCACAAGAATGACATGTTCGTCAGAACTATTAAATGAAATCTTTGCCCTTCAGATAATTAGGAACTTTCATGATTAGTTTTAAACTGATCTCTTCGTTTTTCATTATGTCACAAATAACTCAGCTGGTTGAAATGTTTCTAGTCCTTTTTTTTGTAATGAGAGAATTCTGTAGTTGTTAGAGTCTCCTCATGTTGTGCAGTCTTTTTGTCAATAATCAGAGTTTCATTTCACATGAACGATCTTTAAAGTAAAACCCACCTCTATGAATATCTTGTCGTATGTGCATTGCACCTTACGCCACCCGAAGTCACAAATTTTTTCTGACAATCACATCATTCACGGATGTATCAAAGAGCGAGTAGGGATTTGGCAGTACGTCTTGTAAACCCGCAAGTCGGCTTGGACAGAACTTTAAGCTCCCATGTGGTACCACAGATATGACTGCCATTCTAAAGGCTCTACAGTACGCTTCCTCTGAAGGACAAAACCTGTCAGTCGTTCTCTCTGGCTCAAGGTCAGTTCTTGCCCTATCACATTGTTTAAGAAGGGGACATGGCACTCATCCGACTGCCTGCGACATAATGCACAAAAGAAACTGGGCCTGATACATATAAAGGCGCTTTTGGCATCCCACGCAACGACACGATACATATATTGACGTAAGAGATGTCAAACATTGGAAAACAGTTGTTGAACAGTCAGAAATACTGACAAGAAACGAGTAACTCCTTATGTGAAAAACGAGTGAGTCGCTCGTGTAGCGTAACGCTCAACACCCAAGCAGCCGAGACAGGTAGGTAGGCCAGACTCGGATCGAATCTGCGCGCCCGATTAACGACTATGGCCTGGAACGCAGATTAGTTTGAGTGGGTTTTAAGACAGTTTCTCACGTTCGTTCAGGGAAATGCTCGGCTGGTCTTCAAGCTCCTCCTCCAAGAATACGATACACAAACAGTTAAAGGCACGATCACACAGGATTGATTCACAACCAAATAGAGCATACTACTCCTTTACAAGGGTACCACAAGGCAATCGAATTTTTGAACTTATTGTTTTGTGTACGGAACGTCAAATTCATAACTGAAATATGAATTTGCCAAAATACTTCGATTCAACTCTCAAAAATTCTCGAGAAAATCGACTTTAAAGTTTTCAGACCGCCTTTAATATGCTGAAGCAATGTCTATTTTTCTCCACAGGTCGTGTGACTGTGTGACAGAATGCTCGCCTACCCCGTAGGTCTCTCTGGTTCGATTCCCAGTCCTCCCAAAATTTTAAACAAATATGCGTGTTCTATGAACATTTTCATGAAGAGTAAAGTACGTAAGGATGAAAAAAATTTAATTTGTAATTTTTTAACTTCAAACTGTCATTTATAAAAGATTAGTAGTTAAGAACTTAGGTTTGCAATGTAAACTCGATTTTTGTGTGCGATTTACAACTAGAAATAAAAAGACGTGCATAAATAGCAATAAGATACATGTTAATTAGCATATATTTGATGAGTTATATATTTAAATGAACGAAAAACCTAAAAAAATGATTACCGAAACAAGACTCGAACCATCGATTACCAGTCTCAAGCGCTACTGATATTTTTCCATCTTTATTTATCTCAAATTTTGCTGAATTACTAGTAGAACATGCAACTCTGTTTAAAACATTTCCTCAGCCGGCAAACGAATCTAAAATGCCTATGTGGCAGGAGAGCACTGCACACCAAGCCACACGACCTACTGACCGGCCTTGCTTTAGCATATTAAGGACGGTCGGAAAACTTCGCGTACCATAAACGTAAAATATTTCAAAAGACCGATTGCCGTATGGTCCGCTTGTTAGGTCACCTTGACGACTGTAGTATCAGGAATCGTATCTGGTCACAGCGCTAAAATTTTAAAAGTGGATGCACCTCAGCAACGGTGCACGTAGAAGCTTGGTAGGACTGGAAAATAACACCCAATCAGGTGCAGAATTCAATGTCTATTAACCCTTTACCATGGTTTCGACAAACATAAATTTGTCTTTTTCAGAAGGAAAATAGACTCGTAAAATCCATAGACAAGAGTCTCATGACTTCAACATCCATTTCTGTCAATATGTGATTATACGAGTCCATTTTCCTTCCGAAGAAGACAAATTCGTATTTGTCGAAACCACGGTAAAGGATTAATATACCTCCAATTCTGCAACTGGCTGGCTGTTATTTTCCCATTCTATCAAGTTTCACGAAGTTAAATAATAAAGCAAAATTTGCGAAAGCTTGAAAAAGCAGACCCCGTGCTAGACTGAATAAAGAACAAAAGATGAAAACCGAATGAGGTGGCGCACTGGTAAGACAACAGACTCGCATTCACAAGGATGGCGCCTCAGACCTCCGTCCGGTCATTTCTGTTATTCCCCCTCCCAAATCGCTTAAGGTGAAAACGACACCGCCGATTTCATTCGCCAATCCAAGGTTATGCTCCAGCTCTGTTCACCTTGCAGATGACGACAAGTTAAAACCTAATTTCCTTTCTTCTTCATCAAACACGAGGCAGTAATAAAATGACTCGACTTAAAGTACCCAAACGAGTATAAGAAATATTTTAAGTTAGTGCTGTAGAACTTAAATACCAAATATGATACATCTTCCAACGACATTTGCGTCACGCATCATGAAGAGAGTAGTAATGTGCTAATGTTATCTGACAATGAGCTTCGCCGCTCGAAATATGTTATGGCACAAAGAAACGCCTCGCAACATGAATCACAGGTAACGTTGAACAACAACAACTGCCTTGACAGCAGTGTCAGATCACTTCAAGGTAATTTAATGTTAAACCAGAACTGTATTTCTTCCGCTGCCTTGCATGGCTGTTACTTGAAGTACTTGATTTAGCACTTTATGATTCTCTTAGTTGACGTGACGCGGTATATGGTAAGCGTAACACTTTAATCATGTTTATTTATGACAGTTGTAGACAACTGAATACGTTCGTCTCCAACACCGGTTGAAGCAAGTACTACCTACTGGAAATTGCCGGAAGGTTCAAATTCCTTACACCTACAACACCGATCTGCTACGCATGCCTGCCATCTCGTGCCCAATGAAAATTTACTAGAAAGGGCGGAACAGTCTATAAGGGCAGAGTCTGAAGCCGGTCTGAGTTCCATCAGCTTTCCGGCATCCAAAGAAAAAACGTGTGCTTTTCTCAAAAATCAATTCAAATCCTTAGAAATGGTCAAGGCTACAGTACCATCACGGCACGGCGTATCTGGTAATAAACATCAGAATGGGTCTAACATCAAGGAATTTGGGCATTCGAGGCAGACTTACGTCTATACAATGCTGCATATGTCGTGTGCTACAAGCCTCACGTATTGCACTAGTGCAGCAAATTCAAACTAGCCACATGTAGAGAATGCAGTTCAATTGTGATGCGCAGCAACTTGCTCTGCTGTCTTGAAGAGTGACCACACGGCTTTTAATTACAACTCCGTTATACATCAAACTTGTGGAAAACGACACCACACGTTGCTGCATGCAAGATCACAATGCGCACAATATGGGACAAGCAACGATGGTCCAAGTGACATGCAACACGAGCACAATGGCAAACATCAATCGAGTGCATTGTGTTATTGTTCACTGAAGGTCAGCCCAGGCAAACGAGTGCTCCTTGCGACAGAGAGAATAAGGCAGCCAAGTCAGACATGGCAAATGGCAGACCTGCCGTGCTCCGTTAGATTCTGTGTCGCAGGCTTGCTTCACATCGGAAACATGTACGCAACGCCTCAGACTTCAAAGGTGGCATAGCACAGTACCGAGTCGGGGAACAGTTACAACCCTCCATAAACAAAACGCTGCCTCTCTGCACAAGTGGGCTTCTGTGTAAGCAACTCTGTCTTGTCTGTCTCTTGTTCAGCGTAGCCGAAGGTAACTGACACTTTGTCGGAACCTGCCAAATGTGTAACTCACTGATACACAGTTATGGTCACCTGGTAATATCGATGTATCTTTAGGAGCAGAATTTTGCCTGCAGATTCATAAGTCAAATACAATCTTCACAGGAGTTGTTCACCCGTGCTTTTGGAGAGAGAAGTACGGTGGATAATGTCAGGCCGGTATCAAATGGCAGAGAACACCAGTTCGTCACTGCAGCCGGTAGTGTCGTGCCGACACAGATGTTCAAACATTTGAAGAAATTCTGGGGGGTGGGGGGTGGGGGGCGGGGGTGGGAGGGGCGAACATTACATGAAGGTACAACGACGAAAGAAGAGAAATAGTACGAAGGACGCTTTGTGGAACATACGACGAAAGATTCCACAGACAGATTCGTTCTTTGCCTTCCATTTTGCGAAGAGCCAAGTCGGTTAGGTAACTTTTTTCACGATGGAGCGAACTATTCTATCAGATTGAACAGATGTGTTTCTTTACATTATAAGCTTCTTTTTCTTTATTCTGTGTATACCTTGCAATCTCAGTGTACTTCACTTAAAACTTCCGGGTTGACAGGCCGTGGTGGATATGTAAAACATCCCCCTAAGGTTTCATCTCCGGTTGCGGGAGACATCCTCCGAGATGAAGCTGCGAATTGCAGTCAGAACTCGGGGAAACGTTAGGAGAAAGTTTTACATATCGACCAGGGCCTGTCAACCCAGAAGTTTTAAATGAAATTAATATGGATCGTGAAAGCCTACATTGTATGATCAGAGTGCATTTTGTCATTTTTTGTTTCAATGTACATTTTATGTGATTGTGATTTTCAGGCACCAGTTGTAAACTCTATTTGCGTCGTCAGTCTTCTGGCAGGCTGGCTGGCTCAAGCCGACCGCTGCGAATTCGTTTTCTGTCTAAACTTTCATCTCAGAGCAGCAATTGCAACCTACGTCCTCAACTATTTGCTGGATGTGTTCCAGTCTTCCCCTATAGTTTCTACAATCTACTGCTCACTTTAGTGCCATGGAAGCTATTCCCCGATGTCTTAAGAGATATCCTATCATTCTGTTCCTTCTTCTTATCAGTATTTTCTATATATTCCTATCCTTGTCGACAAATGCTTCGATTCTCTTCTGTTCCGGTTTTCCCACAGTCCTTGTTTCACTACCATACAGTGCTGTGGTCAAAACGTACATTCACAGAAATTTATTCCTCAAATTAAGATCTATTTTTGATACTAGTAGACTTCTCTTGGCCAGGAGTGTTCTTCCTTCGTCCAGCATGGGTTATTTTGCTGCCTAGGTAGCAGAATTTCTTAATTTCTTCTGCTTCGTGATCGCCAATTCCGATGTTAAGTTTCTCGCTGTTCTCATATCTGCTACTTCTCATTACTTTCATCTTTCTTCGATTTACTTTCAATTCATATTGTGCACTCACTAGACTGTTCATTCAGTTCAACAGATCCTGTAATTCTTCTTCAATTTCACTGAGGATAGCAATGTCACCAGCGAATCTTATCATTGATAGCCTTTCACTTTTAATTTTAATCCCATTCTTGAGCCTTGCTTTTATTTGCGTCATTGCTTCTTCAATATATAGATCGAAAAGTAGGGACGAAAGACTACATGCCTGTCTTACAACCCTCTTAATCACAGCGCTTCTTCTCGGTCTTGCAGTCCTATTGTTCCCTCTTGGCTCCTGTATATACTCGTCTTTCTTTATACGTGACCCTTATTTTTCTTAGAATTTCGAACATCTTGCACCATTGTACACTGTAGAATGCTATTTCTAGGTCAACAAGGTAGACAGAATACCTTATGCTCTTTTCCATGAATTAGCACGACTAGCGCTACTTGTATTATTTTGAAAGAAATTCATTTTCCCGTGGCAGCTGGTATGTTCGATGGCTACATTCGACCGAGTCACTGTAGAGTGCTGCCCTCTCTGGAGTCTGGAGTTATTTGTACAAGAGGGACAATGGCCACCCCTTCGAGGGTGCCTAACGGTATATTTGCCGTTGCGAAGGAGAACAATTATGAATAGATAAAAGAATCCCGTGGCTCGGTTGTCGCAAGCTCAAGTGCCGCGCGCCATGTACACTAAACGGCGAATATGAAAATTCTGCTTTTTGAGCACTAACCTAATGCCAGTAGTAAGTGATTCTGTAACAGCTGTCGTCATTCATCACAGTCGAATGGATCCGAACCATTCTATAATCCTTCTAAATTCATGGTCCGCCAGTAACATTTACGGGTAAGAGTTCCGTCTGCGGACGCTAACATCAACTCTTTTGGGGAAGTCCAACGTTTCTCTTTCCTACTGGAGGTACATAGAATTGCAGCTTTAGTTATCCTATTGTTGGACATGTGTTATACATAGTTTTAGCAGTCATGTTTCTATTTTTCAATTATAGTTGTACTGGGTTCACATTTAGTTATTTTCTAATATAGGTGTTTATTTTACGGCCCAATAATGAACATCCCTTACAAAAAGGATGAACTTCATCACTGATGATCGATTCGTCGTAATTCATCAGATGTTATGGTATGAAATTCGCTACCATAAAACAGCAGTGACTAGGCTATTACTTTGTAAAGTTTAATTAATGTTGTTTTCCGTACATTATGTGTTGATGTAAGTTGTATGGTTCCACAAAAATATCTGAATCCGACCAGTGTTAGCTCTACATCATCTGACTTGGGAAATTCAAAACAGCGCCCTAGAGAACGACGTACCACGAAGGAATTATCCGAATCGGACGGAAATCGGTAGATGTGCTGTGCATGTACAGACAAATAAATGATTACAATTTCAGCAGAAATTAGATGATTTATTGAAGAGGAAAAGCTTCACGAACTGCGCAAGTCACTAATGTGATGGTCCATCTCTGGGGCTTATGCAAGCAGTTATTCGGCTTGACACTGATTGGCAGGCTTGATGGATGTCGTTCTGAGGGATCTCGTCCCAAATTTTATCCAATAGACGCCTTAGATTGTGAAAATCCCGATCTGGTTGGAGAGTCCTGCCCATAATGCTCCAAAATTGAGATCTGGTGACCTTGCTGGCAAAGGTAGGATTTGACAAGCACGAAGATATATAGTAGAAACTCTCGCCCCGTGCGGGATGTCGCTGAAATGTAAGCCCAGGATGGCTTGCCATGAACGGCGAAAAAACGGTGTCTAGAATATCGTCGACGTACCGCTGTGCTGTAAAGGCACAGCGGGTGACAACCAAAGGGGTCCTGGTATGAAAAGTAATGGCACCCCAGACCACCACTCCTGGTTGTCGGTTTGTGTGGCAGGCTGCAGTCAGGTTGGTATTCTACCACTGTCTGGGGCTTCTCCAGAACGTCCTCGCTGCTCATCGGAGCTCAGTTCAAAGAGCGGCTCATCACTGAAGACAATTATACTCCAGACAATGACATTCCAAGCTTACCGAACGAGGTGGCGCAGTGGTTAAGACACTGGACTCGCATTCGGGAGGACGACGGTTCAATCCCGCGTCCGGCCATCCTGATTTAGGTTTTCTGTGATTTTCCTAAATCGCTTCAGGCAAAATCAGGGGTGGTTCTTTTGAAAGGGCACGGCCGACTTCCTTCCACGTCCTTCCCTCATCCGATGAGACCGATGACCTCGCTGTTTGGTCCCTTCTCCCAAAACAACCCAACCCAATTCCAAGCTTCTTCAAGTACTTGTTCAACTATAACAGTTTTAGCTCTTATGTGTTTCTAATCCTTGAAACGCCATCTCTTTTATTTTATCCGCCGATCACCAATAGGAATTTTCTGTGATTTGTCCAAAGCATTTGATTGTGTGGACCATGACATTATGTTACAGAAATTACAATTCTATGGTATAAATGGAATAGCATATGAGTGCTATAAGTCATACCTACAGTACAGGAAGCAAAAAGTTTCCTTATGTGGGTCAAGTGATTTAAATAAGTTTGCCACTTCATCTAACTGGGGTGAAATTACATTTGGTGTTCCACAGGGTTCAATCATGGGTCCCCTTCTGTTCTTGATATATGTGAACGGCCTCCCTTCTTATCTGAAACAGGAAGCTGAAGTGACACTGTTTGCTGATGATACAAGCATCATAATTAATCCAGTAAAAGACACTCCAATTGAAAATGATACAAACATGGTCTTTTGAAAAGTCATTAATTGGTTTTCTGCAAATGGGCTTGCTCTAAACTTTGTAAAAAGAATCAGAACATCCAATTTTCTGCTGCAAATGTAGAGTTTCTTCAATAAATATAACACATCAATAGAAGTCAGTAGACAGGGTAGAGCATACTAAGTTTTTGGGTGTACATATAGATGAGAATCTTAGTTGGAAAATTCGTATTTTGGGTCTGCTAAAGGAACTAGGTTCAGCAACTTTTGCAAACAGAATAATTGCCAATTTTGAGGATACAGAAATTAGTAAGCTAACATACTTTGCATACTTTCACTCTCTGATGCCATACCGAATAATATTTTGGGGTAACTCAACATTTAGACCAAAAGTATTTACTGCTCAAAAGAAAGTGGTTAGAATAATGTGTGGGGTTCATAGTCCCACATCTTGTAGGCATCTTTTTAAAAGTATGGGAATTCTTACAACAGCATCACAGCACATTTACTCACTAATGAAATTTGTTCTCAACAACATGGACCAGTTTAAAAACAACAGTGACATTCATGATTATAATACCAGAAAAAAGAAAGACTTACACTATCCTACACTCAACCTATCTTTGGCTCAGAAAGGGGTAAAATATGCTGCTATAAAAATTTTCGACAGGTTACCAGATGAAATAAAATGTCTGACAGACAGCAGTAATAGCTTCAAAAATAAATTGAAATCATATCTCCTTGACTACTCCTTCTATACCATAGATGAATCCTTGAATAGGAATAAATAAATCTATAAATATAGTATATGCATTTTGTGCCATTTAAGGGAATGGGGTAAATAAAAGAAATATTACTATTAAAAATCTTGTTTCATATGTGTATTTCTTGTGCACTTGACAGGTTCCACATCATAACAGCTACCGTACCTTGCGATTGATCAATGGAACACGCAACCAACTAACTAACACATGTGGGCCACCTGCTCAGACGTCAACTCCACCGCAATGCCAGTGTCCAGGATACCAAGGTCTAGTTATAACAGAACCAGTGCACTCATCGAGCTCAGAGTGGATGCAACGCCATACTGATAAGTTGGCTCATACTACTAAATTATTTGTAAATGGGACTGGAGTTTGTAAAAACTGTAATAACAACACATACCCTCTCAACCCACGAAGTTTCATTTTGTTTCCCCATTTTTGCCAGACAGTGTACAATGTAACGGACTGATTATGACGGTTCGTTGGTGCGAAGTGGTGGAGCTTTGCTTCGGTCTCTCAGGATGGCGTTGTGGATTCGATCACTAGGGCGAGGTAGTTAGGAATCAGTCGAAGGTGTGGGTGGCTGCAGCAAGACAGATGTATTACAGTGCAACCCTTAATTGTTACATGAAGCTGGATGAGATACAGCTGCGAGCCCACGACTGGTGTCTTCGTACCAGGTGTAGCAGAGGCTGTAGGACCTGGTGGCAGCGTGCTGACGAAGCGTTCCGGTGGCGTCAATTGGAGCGCATGCTCCGACTGTGAAGCAGGAGTGGCGCTAATGGCACAACTGGCGGAAACTCGTCGAAGGATCCCCGCGTCCACAGCTTCCCACGGACAGTCCCGCTGCCTCAAACTTCGGACCCCCAGGAGCGTGGTCATCTGCTGCTTGGCGGAGGCCGTCTGACTCAATACGCAGGCTCACTGAGTTCTGTCGTCGAACTCTTCGCTACCGGGTGGGTCATTGTGCCTCCCTTTTTATAGTGTCCACGTGGCAAATGGCAACGACTTCATTTTACCTGCCAATGTTTCGCAGGAAAAAGGATCGCAATATCGGTTTAAGCAATTACGACAGAAAAGTGTAACTTATGGGACATGTGATCAATACAACAGGATACATTGTATTTAAATGACTTCACAATCTGTCTTTACGTTCTTAGTCAGTGAAATGTAAATTAGGATGTCCTACTTGGTAAAGTATGTATGTAGAACTGTAAACGGATCCTAGCCAAAGCTCGACATACGTTACGTACTATGAATAATGGAGATGTGACCCTTGTGCGCAATTTCTGGTTAAGCCACCTCACAAGGACAATTATAAATTTAAAAATTACGGGGTCACCACCAGCCCAAGCCCTTCCTAACAATTAAGAAAAGATCGAACTGGAAGTTATCAGTTTAATTAAATTAAGAATGTAATTATAAGAATGCAGTTTTTTAAAGAAACTAACAAGATGAACAGTGTTGTATGTCGTATATCAATGTGCTTAATTAAATGTGACAATTTCTTAATTTTGAGACAGTACACCGTTCACTTTCACTCTTTTCCCATTTTTGTACATCAAAAGAAAGCAGGTTAGCTTAAAAAAGTCAGGGAATAGAGAATTAATTTGAAAACTGGCATCAATGAGAAATATGAAGGCCGCAGAGTTTATCTTTCATGTAGCACATTTATTTCATTACTGAATTTGATGCACATCCTATGAATACTCATGACTGGTGCCTGAATAAAAAAGTTTAGCTAAATAATTCGCAAAAAATTGTAGAATCGCGCAATTAAAAGGGAAAAACACCCAAAAGGGAAGTGGAACACAATAATTCAATCATTCCCTCTGCATACCCACGACTGTCCGAAAGGAACTTCCACATCGCCGATTTTTAACAAAATAGTTACATTCCGAAAATACATAACTACACACGCTTCAGTTAAGCTGAAGTACTTAAATATGCATGAATTTACCGTAGGGTAGTTCTAATTTGACCTACTTCCTATCAGCAGACACCCTCTCTAGGAGCTACGAACTGTACTCACCAACCGCTAGTTGCAGTGTGTTCTTTCTCCACCGAGCTTCGCCTAACTACCGGCATAACAGAAGCTACCAGAGGGGTGGGCTTCGTCTACCAACCTGACAGACAAACCAACCTCAGACTAAAAGGGGTAGACCTCTCTGTCCAGATACTGGGATCCTAAGTTGGTCATCCTGTGCTACCCTCCAAACGAGAAGCAAACATCACCTGCTCCTAGCAGACGACAACCAACTCAGCGTCCCCCACAAAAGAAACCCGAAACCACTCATAAAAACACTCATTCAGTCACATTCACGCACACATAGGGTAGGGTGACGGGAAAAACGTAATAAATACGGGTCATGATTTCCTATGGAACACAAAAAAATCAAACATAATAGCATTTAATAAGCCTTAGTTTGTTTGCTCAGTCTTTCTGGGAGATTTAATAAATTAAACGGCATTCAGGTGGTGGACAGAATAGGATGTATAGAATCCAGTGAGACAAATGTCTTATGAAACGACTCCACAGAGACGTTTCAACTTCAGCAGCAGAAACTTCAGGCAAAGCATATGCCTATTTTTAGAAATCTAGTGCACCGACACATTAAAGTGATTTTCAAAATATTCAGAACAGACTTACGAATGCGGATTAGGATAAGTGACTTGCAGATCTGATGTACATGAAAATGGCATCTCTGTAATCAGCGCAGATCGCTACCCAAGTCCACCCTACTGCTGCGAAGCTTCACCTGTAGTGCGTGTAAGGATATTTTTTAAAAATGTGAGGTTTAATAACCAACGGCCTTGCCGCAGTGGTAACACCGGTTCCCGTCAGATCACCGAAGTTAAGCGCTGTAGGGCTGGATGGGTGAGCATCCGGTCTGCCGACCGCTGTTATTAAGCGGGATGTACTCAGTCCTTGTGAGGCAAACTGAGGAGCTACTTGATTGAGAAGTAGTGGCTACGGTTTCGTAAACTGACGTATGGCCGGGAGAGCAGTGTGCTGACCACATGCCCCTCCATATCCGCATCCGGTGACGCCTGTGAGCTGAGGATGATACGGTGGCCGCTCGGTACCGTTGGGCCTTCCAAGGCCTGTTCGGGCGGAGAGTATTTTAGTGAGGTTTAATGCACACAGCAAACGTCTTGAGGGAAGATATAGTTCTAGGTTTATATTTTTTTAATATACTACTTCCACAAATCAAGGAAAATTCTTAGCAGTTATCCTAAATAGTCTTGTGTGGAACGTGATAAAAAATAGCCAGTATCTGGAACAAATAGCGCTGCGTGTATGAAACATGATGTGCAAAAGCATAGTGATACTGTGTACGCAATTTAAGAACATATTTCAGAAACAAAAACAACAAAAAATGGGCAAATTGTATCAGCAAACCCTGGTGCCCTCTGTTCACAAATGGACACCGACCTTACAACAGTCTATCCTGACCGTGATCTACGCATTAGCTTTCTCTCGCACTGGCAGGCGTTATTAACCTTCGGCTCTTCGTTAATCATTATTGTTACGATCAAGTTATTAATCGGAATTAAGTACAGGTTGGGAGATCACAAAGCTATGTGGGTAATAGACAGACTCAAAGAAACAATTATAATGAACGAAACCGTCAGATCCAGATACACGAAAATCACTTTATTAATTGACGTGACAGCACTGAAACGATTGAAAAAGCGCGATTAAACAATTCAACTTTTACAGGTTACTGTAATGGCAGTCAGTGCTCGCTCAACAAGAGAAAATCGTGGACAATAAATGGGAAAAAATGAAAACAGATGAGTGAGAGATTCTGTTCGGTGACGCTGCGGTGGAAGTAGAACCTTTAGCATCACCTAAGCGACAGCATGTACGTCTTTGGGGTTCAGTTCCGGTAGCACATTCGAGCTCTCGTCGTAATACGCAAGAAGCACCACGAAGAAAGTACCCAAATGTGACGGGAATTATTAACTGTGATGTACATGCCTAGACAAGGAAATGATTAAAATTTTAGAAAATTTGGTTGATTTACTCAAGAGAAAGGGCTTCACAAAATGAGAAAATCAATAACGCGTTGGTCCGCCTCTAGCCCTTATGCAAGGGGTTATGCGGCTCGCCATTGATAGAGCTGATAGATATCCTCCTGTGTGATACTGTGCCCAGTTCTGTCCAATTGGTGCATTATATCGTCAAAAGTCTGATCTAGTTGGAGGGTCCTGTCCATAATACTCCGACTGGGGAGAGACCTAGCGACTTTTATTATTTTACTGAAATGTAAGTCCGTGATGGCTTGCCATGAAGGGCCACAAAGCAGGGAGCAGAATATCGTCGACGTATCGCTGAGCTGTAAGGGTGCCGCGGATGGCAACCAAAGGGGTCCTGCTACGAATTAAAATGGCACAGCAGACCATCACTGCTGGTTATTGTGCCGTATGGCTCCTGACGATTAGTTTGGTAGCTGACTGGGGCGTCACCAGATACGTCTTAGCTGGTCATCGGGGCTCAATTCGAAGCGGGGTTCATAACTGGAGACAATTCTACTCCAGACAATGAGATTCCAGACCCTGATGACCAGTAAAGACATACCTTGAGACGCCCCAGACAGCGGTGGGACAGCAAGCTATGACCTGCCGTACGGCCTGACACCCTGGAGTGATGGTCTGGGGTACCATTTTATTTCACAGCAGGAGCCCTTTGGTTTATGCGATTGCAGTCTTTCTGGGCGTTTTCCACTGATGAATTCTTCTCGAGTTATCAGCCGAGTGGTGGTGTCGTCTTGTCGCAATGTTTCAACGAGTTTCGTACCCATGATCTTCGCCAGAAGATGGGTACGAAACTGACGGAAACGTTGCGACAAGACTCGGCTGATAACCCGAGAAGAATTCGTCAGCCCTTTGGTTGTCAGCCGCGGCGCTCTTACAGCATGCCGATACGTCGACGATATTCTACGCTCCGTTTTGTTCTCTCCTTTGGAGCATTATGGGCAGGATCTTCCAACCAGCTCGGGATTTTGACGTTCTAACGCATAAGCTGGACAGAATTTTGAACAATATCCCACAGGAGGACTTCCGTCAACCCTGCGAATCGTCGCCAAGCCGAATAACTGCTTTCATAATGACTAGAAGTGGTCCAACTCGTTACTGACTTGGTCAGCTTGAGAAGTTCTTTCTCCTGAATAAATCATCCTACTTTTCTGAAATGGTAATCATTTGTTTGTCTGTACATATCTAACGATTTATGTTCAAAAATGTTCAAATGGATGTGCAATCTTATGGGACTTACCTGCTAAGGTCATCAGTCCCTAAGCTTACACACTACTTAACCTAAATTATTCTAAGGACAAACACACACACCCATGCCTCAGGGAGGACTTTAACCTCCGTCGGGGCCAGCCGCACAGTCCATGACTGCAGCGCCTTAAACCGCTCGGCTAATCCCGCGCGGCTAACGATTTCTGTCCCCTCTGGATAATCCATTAGTGGTGCGCCTTTTTTCCCTTAGAATCCATTTCTTAATAGAGCTGTCGCGACAAACAACAAAATGCTAAAATTATTTGCTGGAGTCCCCAGCACTCAGGAGTACTGCAGCTACATGAAGCCCAAACTGTAGGTCAATGTGGTTAGGAGGCTGACTGCACCTATAGCAGGAACACGTGTTGTCTTCTTCATAGAGATCCACAGATTTAGCAAGTGATGGCTCACTTTAGGTACTATTTAAAACTTCTTCTCCCGAATTTAACAGTCGGCAGACAGAAATGGCGCTGATTATTGTGGCCAATTGAAATATGTCTTCTGCAGTAATTCAGGTGGGACCACTCTGGTAAGATAAGTGGGGCTCTGGCATCTTCCTAACGGCCAACTTTACGTTGCGGATGGATCCCTGCACATAAAAGCGTTCACGTCCATACAACGACTTGGTTTTAATGGAAATTGTCTCCTTGGCGATAATTAGTAACTTCTTAACGCAACTAGTTGTCTATTCGCCGAAATCAGAGGAAAATATCTATATATCTACGTATGCAATATCATTATCTATTTATCATCTCTAGCCGCCATTGCATCACATATAAAATTGAAATAAAAATTTTCCCACTCATTAGTTGCTGAAATTTATGATTTAATTTTTAGCCTCGATTACATTTTATTTAGTCCAACCAATTCTGAAGTTCTATCGCCATTAGTTCAGATTGAGGCATCACAGTATTACTTTTATAAGAATCCTCAGTACGGAATAAGATGACACTGAGTCACAATAGCTGGCCGCTGTGGCCGAGCGGTTCTAGGCGCTTCAGCCCGGAACCGCGCTGCTCCTACGGTCGCAGGTTCGAATCCTGCCTCGGGCATGGATGTGTGTGTTGTCCTTAGGTTAGTTAGGTTTAGTAGTTCTAAGTCTAGGCGACTGATGACCTCAGATGTTAAGTCCCATAGTGCTTATAGCCATTTCAACCATTTGAGTCACCATACATCATGTATACACTCTAAGACAGAAAAAGTACCATGAAGGAATTATCCTAATACGAAGGAAATCGCTATATGTGCATGTACAAACACATGATTAAAATTGCAAAAAAATTGGGTGATTTAGTAAAGAGATTCACAAATTGGGAAGTCAAAAACTTGTTGGTCCGCCTCTGGCCCTTATTCAAGCAGTTATTCGGATTGGCATTGACAGAGCTGCTGGATGTCCTCTTGTGGGATATCGTGCCGAATTCTATTCAATTGGTGCATTAGATCGTCAAAATCCTGAGCTGGTTGGAGGGCGCTGTCCATAATGCTTCCCTCATACTCAATTGCGGAGAGATCCGGCGACCTTGCCGGCCAAGGTACGGTTTTGTAAGCACGGAGACAAACTGTAGAAACTATCTCTGTGTGCGGACGGACATTATCTTGCTGAAATGTAAGCCCACGACGGATTGCTATGAAGGCCAACAAAACGGGGTGTTGAACATTGTCGACATACCACTGTGCCGTAAGTGTACCGTGGATGACAACCAAGGGCTTCTGCTTTGAAAACAAATCACTCCCCAGACTATCACTCCTATTCGTCAGTCCATATGGCGGGTGGCAGTCAGGTTGGTATCCCACCGCTGTTTGGGGTGTCCCCAGACACGTCTTAGACCTGGAATCTCATTGACTGGAGTAGAATTGTCTTCAGTGATAAGCCTCGCTTCAAACTGCGCCCCGGTGACCGGCGGAGACTTGTCTGGAGGCGCTCCAGACAGCGGTGGGTTCATATGGTTCATGTGGCTCTAAGCACTATGGGACCTAACATCTGAGGTCATCAGTCCCGGTCTGAAGCGCCTAGAACCGCTAGGCCACAGCGGCTGGCTAGACAGCGGTGGGGAATCAGTCTGACTGTCGCTCGCCATAAACCCCGACGACCAGGAGTGACGGTCTGGGGCACCATTTCATTTCAATCCTAGACTCCTGTGGTTACCATCTGGGGCACCCTTTCAGCACAGAGCCACGTCGAAGACATTCTACTCCCCGTTTTGTTGCCCTTCATGGCAAGCCATCCTGGGCTTACATTTCAGCAAGATAATGCCCGCCCGCACAAGACTAGTGTTTCTACCGCTTGTCTTCGTATTTGCCGAACCTTACCTTGACCAGCGAGGTTGCCCGATCTCTCCTCGAGTGAGAGCGTCTGGAGCATTATGGGCAGGGCCCTCCAACCAGCTTGGGATTTTGACGATCTGATACACCAGTTGGATAGAAAGTGACTCGATATCCTTAGGAGAAAATCCAAAAACCCTGTTAATCAATGCCAAGTCGGATAACTGCTTGGATAACGGGCAAAGGTGGACCAACACGATATTGACTTGCTCAACTGGTGAACCTCTTTCTCTTGAACAAATCATTCAATTTTTCAGAAATTGTAATAATTTGTTTGTCTGTACATGTACATCAAATCTACTGATTTCTGTCTCATTCGGAAATTTTCTTCTTGGTGCGTCGTATTTTATAGTATTGTGAATACTATACTCATGCTCATAAATTAAGAATAATGCTGATACATGGTGAAACAACGCTCTGGTGGAAGGTTTGCGGATTTATATCACCTCGGGGTATGACCATGCGGTGAATTTGAGCTGCCGTAGTCGCACGGTGGCGCTGGCAGCAGGCCACATACGGTGAGGTGTGTTGGCGCATTTCGGAATACGGTGCAGCGAGTAAGTGAGCAGACGTTTTCAGACATGCTAATGGTGACTGTATTTTGAAAATGGCTAAAAGAACACATATTGATGACATTATGAGGGGTAGAACACTAGGGCGACTGGAGGCTGGTCAAACACAGCAAGTCGTAGTATGGGCCCTCCATGTGCCACAAAACGTGATCTCAAGATTACGGAAACGATTGCAGCAGACAGGAAACGTGTCTGGACGCTACAGTACGAGACGTCCACAGCGTACAACACCACAAGAAGACCGATATCTCACCATCAGTGCCCGCAGACGGCCACGGATTACTGCAGATAGCCTTGCTCGGGAGCTTACCGCAGCCACTGGAACAGATGTCTCCAGACACACAGTCTACAGACGACTGAACAGACATGGTTTATTCGCCCGGAGACCTACAAGGTGCATTCCACTGACCCCTGGTCACAGAAGAGCCCGTAAAGCCTGGTGTCAAGAACACGGTACATGGTCATTGGAACAATGGTCCCAGGTTATGTTCACGGACGATTCCAGGTACAGTCTGAACAGTGATTCTCGCCGGGTTTTCACCTGGCGTGAACCAGGAACCAGATACCAACCCCTTGATAGGGACCTGTATGGAGATCGTGGTTTGATTGTGTGGGGTGGGATTATGATTGGTGCACGTACACCCCTGCACGTCTTTGACAGAGGAACTAACACGTCAGGCGTATCGGGACGTCATTTTGCACCAGTATGTCCGCCTTTTCTGGGTTGCAGTGGGTCACACCTTCCTCCTGATGGATGATAACGCACGGCCCAACCGAGCTGCCATCATGGAGGTGTACCTTGAAACAGAAGATATCAGGTGAATGGAGTGGCCTGCCTGTTCTCCAGACCCAAACCTAAACGTCTGGGATGCTCTCAGTCGACGTATCGCTGCACGTCTTCAAACCACTAGGACACTTCAGGAGCTCCGACAGGCACTGGTGCAAGAATGAGAGGCTATACCCCAGCAGCTGCTCGTCCACCTGATCCAGAGTATGCCAACCCGTTCTGCGGCCTGTGTACATGTGCATGGTGATCATATCCCATATTGATGTCGGGGTACATGCGCAGGAAACAGTGGCGTTTTGTAGCACATGTGTTTCGGGACGGTTTTCTCAACTTATCACCAATACTGTGGACTTACAGATCTGTGTCGTGTGCGTTCCCTATGTGCCTATGCTGGTGTTGTGTGATGTCCTTAGGTTAGTTAGGTTTAAGTAGTTCTAAGTTCTAGGGGACTGATGACCATAGATGTTAAGTCCCATAGTGCTCAGAGCCATTTGAACCATTTTGTGCCTATGCTGTTAGCGGCAGTTTTGTATAGTGTCACGTTGTGTGGCACCACATTCTGCAATTATCCGTAATTTATGAGCATGAGTGCACAAAATATGACGCATCACGAAGGAATTTTCGAATTTTCCGATTTCAACCATACAATTGTAAACGAGGTTGAAAACTGTGATGTCTGTGAGATCAATAGAAAGTGAAAGTCTATGTTCCTGCAAATCAGCTCTTAGTGTGGTAGAAGTGCATGACGACTGAGCACATCAGTCTCCCACCCCCCCCCCCCCTCCCCCCCTTCTCTGAGGGTTTCAAGTGAGATAATCGGAGAGGCGACGTCATGCGCTCAACTGCTAGCTGTCGAAGATTAACGCTGTGTTGTCAGCCACTATCATCTTGTTGCACGAAACCAGCACACATTGTATCACCATAAGAACGTGCACAAGCATTGCCTCCTTTATATTCGTACTTCACAGCCACAGTTAAAAGTGGTAAGGCATCGACACATCTAAAGAATGGCTTAACGGTACCACCAAAAGCTGATAATAACATTTGTTCACAGTCAACCAATTTTGGTCAGGCCACCGCTTGAAGTCACGAATTAGGGAATATTCCCCGCCATCAAATACACCAATGTTTTTATTTACGCCATGCACGTTGATGACGTTATAGTAAATATTTTTTTAGGTTTTGTATATTATTCAGTATCTGGAAAATGACTACATTGTTGATATACTCTGCCAGAGGAAGACAAATGAATCTCAGAAGTGGAGTAGGAAACGAAATGTTACGTCACGTATTGAGAGGGTATGTGATGTTATTGCAGAGATTACAATATCGAGTCAATCTGACATATAACTTGGCAGTATGAAACCACTTAACAGTATCAGGCTGCACCCCGACTGGCCTAAGTGCTTGAACTGATTCGATTGGAAAGGGTGTCACAAAGCGGAGCGGTTGTATTATCTCTTGTGGTAAGTGATGCTTGCCCATCGAGCATCGGGTCGATTTTGCGCTATTCGATTTATCTTGTCTCAGCCCACGGGGCTTGCGCACCGCGGCTGCCGCGTGATTTTGATGTGTATGGAAGAGGAGTGACGGCGGCAGCTGGGACGAGGTGGCCACGTGAACGAGTGCGGAGCCGTCGGCGTGGAGACAGTCGATTGTGGCGAGGACGGGCAGCAGCGCGGAAGCGAGCTGCGCGGCTAGCTGTTTGTTTGCGTGCCAGGGTTTGGCGGATTGATGAGCAACTTGAGAGGGGATTTGCATCTGTGCCTTACTTCCAAAGACCTTTAAAAAGAATACTATGGTGAGAAGTTCTGGCTCTTTATTCACCAATCTATTAATTTGAGGTACCCTTGTGTGTCTAAAATTGTGACGATTCCGTGTGTCGCTTTGGAGAGCGTATGGCATATAGTGGGGCAATTACACTGAAGAGCCAAAGAAACTGGTACTCCTGCCTCATATCGTGTAGGGCCCCCGCAAATACGCAGAAGTGCCGCAACACTACGTGGCATGGACTCGAATAATGTCTGAACTCTTGCTGGAGGGAATTGACACCATGAATCCTGAAGGGCTGTCCATAAATCCGTAAGAGTACGAGGGGGTGGATATCTCTTCTGAACAGCACGTTGCAAGGCATCCCAGATATGCTCAATGTTGTACACGTCTGGGGAGTTTGGTGGCCAGCGGAACTGTTTAAACTCAGGAGAGTGTTCCTGGAGCCAAGCTGGGGCAATTTTGGTTTTCGACGTGTGGGGAGTCGCATTGTCCTGCTGGTATTGCCCAACTCCGTCGGAATGCACAGTGGACATGAAAAGATGCAGGTGATCAGGCAGGATGCTTACGTACGTGTCATCTGTCAGAGTCGTATCTAGACGTACCAGGGGTCCCATATCACTCCAACTGCACATGCCCCACACCATTACAGAGCCTCCACTAGCTTGGAAAGTCCCCTGCTGACATGCAGGGTCCATGGATTCATTAGGTTGTCTCCATGCCCGCACACGTCCATCCGCTCGTTACAATTTGAAATGACACTCGCCCGACCAGGCAACATGTTTCCAGTCAACAACAGTCCAATGTCAGTGTTGACAGGCCCAGGCGAGGCGTAAGGCTTTGTGTCGTGCAGTCAGCAAGGCTATACTACATCTACCCGCAGGCCACCCAACGGTGTGTGGCGGAGGGCACTTTATATGCCACTGTCATTACCTCCCTTTTCTGTTCCAGTCGCGAATAGTTCGCGGGAAGAACGACTGTCTGAAAGCCTCCGTGCGGGCTCGAATCTCTCTAATTTTACATTCGTGATCTCCTTGGGAGGTATAAGTAGGGGGAAGCAATATATTCGATACCTCATCCAGAAAAGCACCCTCTCGAAACCTGGCGAGCAAGCTACACCGCGATGCAGAGCGCCTCTCTTGCAGAGACTGCCACTTGAGTTTGCTAAACATCTCCGTAACGCTATCACGGTTACCAAATAACCCTGTGACGAAACGCGCCGCTCTTCTTTGGATCCTCTCTATCTCCTCTGTCAACCGATCTGGTACGAATCCCACACTGATGAGCAATACTCAAGTATACGTCGAACGAGTGTTTTGTAAGCCACCTCCTTTGTTGATGGACTACCTTTTCTAAGGACTCCCCCAATGAATCTCAACCTGGTACCCACCTTACCAACAATTAATTTTATATGATCATTCCACTTCAAATCGTTCCGCACGCATACTCCCAGGTATTTTACAGAAGTAACTGCTACCAGTGTTTGTTCCTCTATCATATAATCATACAATAAAGGATCCTTCTTTCTATGTATTCACAATACATTACATTTGTCTATGTTAAGGGTCATTTGCCACTCCCTGCACCAAGTGCCTATCCGCTGCAGATCTTCCTGCATTTCGCTACAATTTTCTAATGCTGCAACTTCTCTGCCGCTTCCAATCTAGCAATCTTGTTTCCTAGTTCCTAGCTTGACCGGCTCTAAGGTCAATTTCCTTTAGCCTTGCGGAAGGGGATTTCAACACAACTGTTGTAAAAAAAATGGCTCTGAGCACTATGGGACTTAACATCTGACGTCATCAGTCACCTAGAACTTAGAACTACTTAAACCTAACTAACCTAAGGACATCACACGCATCCATGCCCGAGGCAGGATTCGAACCTGCGACCGTAGCGGTCGGGCGGCTCCAGACTGTAGCGCCTAGAACCGCTCGGCCACTCCGGCCGGCACAACTGTTGTAATTGGCACTTAATAATGGAACTGGAACGGAGTGAATGCCAAAGCTGATCTCACATATGATGACCTATCGGGGATAGATTTGGGGATCTTGCTGGCCAAGGAAAGACCACAATATCACGCAGACAGTTCACAGAGACATTGAAAAATGTCACCACGGTACTGTCGCATGACAGGTAACACACGGGAAAGCAGGATGTCCATGACGCATCTTTGTGCGGTCCAGTTTCCTCTATCACTCCCAACTCGGCGACGCCAGGACTAGCACCGCTGTGCTCTCCAAAACATTGGAAGAACGGGACCCATCCACAGGTCGCTGCCATATTCGATGACTATGGTAATCCGTAGTATTGCAGAACTGCGATTCATCGCTGAAGACAATTCGACGTCAATTATCAACTGTCCATGCTTCCCGCTCATGGCCCCAATCCAGACGCAGCTGTTCGTATTGTGGTCTTAACGGCAACATACGCATGGACGGTGAGAGAGGAGACAAAATTTTGCTGGGTGTCCATTTCTTGTTCTTGGATGGCATGCGCAGATGTGAAGGAGTTACAATGTAACAGCGATCCTCGCTTCTAATGATAACACTTGGTCAAATGTATACTTGACATCAAGTGTGCCTGCCCTCACGTTCACATGTTGTCCCCAACATCGGGACATTGCAACATCGGAATGCCGCACAGATCTGAATACGACGCAGTTCTGCCTGCTCGGGAAACAGAGACGAACAATGACCGTAATTTAGTTTTATTTAATCAGGTATCTTAATCTGTTCTTCTCGTTAAAGAGTACACGCTGTGTTCATAAAAAATTACAGATGTCTAAGATGGAATATTTGTATTATGCATTATGCATACAGCATTAGAAATTCATAACGAGAGCGATCGACGGAGAGAGCAGCAGAATTATAAGTTATCAACAATGTCTATTATATTCACCTACAGACATTTGTAATACATTGGTCCTGGGAACTTATAGGGGTAAGGTAAGAGATGCATGAGAAAAGTCTTAATTTTTTTCGTACAACAATATTGTGCGCATCAAAGTAGCTTCCTTCGGTAGCTATGCACCGTCCGGTAGCAGCGCTGAAAGGCTGGTAGGGACTTTAACATTTCGGTCGCATTGTTTTGAATGTTTTCCCGAGTCCCAAAATGACGTCTCATCACCCCAGTTCCCTGAACTCCTGAAGATAGACGATGACGGTGGATGTTGTATCATAGACACAATCCCTTTGACTGTTCAAAAAAATGTTCAAATGTGTGTGAAATCTTATGGGACTTAACTGCGAAGGTCATCAGTCCCTAAGCTTACAAATTACTTAACCTAAATTATACTAAGGACTAACACACACACACCCATGCCCGAGGGAGGAGCCGGCCGCGGTGGTCGTGCGGTTCTAGGCGCTCCAGTCCGGAGCCGCGCTGCTGCTACGGTCGCAGGTTCCAATCCTGCCTCGGGCATGGGTGGGACTGATGACCACAGCAGTTGAGTCCCATAGTGCTCAGAGCCATTTGAACCATTTGAACCGAGGGAGGACTCGAACCTCTGCCGTGATCAGCCGCGCAGTCCATGACTGCAGCGCCTTAGACCGCTGACTGTTCAGAGATGTTACTAAACACGCCCAAAGATGTAAACAACCATGCATGAGCAGCACGTGCTAGACGGAGGAGGTCAGACGGACGATTAGTTCCAGTCCTTCCACCAATAAGGAGGTACACGGCTCGAGTTGTCTGTAGTTCAACCATGCCTAGACGGTCAAAACCGCGGTTCCATCGCGTCCACATTGCTACTTTGTGCCAGGACGACGTACGCCGCTGGTGGTCATGGAAGGTGTCATAACGGCTGTACGATACGTGAATGCCACCATCCGACCGACAGTGCAATATCAGCAGCATTTTGGCGAGGCATTCGTCTTCATGGACGACAATTCGCGCCCCCATCGTGCACTTCTTGTGAATGACTTCCTTCATAATAACGACATCGCTCGACTAGAGTGGCCAGTATGTTCTCCAGATATGAAGGCTGTTTATGGACGACGTGACCCACCAACCACCCTGAGGGATCTACGCCGAATCGCCATTGAGGAATGAGACAATCTGCACCAACAGTGCCTTGATGAACTTGTGGATAGTATTCCACGACGAATATAGGCATGCATCAATGCAAGAGGACGTTCTGCTGGATATTAGAGGTAGTTGTGTGTAGAGCAATCTGGTCCACCACCTCTGAAGGTCTCGCTGTATGGTGGTACAACATGCAATGTGTGGTTTTCATGAGCAATAAAAAGGGCGGAAATGATGTTTATGTCGATCTCTATTCCAATTTTCTGTACTCTCGGAACCGAGGTGATGCAAAACTTTTCTTGATGTGTGTATTTGTCAATCTCTGGAAAAGAAAAAAAGTCACAGGGACTCAGATAATGTGAGTATGGCGATTGTGAAACAACAGGAATGCCTTTTGAGGTAAAAAATTCCGTGATGGAAGTGGCCATGTGACATGGGGCGTTGTCGTGATGCAGCGTCCACTTGTGTGTAATATCTGGTCTCAGTCGATTCGCCCTTTTCCTAACCCTTTCAAGGACATCTTTTTAAAACACTCGATTGATAGTTTGTCCTGGACGAACTAATTGTTTATGTACAGTACCCAGTATCCCTACTGCCAAAAAAGCAAATCAGCATTGTTTTGATCTTTGATTTGCTCATTCGACTTTTTTTCGGTCGGGGAGATGTCTCCGTGTGCCACTCCTCACTTTGACGGTTTGTCTCAGGACCGTACACAAACGTCCAGGGTTTACCACTTGTGATCACACAGCTGAACTATTCGTGGTCATTGGCAATCTTCTTCGATTGTCTTTTTCTCAGTTGCGAGCTTTTTAGGTACCATTTTGGTACGAACCTTTCGCATGTGAAAAACTTCGGCCAAAATTTGATGTACGGTGAAAGTGTTTAACAGGTAACCAATCTTCCTTATTGTTGAAAGTCAGTCTGACCGCTCACGAGCACGCACACGTTCGAAGTTCTCATCGGTTTTTGAGGTTGAAGGTCTCCCTCAGCGTGGTGCACCTTCAAGGTGTTCTCGGCCTTCCAGAAATGATTTGTACCAGCGAATTTTGATAAGGAATGTTTCCCATGGGCCTGTTTCAACTTTTGAAAAGTTACATCCGTAGATTCCACAAGTTTAACACAAAACTTGATGGCATGACGTTGCTCCAAATTCCGCTGTTCCATTTTCGTAGCACACAACAAAAACACAACTTCACTGATGGCACTCTCAAAAAATCACGTGATGGCTTTGCGAAACTTAAACTCGGAATAAGCATCTGGAAGGGATGAACAGGCCGATTATAAAAAAGAACAGTACAAATTCACTAATGTCTTCTGAAGCTATATAGCGACATTATGTTCTGGTTGCACAATGACTTCCATAAGGTAAAGATGGAACGATATGGATACGATGGTACAGCACCTCTCCGTGGAAACACAGTGATACGTGTAAGGTATAATTTCTTAAGAAGTTCGTGCTGACTCTGTAAGTTCGATATAAAAACAACCAAAGTTGCAACATTCATTTTTTATTTAATTGTAATGTGTTGCATTTTCTGAATTTAGAATAGTGGTGGTATTGATGGAAGTTGGCGATAAAACTTGAAGAGTCTTTTGCACAAAGTACACGCTGTTCGCGATATCGTTCACTCGGAAAGATTATGTTATTTATTTTGTCTTCTGACACTGGGTCACGCTTGCGTTTTGGCGAATCTGTTACTCATATTGTGGAGGTCAGCGTGAGTGACCCTTGTGATGGGCGCTAGGTATCGTCTAACGCATGTCGGATGCGTAAACCACGATCGTTGGCAAACAGTAGGTTACCGTCTACCCGCTCTTCTTTCCATGCGTTGTTTCCTCGCATTAAGATCAGGGATATTGGCGGAAGCTATGGAATGAGTGCTAAGTATGTGAACCTTGAGCACTGCGTCCTTTGTGAGGACGTTCACGTACTCTATTTGTTTGTTGGACGCCTTGGTGTGCTGGAACCAGAGAATTTTTACCCATGTTCTGTAAACAATGATAAGGGGATACATCGGCGCCTCATAAAACGTCCATCAAGGTCTAAGTAGAAGGACTGGATCTTGGACAAACAGCAGAAGCCAATTTACGTTAATGCAAATTCCATGGGATTGTACAGGGCTATTACAAATGATTGAAGCGATTTCATAAATTCACTGTTGTTCCATTCATTGACATATGATCACGACACACTACAGATACGTAGAAAAACTCAAAGTTTTGTTCGGCTGAAGCCGCACTTCAGGTTTCTGCCGCCAGAGCGCTCGAGAGCGCAGTGAGACAAAATGGCGACAGGAGCCGAGAAAGCGTATGTCGTACATGAAATGCACTCACATCAGTCAGTCATAACAGTGCAACGACACTTCAGGACGAAGTTCAACAAGATCCACCAACTGCTAACTCCATTCGGCGATGGTATGCGCAGTTTAAAGCTTCTGGATGCCTCTGTAAGGGGAAATCAACTGGTCGGCCTGCAGTGAGCGAAGAAACGGTTGAACGCGTGCGGGCAAGTTTCACGCGTAGCCCGCGGAAGTCGACGAATCAAGCAAGCAGGGAGCTAAACGTACCACAGCCGACGGTTTGGAAAATCGTTCGGAAAAGGCTAAAGCAGAAGCCTTACCATTTACAATTGCTACAAGCCCTGACGCCCGATGACAAAGTCAAACGCTTTGAATTTTCGGCGCGGTTGCAACAGCTCATGGAAGAGGATGCGTTCAGTGCGAAACTTGTTTTCAGTGATGAAGCAACATTTTTTCTTAATGGTGAAGTGAACAGACACAATGTGCGAATCTGGGCGGTAGAGAATCCTCACGCATTCGTGCAGAAAATTCGCAATTCACCAAAAGTTAATGTGTTTTGTGCAATCTCACGGTTTAAAGTTTACGGCCCCTTTTTCTTCTTCGAAAAAAACGTTACAGGACACGTGTATCTGGACATGCTGGAAAATTGGCTCATGCCACAACTGGAGACCGACAGCGCCGACTTCATGTTTCAACAGGATGGCGCTCCACCGCACTTCCATCATGATGTTCGGCATTTCTTAAACAGGAGATTGGAAAACCGATGGATCGGCCGTGGTGGAGATCATGATCAGCAATTCATGTCATGGCCGCCACGCGCTCCCGACTTAACCCCATGCGATTTCTTTCTGTGGAGTTATGTGAAAGATTCAGTGTTTAAACCTCCTCTACCTAGAAACGTGCCAGAACTGCGAGCTCGCATCAACGATGCTTTCGAACTCCTTGATGGGGACGTGCTGCGCCGAGTGCGGGAGGAACTTGATTATCGGCTTGATGTCTGCCGAATCACTAAAGGGGCACATATCGAACATTTGTGAATGCCTAAAAAAACTTTGAGTTTTTGTATGAGTGTGCAAAGCATTGTGAAAATATCTCAAATAATAAAGTTATTGTAGAGCTGTGAAATCGCTTCAATCATTTGTAATAACCCTGTAGTAACGCGATTGCAATAAAATGCTTTCGATGTTAAGCATCTCTAGGACGACACTGAAGATAAACTGGAAAGTACAAAATTGACTTACAGACACTAAATGATATACTTGGAGTATGCATTCGTAACTGAATAAACAGAATAATGTTGTGTTGTCTTCATCATCATCATCTCATCCCCATCGACGCGCAAGTCGCCTAAGTGGCGCCAGCTAAAAAGACTTGCACCAGGCGACCAGTGTACCCGACGGGAGGCCCTAGCCACACGACATTTCATTTCATTGTCATCTGAAACACAACTTAATTGACGTCCTTAAAGGACGGGCAATAATTACATACAGAGAAATTCCTTTAAAGTGTGAGAACCTCCAACCAGTAGGCGACACTTATCTTACAAATATATTTGAGCTCCAGGCGCCAACCAGGTACGTACACGAACGTCGTACACAATAGGCAGCGTGGAAAACGGCCAGTTGTCCCGCTTGACCAGCAATCGTCGGCCCGACCAATAGTGCGAGATATACAACTCTCAGACCGACTTTGTCTGACAAATATCCCTGAAACGGTGTTAACTTTAAAACAGACAACTGATATTGAGTGTACCAGGAGCATAAATGGAACGCTAGAGTCTCCTATATAAGAAATACACACAAGTGCCAGAAGGCGTAGGTCAAACGCTCAACCCAGGCTTAGAGATCGTAAGAAATTACGATCCCATACAGTAATGAACACACTATAACTTAGACTCCTTAAATAAATAATCTTATCCTGATAAACCCAAGGTAGTGCACTTAGAACAATATTAGATAAAACAACATCAAATTAGTACCTAAACACATGAAACAAATTGTCACTGCCTCCTGGCAGAAACTAACCCTAACCCTAGGTATTTTAAAAAAAGCAATTCAAATCTAACGTAAGATTGCCTCAAGGAAAGGCATACAACCATAAATTAGCCTTACAATAATTACACGTCCCTAATGGATCCAAGCATTCAAGACTCTGCAAAGAGATCTGGCGGAATGACCACACACTGATGCATCGGTCTGTTCAATGATATACAGTGCTTTCTGAAACAGACTAAACACTAAGATTAAGAAATAATACACAGTAAGCCACAAGGTTTAAATGATAAACCAGAATATCGACGCCGTCAGACGCCAGCGCGAATTACTACAGCCAGAACGGCACAATAAGTTTCCTAGTGGCGAGCTACAAGATATACTGCGCACAGAGTTTCGTGGTTGAAAATCAACCAGTAATCTCTCTCAGTTTCATCACACCTGCAACACGGAGGGCAGAAAATATGTCTCCAACGAATAACATAAATACAATGATATGACCTTATTACGTCAGTTGATGTCCGTGTCCAACAGAATCGGAAAGGTAGGTCACGAGTCAGGACCCCCAACTACATCTAATCGGCTAGCGACCAACAAATTCTTCGCTACGCAGTCTATTCTAAAACGCTCCCAATACAGCCGGCGCCGACCCGAATGGACGATTTCGTAGCTACAGTTTTCGCCGCCCAGGTTGCCTCTCGTGTCCACTACCAAACACACGCTCTTACTACGATTCCGCACTTTCTTCGTGGTGCTTCTTGCGTATTACGACGAGAGCTCGAATGTGCTACCGGAACTGAACCCCAAAGACGTACATGCTGTCGCTTAGGTGATGCTAAAGGTTCTACTTCCACCGCAGCGTCACCGAACAGAATCTCTCACTGATCTGTTTTCATTTTTTCGGTCGATCACCTCTCTCGTGCGCGTCACCTCGCGACCGCATCACGAGCGCAGAAAGGGTACGATCTCTGGAGGAGAATCGATAGAACGAAAGGCGGCACGGCTCACACAACAGCTCAGTGATATTCAGCGACTGCTTTGTACAGTACGCCTTAGACTTCGGGAGTCGCTATCGGTTAATTTCTTCAACAACCTACTAGAGCAATATACAATATTGCAGTGCCTGTGTTATTCCGAATGGCGCTGTAATATTATCTGTTGCAGCGTAATTCGAAATTATGCAGGTACTGCAATATTGTATTTATCCGTCGACTCTGAGCAAGCGACTTTCAAGTAAAATGTCTCCCCCGTACGGGAATATACATAATGTATCTACGAGTACCGGCTGTAGACGCGTGATTGACGACATATGGAAGTTTGGGTTTGGCCGTGAGTCGAGTAAGGGTAGCCAAATGGTAAGGGGACTGATACGCCAGCTAAACCCGCTGGGCAGAACAGGTAATAGGATTCTGGAAAGAGCCAAATAGGTTGTCAGTTTCTCTTTCTAATTGCAATTCATTGTAATTTAATAACTTTTACAATCAAATCGGCACATAGCCGGACCTTCACCGAATGCAACTCTTTCACGGCTGAAGGCCTCCAAACAAGAAATCTTAGCAATGTGCAATACAAATGGCTGAAAGTCACAGTTAAATTTCAAAATTTTAGAATATATTAACATAGACCTTTAAAGGCAGAAGGCCAGAATGTTTAAAAACAAGAAATCTTAAAAATCGACAAGATAAAAATGCAATTAAAGAGGCAAATAAAATAAATAAAAAACATATCACGGCTAAGTGGAAAGCCTTAAGGCAAAGCAGGTAGAACAAGCATATGCAAGGTGCAATACCAATGGCTGAAAGCCACAATTAAGTTTCAAATTTTTAAAATATATTACGATAATTTTTTAAAGGCAGAAGGCCGCAATGTTTAAGCTTGAAAGATAAATTTAAGAATTAATTTGCAAAATTTTTAAGAAAAAATAACCATAAGCCTTAAATTTTAAGTAGCTGAAAACATAATTAAACACCGGTGGCACTCAGAAGCCTCCAGGGAGGTCTGTCTGCCCTCGTTCACTTAAGCAAGACAGGTGGTGAGCCCAACTACACTTGATCCATCGGATCCCAACCAGGGGACAGCCACGGACCGACCGATACAACGACTTGCTTCCCGTCAATCAGTACATGAGAACTCAAACACAGAAGGCTACAAACGTGATAATCCACAATGCAGTATGTATTAGCTGTCAAAATTACACACCATGTTGGACAGCGACAACAGGTGAGGAAACCATGCTGCCTGAAATTACGTTAGAGGCTAGGGCAGATAATCGGAACACTAACGGCTACTAGGCAGAAAATTCCGCTGATGCACTCGAATTGTAGTCAACGAAAATAGTTGATTGCACCGCATGGCGGCTAAATTTCAGCAGTAGAAACACTCGGTGTTGCACACCGAAACGAACCACCACAACATGAATGGACGTGGCTTGGGTAGTTGAAACCACTACTCAACTTTGACGTCCTGGGTCGGTGAACCAAGAAGCTGGTAGCGATTGGACAGCTCCAAACCCGCTCCGACACTGCACAGGGGCTACCAGCGGCCCCAGCAGTCTGCACCGCGCGGGGACAGCTACCCTCGTCCGCAACAACCGACAGACTGCCTGCAGACCCCCTTGCCGGAAACTATATGCACCAAACCAAAGCTGGTACACGGCGCAAATATCTATACACATCACTGCTGCCACAAGTAGAAGGAAGAAGAACTTCGACGTAACCGCAACAAGGGTGGGAAACCAAACACAGATACACAGCGAAGTTCCCGAAAACGCATAATTGGGAGAGAGCACGGATCAGGGACCACTCGCAATAAGCGGGAAATCTGGGTTCGCGTTCCGGTCCGGCACAAATTTTCATTGTCCCCTTTCCGTTATACAGCTGATGGTTGTCCATACCCGTAAATGCGAATACACTTCGTGTACTAGAGCAATGGTCGTCAAACTGCGGCTCGCGGGCCGCATGCGGTCGGAATCACGTACTCGTGCGACCCGTGGCTCTCAGCCGTATTTTATAATAATAGGCACCTTGCAGATAACACCATATTCCAGTAACAAACGAATATAGTTATAGAAATAGTAATATTTTCAGATGTGCTTAATTTTAACTGGCTTTGATGAATTCGGTCGTGAGCTAAGTAAAGTTGGCCGCTTATTTCAGAGCCAAAGTGTTCTCAGCCCTGCCACTGCGGACTTAGAGAATGTGAGAGAGGAAATGTTTTATTGTTTGTCTTCCACTACTGGCAACCGAGGGGCCTGCGCAACTCGTACCGATCAGCTGCTATGGAATAAATTTTGACACGGAAGTAAGGTGGATTCGTGAATGCGCCTTACAGAAACAGTCATTTTCAAATGCGGTGGCCGGCGGCTGTGGCCGAGCGGTTCTAGGCGCTTCAGTCCGGAACCGCGCGGCTGCTACGGTTGCAGGTTCGAATCCTGCCTCTGGCATGGATGTGTGTGATGACCATAGGTTAGTTAGGTTTAAGTAGTTCTAAGTCTAGGGGACTGATGACCTCAGCTGTTAAGTCCCATAGTGCTCAGAGCCATTTGAACCATTTCATCAAATGCGGTACTTATTTATAGCAATGAATATCAATGAAGGGTATTCCAATACGTCGTAGTGAGTAGAAGAGCCCGCATCTCGTGGTCGTGCGGTAGCGTTCTCGCTTCCCACGCCCGGGTTCCCGGGTTCGATTCCCGGCGGGGTCAGGGTTTTTCTCTGCCTCGTGATGGCTGGGTGTTGTGTGCTGTCCTTAGGTTAGTTAGGTTTAAGTAGTTCTAAGTTCTAGGGGACTTATGACCACAGCAGTTGAGTCCCATAGTGCTCAGAGCCATTTGAACCATCTGAGTAGAAGAAAAATGAGATTGAAAACCTTTAGTAAGTTTCTGTGATTGCGTCTCGTACTGCATGATGGAGATAAGTGCAGTTACTGTAATTAATCAATCATTAGCTCACACAGCACGCAACAGCACTTTGTCAGGCGATTAAAGTGTCACAACTTTGAGATTGCTGAGGATGGCAGCAATCTGAAACAGAGAACTGTCGACACGATGTGTTCCAAATGGTGCCGACTTTTAACATTGTGTTTCTGGGGGGCCGGTGGCCACCTTAACGCACTCTTACTACAGCTAGTGTACTGGGGGCTCATAACGTACTAATACGTGTATGTTATCAAAAAACTAAGTAATCAGATAGGTACATACGCTCATGTGTCGCTTCACAATGCCAGTATTGGCTTCAATAATTGATAGCTACCACACGATGCAATTTATTGTGTTTATACCCGAAAACTAACACACCACATTATGAACTTAGAAGGCTGCGAAAACTTATTCTGTTACGAGATTGAGAGAAGCGGAATGACGAAAAACGATATCGGAGTGACGACTTGTTTGGACTCGCTATTCTAAATGTTTCACGTTTATCACGAGCGCCAGTGCTTATCATAGGCGGCTGTCGCGTGGGGTCAGCAGCAGTGGCCGCCAGGGCTCCGCCTCTGGACTGCCCTCCAGCATTCTGGCAGGCCATACCAGGCGTATGCACGGCCGCGTGCCTGTTGCAGCTCTCCGGAATTCACGCCACACCACGCATTCAACCCAACAGGCATACTTCCAGCTGTCTAAAAAATAGCTCCATATAAAAATGTACTGAAGCTTGCCTTTGGATGATTTTTTTTCTTCGTAGTAACAGTAAGATCACTTTTTGTGTATGCAGGCTTTCGTGGCTGTTGACACTGAAGTTAAAATCTTCTGGGTTATTAGTTCGCGTCATGTTTCTTCTAAAATGATCGACGTTTCGACCCCTCTGCTGGGATCTTCCTCAGGGTCTTCCTCGGAACCGCCTTCTCACTCCGTCAGGTTACCGGTCGTTACTGGGTCACTGACCGCATAAGCAGAATTTTAAGGACCTAAAACATGTGTTTCGTGAACATTTGTCCAGACTGTATATATAGCACTGAATAGTACGTCTTATTAACAGTAAACTGCTGTGTCAGTAGTCAATGTTCACTAAATAGTCTTCATGTAGGCGTAACATAACCTGACAGCATGGTAGGGTGCAAGACGGGGTGGGGCAAGATGGGGAGCTTTCCCGTCTTGCCCCTGCTATTTGTACAACCATTACGTTTTTATCGTCTCATGTGTTTACCTCGCTGCGGTTTTTGAACACGTACATTATACATAAAAGTTTTGTGGGTTTGGTACCGCGTCATAAAGTAAAAACTACTGCTGCTATAGAAAAGTCAACGTTTCGCCCACGATTGCAGCGGCCTTCTTCTGACCCAGAAGAAGGCCGCTGCAATCGTGGCCGAAACGTTGGCTTTTCTATAGCAGCAGTAGTTTTTACATTATGACGGGGTATCAAACCCACAAAACTTTTATGTCGACTGACCATGGCCGCGGAAGCCTACGCAATTATACGTACATTATACGTTGAATACAGTTGTAAATAGAATGGTATTCGTTATTCCAACGTTTCCTAATTAATTACAAAATTGTGTCTTAGGCTATATAGTGAATAAAAATACACAAAACGTGCAAAGTCAGTATTCTTGCTATGCTTTAACGACTGACTATTGGAAATATGGTATTTACTATATAATATAGATTACCAGGAATGATCTGACTCAATAGTACGTTCCACGTGTTTTATTTCAGATGGTTCGCAAGTATCGGCGACAAACATCTAGGCAAGGTTGGTCATTGGATTCAATGGAAGGCACTGTAAATGCTGTTATAGAAGGTCATATGGGTTCTTTCAGGGCTGCTCGACAGTTCAACGGGCCACAGACAACGATTGAACGACATGTGACAAAGAAACTTGCTAATCCTGGCTGTACAGCTGTGAAAAGGTTAGGACCAATCACTAGTGTGTTTACCCAGAACAAGAGGCAGAACTTAAAGACTACTTAACACAGATGGAAGGACAGTATTTTGGCCTAACACTTAAAGAACTTTGTGAACTTGCTTTTCAGCTAGCTGAACGAAACAACATCAAACATCCATTTAATACTGCCTCCAAATCTACTGGAAGAGATTGGTTAAAAGGGTTTCTTGCACGAAATCCTACCTTAACAATACGAAAACCAGAGGCCACATCAATCGCACGAGCAATGGGGTTTAATTGAGATGCTGTAGATCGGTTTTTCGATCTGTTAGAAAGTCAATTAGACACATTCAAGTTTACGAGAGACAGAATTTTCAATTGCGATCAGACTGGTTTAACAGTCATTCCAAAAGGTCACACAAAGGTGGTTGCTTTGAGAGGGGGCTGACAGGTGGGAACAGTTACTTCAGCAGAAAGAGGCCAGACTGTGACTGCAGAAATCTGTGTTTCAGCGTCGGGGTGCTACGTACCACCTATGTTAATTTATCCTCGAAAAGGAATTACTTTTGACTTGGTTTATGAAGTTTATTGCATTTACTGGAGCGTCAAAGGAAAGACCAATACTTCTCATATTGGACGGGCACAAAATGCACACCAAGAATTTAGAACTGATAGATGTGGCCCGCGAAAAAGGGGTTGTCTTGCTGTGTTTGCCACCACACAGCTCACACCGTCTTCAACCATTGGACGTGGCCTTTATGAAACCTCTCAGTAAATTTTACCAAGATGAAGTAAGATCGTGGCTTCGCACCCATCCTGGAAAAGTTGTTACGCTGCATCAGATCGCAAGTTTATTCGGCAAAGCTTTCATTCATTCAGCTACAATATCCACAGCAGTGAAAGGGTTTCGGAAAACAGGCATTTGCCCTGTAAACAGAAATGTGTTTCAAGAAAGTGATTACCTTCCCTGTTCAACTACAGACATTCATCCAGCTCACACATCTGAAGTTACAGAAACGGAAGACCAAATATCAGATATGTTCTCAAGACGTAAAACACCTGAACAATTAACAATTGACGATCAAGCCTCTGTTTCGTCTTTCAGGTTACCAGCCCTGAAATGGTGTTAGCTATTCAAAAGGTGGATAAAAAAACCTGAAGGAAACCATCCAACAGGCGTGGAAAACCCGTTGTTTTAACCGAATCTCCTTATAGGAGTGAACTATCTGAAGAAATTAAACGAAAAGGAGTCCCCAAACGTGCTGCATGTAAGCGAAAACTCTTCTCATAGACGTTTAATAAACCTGGGATACAACCAAAAGGACATAATGACAACGAAAGAGTGACAAACGTTACTGACCTCTTAACCACCCCCTCATGTTCAAGGGATAATAAACTGAGGTCGAATGACAACGAGGAAGAGAGTGAAGAATGTTTACACTGCTATGACTTCTCTGAAGGAGGCTGGATACGGTGTATTAGCTGCGGACGCTGGGCCCACGACACTTGTGCCGGGATAGAAAGTGATGATGACGAGGCTGTCCACACTTGTGTACTACGTGAATGTAAGAGGCCTAAATAAAACGTAATACCTGATTCTACAATTCGCAGAACCATATTTCGAAGCCTTACTGTCACATGATTTCGTTATTCCACTCCTTATTTGAGCTTTAGAGATGAATTCATGGTAGTTCCCCATCTTACCCCGCACATGGGGCAATCGGGGAATTGGTAGTTTATGTTTCAAATCGAGATATTTGTAACTAAATGTAACAAGTCTGCAGGTTTCTTTGCATGCTATTGTAATTCAATGGTTAAGTAAACAAATGATAATCAAACCTACTTGAATTTGTTTATTTTTGTCCCTTTTGTAAGAGTTTAAAGTTAGCTTCCCCATCTTGCCGCGCCTTCCCCTACTAACGACGCACCACGAACGAATTATCCAAATGGGACGGTAGACGAGATGTACACATACAAACAAACAAACGATCACAATTTCAGAAAAACTGTATGGTTTATTAAAGAGGAAGAGCTTCACAAATTGATCAAGTCAATATCGAATTGATTTACCTATGTCCCTTATGCAGACAGTTATTCGGCTTGGCATTGACTGGTCGAGTCCTCTTGAGAGAGATCGTGAAAAATTCTGTCCAATTGGCGCATTAGATCGTCAAAATCCCGAACTGGTTAGAAGACACTGCCCACGATGCTTCAAACAACGTTCTCAATTGGGAAGAAATCCGGACACCTTGTTGGCCAAAGTAGGGCTTGGCAAGCACGAAGACCTGCAGTAGGAACTCTCGTCGTTTGCGGGCGAGCATTATGTTTCTGAAATGTAAGCCCATGATGGCTTGCATTGAAGGGCAACAGTACGTGCTGTAAGCAAGCCGCGAATGAGAGCCAACGGGGTCCTCCTGTCAAAAGTCCTGGTGGCAGTTACTTCTGAAAAATATCTGGGAGTATGCGTGCAGAACGATTTGAAGTGGAACGATCATATAAAATTAATTGTTGGTAAGGCGGGTGCCAGGTTGAGATTCATTGGGAGAGTCCTTAGAAAAGGTAGTCCATCAGCAAAGGAGGTGGCTTACAAAACACTCGTTCGACCTATACTTGAGTATTGCTCATCAGTGTGGGATCCGTACCAGATCGGGTTGACGGAGGAGATAGAGAAGATCCAAAGAAGAGCGGCGCGTTTCGTCACAGGGTTTTTTTTTAAGCGTGATAGCGTTACGGAGATGCTTAGCAAACTTAAGTGGCAGACTCTACAAGAGAGGCGCTGTGCATCGCGGTGTAGCTTGCTGTCCAGGTTTCGAGAGGGTGCGTTTCTGGATGAGGTATCGAATTGCTTCCCCCTACTTATACCTCCCGAGGAGATCACGAATGTAAAATTAGAGAGATTAGAGCGCGTACGGAGGCTTTCAGACAGTCGTTCTTCCCGCGAACCATACGCGACTGCAACAGAAAAGGGAGGTAATGACCGTGGCACGTAAAGTGCCCTCCGCCACACACCACCAGGTGGCTTGCGGAGTATTGATGTAGATGTAGATAAGAAATGACTCTTGGTCTTCGGGCCGTATGGCGCAATCAAGTTTGTACCCAACTGCTATAGGATATTAAGCACAGGACATGTCGATATCAGGGCATAAAGCCGTTGCGAATTCATTCCGTGTACTTCAAATGGCTCTGAGCACTATATGACTTAACATCTGAGGTCATCAGTCCCCTAGACTTAGAACTACTTAAACCTAAGGACATATCACACATCCATGCCCGAGACAGGATTCGAACCTGCGACTGTAAGGGTCGCGCGGTTCCAGACTGAAGCGCCTAGAACCGCTCGGCCACTGAGGCCGGCAATGAATGTGTCGAAAACACTGACAAGGAGAAGGGACACGACCATAGGACAACTGTTAAGATATCAGTGAATGACTTCCGTGGTACGAGAGGGGCTTTAAAGGGCAAAAATTGAAGAAGAAGGGTGAGAGTGGACTATATCCAGCAAATAATTGAGGACGTAAATTGCAAGAGGTTGGCACAGGAGAGGAATTTGTGGCGGGCCGTATAAAACCAGCCAGAAGACTGATGACAAAAAAGAACAAAAACAAAAATTGGGAATCTATGTCTTGTGTTTCTGGTGTTTCCACATTTCTGCCCACCCTTGTATAACATGAACAGAGATTCCAACAGTTCCCTGAGGCAGCCGTAAGTTTTTTTCTACCTATTGATGCCTCTGTAGCCATGGTAACTTTCAGAACCTCCCTATCAAGAAGTCTTCATGTGATACCCCAGATAGCCGTGTGATGCTGGGTGAAATGATTTTAAGACGTCAGGAAACACAGGATCTACATGACTGCCTTGATCCAAGGCTTTCAGGGTGTGACGTGAGAAAAGCACTGATTGGGTTTCGCACGATCGGTATTTTCGGAACTGATGCTAGTTGGCGGGGGGCAGGTCGTTCTGTTCCGCGCAGCTAATTATGTTGCACGTGCTCCTCAATGGAATTTTCTGTAAGGGTGCGGTCAGTGTTCGCAAGCCAGTATCGCGAGGCGTTAACTGCGCAGTGCCTACGTCACGCCGCACAGCCTTCGGCTTGGGAGCCGCTTTGGCGTCTGGCCAGCTGTAACTCGCGTATCGGGATGCGTCTGTTTTTGTCCGCATGTGGCACTGGCGGCGTTACGTAACCGGCGCGCCATTGGTGGGGCTCGGGGGCGGGGCAGCTCCGACAGCGCCCATTGGCGCCGAGCGGCCGCTACCCAAGGACGGCGCGCGTCACGGCCGCTGGCCACGGACCCGTTCTGCAATTACGGATGCGAAATAATCAACGACAGTTTCGCCTGCAGGCTTTCAAAGTCCAATAATAAGACTCCCGCGTACGAAATGATCTCCTGTGTGGCTGTAACCAATATCTAACCAATTAACGCCATTTCGTTTAGTAGTTCGCAGTCTTGGAAAATGATCGGCTGGATAAATGAAAAAGCAGAAGTCTTGTGTAAAACAGACCATCAAAACACTGGGTTATTTTCTCCACCTTCCTGTCGATAAAAGGCGAATAATAGTAAAAAACGATTCGCAATTTCAAATTGTTACCTAATCTTTACTTAAACATTACCTGAGCCGAGAACTACCAGGTTGAGTTTAGTGTAGCTGTTTGTATATTCCAGTTATCGTAATTTATATCTCTTGTTATTTATTTATTTAGCTTATGGCGAACAACTGCAATGACCCGGAACGATTCAGTTTTACTATAATTAAAGTATACTTTCACAATGAACAATATGTCAACACACTGACGACTCTAATCAGCCCTGTCGCCTCGTTAAAAAAATACGAAGATAACGAAATGATGAAATTTAAGTTTTAAAGTAATATATCTTCGTCTGATTAAGCAGACACATAAATATTAATCAGTATACGAGGTGTGCGAGAAAAGTAATGACACTGACAACATTGCGAGCGATCTGGCAACGTTGTGTTGTTCTACTTGCCTACACCTGTGTGTTCATTCCTTTTAGAGTTCAGTCCGAGTTTGCAGCTGCATGTAGCTATGATTTTTGAGAGCCCCGTCAGTGAAGTTGTGTTTTTATTGTGTGTTACGAAAATGGAACAGCGTAATTTAGAGTAACATCATCAAGTTCCGTGTTAAACTTGGAAAATCCGCGAGTGTGACCTTTGAAAAGTTGAAAAAGGCCCATGGGGAACATTCCTTATCAACAGCGTAAGTTTTTCGCTGGTACAGAACAGTTTTTTAAGGGAGAGAACACGTTGAAGATCGCTTAGGGAGACCTTCAAAAACCGACGAAAACGTCGAACGTGTGCGTGCTCCTGAGAGATCAGACAGACGTTTAACAATAAGGAAGATGGGTGACCAGTTAATCTCAGACACTTTCACTTTACATCAAATTGTGACTGACGTTTTGCACATGCGAAATGTTTGTGCCAAAATGCTGCCGAAAAACCTCACAACTGAGCAGAACGACAACCTGTGTGTTGATCATCTTGTGAGGATGGCCAATGACCACGAATGGTTCAGTCGTGTCACACAGCAACTTCCAACACGGAATTTTTTACTTCAAAAGGCATTCCTGTTGTTCCATAGTCTCCCTACTCACTTGATCTGAGTCCCTGAGACTTTCTTCCTAAAACTGAAAAATATCTTAAACGGATGTTATTTTCGCACCCTGGAGAACATTCAAAAGAATGTGACCGACATGTTAATGCCCTTATCATTTGATGCCTTCCAGCGCTGCTTCCAAGACTGGTAACAACTCTTCCGGCGTACAGCTGCCGAAGGAAGCTACTTCGAAGGGAACAATATTGTTGTTTGAATAAAAATAAAAGATTTGGCTGATAAGAAATCAGTCTCATTACATTTCTCACACATCGTGCTCGTTGAAAGACGACACTGTAGAATTTCTTCCAAAGTTAGTTGCTGCATAACTCAGAAAACAATGAATATACTCACCTGGAATATTCGATGAAATTCGTGGCTCGTCTCCAGTACATTTCGGGATACGATTCTTGAAGAGACTCAAACTTTTCAAGTGCCCGAAAAAATATTACTTTGTTCAGAATGTAAGTTATCATGTATGTTTGCAGCTTCAGCATTACCATGCATCTACTTCTCAATGCTGGCTTTATCACATATGAATTTGTATTTCTCCTCAAAAACGATAATTTTCAAAAGCTGACATTTTCGTTACATACGATTTTGACCACAGTTCACAAGAAGCAATTTCATTTTGTCTGACAGAAAAACATGTCCCAGTCATTTCTTCTCACATCCCTTCACACTTACTACTCTATAAAGGCCCCCTCTACCAAATTAAACAAAATGGAAATGAGCGTTTGGCGTCATTGGCCGGGAGGCCCCTTTACGGGGCAGGTCCGGCCGCCTCGGTGCAGGTCTTATTACATTGGACGCCACACTGGGCGACCTGCACGCCAGATGGGGATGAAATGATGATGAAGACAACACAACACCCAGTCCCTGAGCGGAGAAAATCCCCGACCCAGCCGGGAATCGAACCCGGGCCGGTAGGACGGCATTCCGTCACGCTGACCACTCAGCTACCGTGGCGGACAAAAATTAAACAAAGATATCACAACTCCTTGATTCAAAGAGTCAGTGATGTCTTTCTTACAGTAAGCCTAAGTCCACATTTATCAAGAAAATAATATTTAGGACATAAAGAAATTAATATAAAGACAAAACAACTATATTGTCTTAAATATAATTTTGTAGTTAAGTTTTGGTGATTGAATAACACTAACTACATAACTGTCTGCCAGTTTCTAATGAAAGGAACAGTTGGAATATTAACGGTAATTAACGACTTTAAAAGTTAAAAACTACAAGAAATGAATTTCCAAGATATTATAGAAGAAATATAAAAAAATAAAGACTTTTCAAAAGAATGTCTCCAAACAACACATTGGTTTCAAAAGCTTTCTTCTTGAACGTATGCAATTTTCGAATGAACATAGGTAGAAGCTGAATGGAATCGGAGATTTCATTAAGCAGAAAATGTCGTATGCTACTGAACAGCAGCCCCCATAGCAGAGATTCGTTATAGAACTTATAGTGATTGTCTTAAGTAACTTTGTTTTATACAATGATTTATGCTTGACTGGCCTTCTCTCCCTCCCCCCCCCTCTCTCTCTCTCTCTCTCTCTCTCTCTATCTCTCTCTCTCTCTCTCTATTACGCATTCACTCACACACACACAGACACACACACACACACACACAGACACGTTGTATTATTACTCAATAAGAAATTGCTCCATGCAGTTGAGTGAGAGGCAAGCAGATAAACTTTCTCTTGGTGTTTCAGTTTTATTTTATTGCTATTAGACGTTTATGGCACTCTTTTCTGTGGCATATTTAGGCTGCGTGATGTATAGTATAGGCCATTGATCCTTTTAGTATTATATTTATTAACGTTACTGGTTGTTTATCGAAAAATGATTGATTGTTGACAACAAACTTCATAATTATAAGAGTAAATATATTGTGAGGCTGTTGTCAGCTTGCGCAATTGTTTAATCAGTTTCCTACAAGTGGTTCAGGAGTGATCACCAAACATTATCGTTATTACCAGCTTCTGTGCAATAAACACGTTTTTTTCTCACAGAATATGATGCCACAATACATTAGTAAATGAAAATACAAAAAGTGAGTTAATTTTTGGACATTTTCATCTCCACAGTCCGTGAGTATTCGTAACGCAAATGTTGCACAGTTTAGACGTTTAAGAAAATCTGTAGCATGTGACTTTCAGTTCATGTTCCTATGAGAATAACAGCCTGTTAATTTAGATGTTCCTGTCCCATTTATTGATTTACCATCATGAATTATATTCAATGGCCTTGTGCAGAATTGCTAGTGGGGGCACTCTCCAAATTTCGAAAAAGTAAAATTACTGAACTTTTAAATTTGATCCAGGAGATTGAAAAGTCACTGAAAACATTTTTCCCCCTCAATTATAAAATTAAGGTATGGGATACATTTAGTAAACACAGAGACCACGAACATGGATTTCAGCCTATACATGAGACTGAGACCTTTCTCAGTCTGCACAAAGGAAGATAGCTATGAAATTTGTTAAAACAGCATCACTGTAACCTAGCAGCCTAAAGAACAAACAGTAAGTTCTCGTAATATTCCTGTCTGAATCCTGTCTCTAATACATTGTACCGAGCAAGATGGTGCAGTGGTTAGCACACTGGACTCGCATTCGGGAGGACGACAGTTCAATCCCGCCTCCGGCCATCCTGATTTAGGTGTTCCGTTAGTTCGCTAAATCGCTTTAGGCAAATGCCGGGATGGTTCCTTTGAAAGGGCACAGGCGACTTCCTTCCTCAACCTTCCCTACTCTGATGGGACCGATGACCTCGCTGTTTGGTCCCCTCCGCCCAAATCAACCAAAAAATCTAACAAATTGTCCCATATTAGTGTAAGTGATTAAATGGACATTTATTAGTCTCCTTTGGGTCGTGTAGTGTCCTTCTAGCCTTATAACTGAACATTATCATGTATTTATCTTTTTTTTTCACAGTTAGTCCAATATTTTCTCCTTCGGCTTCCATTGCATCGTACATTCCTTTAAGGGCATTTATATCTCTTCTTCTAATTGTAATATCATCTGCATATGCAGACATCTGACTGGGTTTCATGTTGTATCGTTCCTGCCTAACTTTTGTGTCAGATTATGGAGTGCTAAGCTATTCAGGACTGCAGCAAACCATCACCCTGTTTCATTCCATCTGTAAAGTTAAAGCACTTGGTCTACCTCTACGTCTGCATCTGTACTCCGCAAGCCATCCTGCGGTGTGTGGCGGAGCTTACTTTGTGTACCACTGTCACTTTCCCCTTTCCTGCTCCAGTAGCGTATGGTTCGCGAGAAGATAGCTAGATATACGTGGGAGGAAGGGATCATCTAGAAACTTACACTTTCGGGTCTTTAACAATAATGACACCTCTACTGCAGTTGGTTGATCATCTCCGTGACCCTTTCGTGTCTACTAAATGAACCTGCAACTAAACGCGCTGCTCTTCCTTCGATCTTCTCTATTACCTCTATCAGTACTATGCGGTACGAATCCCATATTGACAAGCAGTATTCAAGTATTGCTCAACGAGATTTTTTTAATGTACTCCTTTGTTGACTGATTACTTTCTCTTCTTCCAATGAATCTGTCTTGCACCTCCCTTACTTGCGATTAATTTTATTTGGCATTCCATTTCAGATCACGCCTTACGCATACTCTTATATATTTTACACAAATATCTGCTTATAGTGATTGTTCTGCAATTGCGTAATCATCAGTACAGGGTCCTTCTATTTATGTATTCGCAATACTTTACATTCTCTTGTGCTGAGAATCAATTACCACTCCCCGGACCAAGCGTTGATCCTCTGCAGGTCTTCCTCCAATTTCCTAGCGTCGCAACTTCTCTGTAAACAGCAGCATCCGCGAAAAGCCTAATAGAACTTCCGATGTTATCTACTATGTTATTTTTATATAGTATATTGGAAAAGTGATATACTATAACACTTCCCTCGAGCATGCCGAAGTTACTTTTACGTCTGAAGACTTCTCTCCGTTCAGAATGACATGCTGTGTTCTGTTACCTAGAAACTCTTCAATATAGTCCCACTGTTGGTCTGATATTCCATACGCTCCTATTCCGTTTATTCGGTGGCAGTGCGGAACTGTGTCGAATGGCTTCAGGAAGTCAAGGAACACGGCATCTACTTGGACGCCTGCATCTATTGACTTGTGGGCCTCGTGGACGAACAGAATAAGCTGGGTTTCATACGATCTTTGTTTTCAGAAGTCATGTTGGTTCCTACAGGGCAGATTTTCGGCCTCCAGAAACGTCTTATTCACTTTCAACTTTGTGTCCTTCTTTGTTTATACAACTAACTTGTTAGCTTGTCACAAATAGCCGTTTCCTCTAGTTATTTATGTGGTGGCTTTTCTTTCGAACATACCCGAAAGAACAAACACCATTTTTATGCATCAGCCATTGTTAATTAAGAGAAAAAGGAATTACAACACGTTGCAGTCGGAGGGCATTGATTTACATCAACGGGGAAAGCTGAAAATTTGTACCTGACCGGGATCGAAGCTAGGTCTCCTGCTTACAAGGCAGATGCTCTGACCACTGAGCCATCCGGATGACACAAATTTTCAACTTCCCCGTTGACGTAAATCAATGCTCTTGAGCTGTAACATGTAATTCCTTTAGTGTTTATACAGTTTTACTCTGTTAACACTATCAAAATCTTGTTTAAAACCAAGAAGTAGGAAGTGGAAGTATATAAGGGGCAGTCAAATGAAAACGAGAATGATTGAAAAGAAGTAAGTAAACTTTTTATTATTTCAAAAGCAGTCGCCAAAGCTGTTTATAAGTTTGTCCCACTTTGAGACTACACGGTCAGTACTTTCATAAAAAAAAGTTGTTGCCTGTGGAAGCATGTTTGTACAGCGGCGTGCACCTCTTCGTCTGCAGCCAATCGACGGCCTCGAATGTCTTCCTTCAGGGCTGCAAAAATGTGGAAATCGCATGCGAAGAGATGGGGACTGCATGCAGAATTTGTAAGGGCTTCCCAGCAAACTTCTGCAGCGTACTCCAAATAACCTTTAAACAAGTGGTACACATGTCAGTCACCCTATTAAGAACCATATCCTACTATTTATAATGTTCCGGGAACCGTCATAAATCGAGTTAACACCGGCGTAATTATTGTCTTTGAATAAAAGTGTTATTTATATTCGTCTAGTTGCGTATTTCTTTCAGTTACCTTCAGAAATATACAGTAGCAGTTCTTTCTATGTAAGTTCCAAGCTTCATCGAATTGTACTTGGCAGTGACACACCAGGCGAAAGTTACTTTCGTCCTTAAGTTTTTCACACCCGTCTACAAATTTCTGTAAGCAGCCACATTTATTTTTCTTCCCACTGCACGTTTCAGAGGATTTTACTTCTCTCTACAGGCGGTTAAAAACGCGTAGATACTTTGTACACACTTTTAGTGGGCAACCCGCCGCTCTGAAAACAGGGCGATATGTTGCATAGCGATCTAAGCAGACCGTGTACATTCGTAGAAGTAACAAACACTGTTGCAAGAGAGCAGAGGCGGAGTTAAACTTGGAAAAACAAATAGTTGGAGAGAAACTAAAGAGGAGACGTTCCATCAAAACATAAGTCCTTTCACGTTCTCACGAGTGTGAGTATTCTCTGATTCCCCCATTTCTCTATTAACAGTAAGCTGGAAGCGTACTTTGGTAACATTTTCACGCGGATACTCTGTGAAAGCCTGAGATGGGTTTCTCGGTATCAAATGCGAAGCAGAAAGCGATTACTCGGAGGAAAAATTAGACGCGACGAAGAGCCACTTCTTGGGAAACGCCTGTAAGTATGGTTGACGCGTACTGCGCCCGAGGCAGGCGGGTAGCGGCAGTTTCAGGCGCACCCGCAAATGCCGCTAGATATTGCACTGCAGCTGTCACGCTTGTATAAGTATCAGACAAGTAGAAGAGAATTTTTCTCCGTAGCTAAGGTCGCTAGCTGACGCCTGTGCGGTGGCACTCGAATCGAGGGAGCCTGTTCGAATGCTACATCTGCTGGTGGCAGAAGAAATTTTCACTGCCAATATTTGGCCGGCAAGAAAAGGAGAGCTGGCGGCGCAAAGTTCCATATCATAAGCTCAGCTGCCTGTTAGTGCTATCCAAGAGAATAAAGTTCAGAGACTGTTTTTATTCCTGGCGTACATCCGACGTCAGTGCAACAATTACGGGACAGCTGAAACTAACAATTGTAAACTATAGATGTGCTTTCGAGCGGTCATTTGTGAGCAGACAGTGTTAAGTAATGGATGTCTGACCGTAGTGTGTCAGCGTCGCTGTGTCACAAATTGCGTTGGAGCTACATCTCTAAGTGAAGTGCTCAAGGCATTCCCCAGAATGTTTCGAAGAAGAAAAATGTATATGCAAAGTTTGCCGCGCACACCTTGACTCCTGCACAAAAACAACAATGCATGAACGCCTGGCGCTATTTGACTGAGACGCGAACAATTTATTTTTCTGGTAAAATCATCACGGCTAACAAGACTTTTGTGATCTGTACGGACCTACCACAAAACGAGAGATTGCAAAATAGATTTCTGATGGTTCGCCAAGACCGAAGAAGAAGCGAATGAGAAGCGCAAGCTGAAGAGCGTCCCAAAGAAGGACTTTCCTCACATTTTCACATAGTTGTATAAACTTCCTGTGCGTTGTAATCAAGTGGAGAGAGAGGCAATGCAGAACGCCTCAAAAATGTAAGACACGAAACCATGCGTTAAGGATTGACAGTAGAACACACTGAAAGTAAAATAAATGTTCGACGAAGTTCCAGGATTGCATGTCGATCGTCGTTCACCATCAAGTACGATTTTTCACCTGCCTCGCATATGAGAACTGCTCGAAAGGCGGCAGAAACGTCTGCGGTGCGTAGTTTTAGTATTCAGTTACGACGCAACCTGACACTAAAAATGATTTTATTCAAACCTGCCAGACTTCTTCAGGTGACATTTCAACAACAAAAACAGAAAAAAGACACTTCACCTTGACCAACTTGCATCTCGTACAAACTTCAATTTCAGTTTTCCTTCTTTCCTTCTTGTTACCTGTATTTCCAGTACTTCATCGGCTATCCGTATTTTCTTTTCATTTCTTCTGTTTGTTTCGTTAATCTGCTCTCATTCATGCGGCATACGTTCCTAAAGAATATTAATCTTCACTTTGCCATTACTTCTCATATTTTTTCTACGTTTTCTATTAATGTCGTCACTTCTCATTTTCCAACCACCAGTAGTTTGTATAGCACCCACTATTTTTCTAATAATCCGTCTTTCAAGTACCTCTATTCTGTCAGCTTATAGTTCAGCGTCAAGCACTCACATGCATATAAACCGTCTGGCGGTACCACTGTAATACAGAGTTTTAGTTTTGTTTCTTTTAGATATGTTTATCTTATTGTAGATTCTTTTGTCGAACCATGTGCTCTTTCAATTATATTAACTCTTACATCAACTGCAAATTTTTCTAGTCCTTCATGCTGTATAGTTTCTCCAAGATATTTTACTTTACTAACTCGTTCTGTTTTATCTTTTTGTGTTTCTACGTATTTTGTTGCATTTTTAGGGTTCCGTACCTCAATTGGGAAAAATGGAACCCTTACAGAGCGGATCACTATGATGTCTGTCTGCCAGTCTGTCACTTAACACCCCTTTTTCTCAGGAATTGGTGGTGATATGAAGTTGAAATTTATATCAAATACTAAACTCTATGGTCTCTTGGCGGTGTGAAAAATTTAAGCTTCTAAGTCAATGTAATTAAAATATACGGCCATCAATGTCACACATTTTGATAATCGCACGCTCAGTCATCGAAAGCTATAGATGAATTATCTACATACATCTTGGCGCCGGTGGTATATGGATAAAGTGAGTGCCTGAAAACCCCGACGTTCGGGGATCGGTCGGACCAAGGATTTTTGGATTTTTCAGTCTTCGTTTTAATGTAGCTTTCACGTTGTAAGACCGGCATGTCATTTTAATTTTTGTAAGTTATCGATGTGTATATCAGAGAGAGGGAGCAAGTTGTGTTACTATTAAACAATCTTTGGTCTTGTGGCACGCCGCGCGGACTGAGGCACCTTACCACGGTTCTCGCGGCTCCTCTCGTCGGAGGTTCGAGTCCTCCCTCGGGCATGTGTGTGTTTGTTGTCCTTTGCGTAAGTTAGTTTAAGTAGTGTGTAAGGCTAGGGACCGATGACTTCAGTAGTTTGGTCCCATAGGAACTTACCACATATTTCCAATTTTTTGTTGTGACACAGTCTTCACCTCTGCGTAGTCTGATATATTCTTAGTTGAAGTGTGGTAGGTGATGGACGTATTCAGTAGTGCTGTCTTGAGTTGCAACGGTATCTGCTAGATGAAGAAGGATAGCAGGGGTGAATATGATGTATACGGTATATTAAAAGGCGAAAAGAATATAAATTTTGAATTTTTTTTAAAAAAAGAGAGGAAGTTTGAAGTAAGGTAGCAGCACTGCGTAGCTAGTTTGTTGGAATGTTTATTGCGGCTAGTTAACTTCGTTCACTTGCTCAGAACTGAGAGAAAGGCCATCCCACTTACCTGCATATGAGAACTGTTTGATTTTTATGGAATTTCTCTGTTAACATTGTACTTTTTTTAAGCATTGCTCACTTTGTTAAGCATAGTATTGGCCAACCAGTGTTACGTGTGAATATCACGCGAACTTTTACTCTGTTTTTTTGAATACATGTTTCATCCTAAAATCGTTATCGTGGAATATCATTTCACAGGAATAGTTACTCTCATCATCTCATTGTTTAAAGAAGGTTTATCATTACGTATTATCAGATTGCATCATAAGGTATGCGACTGTTTGAATACTGTTTGGAAATTTTATTTAAAAAATAGAAATCTAGTTTGGCCTCTGCCTGCTTGCTGTCGGCTGTTGTGCTTTCGAGAAATCTGCAACAGTGTTGTCAAGAAGCGGGGGTAAGTGGAAATTTTGATTAAAGCCAGGTAACTGTTTCACTTCATTTGCGCATTTAATATAAAGACAAGTTGTATTCAGACAAGTTACAGTTCAATTCAAGTTAGGTTCTGTTTAGTTAAAGGTTAGCATACGAGTTTGGGTAACAGTTTGTGGGTACATCGTTTTGACAATTCGTAGACTTTTTATGGAGAAGGAGGTAAATTTGGGCTATATTCCATACAGAAACACATAGTGGGGAACTTACGTGTCAATGATGTGAAGTGTTGCCAGGAAGAATATATGGCTCGGATTCCACGTCAAATGTATGTCCCGTTTCCCCGATTGGGTAGCTACGGCAGGTTAGGTTTACGCAAGTCGCAGAAGTGGCGTCCGATAGAAACGCAACAGGCTATTCAGCCACATGAAATTAAGTTTGTACGGAATACTGAGAGCATGAGTCCTAGTCGCCCTTGTCTGTTTTATATTTGTCATGAATTTTTTTCTCCAACTGCAGTTCTGGTGCCAGTCTTATTGGCTATTTTTTCCAAAAGATTTGAGTAATTGTCAGATTTTAAGTAAAGGTATTAAAAAATACAGTCAACTGACGATAGTGTTTAAAAATGGAGCACTTCACTTTACTGAAGTTACAGGAAGTGAACTGTAGGTGAAGAGGGTGTTGGATGTTGGAGGGAGTGTGTTTTGTAAAAAAAAAGTGGGATGGAAGAGTTGGAGAGGAAGACCAGAATCAAGCTTTTGGCAGGAGAGAGGTGGGAATTGAGGGAATGAGGAGCCTTGGTGTGCGAAATAAGAGCACTTTGTCAGAGTTGGTTGGATCTCTGGGCGGATGGTATGGGAAAGCGGTTGAAGTCTCATTGGGACAGGATATGGAGAGTAGTAGGTGGAAGGTTGCGGAGATGTTTTCTTACAGACGCAGCAGAGAACGCGTGTTGTTAATAAAGGATGAAAAGATAGAGTGGTTGGTGTCAGGTTTGTGGGAAGTGTAGGAAAACCGGCGAGGAGAGAGGGGACTATAATAACTTCGTATAAGATCGCATTGGGTGTTGGTAGACGGAACTGGAAGGTGACTTGGAGTGTATGGCGTTCGAAGATTTGGAGGGAGGCGCAGTTTATTAGCTCACTGTATGTTGTACGTGCTAGAGTTAAGATCTTAACTGCAAGATCGTCCACACTGTCAACGAGCAGTGCCTCGGGAGTGCGCGCCTCCGCTGTCCAGTGCCGCCGGCCGGGGTGTGTGATATCCTTAGGTTAGTTAGGTTTAAATAGTTCTAAGTTCTAGGCGACTGATGAACTTAGAAGTTAAATCCCATAGTGCTCAGAGCCATTTGAAGCCATTTGTCCAGTGGCCTGATGGTCATCGTTGGCCTTTCCGGCGAATGAGGGTTTCCGCCAAGCGTCTCTCCGTGGACTCTGTAATAATCGAATCCCAAAAGGATGGAGCAGTAACAAAAATTGCTGCTGTATCTCACTCCATTGAACGCCCGGTAGATGAACAGTGCTCAACACGAGCACACTTGTCTTCAGTCCCGAGACCAGTGTCATGCTGCTCCTCATTCTACTCTATCCTGTGCAGGCCTCTTCAGCTCCTAGTAACTACTGCAACCTACATCCATTTAAACCTGCTTATTGTGTTTATGCCTAGGTCCCCCTCTTCTGTTGTTACCCTCTACACTTCTCTCCATTGCCAAACTGATGATTCCTAGATGCCTCAGGAAGTGTCCTATCAACTGGTCCTTTCTTTTAGCCAGGTTTTGCCATAAAGAAAAAAAAATTTTTCTCAATTAGATATAGTACATCTTAATTAGTTACCCGATCTGTCGATCTATCTATCTATCTATTTGTAGAACTAAAATTTAAAAGCTTCTATACTGCTTTTATCTGAATTGTTTATCGTCACGTTTCGCTACTCTAGAAGGCCACACTCGAGTCAGATTTATATTACGTGCTAAAATACTATCCCGGGACCCGAAACGCGGTATCAGTTCTAGCGTAGGGGCAACAGAAGTTATTTTTCATTGCTTTGCGTAATTATCGACAGAATTAAAAAAATTTAAATGCTCTCATAATCTACTCATTTAAGAGTATGTTAAAAGTTTAACACAGTAAGACAAGAATTACGGCTAGAAACAGCATGTTTGTCTTGAGGTAGCTTAACAAACCTGACACCAACCACTCTATCTTTTCATCCTTTATTAACAACGCGCGCAGATACCCGGACTTTATTCATCTGGTAACTGAGAATGAGAGCACATAGCGACTTCCAGTCAACTTTGCACATAATTTCAAACTTTTACGAAACTATTCATCGTTGACACCCCCCCCCCCCCCCCATAAAATAATGAAATCAAAAAAAGTTGTTCGTTTTCACTGTTCATGCAGTCAAACGTCAGTGTCAGACACGACATTTTAATTTATTACTTCTTCACCGCTACTAAATCTATTCACAACACAGTTTGAGACAGTATCCGCATACACCACTTAATCATCGTATGACACATGATTCACGAGATACGGCAACAACATTTCGATGCGTGGAAAAGTAGCTTTTGCTTAAAACGGCGCGCGCAGTAAAGTTTATACATCTGGCACAACATTTTAATTTGTTACTTCTTTACTACTACTAATAAATCTATTCCCATCACATTTTGCAGCCTGTATGCACGTATACCACTGAACACACTTGCAAAATTATATGATTGTAGTACATATAGCTAGACATGAGGTCATAAACATTAAGATGTGTGAAAAACTTACTTTTGCTTAAAACAGAGCGCAAACTACGCAGACTATATTCATCCTGCGTATGATAGTGAGAGGATTTATCGACATACAACAAACTTTAAGCCCCATTTCAATTGTTTCCTAAACATTTTTCTCGGTCACGTGCTTAACGTCGAATATATGGCACACTAGCGGGGAAACTCAGGGTTGTCAGATATGTATTTATAACTGTGCTTCCACGTCCGAACCATGCAGCGTTTGTCCTTGTGTTTATGACGTCATACCTCCTGAACTATACGTCATGCGGTGACATAATTTAGTAGGTATATTCAGCGGCATACGTGGATACTGTCTGCAAAATACACTGCAAATAGCATTAGTAGCAAAAAAGTTATAAAATTAAACGTCGTGCACGATGCGGCAGTCTTCCATGCACCTGATTCTATGACGTCGTATCTGCGGAACTATGTGTCGTACAATGATGTAATTTTGCATTACATTAAGAGGTGTCTGTAAAATGTGTCACAAATACAGTCAGCAATAAAGAAGTAAAAAATTACAACGTCATGCGTCATGCGGTAGTTTTACTGCATGAACATAGGAAAAGTGGTAAGTTGAAAACATTTTTCCTTTCATCATTTCGAGGAAGTCAGCAGAAGAAAGTTTGTAAAGTTTTCAAATTGTGTGTAAAGCTTTTTACAAGTCGCTAAGTACTCTCATTATCAAATACTATATCAACAAATTCGGGGAATTCACGTGCCGCGGGCTATGCTTCTTTTTCATCCATCGCCCCATAGCGATTCTTTTCAGACAACAAGTGATATGACACACAAAATCCATTTCTATAATGTCTATGGATATACAGTGAAAAGCCAAAGAAACTGGTACACCTGCCCAATATCATGTAGGTCCCCCGCGAGCTCGTAGGAGTGCCGCAACACGACGTGACATGGACTCGACTAATGTCTCAAGTAGTGCTGGAGGGAATTGACACCATGAATCCTGCGGTTCATATCTGGAGAGTCTGGTCGACAGCGGAAGTGTTTCAACTCAGAAGAGTGTTCCTGGAGCCCCTCTGTAGCAATTCTGGACGTGTGGGGTGTCGCATTGTCCTACTGGAATTGCCCAAGTCGGAATGCACAATGGACATGAACGGATGCAGGTGATCAGGCAGGATGCTTACGTATGTGTCACAAGTCAGAATCGTATCTAGGCGTCTCAGGGGGCCCATATCACTCCAACTGCACATGCCGCACAACATTACAGAGTCTCCACCAGCTGGAACAGTCCCCTGCTGACGTGCAGGGTCCATGATTTCATGAGGTCGTCTCCATACCCGTACACGTCCATCCGCTCGATACAATTTGAAACGAGACTCGTCCGACCAGGCAACATGTTTTCAGCCATCAACAGTCCAATGTCGATGTTAACGGGCCCACGCGAGGCGTAAAGCTTTGTGTCGTGCAGTCATCGAGGATTCGTTGAATGGTCCGCACGCTGACACTTGATGATGGACGAGCATTCAAATCTGCCGCAATTTGCTGAAGGGTTGCATCACTGTCACGTTAAACGATTCTCTTCAGTCGTCGTTGGTCCCGTCTTTGCAGGATGTTTTTCCGGCCGCAGTGATGTCGGAGATCTGATGTTTTGGCGCATTCCTGATATTCACGGTACACTCGTGAAATGGTCGTACTGGAAAATCCCCACTTCATCGCTACCTCAGAGATACTATGTCCCATCGCTCGTGCGCCGACTATAACACCACATTCAAACTCATTTAAATCGTAATAATCTGCCACTGTAGTAGCAGTAAAGGATGTAACAACTGCGCCAGGCATTGGCTATCTTATACAGGTGTTGCCGACCGCAGTACCGTATTCTGCCTGTTTAGATATCTCTGTATTTGAATACGCGCCCCTGTACCAATTTCTTTAGCGCTTCAGTGTAATGGATATAAAAATAAAATGCGTAAATATTAATAGCGTAAAAGTTTATCAAAACTTTTACAAATAATCTCGTCCATAGATGGAGCAACCTTTTAAACGGAACATAATTAATGTTTACACATTAAACAATGGAAAGTTCAGGATGGAATGTAACAATATTATGAGAGGGAAAGTTGCTACTTACCATATAGCGGAGATGCTGAGTCGCAGATAGGCACAACAGTTGCCTAAGACTGCAGTCGTGTGTATGAGTTGCGTTTGCATGCGTGCGTGCGTGCGTGTGTGTGTGTGTGTGTGTGTGTGTGTGTGTGTGTGTGTGTGTTTGTTAAAAAAAATGGTTTAAATGTCTCTGAGCACTATGGGACTTAACTTCTGAGGTCATCAGTCCCCTAGAACTTAGAACTACTTAAACCTAACTAACCTAAGTACATCACACACATCCATGCCCGAGGCAGGATTCGAACCTGCGACCGTAGTGGTCTCGCGGTTCCAGACTGTAGCGCCTAGAACCGCTCGGCCACCTCGGCCAACTGTGTGTGTATGTGTGTGTGTGTGTGTGTGTGTGTGTGTGTGTGTGTTTGTGTGTGTGTGTGTGTGTGTGCGTATGTATATGTGTGTTGCTGACAAAGGCCACTGACCGAAAGCTTTAAGTGTCAAACTCTTTTTGTTATGCCCATCTGCGACTCAGCATCTCCACTATATGGTGAGTAGTAACTTTCCTTCTCATAATATCGTTTACACACTAACGTACGAGGGCTGTTCGGAAAGTAAAGAACGACAGATTGCGAAATGGAAACCACTGTGAAAATCAAAACTGTTTTATTTGCAACAGTTAGCTACAACTTCCAGCTACTTATCTCCATAGTCGCCGATCCGACTTTGACGTTTGTCGTAGCGTTCTACCAACTTTCCAATACCCTCGTTATAGAAGGCAGCCGCCAGTGCTTTCCGCCAATTCTCTACACTGGCCGACAGCTCGTTGTCTGTGCCAAAATTTTGTCTTCATTGCCAGCGTTTCATGTGAGCAGAGATGAAACTCAGAGGGAGACAATTACGAGCTGTATTGTAGGTAATCAAACGATGCAGGAGCATCTTCATTGCCCCTGGAGAATGCGGTTGAGAATTGTCTAGAAGAAGAATACGCACTACAGTTATGTAATGTTGGCTGCATAGCTTCAGGCGAAATTTCTCACCAGGCCCTCGTACTTGGCGGGAGACACTAATGTTCTAGGTATCATTATGTGCTCCCTGTGTACTCAGAACTAAAAAGAACGACGTAACGCGATCGACGGGCATACTAGAGACACTGCCCAACACTACTGTGCAAAACTTCATCAGATTTTCAGTGTGGTTTCCATTACGCGATCGTTTGTTCCTTACTTTCCGAATAACCCTCGTATTTTACTTTTGTATCAACTATATTTTTATACATTTAATATCAGTGGGTGAAAGAAACAGAGAGACTGCACACGCTACCAAAACCCAAGAGGAAATAAAGTATACAAGAGGCGATACTTTTGACAACAAAATATGTAAATAATATCTCAAAGCGCAATTGCCCATTTATAATAATACAAGAATGTGCAAGGATATATACAAAAGTAATAGAACATCTGAAAAATTCTATGAAGGCTTAAAAGTAAAATGTAACAAAGTAATGAACAGTCCAACACAAAATACATATTAATGATAAACACATCCAAACCCCTGAATCTTCCGAATGTTCAAGACTATTCCCGAACATTCCAGAATATCCCACATCATTGTGGAACATTCCGGAAGATTCTGGAATGTTGTGGAATGCTCTCGAGTACTTTCGAATGTTCTTGAATGGTCCCACGTACTCTCGAATGTTCTGGAATGTTCTAGAAATTTCTAGAGGGCGAAAATTACCCGCCCTTACATCTTTAAAAGTACGCCTTTCTGGCAAAAACAGGAACGTTGTTATATAGAGGGCTACCACATCATGTAACTCGCATATCGTTTCTAAGGAAATCAGACGTTTGAAACTGTTTTATACTTGGGAGTTAGATTCTTTGAAAATTCGATTTTAATGGCACCAGCAGAAAAGCCCCCCCCCCCCCCCTAACTTTAAATTTGTGTTACTTGTTATCAAATTACTCTTTTTCAGAAATTCATTTCCTGCTAACCCCAGTCTACATTTTATATCCTCTCTCTGCTTCAGATGTAGTCAGCCATTTTGCCGTCTAAAACTCAGGTGTTACTTACAGTGTATTAGCCCTAATGTAATTCCCTCCACATCACCTTATTTCATTCAACTGAATTCCAATAGCCTTCTTTTATTTCACAATAACAAATTTTCCTTCACGGATCCAAGAAGAGGCCTTTAATATATTCGTCAGTAATTAATAAATGGCGCAGCAAATGTAAAGTCTCAGTGTGCCTTTAAAAAGAACGCATATAGGCATTTTAGAAGAGCAGAACACACAAACTAGCTCATTAACTTTCCAACATATTTTTATTGTTTCATTTTCTAACCACGCGAGTAGTAAATGTGTTTCTTAATTGTAGGTACTTAACCTGTGGACATGCGTCTGTTTGGTGAGTTCGAATAACGATCGATGGAAATAGAGGATACTTGCAATATAGCGCTGTGAATTCACTTCTTGTAGATTGTAAATGAGAAACAATTTTTTTATTTAAAGTAAAACTGTTTGATAAACGAAAAGGTAGGGTTCGACCGAGTGTATTTAAATATTGTCCCAAGTACACTGTAAGCTGTTTGTTTGAGGTGTTTTCAGTGGTTGTGTTTTCGTTTGTTGTCTTTTTTTTCATGCGCTTTTGATTTGTGGTCTTTTTCTGTCCTTGACGTTTTCGTTTTGGCCTTTTTGTCATTGGTCTTTTCGTTAGTGGCTTTTTGTGTGATTTTAGTTCATGGGGTTTCTATTTCTGGGCTTTTAGTTTGTGGGCTTACCTTCCAAGGCTTATATTTCATGGTGTTTACAATGTTGGGTTTACGTTCTTGTACTTGGTCTTTTTGTTTTTGGTCTTTTCATTCCTAGTCTTTTCATTCTTGAGCTTTTCGATCGTGGCCTTCTATGTGATTCTCCTTCATAGGGTTTTTGTTCACGAGCTTTTAATTTTGTGTGAATCTCATTTGCAGTCATGTCGTTTGTAAGATTTTGGCACATAGGATTTTTGTTTTTGGTCTTTTCGTTTGTGGGCTTTTGTTTAGTGGCCTTTTGTTAGTGGGCTTATTTATGACAGTGGGATTTTCTTTTGTACTCTTCTCATTTGTAGCGTTTTATGTGATTTTTTTTGTTTGCAGTCTTTTTACTCTTGGTTTTTATATTCATGGGCTTTTAACTGCGTATCGGTCGAGGATGTTTCATCCCTTTTTGTTCATGAGATATTCTTTTTGTGGGATTTTGACTGTTTGAGACGGCGTGCTAAACCCGCAGGAAAGGACAGGTAGTTTACATTGTGGAAAAGGGCCGAAATAATGGGCTGTCAGTTATACTCGAACATACAACTTTATTATTTGATCAAACATTACAAGAGCCCAAAAAAAATTTTTTTTAAACACACAGCTTTAATCTTTGGGAATTAATTACCGCCTAAAAGCCACTTTAATTTAAAAACGGTTGAAGGCCAATAACTTAAAACGCAAGCATAATCAGAAATTTAAAAGGCAAGCCTTATCTTACAACAGTTCTTTGTTTAGGCTGAAGAGCCAAAAAAGTTGAGATTTTCAGAGCAAACAATTTGAAATCAAAATGGGCTGAAAGCCCAACATTTAAGGGTAAATAACATTTTTTTAAATAAAAAAACAAAGGCCTTACGTAAAACAGTTCTTAATTAGGCAAAACACAACCAAAACAGAAATTTAAAAGCTAAAGCCTTATCTTAAAACAGTTCTTTAGTTAGGTTGAAGGCCCAAAGAATCAGACACTTCAAGAGCAAACAAGTTAAATTCAAATCGGCTGAAGGCCTAACACTTAAAACTCCATAATTTTCTTTTTTAAATACCAAAAGCCTTACGTGAAACAGTTCTTTAAATTAGGCTGAAGGTCTAAAGAAATTTATGGCGTAAGGGCAAAATAACCTTATTTTGAAAAAAATCGGCTTTAAGCCTTACAAGTACAAACAACAAGAAAAAATAAAAAAGGCAGTACACCCAAGGGCGCTCAGATGTTCGAGGGTCGGCCTGGAATTCAAACACTAACGCTCGCTTAGGTGAAACAGGCAGTCTGGCCAACCATTCACGATCCGACGACAACCCAACGGACCCACTGACAAGGTAACTTCCACTCCACCCGACCAAGGCACAACAGGGAGATCAACGGAACAACGTAGAAGATATTGGCGCCCACAACCAATCATACATGTAGCTGTCAAACTACACACCGTGCTGGACAGCAACAAACCGATGAGGAAACTAGACTGCCTGGCATTTACGTCAACGGCCAGAGCAGGTAACTGGAATGTTAACGCCACAAGGCAGAAGATTCCGCTGGTGCACTTCAATTGAAATCAAATACAGTGAAACTCCACCAAAGGGTGGCTAGAATTTTCGAACTTGAAAACCACGTTGTTGCTCGCAGGAATATCACAACAGCCGACAACGAACTCCAAACGACACAGTGTGAACAGTCTTGACTTGCTGGTAGATTAAATCAATCTCAACATTCGTGTCCAGGGTCGGTGAAGCACGGACCTCGTAGCAATGGGAACAGCCCCACACACTCCAACACTATGTAGAGACCGCCAGCGGCCCTGGCCAAACTACGTCCCGCGGAGATTTCCTCGCTGCTCCACGCCAACCGACCGACTGGTCGCACAGCGCCCAGCCGGAAACTATAAGCGCCAGGTCTAAGATAGTCCAAGATGCGAATATCGATACACACTGCTGCTGCCACCCGCGGAAGGGGAGGATAACAGCATAATCGCGATAACTGCGGGAGACTAAACACAGAATCGGAACGAAGGTTTAATCCAGCGCATAGCATGAGCCAGCCACGGCTCACTGTTATCTTTTTATTTATGTTCTTTTCACTTATCATCTTTTCATTTGAGGGCTTTTGTTTTGTGTCATTTCATTTATGGTCTCTTTTACCCTTGGTGATTTAGTTCTCACTCTTTTCATACTTGATCTTTTCGTTTGTGGTCTTCTAATTTGTGGTATTGACATCTGAGGTCTTTTTGTTTTCTTGTCTTTTCATTTATGGTTTTTTTGTTTGTGATCTTTTTGTATGTGGTCTTTTCGTTTGTGGTCTGTCCATATTGGGGTTTTTCTTAGTGGCCTTTTCGTCTGTGGCCTTTTCGGCTTGGCCTTTTCGTCTGTGGCCTTTTCGTCTTTGGCCTTTTCGTCTGTGGCCTTTTCGTCTGTGGCCTTTTCATCTGTGGCCTTTTCGTTTGTGGCCTTTTCGTTTGTGGCCTTTTCGTTTGTGGTATTTCTTTAGTGGTCTTGTCGTTTGTGGTTTTTCCATTTGTGGGCTTTCTATTTGTGAGGTCTCCTTTTGTAGAATTTTAATTCATAGACTTTTTCGTCGTGGTCTTTTGCTGGTGACTGACTATTTTTCAGTGTAAGTGTTCACAATACTCCACCATTTTGATAGTGGGTGGGGGAGTTTTCCCATCCAATGTGATACGTTCTTGCCAGTATGATGGGCTTAAGTAACTAACAGTATCACACCTGTACACTCGTGCACACTCAGAAGTACAGTTTTTTTAACGTCAAACGTACACCTTAGACATTGCTGTATGATTCATTTGTCATTTGCAGTCGACCCCTATCACATTGTTATGCTTACAACACCATCTATTGCTACCTTTTGTAAGTATTTTTCTTCTACCGTACGTTTTCCCCTTTCTCCTGTGGCGTTATTTCTACAGCGGTTTGAAACTTTAACTTTAATTATAATCACTCTGTATTACAAACTGCACAGTGCAAACGTGTGCTGTTTCTCATTCCAGCAACTAATCCAGCGAGCTAAAGCGGCTAACAGGCTTATTTATTAGCCAGAACACTTATTTTCATATTGACAGGGACCTTGGGATATGGCTCAGGAACGTTCCTCTCTCTTACACCTTAAATGATAAGTTACTATTTGACAGATCTCGTTAATGGATTAATGAGAAACTTACACACTAACCGTAACAACTGCTCCTCTTGCTGTACTAACTGTGAACTATAGGCTGCGGAGGATTCATGAAGCTATACGTATGGTACCTCCAGGGAATATCCGTTTAGGAAATAGACAAAGAAGTCCAGTGCTTTACATCTCAGTATTCTTTTTAAATTTTGTTGTTATTAAGGAAGCAAGAAAGACTAGGGTTTGCGTCGCTTCAGCGGAGGTGAAGTATAGTTCAGACTGAAGTAAGTTGGGGAAGGTAATCGGCCGTGTCGTATTATTAGGAACGAAGGCGGTATTTGTCTGAACGATGAAAGCCTGGCTCCGCAGTTGAGTGGAGGGTACTACATCAGCACCTCCGTGACATAGGAGCTCCTGTAACAGTGAAATATTCACCTTTGCTGTATGACGAGGGGCACTGAAATATTTCCACCTAGCCTTAATGAGCTAACACAAATTCAGTCTAATATTTTTTTCGTGCGACGATATTTATTAAGTAGCTGATGTGACACACGTATTTTCTTTACAAGTGAAACTCGGCCATCGGAGTAGCAGCTATACTGAAATACGATAGCGTCAGATCCGTTGACCACGTTGCTTAAGGATCGGCGTAGCCAAGGCGAGCCAAGGCCGCGCGCGTTCGTTAGAGGTGATGGATAACAGCTGCGTTGACGAGGCGGTGCTCCATCACGCTGGGAGTACATGCGATACGGAGTCATTAACGCTGCAACATAAAGCCGTTGAGGGAGCTCGTATCACAAGAAATGTAATTACCTCTCTCCTGTCAAATATTGATCTTCACTAAGTGACGGAGAAAAGTTCATTTGTAAATTGGATTCTACAGTAGCAAGGTAGGAAGGTAGGGCAGAGTGTGTGTTATTGTGAACAGTTCAGAGACCGGGTTGTTCTAGTCAGAATCGACAGCAGACCAACACCGACAACGATAGTTCAGGTATACATGCCGACGTCGCAAGCTGAAAATGAACAGATAGAGAAAGTGTATGAGGATATTGAAAGGGTAATGCAGTATGTAAAGGGGGACGAAAATCTAATAGTCATGGGCGACTGGAATGCAGTTGTAGGGGAAGGAGTAGAAGAAAAGGTTACAGGAGAATATGGGCTTCGGACAAGGAATGAAGGAGGAGAAAGGCTAATTGAGTTCTGTGACAAGTTTCAGCTAGTAATAGCGAATACCCTGTTCAAGAATCACAAGAGGAGGAGGTATACTCGGAAAAGGCCGGGAGATACGGGGACATTTCAATTAGATTACATCATGGTCAGACAGAGATTCCGGAATCAGATACTGGACTGTAAGGCGTACCCAGGAGCAGATATAGACTCAGATCACAATATAGTAGTGATGAAGAGTAGGCTGAAGTTCAAGACATTAGTCAGGAAGAATCAATACGCAAAGAAGTGGGATACGGAAGTACTAAGGAATGACGAGATACGTTTGAAGTTCTCTAACGCTATAGATACAGCAATAAGGAATAGCGCAGTAGGCAGTACAATTGAAGAGGAATGGACATCTCTAAAAAGGGCCATCACAGAAGTTGGGAAGGAAAACATAGGTACAAAGAAGGTAGCTGCGAAGAAACCATGGGTAACAGAAGAAATACTTCAGTTGATTGACGAAAGGAGGAAGTACAAACATGTTCCGGGAAAATCAGGAATACAGAAATACAGGTCGCTGAGGAATGAAATAAATAGGAAGTGCAGGGAAGCTAAGACGAAATGGCTGCAGGAAAAATGTGAAGACATCGAAAAAGATATGATTGTCGGAAGGACAGACTCAGCATACAGGAAAGTCAAAACAACCTTTGGTGACATTAAAAGCAACGGTGGTAACATTAAGAGTGCAACGAGAATTCCACTGTTAAATGCAGAGGAGAGAGCAGATAGGTGGAAAGAATACATTGAAAGCCTCTATGACGGTGAATATCTGTCTGCTGTGATAGAAGAAGAAACAGGAGTCGATTTAGAAGAGACAGGGGATTCAGTATTAGAATTGGAATTTAAAAGAGCTTTGCAGGACTTACGGTCAAATAAGGCAGAAGGGATAGATAACATTCCATCAGAATTTCTAAAATCATTGGGGGAAGTGGCAACAAAACGACTATTCACGTTGGTGTGTAGAATATATGAGTCTGGCGATATACCATCTGACTTTCGGAAAAGCATCATCCACACAATTCCGAAGACGGCAAGAGCTGACAAGTGCGAGAATTATCGCACAATCAGCTTAACAGCTCATGCATCGAAGCTGCTTACAAGAATAATATACAGAAGAATGGAAAAGAAAATTGAGAATGCGCTAGATGACGATCAGTTTGGCTTTAGGAAAAGTAAAGGGACGAGAGAGGCAATTCTGAAGTTACGGCTAATAATGGAAGCAAGGCTAAAGAAAAATCAAGACACTTTCATAGGATTTGTCGACCTGGAAAAGCGTTAGACAATATAAAATGGTGCAAGCTGTTCGAGATTCTGAAAAAAGTAGGGGTAAACTATAGAGAGAGACGGGTCATATACAATATGTAGAACAACCAAGAGGGAATAATAAGAGTGGACGATCAAGAACGAAGTGCTCGTATTAAGAAGGGTGTAAGACAAGGCTGTAGCCTTTCGCCCCTACTCTTCAATCTGTACATCGAGGAAGCAATGATGGAAATAAAAGAAAGGTTCAGGAGTGGAATTAAAATACAAGGTGAAAGGATATCAATGATACGATTCGCTGATGACATTGCTATCCTGAGTGAAAGTGAAGAAGAATTAAATGATCTGCTGAACGGAATGAACAGTCTAATGAGTACACAGTATGGTTTGAGAGTAAATCGGAGAAAGACGAAGGTAATGAGAAGTAGTAGAAATGAGAACAGCGAGAAACTTAACATCAGGATTGATGGTCACGAAGTCAATGAAGTTAAGGAATTCTGCTACCTAGGAAGTAAAATAACCAATGACGGACGGAGCAAGGAGGACATCAAAAGCAGACTCGCTATGGCAAAAAAGGCATTTCTGGCCAAGAGAAGTCTATTAATATCAAATACCGGCCTTAATTTGAGGAAGAAATTTCTGAGGATGTACGTCTGGAGTACAGCATTGAATGGTAGTGAAACATGGATTGTGGGAAAACCGGAACAGAAGAGAATCGAAGCATTTGAGATGTGATGCTATAGACGAATGTTGAAAATTAGGTGGACTGATAAGGTAAGGAATGAGGAGGTTCTACGCAGAATCGGAGAGGAAAGGAATATGTAGAAAACACTGATAAGGAGGAGGGACAAGATGATAGGACATCTGCTATGAGGGAATGACATCCGTGGTACTGGAGGGAGCTGTAGAGGGCAAAAACTGTAGGGGAAGACAGATATTGGAATACGTCAAGCACATAATTGAGGACGTAGGTTGCAAGTGCTACTCTGAGATGAAGAGGTTAGCACAGGAAAGGAATTCGTGTCGGGCCGCATCAAACCAGTCAGTAGACTGATGACCAAAAAAAAAACAGTAGCACAGTATAACCGTATTGCATTTGTCTCTATTTTAAAGTGGCCGCGCAGGATTAGCTGAGCGGTCTTAGGCGCTGCAGTCATGGACTGTACGGCTGGTCCCGGCGGAGGTTCGAGTCCTCCCTCGGACATGGGTGTGTGTGTTTGTCCTTAGGATAATTTACGTAAAGTAGTGTGTAAGCTTAGGGACTGATGACCTTAGCAGTTAAGTCTCATAAGATTTCACACACATTTGAAATTTTTTTTCTATTTTTAAGTGTCTCTCTAGTTCGGCGCAAATGTCCTTGGTTACAACAGACAATGCTGACGATCTGCAGCCACGTTAAATACATGAAATGTATTCGCAAATTGCGAATACAATTACACATGAGCGTTACCATTTACTAGAAACACAACAAAATTTTTACCAGACCGTGACTGAAATCCGGATTTTCCGCTTGTCGCGAATGGTCGCCTTCAACTTCATTATCTGAGCACGCCTTCACGACCGGTTCTTCAGACATGCGTGCATGTGTGAAGGACAGTTGCATGAACCTACAAAGACAGTGTCAAATACAGGTACTACAGTAACTGTATTTCATACCAAAGGAAAGGCAAACTGACGAGAAAAACATTCTCCCTCCCTGAGCGGGAGTCACATAATGTGCGAACAGTATGGGAAGAGGCACTAGGACAAATGGAAATTTGGGTCTGTCCTGGAGGCATTCTCGGATAGCCGAAGTGTTTAAGGCGGACGCCGTTCTAGGGGACTGATAACCTCAGATGTTAAGTCCCATAGTGCTCAGAGCCATTTGAACCATTTTTTAAGGCGACCGCTCGCGACAAGAGGAAAATTCGGTTTCGAGTCCTGGCGCAGCACAATTTTCTATGTATTTCTAATAAATGGATCACTGATGTACAATCGTTACCTTGTACTTACTGCGCTAATAGTCAAAGTTGTTAGTTTTAACTATCAAAAATTGTAATAATTATTATTAGCTTGGTGAAAGACGCACGGAAATGTGTAAAGCTCTGTCTCTGGCAATATTATCGTTACCTATACTGTTTCTCTAAAATTGCATGGCAGTATAGTGAAATTTTATTATCGTTATCATAAAATCTGATATACAGCCATACAACTAGTATTATGAAAACCCTTATTCCGACATGTCAGCATTCAAAAATTGTCTGAAAACTCTTACCATCGGACATGTCAGTATTCTGATAGAGAACAAAAACAAAATTTAATTGCTCTTCCTACAAATCAGGAAAAATCAATTCTCTAGTACCTGTCTGCGAATTTTATGATATTCTCTAACGTCCCCTAACAATTATACTGCAATGCTCCTGTACGGAACAGACAACTTACCTCGTCTTGCCTCTGCAACTGTGTGACCAGAAACATCCTAAAATAATTCAAAAGAAATATGATCCAAGCGGAGATCAATTCATGGTTACAGCTACTGATGCAACTATTCCTATGTTTCTTGTGTAGAAATTGAATGATCAGTAGGGGTTTGGTCGCAAGCCTCAAACAGTGTAAAAAATGAAAGGAACCAATAATAACTTTTAATTTACCATATTCTGAAAATGAAGATTCATCCATTGACAAACTTTACTCAGATCTTTCTTTTCCTTGAACTGTTTGGAAACTTCAATTATTCCACAAAGTCTATAATCAATAATCACGTTTCTGGGCAGAACAAAGATACGAATATGACTCTCAATGTACGCATACACAAATCTGACAAAATCCCTTCAGTGCACAAGCCAGCAACAACTACGCGCACCAAAAACAGATAAATTACCAAAAATCATCGATTAATGCCAAAATCTTCTCCGGCGCTACCAGCACAAGCAGGGCAGGCTGCGACCTCGCCCGGCGCGCGACTTCTCTCCACGCCAGGCTGCGCCCGTCTCCTCTCAACAACTGTTCGCTCGCAGTCACTCGCGATCGGAGTCTGTGTATGCACGTAACAGCAGAATCAGTAGCCAACTTTCCAAAAAGAGATGAACGTCCAACTTTCAATAGTTGGAAATTTGAAACATAAACAGAAAATCAGTTGAGAGATTGTTTGCTTATGTTGCAGCTGATATTTAATACTGGGGTAGCGCGATGGATATGAAGCACATACACGATAGTCAGAAAATCGCCAGGATAGCCGCGTGTATTAGCGCGCCGCTTCCGGGATTCGGGGAGGCGTGCTGGCCCTGGATGGCATCCGTTCGGTGGATTTGACGACGGAGGGCCGGTTTTCCGGCCTGACTGGATGTGGTTCTTAGGAGGTTTCCCACATCCAACAAGGTGAATGCCGGCTGGTACCGACATCTCACCTCATTTACACGATTCACGAACATTTCGAACACGTTCTCACTCCGTTCCGCGGGTAGGGGAGGGAAGAGCGGGGGTTAAGGGATGGCGATACTAACATTGTCAACTCCATGGTTACGTGCCGACTCCTTGAATAGATGGGTTGAGCACAGAATAAAGAAGAAACAAGAATATACGACGGAGTCTGCACGCATCTATAACAAAACAGCAAAGCTAAGCTTACTGGTTCATTATTACAGTACCTGCTGCTGTCGTTGTGCTGGTATTTGACACTGCTGTGGTCTAGCACCTCCATCCTTGCCCTCGCCCTCACCCTGCAACACTCCCAACACCTTCTCCAATCCCATCTTGACCGGTTCACCACTTGGTGACCTCCTTTTCCAGTGGTTGCTCAAGGTCAATCCTTCCAAGACCCAGGCGATCATTATAGGCAAAACCACCGTCTCCTTCCGTCTCCTCGACTTCCATGTCACCATCTATGGCCGTCCTATCAGCCTCACCCCCACCCTCGATTACCTTGGCTTCACCCTTGACCGTCGCCTCTCCTGGACCCCCCGTCTCCAGACAATCCAAGCCAAGGCACGCTCCCACCTCCATCTCCTCAAGCTCTTTTCTGGCCGCACATGGGGTCTGGACCCCTCCCCCCCATCCAACACACCTACAAATCCCTCATCCGCCCTATCCTCTGCTACACCCATCCAACCTGGATCTCTGCCCCTCCTACCTTTTACAAATCCCTTCAAATCCTGGAACGCCACGCGCTCTACCTCCCCTCCCCCATGCGGCTCCTGTATGATCTCATTCCATTCCAGCACCTCCTCCTTTTCCTCGAACGGATATGGATCCTTTACACTTCCCGCAAACTTGATCCCCCTCATTCACTTGTCTCTCCCATCCTTTCCCACCCCCATCCGCTGCTGTACCTGTATTCCCACATCCCACCCACTCTCCATCTCTCCACTCTCCATACCCTTGCCCAAGGTGGCTTCCGCCAACTCCCCCTCCCTGATGATGCCCTCATCCACTCCGTCTACCCTTCCTACCAACTTTGATCCTCACCTTCCACCCACTGGGTTTTTCCCAAGGGCGCCCTCTCTCCCTTCTCTCCTTCCTCTCTTCCTCCCTCCCTCTTCTCCCTCCGGGCTTCCCTTACCCCCCCACCTTCTTTCCCCCCCTTCCCACTCCTCTGCCACTGCATCTGCACCCTCCCCCTCACCCTCCTGCCCCACCTTTACCCCTTTGGCAGGTCCCTGGACTCGTACACATTCGCGCCCGGAGATCATCGCCATCGGATTTTTGTGTGCCATCGTGTTAGTGCCTTAGTGTTTCACCATCCATTCACCATCCTTCACATGTGTCATTTCCGTCGCCTATGTTCGTGTACCAGTGCTGAACGTTTTTTTATGTTTACTACGCCTGTGAACGGCTCCATGTTTTTTGCTTTGTGTGTCTACTGACTTTTATCCATCGTTTTGTTTTGTGTTTTCTATGTCTTTACATGTTCTACTTGTATTATCTGTGGCCGAAGAGCGGCGTAGTTTTGCCACTGCCAGCCTATCTTGTATAAGGTATTAAAATGACAATAAAGAAAAAAAATAGCAACTCTGTGGCAAGGATACTGCGGTATCATGTGACACACGGGGCACATGGTGTGCGCGGAGCGCGGGCGTTGAGTTACGGACAGACAGCCGAAACGGTCAGTACAATCCCGACAGTGGTGACGGAGTGTAGATTGCTAGTCGTCTATCGTTTAAGTAGAGTCTAGAGCGGACTGACAGCTCGAGGAGAAAGAAGCAGTACTTCGGGACAGTGAGGCAGCATGGCCGTTACCCTGTTAGCCCGTGTTCCAGCAAGTAACTGGCGGAACAGAGGGCGAGTGTCCGCCGGTCGGGAGCAGTTTTACAGACACACATTACGGAGGACTGCTAAGCGGGGCTGTGTTTGCTTGGAATAAAGACCTAGCGGTAGAGAGGAGCACAGTGGAGAATGACCGCTCGTGCATGATGGTTGTCAGGTCACTCCTTTACTGACGCATGTTTCTGTGATGCGGATATGATTCGATTCTCCATCCCTACGGTATGTTCTTGCTAAACATTACTGCTTTTTAATTCACGTCGTACGGCATAGCACAGTTTGACGGTTCAAGGTTGATACCACGTCGTCAGTTTAAAAAAATTGGTAGAAATCATTTCTGCTTATTTAAAGACTGAATTCCAGACAGTGCTTTCTTCTGAGGAGTGCTATGAATTGTGTTCGATCTACCGAAGCAAGTGCTGGTTGTATAACCGAGTTAACTTGTGTGTGTGTGTGTGTGTGTGTGTGTGTGTGTGTGTGTGTGTGTGTGTGGACAGCCGTACAGCTGTGTTTAATATATTTGTGTTTCAGGGGACTACCCGCATTTGAGAAGAAGACAGTGTGTTCATACAGTATATTCAGTATATATGCGACAGCATGCGCGCGTAATATCTTCCAAAATGCAGCACATAAAAACAGAATTTTCCGGTGCTCATGACTCGGGTTCTATTGGTAATAAAATAGTAGGGTCAAGTGTTTTGCATAGCCCTTGTGCTAGGGACCATTTGTCTACCCAACGGAAGCATCGTCTTAGTGCCACTATGCGACAGTAAACGGTCAGAGTATGAATATTTCACACTTCCTCCTGCTTAGGCAAATGCAGCAACTCGGTTGGTTCTTTATGCGTTTGATGTGGTCAACGGGGGCTTGAAGGGGCTTCTGAAGGTACCGTTAGTTCATATCTGGTTCCCCGGAAACCCCAAAAAAGGGTTTTATGCTAAATTTTCGTTGTTACCAGCAAACTAAAATCCAGCCGAGAATTCCAAGACGGCTATTCATAGCAAATGGCAGAAATTTTTAAGATGTCTTCCTAAGGTCTCGATCTCGAACACGCTTGAAAATTATCTTCGTATCTTTATCTATTTCCCGAGATACAGAAGTTCGTAGTTAGCCTACTTGAAGACGTAAAATACTGTGTGATGCTAAAATGTAGTTTATAAAGTGACGTGGCGCGGAGAAATATCGTGTGAAGTCTCCCCGTTATCATCTGGGAACCCCATGTTGTAGTATTGAAACATACGCAAAATTTTTTCGCACGTAAATTTCGGTCTGAGAAACAAAATAAGTTTTGCTTTATTTCAATTTCACGTAAGTCAAATATCATATTTTACTAACCGTAAAGTTCTTTTCATGTGAGTGACAAGTCCTGCAGCGGCAGGAAAAAGATGGGAGCCAGCGGAAGAATGCTTCTAACGGAGCACAAAATATAACACTGTGTTCTTAGGACTTTGACTGAAAAGTGGAGTACCAGCTGTCTCATTATACTTTCCTCAGTATCTTTAAAAATTATGGCATCCACAACATATTTGCGTTTTCCCATATCGACAGAGGAGTCTGTGGCAGTGGGGAAAGAGACGGAAAAGAAACAAATACTGGAAGTCGGTCGACAGTGGTTGAGTATAGAAAACCGAGCGTGGGGGAGGAGAGGTTAGTACACTGGAATGGCATTCAGGAGGACGACGGATCAAACCCACGTACGGCCATCCAGATTTAGATTTTCCGTGATATCTTTAAATCGCTCCAGGCAAATGGCAGGATGGTTCATTTGAAAGGGCAAGGCCTGTTTCCTTTCCCAGCCGTGACACAATCCGAGCTTGTGCTCCGCCTCTAATGACCTCGATGTCGAAGAGTCGTTAAATCCAATCTTCCTTCCTTCCTTCCTTTGAGTATAGAAAGATCGAAGGAGACAATGGCAGTGTGAGAGAAACAGAGGTACACAGAGGAAGGAGGAACATAGTTGACAGTCAAAGAGTGAGGGAGACGGTGACAGTGTGAGAGGAATAAAGAGAAGGAGGAAATGGAAGTGGATGAGAGCCAGTGATAATGGGAGGCAGAGCATATGACAATGACAAGGGGGAAGAAACAGATAGTGACAGTGTGGAGTGACGGGAGCAGTGAGAAGGAATGAACAAGACAGTAGCAGCAGGAGAGAGCAAGAGAAAGGCAGTGACTGTGTGACTAGGGCCTCCCGTCGGTTAGACCGTTCGCCGGGTGCAAGTCTTTCGATTTGACGCCACTTCGGCGACTTATACGTCGATGGGGATGAAATGATCGTGATTAGGACAACACCCAGTCCCTGAGCGGAGAAGATCTCCATCACGGTTGGGAATCGAATCCGGGCCCTTAGGATTGACATTCCGTCGCGGTGACCACGCAGCCGCAGCTACCGGGGGCGGACAGGGTGGCAGTGAGAGGACACAGCAGTAGTGGGACAGAACGGAGGAGACTGTGACTGTGAGCGAGGGAACAATGACAGAGACACACTGAGGAGAGGTAATGACAATGAGCTGGGCTGAATGAGTTTGATTCACATTTGATACAGTTTCATGCAGTATGTTGTTATAATTTATGTGATGATTCGATGTGTCTTGTTAATACAATCAAATTTTGCAAATTCCTGAAGTCCTGAGATATTTGAGCCATTTTTAATGTTTTATTTTGATGACTGAGGATAAAATATTCTTAATTTAAAGGAATCAGTTTTCAAGACACATCTGTAAGGTTGTATTGATTTCATTGTTACTACATTAAACTGGGTAACTGTTGAATTCAGGGAAAATGACTAAAATTGATTTGATGTGACATGCTGACGTCATGAGTATTTAGTATGTATGTTTGTCAGTGGTTCAAATGGCTCTGAGCACTATGGGGCTTAACATCTGAGGTCGTCAGTCTCCTAGAACTTAGAACTACTTAAACCTAACCAACCTAAGGACATCACAGACATCCATGCCCGAGGCAGGATTCGAACCTGCGACTGTAGCAGTCGTGCGGTTCCAGACTGAAGCCTCTAGAACCGCTCGGCCACTCCGGCCGGCTTGTCAGTGGTGGTTGGTTTGGAAGACATATTTCTTATCTTGGTTGCAGACAGTTAAATCAAGGAAGTTAATGGTATTACTTATTTTCTCCTCACAGGTGACAGACATAAACATACGTGCTTCCTCCTGCCACCCCAACAGGTACAAACTAGCAGCATACCGCTATGTGATTCATAGAGCTCTAAAAATCCCACTGAGTGATGATAACTTCCAGAATGAAATAAAAATAAAAAAAAACAAATAATTGTAGCTAACGGGCATAAACCCACACTAATAAACAATTTAGTTAAAAATGATCAAAATAACGACCAAGAATCAGTAAAATACCCAACAAAATGCATCGCCTTCTTCCATAACATCTCCCAAATTGCCAATATCTTCAAGGAACACAAAGGAAGAATTGCGTTCCAAAGAAACAACAAAATTTACCAAAGACTTTCTCATAACCTAAAAGATAGTCAAGAGAAATTTTCATCCTCTGGCATATATAAAGTCATATGCAGTAAATGCTCAGCTCAGGACATAGGTCAAACACGTCGTGACTTGGACACCAGATTCAAAGAACACATCAGCACTTTCCAATACAGCACGCCACATAAATCTACAATAGCTTCCCATATAAAAGATACAGGAAATCCATTTAACAATGTAGAAAGAAACGTTGAAATATTACATACACTGAACAAAGAACACAGAATGTCTTTATATAAGGAACTAGAAATCCATTGGAAGAAACTTGGGAAACATCTACCTAACGACAGAAGCGAAACAAGCTCAACCATCTTTTTCGAAAGCTTTGTCAAAGTACTTAAAGCATTCTCATAATTTACACGTTCACTCCGCAGCGATTAATGTAACCTCTCCCTTTCATCTCTCGATAAGTACAACCTACAATGCACATGTATGAACTATTGTAATTTTTTTTACAAGGAATTAATACAATAATTTAATTGTGCTCATGTCCATATTCTGGAGCATCCCATTCATATTTTTCTAGAGGTAAACATATTTATGTACAAAACCATTTCATCTCTTATTTTTGTGTGCAGTGCTACAGCCTATTCATATTCTTATCCTTGTATATCTAATTACCAACTATAATAATGAAATGTGCACTTGTCCATATTCTGGTGAAAGAACATTATTATGTAGAAACCATTTAATATTTTATCTTTTTATACATTGTAAACAAGCGTATCTGTAACATCAATATCTTTAAACTGACAATGTAAACGAAATGTACAGTGGAGGGGGCGTACTAGAAGGAGCACTATGCAAACTTTTTTAGACTCTACTGCCCTTGTAAGTATAATTCGCTGCCACAAATTCATGTTTTTTTAACTTCAAATGTGCCTTTACTAAATAAATAATTTTTATCATTAACAAAAGACGGAACATGACCTACTCTGTCCTTGATCTACTTCTGCGAAAATACGCCTGTACTCCTCACCGACACCAGCTATGTAAATAAAAAATTCTTCACTTGTGAACCATCGAAACGCGTAGTGGCAAAATAAACAAGTAACTGACACAGAAACTGCTTTGCTTGTAATGTAATTAAGACTGAAAAATACTCTAGATCATACGTAAAATGTTGGAAGCGGGTTACATCTAAAGAAAAAAATCAATTTTTATGTAGTAGAAAATACGTCAGAACCTTGGTTGTGTGACTGTCCCCTTTCCCAATCAGCCACGACAAATGGGGCCAGGTGCGAGTAACGCCACTTCACCTATAGTCTTTCTTTTTAGTTCAAGGTGAGTTGCTGTCCAGGCTCTTTAAAAAAAATTTAGTGCACTTCACAGGAGCTGATTTTACACATGAATAAAGACAGAAACTAGGGGTAAATTTTATCTTCCTTGTAGGATTACGGAGTTTCTATTTTCAAACGTGGGATATTTTTTACATCTACGTTTATAATCAAAACTTCCATTTACCTTTCACAAGCGTTAAAAGTGTCCTCCACTGGACGTTCGACAACAATCCAGACAAGAGTCAGACTCGGCCGATAATTTGCGAGCATGTCTGCCGTTAACTGCTTCCTCTACTGCTGCTATGCGGCGTCGCATTTCAGACGAAGTTGTTGGAATAGGAGGTACAAAGGTGGAGTCTTCCATCAACTACCACACAAATAAATCACCTACCGTGAGATGAGGGATACTGGAGGCCAGTGGAGCAATGCGAGATCCGTACGGCCCTTGCAGTTGATCCGTCGCTGAGGCAACTCGTTAAGAAACCGCTTAGTGGGCAAGTGTCATTGCAAACGCGAAACGCATTTCATTGCTGTTGTACCACCGTTTAGATCCGACGCGCATTGGCTAACGAACGAACGAGCTAGTGAGCTAGAAGAAACCAAGAAGATACCGGCAAACACGTGGCGCCAGGGAACACTTTTATACAGGGTGTTGCAAAAAGGTACGGCCAAACATTCAGGAAACATTCATCACACACAAAGAAAGAAAATATGTTACGTGGACATGTGTCCGGAAACCCTTACTTTCCATGTTAGAGCTCATTTTATTACTTCTCTTCAAATCACATTAATCATGGAATGGAAACACACAGCAACAGAACGTACCAGCGTGACTTCAAACACTTTGTTACAGGAAATGTTCAAAATGTCCTCCGTTAGCGAGGATACATGCATCCACCCTCCGTCGCATGGAATCCCTGATGCGCTGATGCAGCCCTGGAGAATGGCGTATTGTATCACAGCCGTCCACAATACGAGCACGAAGAGTCTCTTCATTTGGTACCGGGATTGCGTAGACAAGAGCTTTCAAATGCCCCCATAAATGAAAGTCAAGAGGGTTGAGGTCAGGAGAGCGTGGAGGCCATGGAATTGGTCCGCCTCTACCAATCCATCGGTCACCGAATCTGTTGTTGAGAAGCGTACGAACACTTCGACTGAAATGTGCAGGAGCTCCATCGTGCATGAACCACATGTTGTGTCGTACTTGTAAAGGCACATGATGTAGCAGCACAGGTAGAGTATCCCGTATGAAATCATGATAACGCGCTCCATTGAGCGTAGGTGGAAGAACATGGGGCCCAATCAAGACATCACCAACAATGCCTGCCCAAGCGTTCATAGAAAATCTGTGTTGCTGACGTGATTGCACAATTGCGTGCGGATTCTCGTCAGCCCACACATGTTGATTGTGAAAATTTACAATTTGATCACGTTGGAATGAAGCCTCATCCGTAAAGAGAACATCTGCACTGAAATGGGAATTGACACATTGTTGGATGAACCATTCGCAGAAGTGTACCCGTGGAGGCCAATCAGCTGCTGATAGTGCCTGCACACGCTGTACATGGTACGGAAACAACTGGTTCTCCCGTAGCGCTCTCCATATAGTGACGTGGTCAACGTTACCTTGTACAGCAGCAATTTCTCTGACGCTGACATTAGGGTTATCGTCAAATGCACAAAGAAGTGCCTTGTCCATTGCAGGTGTCCTCGTCGTTCTAGGTCTTCCCCAGTCGCGAATCATAGGCTGGAATGTCCCGTGCTCCCTAAGACGCCGACCAATTGCTTCGAACGTCTTCCTGTCGGGACACCTTCGTTCTGGAAATCTGTCTCGATACAAACGTACCGCGCCACGGCTATTGCCCCGTGCTAATCCATACATGAAATGGGCGTCTGCCAACTCCGCAGTTGAAAACATTGCACTGACTGCAAAACCACGTTCGTGATGCTACGTACTGATGTGCTTGATGCTAGTACTGTAGAGCAATGAGTCGCATGTCAACACAAGCACCGAAGTCAACATTACCTTCCTTCAATTGGGCCAACTGGCGGTGAATCGAGGAAGTACAGTACATACTGACGAAACTAAAATGAGCTCTAACATGGAAATTAAGCGTTTCCGGACACATGTCCACATAACATCTTTTCTTTATTTTTGTGTGAGGAATGTTTCCTGAAAGTTTGGCCGTACCTTTTTGTAACACCCTGTATACTAAGATGGTATCTGTTCTTTCGGACATGTCCGAAAGAACAGATACCATCGGTGACCACGCAGCTCGTTAGATTGAAATTACAATGAAATGAACACCCTTAGCTGCTTGCAGGCGTTGACATACGTCAAGGGGGACAGATGTGCCCCGACCGGGACTCGAACCCGGGATCTCGTGCTTACATGGCAGACGCTTTATCCATCTGAGCCACCGGGGACACAGAGGATAGCGCGACTGCAAGGATTTATCTCTGGCACGCCTCCTGCGAAACCCACATGTCCGAAAGAACAGATACCATCTTAGTATATACACTCCTGGAAATGGAAAAAAGAACACATTGACATCGGTGTGTCAGACCCACCATACTTGCTCCGGACACTGCGAGAGGGCTGTACAAGCAATGATCACACGCACGGCACAGAGGACACACCAGGAACCGCGGTGTTGGCCGTCGAATGGCGCTAGCTGCGCAGCATTTGTGCACCGCCGCCGTCAGTGTCAGCCAGTTTGCCGTGGCATACGGAGCTCCATCGCAGCCTTTAACACTGGTAGCATGCCGCGACAGCGTGGACGTGAACCGTATGTGCAGTTGACGGACTTTGAGCGAGGGCGTATAGTGGGCATGCGGGAGGCCGGGTGGACGTACCGCCGAATTGCTCAACACGTGGGGCGTGAGGTCTCCACATTACATCGATGTTATCGCCAGTGGTCGGCAGAAGGTGCACGTGCCCGTCGACCTGGGACCGGACCGCAGCGACGCACGGATGCACGCCAAGACCGTAGGATCCTACGCAGTGCCGTAGGGGACCGCACCGCCACTTCCCAGCAAATTAGGGACACTGTTGCTCCTGGGGTATCGGCGAGGACCATTCGCAACCGTCTCCATGAAGCTGGGCTACGGTCCCGCACACCGTTAGGCCGTCTTCCGCTCACGCCCCAACATCGTGCAGCCCGCGTCCAGTGGTGTCGCGACAGGCGTGAATGGAGGGACGAATGGAGACGTGTCGTCTTCAGCGATGAGAGTCGCTTCTGCCTTGGTGCCAATGATGGTCGTATGCGTGTTTGGCGCCGTGCAGGTGAGCGCCACAATCAGGACTGCATACGACCGAGGCACACAGGGCCAACACCCGGCATCATGGTGTGGGGGCGATCTCCTACACTGGCCGTACACCACTGGTGATCGTCGAGGGGACACTGAATAGTGCACGGTACATCCAAACCGTCATCGAACCCATCGGCAAGGGAACTTGCTGTTCCAACAGGACAATGCACGTCCGCATGTATCCCGTGCCACCCAACGTGCTCTAGAAGGTGTAAGTCAACTACCCTGGCCAGCAAGATCTCCGGATCTGTCCCCCATTGAGCATGTTTGGGACTGGATGAAGCGTCGTCTCACGCGGTCTGCACGTCCAGCACGAACGCTGGTCCAACTGAGAAGCCAGGTGGAAATGGCATGGCAAGCCGTTCCACAGGACTACATCCAGCATCTCTACGATCGTCTCCATGGGAGAATAGCAGCCTGCATTGCTGCGAAAGGTGGATATACACTGTACTAGTGCCGACATTGTGCATGCTCTGTTGCCTGTGTCTATGTGCCTGCGGTTCTGTCAGTGTGATCATGTGATGTATCTGACCCCAGGAATGTGTCAATAAAGTTTCCCCTTCCTGGGACAATGAATTCACGGTGTTCTTATTTCAATTTCCAGGAGTGTATATAGTTAAGGCTCACCGGCCACTTGACCATCTTCTTCTTCTGTGCGAATGCACAAATAGTGCCCGAACTCTTACGGGAACCGGCAACGCGCCGCAAGTAATGAGTATAATGGGCGGTGGCACTACGAATGTAGCGCGGGACATCACTTTTAGTTTCGGATCGTAAGTTAAAGCTTGTCAGAAGTTTGTATGTTCATTCACATAGAAGACATGAATCTGGCGTGCCCAGCTCGTGGCCTAGGTGTTAGTGTCGCTGCCTGTACATAGCGGCATCCTGGGTTCGATCCCCCACTGAGTCGGAAGTTTTCTTCTCTTGCGGACAGGATGTTTGTGTTGCCCTAATCATTTCATCTTATCTTTATCACGAAAACGGGCAAGTTGCCGAAGCGACGTCAAATAGAAAGACTTCCACCACGTGATGTTTCGTGGCCAATAAGATGACTTCATTTTTGATTTTATAAGGGACAATCAGATGAAAACAATGCAGAGGGGAAAAAAGGCAAGAAAACTGTCTATTATTTCAAAAGTAATCGTGGTGACTGCTAATACATTTGTCCCACTGTGACACAAGCTGTCAATACGTTCATGGAAAAATGTTTGCAGTAGCCTACACAACCATGATCGTATCCAGGCATGCACCTCTTCCTCTGAAGCAAATCGACGGTCACCAATGTCTTTCACCTGGAACTACGTGTTGTCAAGCTTGTCTCGTCTGTGGTGAAGAAGTGTCGCCATACAGTCCTGATCTCTCCTCATGCGATTTCCATGTTTTTTGCAGCTCCGGAGAGAGACATTCGTTGCCGTCGATTTACCTCGCTCGAAGAGGTGCACCGCTGGATAAATCATGTTTCTTTAGACAACCACGAACATTTTTCACTGAAAGCACTGAACGTCTTGTCTCGCAGCTGGATAACTACGGTGACGTGACAAATGTCCTAATGTGTCGGACTTCTTCTATACGGCGTATTGCAGCGACTCAACAAGTTGTTGGAAGTCCTCTGCAGAAATACTGAACAATGCTGCCTCAGTAACAGCCCATAATTGCGAATGTTTTGTTGCTACAGGTTTTTGTGCACAAACTGACCTGTCAGCTACGTTCCACAATTGTCCAGTGGGATCATGTCAGGCGAACTGGGTGGCCAGATTATTCGCTCGACTGTTCTGACATAGCGCATTGTCATCCATAAAAATTCCATCTTTGTTTGGGAACGTGAAGTCCATGAATGGCTGCAAATGGTCTCCAAGAAGCCGAACGTAATCGCTTCCAGTCAGTGATCGGTTCAGTAGGACCAGAGGACTCAGTCCATACCACGTCAACACAGCCCAGCTACCACCAGCTAGCACAGTGCCTTGTTGACAACTTGGGTCCATGGCTTCATGGGGCCTGTGCCACAGTCGAGCCCTACCCCCAGCTCTTACCACTGAAATGGGGGCTCATATGACCAGGTCACGGTTCTCCAGTCGTCTATGAGTCCAACCCGAAATGGTCACGAGCCCGGGAGAGGGGCTATAGGCTACTTCGTGCGGTTAGCAAAGTCACTTGCGTCAGTCGTCTGCTGCCATAGGCCATTAACGCCAAATTTCGCCGCCCTGCTCTAAAGGATACGTTCGTCGTACGTCCCACATTGATTTCTGCGGTTATTTCGCGCAGTGCTGCTTGTCTGTTAGCACTGATAACTCACGCAAAAACAGCTGCTCTCGGTCGTTAAGTGAAGGTCGTCAGCCACTGCGTTGCCCGTGGTGAGAAGTCATGCCTGAAATTTAGTACTCTCAGCACACTCTTGGCACTGTAAATATCGGAATATTGAATTCCCTAACGATTTCCAAAAAGGAATGTCCCATGCGGATAGTTCCAACTATACTATTCCGGGCTGAAAGTCGAAGGGCCATAGTCACGTCGGGATCCTTTTTACAGGAATCACCTGTGTACATATGAAAGCTCCGCCAATGCACTGATCTTTTATACCTGACGTACGTGATACTACCGTCATCTGTATATGACCATATCGCTATCTTTAAGCTTTTGTCACCTCGGTGTGTATTTACAGTTATGGCGATAACTTTGAAATAACAATCACTTTAATTGCTCTTTTTCCATCTGTCTCGTTTTCATTTGACCGCCCTCTTTGTAATTTTTTGAAACTGGATGAAAATTTTCTCTCACTCCCATTTCTACACGCTTCGGTCGGCGAAGGGGGGAAAGAACGAAAGGGTCGAGGTCACTGTGACAGGCCAAAAGTTCAGCTGCAACGAAGATAAGGAGGGAAATCGGCCGTGTTCTTTTAGAGAAACCATCTCGGAACTCGCCGTAACTGATCTGTCATGTAATACGTGTCAAGGCGTTTCAGTGAGTACCCGTGTCGGAAACGAAAATGCCATTAAAAAAAAAGAATTATTCGTTATTCGAAGTTGTATTAGTTTAGGAATGTACATGTCTCTCAATCTCTCGCTCACAATTTTTAATACCTCCAAAAATTAAGAGTCACCGAGTTGTCAGAAATTTGTCTCTGTCTCGGAGAAGATCTAATTATTTCAGGAAAATTTGTTTAACTTGCGAGCAATTTATTCATGTTTAGGAACAAGAAGAAGCCTCAGGCATCTAGGACGGATGAATAAGCGGGGTGCGCCAAAACTGACAACTCAGGTTATTGAGCTTTACTAGAATTCTGCTTATAATTATGAAATTAGCCGATGCAGTCGGGGTTCATTCTATAAGCGCGTTCAGCCATTAATGTGATCTTCAGATTGATATGTCTTCGCAAAATTAATCAACGAATTCAACAATATACACTCCTGGAAATTGAAATAAGAACACCGTGAATTCATTGTCCCAGGAAGTGGAAACTTTATTGACACATTCCTGGGGTCAGATACATCACATGATCACACTGACAGAACCACAGGCACATAGACACAGGCAACAGAGCATGCACAATGTCGGCACTAGTACAGTGTATATCCACCTTTCGCAGCAATGCAGGCTGCTATTCTCCCATGGAGACGATCGTAGAGATGCTGGATGTAGTCCTGTGGAACGGCTTGCCATGCCATTTCCACCTGGCTTCTCAGTTGGACCAGCGTTCGTGCTGGACGTGCAGACCGCGTGAGACGACGCTTCATCCAGTCCCAAACATGCTCAATGGGGGACAGATCCGGAGATCTTGCTGGCCAGGGTAGTTGACTTACACCTTCTAGAGCACGTTGGGTGGCACGGGATACATGCGGACGTGCATTGTCCTGTTGGAACAGCAAGTTCCCTTGCCGGTCTAGAAATGGTAGAACGATAGGTTCGATGACGGTTTGGATGTACCGTGCACTATTCAGTGTCCCCTCGACGATCACCAGTGGTGTACGGCCAGTGTAGGAGATCGCTCCCCACACCATGATGCTGGGTGTTGGCCCTGTGTGCCTCGGTCGTATGCAGTCCTGATTGTGGCGCTCACCTGCACGGCGCCAAACACGCATACGACCATCATTGGCACCAAGGCAGAAGCGACTCTCATCGCTGAAGACGACACGTCTCCATTCGTCCCTCCATTCACGCCTGTCGCGACACCACTGGAGGCGGGCTGCACGATGTTGGGGCGTGAGCGGAAGACGGCCTAACGGTGTGCGGGACCGTAGCCCAGCTTCATGGAGACGGTTGCGAATGGTCCTCGCCGATACCCCAGGAGCAACAGTGTCCCTAATTTGCTGGGAAGTGGCGGTGCGGTCCCCTACGGCACTGCGTAGGATCCTACGGTCTTGGCGTGCATCCGAGCGTCGCTACGGTCCGGTCCCAGGTCGACGGGCACGTGCACCTTCCGCCGACCACTGGCGACAACATCGATGTACTGTGGAGACCTCACGCCCCACGTGTTGAGCAATTCGGCGGTACGTCCACCCGGCCTCCCGCCTGCCCACTATACGCCCTCGCTCAAAGTCCGTCAACTGCACATACGGTTCACGTCCACGCTGTCGCGGCATGCTACCAGTGTTAAAGACTGCGATGGAGCTCCGTATGCCACGGCAAACTGGCTGACACTGACGGCGGCGGTGCACAAATGCTGCGCAGCTAGCGCCATTCGACGGCCAACACCGCGGTTCCTGGTGTGTCCGCTGTGCCGTGCGTGTGATCATTGCTTGTACAGCCCTCTCGCAGTGTCCGGAGCAAGTATGGTGGGTCTGACACACCGGTGTCAATGTGTTCTTTTTTCCATTTCCAGGAGTGTATATTCGTAAATAACGTACCAATTCAAACATTTATTTATTATGCTTTTACCACGCAAGAACTTTACACACGCGGTTAAACAAGATCATATTTGAATCGAACCCTTGCCCAACCGACTGCGAGAAAGCTACAGTATCGCTGACGGTCTCGCTATTTCTTGAACAAAGGAAAGCTTCGGTTCGATGTTAACTATTGTGAAAAGATATGGTCTAGTTTCTGATCTTAATGAGTGTGGACGAATGTATTACGGCTTAAGAGAGAAGGCATTGTTGCGAGATCGCCATCTTTAATTGAAAGGGTTTGTCTGATTTTGTACGAGAATAATAAGCCAATAAACCAATTTATCCTCACCTTAAACAAAGTGTGTATTGTGTAAATTATTCTTCATCTTATGGTTTCACATTTTCAAATATTTGTGCATGCCTACGAGATGTTTCTTTGGACTGTGGAAGCTCGAACCTGCAAGCTCTATACGATCATTAATTTAAAGGCTTTTAAACAAATTCACTTCGACGGACAGGCTTCGAAATGAGAACTGGGCTGTAGTTAACGTAGACTAGGCTTCCTATAGATCCAGCACGCAGTTCGACGACCGGCAGAGACAGCAAGAACAGCTTACAGCCAGCCATGCACAATCCTTTGAACATAGCTAGTGAGATCTGTGGTTATTTATTCATTTCAAAGACCTAAACTTTTTTCTTAGAGAGATTGAATACTAAAGAACTAATTCCTTGAATCAGTAATAATAATAATAATAATTGAATTGAATGATTGAATCAAATGAATAATAATAATAATAAAAGCAGTTCATCGAGATTATTTCTTGTCTCTGAAACGAAATTTTCAACACAGATCTCCATACAATAACTGGATTCGGGATGAAATAATGAGTCCTATCCTGCATCATACCAACTCAGGAAATTTATAACAGTTAACCTTTCACGTGACAGAAAGTTACATCTTTTAACTTCATGAAGTTAGTCAATTTAAAGACAATCGTAATGAATGAAACCGGTAACTGAATAAATAAATATTTGCGAACAGTGACTGGTGTCGTTTTTACAGAATTTCATAACACTGGATCGCTATCACCTACATTGTGACTATGTCACCTCCCATGTTGCTGCATTGACTGGAGCGCTGTCATGGTGAAATAGTACTTTCTTCTACGCCCATGAGGACATTTTCCCTTCAATTCCTTATCGAAATGATCCAGTATCTCATTTTACTATTTTCCAGAGATCGTTCATCCTTTTTCGTGTTCCAAAATACGATCACTATAACTTGTATGACCGATAGGGCCGCTTTTCTTCTTCTTTAGAGCTGGTTCATCGGAAGGTACCGATTGTTTCTTGGTTTATACGATATAATAATGAATCCAGGCTTTATAAGTAATAAGAACACATACTCGAAAGTTCTGTTGGATGTGGCTTAAATATCTCCAACCACAGCTTCGATGTTGTCATCGTCCGTCAACAAAGCGTCACTGGTCAGGCCAACAATTCACCGAGTATGTATCACGAAAAACACTTGCTGCCCCTTATAATTTTGATACAGAGGAGGTTATTGAATAATTATTAAATTTGCAGATTCAAAAAATGGTTCAAATGGCTCTGAGCACTATGGGACTCAACATCTTAGGTCATAAGTCCCCTAGAACTTAGAACTACTTAAACCTAACTAACCTAAGGACATCACACACACCCATGCCCGAGGCAGGATTCGAACCTGCGACCGTAGCAGCCCCGCGGTTCCAGACTGCAGCGCCAGAACCGCACGGCCACCGCGGCCGGCAAATTTGCTGATTGTCTGGGTGTGCACAGGATGCGAAACTCAGTATTCAGAGCAGCCGCCTTTGGTACCAACAACTGTTCTAATCCAGCTAGGCATCAAGTCGAAATGAGATTGGGTACTAGACACAAGGGGGTTGTTTCGTCCCGGTTCAACTCTATGCCAGAGTTCATAGATCGTTCTGACTGCTGAGTGACGCTGTGCCAGTCTCATAAACCAGATGTTTTCAGTGGGTGAGATGAGAAATGTGCTGACCGGGCCAACAGTTCACATTCTCTGACACGACAGCGAAAGCAGCATGCGGTCTTGTGTTATTCTGTTGAAAGCTAATATTATGGACACCACGAAGATAGAGCACAGCCACAGGGCTTAAAAACGTCAGAAATGTAACCTCATTTGTCCGGATGTGGGAACCAGAGGTGATCGTGTTGTATACCTGACAACCAGACCTTTACACCCATACTACGATGACGAGTACACTCTGACAACGTTTGCTCTTCTCGGAGCATTCACACACGGATACGACCATCTTAATGTTGTACGCAGAATCGGAACTCGTCTGAAAAGACGACATGGAGCTACTCCTGTGTCCACTGTCGGCGCTGACCGCTCCATTGTCGGGGAACCCTTCTCTGCTGCCGCGTCGAGGGTAGCCACAACAATGGTCACCGCACTGACATTCCATGGTGTTCCAGAACTCACTGCACTATCCGCTTTTACGCTTAGCCCATTTCCTGACTCAAGATGTGTGAGATAGCTGCACGAGCCTTTCTGGCGCTAGTTGTGTGGGGCCGTCGACATCTTGGTGACACTAAATATTACCCTCCTGAATCCAATGATTCCATTTTGACATGACATAGTGGTATAGCGACCAACGCGAGCAGCAATGCCGTGGAACAATCAATTGCAGTCTCGATAGGGCATGTAGTGCCACTATCAAATTCTGACACATGCTGGCAGACGTTTCTTTTTCTGCCACGAGGCTTCTCACAAACAGCCACAATTCAAATACGGTTTCTGAATGAGAAACTTGCAGCGTAATGTTTCCTTATGACAGAATGTAATAGCTTACCTCTTTCTGCTTGTGCGGTTGTATTGGAATGCTAATCAGTTGCATACATAAGCACGTACTTGGAATCATGCCAGTCTGATGTCTGTTGCGTGCCACGTCCACGGTGTTGTAATTTTAATGGTGAGCAGTGTATAATATCAGTCATCCCACCATTAAAACATACTACTTGAGGTTTATGGCGTGAATTTTTAATTGTGTCGGCTAAGAGAGGCCCTCCCAGAACGATTCACGTAGGTTGCTGTGGCGTGTGGAAACCTGACGCGGTGAGAAGACAGTCTGGTGCTGTTACCTCACCGCAGGAGAGCAGGCAGCAGAAAATGTCCTCCAGCGTGACCCTGTCGACGATTCCTCCAGTGTGTTTCCTTTCAGACGTTTCATGCCGTATACGTCAACGACTTTCTTTCCGATGAAGCATAAAACGTGATTCATCTCAAAGGGCCACCTGTCGCAAGTCAATGGATGTTCAGTTACGGTACTAGCGTGCAAATTTCAGCCTTCGTCACTGATGAACAGCAGTCAGCAAAGGTGGACCAACCAGGCTCATACTGTGGAGGCCCATACGCATAGGTTCGCTGAACTGTCGTTGAGGAGACACTGTCGTTCATCTGGGCGGTCAGTTGTACCTCTGTTCGCCTGTTCACTTGTCCGCAGTGCGACGGTACCTAACTGTTACTGCTAGTGTAGATACTCTTCCAAACAGCAACCAATATAAGCAAACCAGTAACATGTATACCTGCACTTAATCGTACTTTAGGCACCTGGGCCATGCACGGCTCTGTGTGAAAAGAATAGCTCGGCTTAGTCACAGGGTCGTGCCTTCACTGTCTGATTTCATGGCCCGCAGCTGATTTGTTGAAATATTAACGTGTAGCTGTGATCCAGCAGTTAAATAGTGTATGCATGGCTAGAACTACGAGTTAATAAAATACAAATAAATATAAAACAGAAGCTAAATGAATAATTTAATAGCAAGGGCTCTATTCTAACATCTTTAATTTATATAGACGACAGTGAATTATGTTGAGTAATGTTTATTCAAGAAATGACATCTCAAATAAACGGGAAGTGGTACTACGATATTCATTTAAAATACAGACAGAAAATACCTTTATTAAATGTAGCAAAATTACGTTGAGAGCGGTATGAGAATGATAACGAAGTCCCCAACTAAACTGTAATAAAAGATACACGGCAACTAAGTCAATTTAGTAAACACAGTACACAAAATATTCAGCAGCTCAAAACAGTTAAGAGTTCAACATGATGATTTACAAATTACCATGCACAATACAAAAAATAGTAACTCATACTCGGTCTTTCCTTAGTTACGTAATACAAGCAGAAAACGTTGGAGTCCTGCTCTGGAGCACATTCAGACCTCTTGAAGTATAAAGTCTCCTCATAATTTAAAGTATGTTGTGGCCATTCACAACCCATAATCAACCAGCTTCATGATCGATTACCTCTCATTACCACAGGCAACTCTGCCTCCTTTCAGAACTCGCAAAAAAGTGTCCAGAATCGCTCCCTAGAATGAAGCATTCGAAAAATCCAAGTCTCCACTTGATTCTCATAGTCTTCCACTACTGTCTGCTTTTCCGTTGGCTGAAAACCCTCTCCACCAAAAATGCAACGTTCTTAAGCTCTACAGACATGATTTGATTCAACATGACCATTTCCCAGACTAAACTAAAACACATATCAAAAAAAGTTTTGCATCACCCCGGTTCCCAGAACTCCTGAAGATAGACGTTGACTGTGGATATTGTGTCACAGAAACAGTCCCTTTGATTGTTCACAGATATCACTAAACCCGCCCAAAGATTTAACCAACTATGCATGAGCAGAGCCTATTAGACTGAGGGGTCCGACAGCCGATCAGTTCCAGTCATTCCACCAAGAAGGAGGTACACGGCTCGTGTTGTCTGTAGTTCAGCCACGCCTAGACGGTAAATACCGCGCTTCGATCTCTTCCGCATTGTTACTCTGTGCCAGGAAGGGCTCTCAACAAGGGAAGTGTCCAGACGTCTCGGAGTGAACCAAAGCGATGTTGTCCGGACATGGAAGAGACACAGAGACACAGGAACTGTCGATGACATGCCTCGCTCAGGCCGCCCAAGGGCTACTACTGCTGTGGATGACCGCTACTTACGGATTATGGTTCGGAGGAGCCCTGACAGCAACGCCACCATGTTGAGTAATGCTTTTCGTGCAGCCACAGGACGTCGTGTTACGACTCAAACTGTGCGAAATAGGCTGCATGATGTCCAACTTCACTTCCAACGTCCAAGGCCCGGTTCATCTTTGCAACCACGACACCATGAAGCGCGGTACAGATGGGCCCAACAACATGCCGAATGGACCGCTCAGGATTGGCATCACATTCTCTTCACCAATGAGTGTGGCATATGCCTTCAACCATACAATCGTCGGTGACGTGTTTGGAGGCAACCCTGTCAAGATGAACGTCTTAGACACACTGTCCAGCGAGTGCAGCAAGGTGGAGGTTCCCTGCTGTTTTGTGGTTGCATTATGTAGGGCCGACGTACGCCGCCGGTGGTCATGGAAGGCGCTGTAACGGCTGTACGATACGTGAATGCCATCCTCTGAACGATAGTGCAACCATATCGGCAGCATATTGGCGAGGCATTCGTCTTCATGGACGACAAATCGCGACCCCCATCGTGTACATCTTGTGAATGACTTTCTTCAGGATAACGAAATCGCTCGACTAGAATGGCCAGCATGTTCTCCAGATTTGAACCGTATCGAACACGCCTGGGATAGATTGAAAAGGGCTGTTTATGGACGACGTGACCCACCAACCACTCTGAGGGATCTACGCCGAATCGACGTTGAGGAGTGGGACAATCTGCACCAACAGTGCCTTGATTAACTTGTGGATAGTATGCCGCGACGAATACAGGCATGCATCAATGCAAGTGGACGTGCTACCGGGTAGCAGAGGTACCGGTCTGTACAGTAATCTGGACCACCATGTCTGGAGATCTCGGTGTATGGTGGTACAACAACCAATGTGTGGTTTTCTTGAGCAATAAAAAGGACGGAAATGATGTTTATGTTGATCTCTGTTCCAATTTTCTGTACAGGTTCCGGAACTCTCGGAACCGAAATGATGCAATTTTTTTGTGATGTGTGTATATTACATCAGAATTTAAATAAAGACCTGTTATAAACATTCAGTCACACTCAAAGCATCCACAATAGATGCAAATAAAGATTTGTTCATAAATATATAAGCCACAGTTCTTAAGTAAGTGTACTCATGATAAATGACATCAGATTGTCATTAACTATTATTTAGACAATTATTTAGGCCTGCTTATCAGAAGCATCTTTTGCCACTCTTTTACAATGGTGGTGTCAGCTAGCACATACGATTGACCACCTCTTAAATTACCGTGATTTTGTTTTATCAGTTGTAATTAATACCTAAAAAAAGTTACTGGTAAAATAGTAAACTGTTCTGTAAATAAATACACAAGTATGACAAAATGTGAGGTATTCAAGTAGTATTCAAATGGCTCTGAGCACTATGGGACTCAACGTATGAGGTCATTAGTCCCCTAGAACTTAGAACTAGTTAAACCTAACTAACCTAAGGACATCACACACATCCATGCCCGAGGCAGGAATCGAACCTGCGACCGTAGTGGTCTCGCGGTTCCAGATGCAGCGCCTAGAACCGCATGGCCACTTCGGCCGGCTATTCAAGTAGTATTCATTTGTAATTATTGAGAATACACTGTTCTGACAAACGTTTGAATTATGAAGAGATATAAAAAGCGTAATAAATCAGGAGATAAAATAGATACGGAAACACAGTTTTCATAGATAATAACTATAGTGCACTGCTATCATCAAAGATACTGCATGCTGACATCACATGAGGCGTTTAAAATATTTTAATTCAGAGGTTCATTGTGAAAATGTTTATTTACTGTGAAATATTAACTCCTACTGTTTTAAAGATATTGAAAATATTGTTACGCCATTGGATGTGCCTCATTTTTCTGAGATCTCAAATGTATTCAGATTTGCTTTAATATTTGATTGTGAATTATTATAGATTCTGAAAGAGCTGTTGGAAGCCGTCTTTCACTTTGTCAGACACTAGGCCATTGGCTGGAGCATAGCCTGCCCTCTTAAGCGATCGACGTGTCATACAAATTCCCAGCGTTGGGATTTACCCATTTCCGAAGGCGCTGCTAGTCTTTGTACCTGGACTCGCCCGTACCGGTCTCCTAGTTGGATCTGCCACGGTGGGCCCTGAGCTCTTGGCCCGCTAGACTTCAGCCGTACAATAAATTCATCTTACCTCGTACCAATATGGACGGCGGATCAGCTCGCCTACGTACTTGTGACGTCACAGCAGGCGTTGTTCACCCCTGTCATCTCTGGCCCATAGTGCAGTACAGTTGCCTCAGCGCCATTTTGCTATGCACGGTATACTTTGATCCCGACGACACTCTAAGAGCTTACTAAAATAGCCGTTTTGAAAATGGTACCAGCCTTGGCCCCAAAGCCAATGATCATGCCCTTTTTTACTTGAGATAAATCGCTCCGTTTCCACATTACGATAACGTTTTCTACCCTCTCCACTGCCAGTGCTGCCACCTACCATCTGTGTGTGTTTAACACACGTTGACGTCGAAAATAGGCGGTGGTCACTTTCATGTGACTGGACCGTGTAGTTTAAAGTACATCATCAATTTCCCAGATCATGTACATTCTTCGTTGTATATTGTAAGATCTTGGCATATTTTTAATTACTTCTTTTTCATAGTAGACCAGGAAAGATGTATAAGATCTTCGAATCTGTGAACAATTTTTTGTCCAGTCGTAAATCTGTTAAAAATCCCATGGGTACGTATTTTCTTTGGTAGCCGTCTTTGAAAGCCTAGAAGCACAGAATCAACGTGCTTTTCTCTACCCGTGGGACTGTGAAAACGATAGTTGAGTCCCACTTGATCGATTTTTCGGAATGCATGCCAATTTCCACGAAGGTCATTGCTTTATTCGAGAAAGGTCATAATGTTTGAACTTCGGATATGTTGTAAGATATTTGTACAAAGAGATGTAATACGGGATGGCAGTCTGCGAATCAGTGCTACTTCCTATATTGTAGATGGAAACAAGTTATGCTCTTTTCGAATCACTGTGAACATTGTTGGGGACAGAAGTATGTTGCAAAGTTACACATGCTTGCATCTGGGTCGGTTCCTGTACGCAGCGGCGTTCATGCCACGAGGAGAAACTGACTGAATGTATGACAATTACACTAATATTCATATCATAAGCGGGTCGACAGCAGTATGAACACTCAAATGAAACATGTGATTACATTCATCAAAGAGTACTACAACCTCATTAGTGACACTTTTAATAAAGCATTAGCAGAGATTACAACATCCCAAACGTCAGTACGTCTGATAAATTGCTCGTCACAACATGTACATTTCATAGTAAATTTATGAACAAACGCCTCACAATTATAACAGAAACATAAATGTATCTTGAGTTTTTCGAGCAGATACGAGTTCCAGCATCACCATCAGTTTCGAAGACTGCATTACACTCCGTCTTCTTCAATTCACCAAGTCTCCGTGAGAGATGAATGTCTTCAGTTGCTGGAAATGAACTTTACTACGTCTCCCCAGTATATATGTACTGGAAATGAGGGAGTCATGGACAGAGTGATGGAACGCTCTACTAGGTAAGCACCAGCCAATCACAGTGCGCTAATCGGCCCGATCTGTCTGCTTGTGCTACCACTAATAAGTATTTACTTGTATTAAACAAGTTAACCCTCGATTCAGTGAAGGATCAAACTATCGCGTATAAATCAGCTTAAAACTTCTGATTACTTTACAAAACAGTTAATACCTTAAATATTTGACCTTAGTATTTTGTAAGCGGGAAAACGTTTAGAAAAGGCGAAAATTATATTTCGGGTTTGTTGAAAGTCGTTAAGTGCTTTAGCTATCAAACGTCAGATGCGTATAGTTTGGGTAATTTGCACTCCGTTATAAGCAGAATTTAGTTTTTGACGCGTCTCTATATTTATGATGTCATACCTCATGAAGAAGAAGGGACAATCAAATGAAAAGCAGACAGACTGAAAAAAGGCAGTGAACTCTTTATATTTATGATGTCATATCTCATGAAGAAGAAGGGACAATCAAATGAAAACCAGACAGACTGAAAAAAAAGTCAGTGAACTCTTTGTTATTTCAAAAGTAACTGATAAAACATTTGACATCCCGTGAGACAAGACCATCAGTGCCTTCATGGAAAAACGGAACCATATTTGTCCTCAGCCACGCACCTCTTCGTCCGAAGCAAATCGACGACCACGAATGTCTTTCTTCAGGGGTCCAAAAACATGGACATCGCATGGGGAGAGATCTGTCTGTATGGAGGATGTAAGGGCTTGCCAGCGAAACATCTATGGCATAGTCGAAACAACCTTGACAAGATGATGACGGGCAAAAACAAACATTTCTCTATACAGCCAGTGACCGTCTTGTCCACAGTAGGATAAATGTACATTCTAATACGAAAGAAAGGCGCACGACGAAGGAATTATCGGAATGGGACGGAAATCCGCAGATGCGATGTACTCGTACATGTACAGACAAATAAATTATAACACTTTCAGAAAAATTGGATAATTTATTCAAAGCAAAGAGCTTCAAAAATTGAACCGAGTCAATGACGCCTTGGTCCATCTTCGGCCCTTATGCAAGCAATTGGCGTTGATTGATACTGTTGCTAGATGTCTTCCTGAAGGGTATCGTGCCAAATTCTGTCCAATTGGCGCGTTAGATTGTCAAAATTCCGACATGGTGGCAGGACCCTGAACAGAATGCTCCAAACTTCCTTAATTGGAGTGAAATCCGGCGACCTCGTCTTCATCATCATTTCATTCTCCTCGACACGCAAGTTTCCGAAATGGCGTCAACTAAGAAGACTTGCAACAGACGACTGGTCGACTAGTCACACGCAAATTTGTATTTCAGCGGCATGAGGATACAGAAGTCAATGGAAACACCTGCATTAAAAAGTTTTATTTCAGGACATGTGGCCTGTAATTGGCTCTGAGCAGCTCACAATTTGCGAGGTCTGTTCCACAACTCCTGTTGTTTCTTGAGTGGTTTCATTTATTTGGATCTTCGATCCTTTTTAACTTGCATATGCGACTGCACAGATTTGGAAAGCCAGTTGCGGTTCAGTAGCTGTCTTCCATATAGTCTGAAGCACCTACCAGTGGTTAACAGTACATTCTGTACCAGCTGAGCTTCACTTGAGAAGTCATTCGTCTTGGTTTGGCGTGCATCAACGTATATTCCGTCGTGGAATTGAATTTATAAATCCATCAATTCCGATTCACAAAAAATTTCGAGTGTAGTAAACTAATTTTGGGTGCCATCATATTTGTGAGCTTCAAGCAAGCTACCGTTTTCTACATAATTACGTGAATTTATATTCATCTTTTTTTCAAATAGTTCAGTGTTAATTATTTACTTGTGGTACAGTGTTCAGAAAAATTACCTCATACGTTGAAGTTTAGGACAGTTTTTTTACTTTCGTCCTACAATTTTCCTGGACAGGCGAACCCAATTTAAAAAATAAAAATATGACCGGCTTCTTTTGCATATCTAAATTGTAGTTTCACTGTGGAGGTGTTCCATTGTACAATGGGTGCCCCTACTTGCAACATTTAATGTGTGCTGTAGAAAATTTGTGTCATTTACATAACTAATGATTATTGAGAATATTGCTATCTTTTTCATTTAGCACAGTGTTGAGATATAGAGTTTTCATTGCTGTAACTTGTGAAGTTTGTTGGTTTAATTTTGTACAAGTACACTAGCTTGTATTACGTTTCTGCCTTGAGTGCCAAAGTGTAGCAGACAGTTTGCACACAGCAATGCCGAGCCCAACACGGCACCAGCACAAACACACCACCAACAAGAAAGAATATTTCTAGGGTCACTCATCTTTGCAGCGATGTGGTTACAGAAGATTGACAACACTACTTGATTTCCGTGTGATAAGGGACATTTGAAAAACTAAACATTTCGCCTCTTGTTTTGCTATTTTCTATGTCGGTTCGGGTCTCATCCTATGTATCTGTACTTTGATTTTTAATATCTAGCCGGGTCGGACTTACGGTAGAGCAGAGAAGAGGAGAAACTTAGAACAGGCAATGGGCAACAGCCCCTCCTCAGAGTGTGCAAGTCCTTATAAAAGTTCGGTATCTCCTCTCCTCGTACTATATACACACGTTTTGCGCAGTGTGGGTCAGTAATACCTGCTCAGCACGAGTTTCGTACTAGGTGTGGTGTGGATTCTCCTACAGCACAGAGCATTTGACGATGGCGAGAACAATGTACTGCTGGAAAGAACAAACTCTCGAGTTTTACATGGTTTCGGCTAGGTAGCAGCAGTGTGCGCCCACTTCAGTTCTAGTAAAAGTCCTATTATCAGCGGGACCTTGCGTTGCGCTCCGCCAACATCAGAAGTCCTCTTTTCATCCTTTGATACTTTGCATAGAGCAGAAATATCACTCGGATGAGCATTCGGATGCATAGAATAGGATTTTCAGTTCGTAATATACTTTGCGGATCTGATCACGCGACTTTGAGACACTGGTGGTTTGTACGGGTAAGTACCTTGCAGATTTTAATGTTATTATATTATCAATACGGGCAGATCCCCTTCAAAACTGCCGTGAATATTGCTCGCAACAAAGAAAAGTGAGTGAAGGAATCAAAGATGAACTTGAAATGGTGTAATATGACGTCCGAACAGACGAAATGCAGAGAACAATGACAAACAAGAAAAGGAGGGTGGCAGTGTGCCTGAATACTACTCAAAACGTTCTTGGTCTCGGGTTCAAACCTAGCCACCCCTTAAATTGTGAATAAAAATCTTCAGCAATGGTGGCCGAAGACTTCCGGCATAAGAAGTCACCCACGTTCTACCGAGGACTTTTTCAAGATATCGTAGACGCGGACAGAGGTTCATCAAAATGTCCTTGAGGTTTGAAACAGCCCCCAAATCAGCAATGATCAACGACATGAGGACGCACAACGCACAGGAAACCACTACACTAAAAACACGTAATGTGTACCCACAGGGCGTCTGTCTTGAAACTGAAAAAGCGTCATTATGCTCTCTCCAGTGGCAAAAAATTCCGGGCTAGTCCACCATTCGGATCTCCGGGAGGGCACCGACAAGGGGGAAATGACCACGAGAAAAAGATGGAATAATTAACGAAGGGATAATATTCTACAATTCGGGGCATGGAATGTCAGAAGTCTGAACGTAGAAGGAAAGCTAGAAAATCTGGAAGAGGAAATACAAAGCCTCGATCTAGATATTGTGGGGTTCACTAAAGTTGAAGGGAAAGAAGGGTTTCTGATCAGACGAATGTAGAGTAATATCAGCAACTGCAGAAAACGATATAATGAGAGTAGGATTCTTTGAGAATAGGAAGATAGCGCAGAGATTGAGTTACTGTTAACAGTCTAGTAATAGGGTTGTTCTAAATAGATTCGACAGCGTACCACCACTGACAACGATAGTTCAGGTACACATGCCAACGTCACAAGCAACAGATGAAGAGACAGAGTAAGTATATGAGGATAATGAACGGGTAATTCAGTACGTAAAGGGAAATAAACACCTAATAGTCGAGGGTGACTGGAACACGATTTTAGGAGAAGGAACAGAAGAAAGGATTACGGGAGAATACGTACTTGGCAGCAGGAATAAGAGAGGGGAAAGACTAGTTGAGTCCTGCAAGAAATTTCAGATGGTAATAGCGAATAATCTGTTCAACAACCATGAGAGGAGGAAGTATACTTGGGAAAGACAGAGACAGACGTGAAGATTCTAGCTGAATTACATCATGGTCACAAAGAGATTCCGAAATTAAATATTGGATTGTAAGGCGTTTCCAGATGCAGATGTAGAACTTGTTCACAATTAGTAATGATGAGGAGTAGACTGGGGTTTAAGAAAATCATCCTAAAGAATCAGTGCGGAAGGAAGTGGCACTGAGGAATGACGAGACGTGCTTGAAATTCGCTAAAGATGTGGACGCTAAGATAAGGAATACCAAAGTAGGCAGTTCAGTTGAAGAAGAGTGGACATCTATAAAAAGGGTATTCACAGACCAATATTCGTACAAGGACGACAACTCCGAAGAAATCTCGGCTAACAGAAGAAATACTTCAATTGATCGACGAATGAATGACGTACAACAATGTTTAGGGAAAGACAGGAGTAAATCCCTTAGTAACAAAACAAATAGGAAGTGCAGGGAAGTCAAGACTGAATGGCTGCAGGAAAAATGTGAAGAAATCTAAAAAGAAATAAGTGTAGGAAGGATTGGCTCAGCATATAGAAAATTCGAAACACCCTTCTTTGAAATTAAAGATAAGGGTGGAAACATTAAGAGTGCAATGGGAGTTCCTCTGTTAAACGCGGAAGAGAGAGGGGATATGAGGAAAGAGTACATTGAAGGCCTCTATGAGAGGGAGGACGTGTCTGATGACGTATTAAAAGAAGAAATAGGAGTCATCAGGGATGACATAGGAGATCCAGTACTCGAGTTAGAGTCTGAAAGATTTCTGAAAGACTAGAGATCAAATAAGGCGAAAGAGATAAATAACATTCCATCGGAATTTCTAAAATCATTGGAGGAAGTGCAAACCAAACGGCTATTCAAGTTGGTGTGTAGAATATGAGGCTGGCGACGTACCATCGGAGCTTGGGAAAAATATCGTCCACACAATTAAGAAGACAGCGAGGTTAGGAGAGTGCGAAAACTATCGCACAATCAGCTTAACAGCTCGTGCATCCATGCTGCTGACAAGAATAATATACAGAAGAATGGAAAAGAAACATGAGAATCATTTACATAGAGATCAGTTTGGCTTTAGGAAAGGTAGGTACCAAAAGGCAGTTCTTACGCCCTTGGTTATGGAATCAAGATTAAGACACGCTAATACCATTCGTCACCAAGAAAAAGCGTTCGAAGATGTAAAATGGTGCAAGATGTGTGAAATTCTGGGAAAAATAGCAGTAAGCTTTGGAGAGAGATGGGTAATATACAACATGTACAAGAACCAAATGGAAATAATAAGGATTAAAAAATGTGTAAGACAGGGATGCAGTCTTCCGCCCCTACTGTTCAACATATACATCGAAGAAGCAATGACAGAAATTAAAAAAAAAAAAAACAAATAGGTCAAAAGTGGGATAAAAATCAGGGTGAAAGGATTCGCTGGGATATGGATTGAGAGTAAACGGGAAAAAGACAAAAGTAATGAGGTGTAGCAGTAATGAGAATAGCGAGAAACTTAACATCAAAAGTGGAGAACGCGAAGTTGATGAAGTTAAGGAATTCTGCTGCCTTGAAAGCAAAGAGGGCATTTCCTGGCCAAGAGAAGTCTACTGCTACAGACAGAATTTTATTGAAGGCAACCGCAATCGAAATATTCGTTCTTCAGAAACAAACAGCTTTCAGCTGTATATATTTGTTGGTATCAAACATTGGCCTTAATCTGAGGAAGAAATTTCAGAGAGTCTATTTTATTTTTAATGCACAGCTTTGCATAGTAGTGCACCAGGGACAGTGGAAAAACCGTACAGAAGAGAACAGAAGCGTTTGAGATGACAAGAGGAAGGGAGAGGATGAGAAAGACACATGTTAAGGCATCAGGGAATAACCTCGATGATTCTATAGGGAACTGCAGAGAGTAAAAACTGTAGGGGAAAACAGAGATTTGAATATGTCCAACAAATAATTGAAGGCATTGAAAGGGATTGAAAGGAGAGGAATTCGTGGCGATCCGCATCAAACCAGTCAGAAGACTCATGACGCCAAAAAAAGTTTCTTAATTGCATTTGACATCTGGAATAGATCTGGCTTAAGGCTTTTGAGGCCAAAATGCAAAAACATTTCGTTTGTTTGCGACATTACAGCATAGAGATCACTAGTTCTTGATTATGGGGAATAGAATCATCTACCGTTATTTCTTAGATTTTCCGCTACACTTGATTACGCTGCTCAGTCTGTGTTCTATTAAATTATGGGGGGGTTGCGTTATGAAACGGCTTCACAACAGGCTAGAGTTGCTGAAAGCGTTATAAAGCCATAAATGGTCATTTCTACCAATTTATTTTCTGCTGTCATATTCTTAATCACGTTCGCCCTTCATGAGTGGAGAATCTCCTACAATTCTCAACTCTCCGACATGTGCTACAGACGTTCACTGTTATGTTGTCCACCTAGTTTCACAATTGATGGAAGGAGGTAATGGCTTTTCTCCAGATCGTAAGTTGTCGATCGCTTCTGTGTCGCTCAAACACTGGTGTACATTCCCACCACAAAATGGGACATCCATTGTGTAGGGAGATGTAACAACCAACTACGTCTTTGCAACTTCCCAGAAACGTTACTGGAGGTCCTGTATGTGTTCAGTCATCCGCGCCGAAATCAGCTCAATTTCTCACGATACGCGTCCAATCTCAGACAAGTCCCTTACAAAACACGTCGGCATGCTAGTAGAGGCGCATAGACCGCTCTTGCCGATAGCGGTTTATACCACCAGTTAAGCAATTTTCACACACAGCCAATTAATTCGCATCCAGTGAGATCATGTATTGTGTTCTAAATAACTTTAAAATAATAGCTGGTTCTATTCATATGGCGTCATTGACTAAGAACGAAAAAGTTTCTTACGCAAAGATACAATATTTTTCAACATTCGATCATTCGATCTCGCAGTTAGTTTTAGTCAGCGAAGTATAATCATTTGATGCGATGGGCCATCTGGTACCATTAACTGGATTATAACAACAAAATGGAGCCAGTTTCTCACGTCCAAACATGGCACTCAGTATTTGAAGCGACGCCGTTCACATTAGCTGTCGACTAAGGGAAATTTCAATGTTCCATGACCTCAAGCACTCTGCAAGAAAGCTTTGACTGTAATGATATCTACATCTACATTACACGCGAACTCCGCAAGCTATCATATGGTGCATGCCAGACGGTAGCTTGTACCAACACTAGTCATTCCCTTTCCTTTAGCATTCGCAAATAGAGCGAGGATAAAACGACTATCTACAGGGTGATCCGTTGATAGTTACCGGGCCAAATATCTCACGAAATAAGCACCAAACGAAAAAACTACAAAGAACGAAAGCTTGAAAGGGGGAAATCAAATGGCGCTATGGTTGGCCCGCTAGATGGCGCTGCCATAGGTCAAACGGATATCAACTGCGTTTTTCTAAACAGGAACACCCATTTTTATTACATATTCGTGTAGTACGTAAAGAAATATGAATGTTTTAGTTGGACCATTTTTTTCGCTCTGTGATAGATGGCGCTGTAATAGTAACAAACATATGGCTCACAATTTTAGACGATCAGTTGGTAACAGGTAGGTTTTTTAAATTAAAATACAGAACGTAGGTACGCTTGAACGTTTTATTTCGGTTGTTCCAATGTGATACATGTACCTTTGTGAACTTCTAATTTCTGAGAACGCATGCTGTTACAGCGTGGTTACCTGTAAATACCACATTAATGCAATAAATGCTCAAAATGATGTCGTCAACCTCAACGCATTTGGCAATACGTGTAACGACATTCCTCTCAACAGCGACTAGTTCGCCTTCCGTAATGTTCGCACATGCATTGACAATGCGCTGACGCATGATGTCAGACGTTGTCGGTGGATCACGATAGCAAATATCCTTCAATTTTCCCCACAGAAAGAAATCCGGGGACGTCAGATCCGCTGAACGTGCGGGTCTTGATATGGTGCTTCGACGATCAATCCACCTGGCATGAAATATGCTATTCAATACCGCTTCAACCGCACGCGAGCTATATTCGGGACATCCATCATGTTGGAAGTACATCGCCATTCTGTCATTCAGTGCAACATCTTGTAGTAACATCGGTAGAACATTACGTAGGAAATCAGCATACATTGCACCATTTAGATTGCCATCGATAAAATGGGGGCCAATTATCCTTCCTCCCATAATGCCGCACCATGCATTAAGCCGCCAAGGTCGCTGATGTTCCACTTGTCGCAGCCATCGTGTATTTTCCGTTGCCTAATAGTGCATATTATGCCGGTTTATATTACCGCTGTTGGTGAATGACGCTTCGTCGCTAAATAGAAGGCGTGCAAAAAATCTGTCATCGTCCCCTAATTTTTCTTGTGCCCAGTGGCAGAACTGTACACGACGTTCAAAGTCGTCGCCATGCAATTCCTGGTGCATAGAAATATGGTACGGGTGCAATCGATGTTGATGTAGCATTTTTAACACCGACGTTTTTGAGATTCCAGATTCTCGCGTAGTTTGCCTGCTACTGATGTGCAGATTAGCCGTGACAGCAGCTAAAACACCTACTTGGGCATCATCATTTGTTGCAACACGAATATGTAATAAAAACGGGTGTTCCTATTTAAAAAAAACCGCAGTTGATATCCGTTTGACCTATGGCAGCGGGGTGGCCAAGCGGTTAAAGGCGCTACAGTCTGTAACCGCGCGACGGCTACGGTCGCAGTTTCGAATCCTGCCTCGGGCATGGATGTGTGTGATGTCTCTAGGTTGGTTAGGTTTAAGTAGTTCTAAGTTCTAGGGGACTGATGACCTTAGAAGTTAAGTCCCATAGTGCTCAGAGCCAACCTATGGCAGCGCCATCTAGCGGGCCAACCATAGCGCCATTTGATTTCCCCCTTTCAAGCTAGACGAGTTTCGTTCTTTGTAGTTTTCTCGTTTGGTGCTTATTTCGTGAGATGTTTGGCCCGGTCGCTATCAATGGACCACCCTGTAAAAGCCTCCGTACGAGCCCTAATTTCTCTTTTGGTCGTAGTCCTTGCGTAAAATGTACGTTGGCGGCAGTATAATGGTTCTGCGATACGGCAATGACACGTAACTGATCAAACACATCCCCGGAGCCTGCTAACATCTTTTTAGTCACGGTTTCACTGATTACTTAATATTTTTGTGACTTAGCTTTGGGATTGTTAGCCGTCTGTCTATAGTTCCTGGTAATGGGCCAGCAACCCGAAAACTAGGTCGCAAAAGCAATAAATAATCAGTTAAATAGTGGCAAAAATGTGTAGTTATCCCAGTAATCATGTCACACAAACTACCCTTGAGAAAAGGGTACAGAAATCCTCCCCATAATAAATCGATGGATTTTGTGTTTTTGCTGTTTAATGATTTTTTTGCTATATTTTCGTGACCCTTTGAGAGATACGAATGAGGACTTAATATTTTTCTGCAGCTATAGTCCCATGAAAGAGATACAATATTAGAAAACAAAATAGAATTTACATTTTACAAAACATTAATAAAGAAAAAGCCTAGACCTCACGTAAAGAAAACGTAAACAGACATTCTGATAAGTTCATTTCATAAAATTCCTCAGACGCTGACAGTCAGCTATATAGGGCAAGAAAGCCACAGATTTTGGCATTTTTTTCCAATTAGGAAGGAAACAGGGAGTCAAGTTTAAAGCATAAGGGTGACGTGTACGACCTTCTCATTCTTATTCTTCTTTTCTTATCGAGTTATTTTTTCGATCAAAAAATGTTGTTGAGACCGTGAGGCAAAGGCCAATTGTACCATGATTTTTTGAAGGCATTCGTCATTCACTGTGTCAAAAGCTTTGTCAGCTTGTTCTAAATGTGCAAAAATGTAAACTAAAGTAGATGAGAAGGTAAAGACGATCCTATAATGTGCGGACACAGTATTAGTGGTGTGCTGCTTGATACAGTCACGTCTGTTAAATATAATGTAGGAAAGAGACATAAAATGGCGTGAATACCTTAGATTTGTAAGAATGCGGAGTCTCCTGGTGATAAAATTGAATATAAAATTCTCTGGTTTCCATCTGCATCAAGTGATTAAAATTACAGGAGCTTTCAAAGCACTCCTTGGCCATTTTCATACCACTTGACGAAAGTTAAGGAGTGCTCGATCGAAAGCTCGTACAATTTTAATCACTTGGCGCGGCTGGAAACCCGAGAACTTTGTATTCGGCACCTGAGGTTGGATGTAGAGACGGCCAATAGTCGACTTCTGTTTATTGGGAGAACTCTAGGAAAGTGCAGCTCATCTGTAAAGGAGAACGCGTACAGAATATTCGTGTGACCCATTCTTGAGTAATGCTGGAGTGTATGGTATATCTACCAGGTAGGAACAAAGAAAGACAGCACAGCAATTCAGAGATGTGTTGCAGAGGTGTTACCGGTAGGTTCGATAAATAAGCTAGTATTACGGAAGTAGCACGTTAAGGGGGGTAGACGTCAAACGGGCCGACTTGGAGCAGGAGAGGCACCACACGACATTTTAAGTTCCACTGTCTATATTTTTACAAGTAAATTCATAAAACTTTGTCAGCATGACCAGGAAGGATTCAGGATTCACACTCGTAGCAGCGGAAGTTCAAAAACATAACAAAATAATTTTTTTACACGTGAAATTTCATCATTTTTTCACTTACTATTGGCTGCATTTGTTGCTATAGATACACTTTTCTTCATAAATAAGAGACACTGTTCGATGAATTTTGCATAGCATACAAACCATGTCTACAGGTGTCTGAAACTTTAGAATCTATTTAATTTATGAAAAAATGAATGAGCTGTTATGTTTTAAACTTTATGTTTAGAAAAAAATCAAATTTAGTAGTTAATTATCTCAATTTTTACCACAGTTTTTAATAAAGTTGTAAATACTAGAGTTTCATACGCCTGTAAGTATGGTTTGCATGCTGTGCAAAATTCATCAAAGAATCTCTCTTACTCGTGAAGAAAAATGTACCTATAGCAACAAATGCAGCCAACAGTAGGCGAAACAATGATGAAATTTCACATGTAAAAAAAATTTGTTATGTTTTTGAACTTTCACTGCTATGAGTGTGAATCCCGAATCCTTCCTGGTCATGCTGACAAAGTTTTATGAATTTATTTGTAAAAGTATAGACAGTAGAAAATAAAATGTCCTGTGGTGCCTCTCCTGCTCCAAGTCGGCCCGTTTGACGTCCTACCCCCCTTAACTCAAATCGGAATCCCCGGAGAGAAGAAGACTTCCTTTTTGCGAAACGCGATTGAGGAGTTTAGAGGATCACCATTTGCAACAGATTACGCATATCCTACTGTCGCCAACATAAATCTCGCGTAAGGCTTACAAAGAAGAGCAGCGGAGGCGATGTACGAGTTGTCGTGGAGGAAGCCGTCGTGGCGGCAGAGAGGGCCGCCTTCGCAGCCGCCCTGGCTGTGGAGATGGAGGAGGCCATGAGGCAACTGCGTGCAGTCCTCGCCCCAATCCTACGTTCAGCAATAGGGAGGCAAACCACAGCGAACGCTCCTGCACCCACGCAGAAGAGCATCGCCAATAAGCAGAAGATTGAGTGGGTGCCTGCCCCAGCACCACCGCAGGAGAAGGGCGCCATGAAGACATCCGTCGCTCCAACGACAACGGCGGCTATGCCGAAAACCACGGGTCTGAAGCGTGCCAAGGCAGAAGAAAAAGAAGACAGCATTCATCGCCAAAGCGCGAGAGAACGGCCTGCAGCTCCCCGTAGAATCATCAGCGCAGTTCGTCGAGCAGGTAGCCCTGTTCGAGGGTCAACTGCAGCAGAACTGCGCTATGCAGTAAACAAGAGACGCCGCACAACAGCGAGCTGCCGCCGTTCAACTTGAACCGGGTGCTGCGCCAAGTCGCCAGCGGAAGGCTCACAGCAGCGCACTGGATTGCTCTCACATTTGGCTTTGACACAGTATCTACATCTACATCCATACTCCGCAAGCCACCTGACGGTGTGTGGCGGAGGGTACCTTGAGTACCTCTATCGGTTCTCCCTTCTATTCCAGTGTCGTATTGTTCGTGGAAACAAGGATTGTCGGTGTGCCTGTGTGTGGGCTCTAATCTCTCTGGTTTTATCCTCATGGTCTCTTTGAGAGATATACGTAGGAGGGAATAATCTACTGCTTGACTCCTCGGTGAAGGTATGTTCTCGAAACTTCAACAAAAGCCCGTACCGAGCTACTGAGCGTCTCTCTTGCAGCGTCTTCCGCTGGAGTTTATCCATCATCTCCGTAACGCTTTCGCGATTACTAAATGATCCTGTAACGAAGCGCACTGCTCTCCGTTGGATCTTCTCTATCTTTGCTATCAATTCTACCTGGTGCGGATCCCACACCGATGAGCAGTATTCAAGCAGTGGGCGAACAAGTGTACTGTAACCTACTTCCTTTGTTTTCGGACTGGATTTCCTTAGGATTCTTCCAATGAATCTCAGTCTGGCATCTGCTTTACCGTTATGGTCATTCCATTTTAAATCACTCCTAATGCCTACTCCCAGATAATTTATGGAATTACTGCTTGCAGTTGCTGACCTGCTATATTATACCTAAATGATAAAGGATCTTTCTTTCTATGTATTTGCAGCACATTACACTTGTCTACATTGAGACTCAATTTCCATTCCATAAACCATGCTTCAATTCGTTGCAGATCCTCCTGCATTTCAGTACAATTTTCCATTGTTACAACCTCTCGATATACCACAGCATCATCCGCAAAAAGCCTCAGTGAACTTCCGATGTTATCCACAAGGTCATTTGCATATATTATGAATAGCAACGGTCCTCCGACACTCCGCTGCGGCACACCTGAAATCATTCTTACTTCGGAAGACTTCTCTCCATTGAGAATGACATGCTGCGTTCTGTTATCTAGGAACTCTTCAATCCAATCACACAATTGCTCTGATAGTTCATATGCTCTTACTTTGTTCATTAAACTACTGTACAGGATTGTATCAAACGCCTTGCGGAAGTCAAGAAACATGGCATCTACCTGGGAACCCGTGTCTATGGCCCTCTGAGTCTCGTGGACGAATAACGCGAGCTGGGTTTCACACAATCGTCTTTTTCGAAACCCATGCTGATTCCTGCAGAGTTGATTTCTAGTCTCCAGAAAAGTCTTTATACTCGAACATAATACGTGTTCCAAAACTCTGCAACTGATCGACGTTAGAGATCTAGGTCTATAGTTCTGTGCATCTGTTCGACGTCCCTTCATGAAAACGGGGATGAACTGTGCCCTTTTCCAATCTTTTTGAACGCTACGCTTTTCTAGAGACGTACGGTACACCGCTGCAAGAAGGGGGGCAAGTTCCTTCGCGTACTCTGTGTAAAATCGAACTGGCATCCCATCAGGTCCAGCGGCCTTTCCTCTTTTGAGCGATCCTCTGTTTCAGTACCATTTTGGTCACAGAGTGTCTGGACATTTTGTTTTGATCCACCTTCCGCTTTGACGTAAGACCAAAATTTCTTAGGATTTTCTGCCAAGTCAGTACACAGAACTTCACTTACCGATGCGTGATATCCACTACTAACATAACCTACTCTTGCATGATCTGTGGCAGTCAACAAGAAATCCTCTTTCTTTTTTTATCTGAAAAAATGAATTTAGGATATCCTGTAACTGACACTTTCTGCAGAGACGATGTGGTGTTCGATAGAGGTTGTGTACATCTACACATCTACATCATACACCGCAAACCACCTAATGGTGTGTGACGGAGGGTACTTTTATACCACTAACTGAGACCTCCAACTCTGTTCCACTCGCGAATAGCGCATGAGAAGAATTATTATCGGTAACCCTCTGTTTCAGTACTAAATCTCTCCGTGATGCACAACACCTCTCTTGTAACACCTGTCAGTGGAGTTTGTTGAGCATCTCTGTAACGCTCTCGCACCGGCTTAACGATCCCGTGACGAAACGCGCCGCTTTTCTTTGGATCTTCGCTATCCCTTCTATCAGTGCTACCTGGTGGGATCCCAGATAGATGAACAAGCACCTTTCAAGCCGCTTCCTTTGTCCATGAGTTACATTTCCTTAAGCTTCTTCCTATGAGTCCGACTCTGGCATCTGCTTTTCCCACTGTTTATTTTATGTTGTCATTCCACTTAAGGCCGCTCCTGATAGTTACTCGTAGATATTTTACGGTAGATGCTGTTTCCAGTGGTTTGTCATCAAAAGTGTAGCTTTACATTAGTGGGTTTCCTCCCCTACGTAAGCGCAATATGTTACATTTACTTACTTTCAGGCTCAACTGCCAGAGCCTGCACCATCCATCAGTTATCTGAGGTCATTCTGCAAATCGTTACGATTTTCTGGCGTTGCTACTTTGTTATAGACTATCGCATCATCCGATGCTTTCTAATAGATCATTTAACTACACATATTTTAACAGTAACGGTTCTATCACACTTCCTTGGGGTACTCCGGAAATTGTCTTTACATCTGTCGATTTTGTTCCGTTAAGAGCGACGTGTTGTATTCTATCTGCAGAGAAGTTTTGAATCCGATCGCAAATCTGCTCCGATACTCTATAAGCTCTTTTTTTCCACTAAACTGCAGGGCGGGACAGGTCCAACGCCTTCCTAAAGTCGAGGAACATGGCATCAACCTGAGCGCCGTTGTCCACGGCCCTGTGGATCTCATGCATTAACAGAGCGAGCAGAGTTTCGCGGCATCCCTGCGGAACCGATGTTGATATTTATAGAGCAGATTTCATTCTCCAAAAACGTCATAATTCTTGAGCATGGAACATGTTCCAAAATTGTGCAACAGATTGACGTCAAGGACATAGGTCTGTAATTCTGTTCATTTGTCCTGCGGCCCTTCTTAAAAACGAAAATGGCCTGTGTCAGTCCCCAGGTCCCCTTGACTGATCAAGTGATTTACGATAAATTACTGCTAGAAGGGGAGCAAGATATTTCGCAAAATCTTTGTAGGCTCTTCTACGTATCTCATTTCCACTACCAAGCGGTTATAGCTGTTTTCCTATTCCGCGATCGGTTATGGCAATATCTGCCATTTCGACGTTCGTACGACTGTTGAAAGGAGGGATAGTGTTACGATCTTCCGCCGTGAAACGATTTCGGATGAACGAATTCAGTATTTCGGTCTTCTCTCTTATATCCACTGTTTCGGTGACAATATGGTCACTGAGGGAATGACTAGATGATTTTGACCCACTTACTGATTTTACATACGACAAAAACCTGCTAGGGTTTTCACTCAGATAGGTTAATAAAATTTTACTTTCAAACTCATTGAACGCTATCCTCATTGCTCTCCTTACGCTCATTTTTCGCTTCGCTCAGCTTTTATTTGTCAGCCAGGTCTTTCTAATCCCTTAAGACCTTACTCGCAATAGTCTAGAGCATGTTGGACGACGCCTTTGAATTTTTTTCCATTTGTTCTCGACTCCTTCGTCCTCATCGCCGAATATTTGACGCTGACAGCTCAGATACTCTGAAATTTGTATCGTGTCACTCTGGCTAAGAAAAAATATCTTCCTACCTTTCTTAATATTCTTTGTAAGACCCATTTTCATAGTCGCTATCGCAGCCTTACGATCGCTGATACCTCCCTCTTCTTTAACTGGTTTCATAAGTTCAGGTCTGCGTGCTGCAGGAGGTTTAAGACGTTACCCTCACTAGCGCGTTCTCTAAATATCTGCTCAAAAGCAATTTTAGGACAAGACATCGAGAACTACGTGACATGAATCCCTGTCTTCGGCACCAGTTTTGATAGCATGACACTCCCAATCTATACATGGCTAGTTGAGGTCACCCCTATTACAACGGCTTGATCAGAAAAATTATTAACGATGTTTTGCAAGTTCTGTCTGGTGCGCTCTACCATTAGAGCTCCTGGGCCGTGCATCTGATTACCACTTTTGGCCGATCTTTGATACTTAAGTTCACTCAGAGTAATTCACAATCGGAAACCGTAATAACCTCACAAGATTTTATGGTATTCTTTACTACAACAAACATGGGGCCACCATTGGCGACTAACCTGTCCTTACTATAAATATTCCAATCTGAAGTTAGGATTCACTTCACTCTAGTTGGAACCTTCCTATAGATTACAACCAATCAAGTGGATTTGACATCTAACGATAGGATTTTTTGATGGACCTTTCGCCAAACCCAGCTCTAGTCTGTCTGTGGGTGTACTGGTTGTATAGTGTCTGTTAAGTATCTGTTGTTCTTTTGTGTACTGAACTCCAACGCCCAATGGCTATTAGGTCCACATAAAGGTTGCCCCTCTTTTGAAAATTAGTAAGACTTACCTTTCTGGTTCTTCAGACACCAATACTTAAATAACACGATGAACATTACATTTAATAACTGAAATATTTTGATGGGAACGGTTAAGTTCCCTTTTACTGAATGAAAATCGAATCCTCCTAACAACATTAATTTTCGTCTGATTAGCAAGATATAAACTTATATTTGTGCATTCATATAGAAAATTGTCAAATTTCGTTGTGATGAACTCGTAATACCAAAGTAACACAAAATATGTAATCAATATGTGGCGCAACTGCCTTCTCGAAGACCTCGAGGCAAACTTACTTCCGATGATCCGAAAATAACTTAGTAATATTCGTTACGAGCAGAAGTGATACAGAGTGATATATTGATTTAATCAGACCCGAAAATATTTAGCTTAGTTTCATCTGCATAAGGCATTCATGCAAGGCCTTATCGTTGCTCACATCTATCATCTCACAACCTTGGTACTTCCTTTAACTGAACTTACGAAAGATGTCGGTTTGAAATAAAGACATAAGTTTGAACTAACTTTATTTTTCTATCTTAAGAAAACAAACGTTATACATAAACGAAACCGATTAGAGTTACATGAAACGTGTACTGCCCTGAGCATAGTCATACAAAGATCAGTTCATCAACATACATTTGAAAACCATGGAAGATGCATAATCTATCTGGTGAATGAAGTGCCAGCTTGCTAATCCTGGCACGGAATTAAATACTAGAATGAGATTTTCACTCTGCAGCGGAGTGTGCGATGGTATGAAACTTCCTGGCAGATTAAAACTGTGTGCCCGACCGAGACTCGAACTCGGTACCTTTGCCTTTCGCGGGCAAGTGCTCTACCATCTGAGCTACCGAAGCACGACTCACGCCCGGTCCTCACAGCTTTACTTCTGCCAGTATCTCGTCTCCTACCTTCCAAACTTTACAGAAGCTCTCCTGCGAACCTTGCAGAACCTGGCAGAAGTAAAGCTGTGAGGACCGGGCATGAGTCGTGCTTCGGTAGCTCAGATGGTAGAGCACTTGCCCGCGAAAGGCAAAGGTCCCGAGTTCGAGTCTCGGTCGGAATTAAATACTGTTCATACACAGAATGTAATCTGCTCCAGCGCTAATCACGAAACCATCCCGTCACAACATTCAGTGTCTGAGGCACATAAATCTCGACAAGCCAACATGGCTCGCCCCACATTTGACAATGGAAAAGTATTACCTTTTGATCGTGTATAGTTATATGGGACTAAAACACTTCACACATACAAATCATTGCTCCTTTCATATATACAGGTCTCTTTCTTTTCCTCAGTATGTATAAATAAATGCAGCCACTTTCAATGGCGCACCATTTGACATCATAAGAAAATCCACATTATCACTAGCACAACAAGGAATAGAATAGGAAGAAGACACAATTTTGTTATCCTTCTAAACTTGGAAATCAAACTTAACGTATGCGCGTAGTCGCTTCTCATTGGCTTACAAGGGGAGGGTGTGACGTGTGGGTCATCGATTTTGGTCAGGTTTTGCAAGGACTTCTATACTGAAGACAAAGAGACACATGTTTCGGCCTTTTGCTAGACACTCTCTAGTTTTCGAAAAACTAGAAGTTAATGACGGAAAATCATATTATCAATACTTTACATTGAAATATCGTGTGAAGCTAAACACTTTTATTAATATAATACTGGGTCCAAAGTTAATAATATTCGAGTTATTGAAGTTTTCCTGTTTTCATGCTGTAGCTTGGGTATGCTCATTGTGGGTATCTAGCGGAGCCAGATTGAAAGTTGAGCGGTCAAGGCAATAAACTACCAAACTGCTGGTCCATGTTGGATTATTGGTGGTGACTTTTTTCATTCTGTATTTTTTCCGGTATATCTGATAGTGTTTTGACAATGGGCATACCTTTCTTTCCTTAATAATCAAGTACATGTAATGTACTGACAGTTATTTTCATAGTGGTATATAACGCGCTACGTAGGACTTTCGTGGACGATGATAGCCGACCGGCACAGTGAAAGTGATATCACCGAAACGTACCTCTATTTTTCAGTCGCGTGACATTTACTTTTTCGAACAGGTAAAGAATTTCATCGCACAACTTCAAAATCATGCGACGTCATAGCAAGCAGCGAATTTCATGATGGTGCTTAACCAAATGTCCACGCCTGTCTTTCAAGATGTACTGTTATATCCTTGGTAAGCATCCAAATTAATATGTGACAGATCTACTTTTAGCAGTGTGAAATAGAAATGTTTTCCATGAACAATGTACCAGAAAACATGGCAATGCAGAGAGATTTCGTTCGTGTGTTGCACATGGTGAGAGAAATATTAATGTTTGCCTGTTTCCATTATAAGTTTCACCACACTGCGAGAACGCTCACGAATAGACGGTCACTTTGGATTACGCAACAATATACTTTGGATATATTTTTGCACCATGTATCACGATGAAAATAGCTATCAATACACTGTACATACTTATTTAATTATTAGCTGTCAATACACTGTACATACTTATTTAATTATTAATAACACTTCCGGACGTTTTACTTAAAAAAAAGACAGAAATGTATTCCGATTATCAGAACATTATCAGATATATCGAAAAAAATATCGAATGGAGGAAGAACCGAGCACGAAACAGCAGCCTAGACCGCTATTTATTTATTTATTTTATTTTTTTATTTTTTCGTGCAGCTGACTACCAGCCCTCTGACCGGTCACAATAATCTATCGTGCCGGCGAGCACTCGACCGTCGAACTCACTCTGCTAGACACATAGAATGATGAGTACCCTACCTACAGCACGAACACAAAAACGGTAAACACGAACAATATTAAATTTGGACCCTATGTTATATTAACAAAAAACGTATACATTTCGACGTTTTTTCGATGTACAGCATTGAAAATACTATTTTCCCTCGTCAGCTTCGACATCCATTTCTTTAAAAAACTAGGGAGTGTCTAGCAAACAACTGACACACGTCTTTTTATTTTCAACGTCAAACGTCCTTGCAAAGCAAACCCTCCACTTGTTAGCCTCACACACCCCAAAGAAGTACACCAGCTGCATCATACAGTAGACCACCTCTTCTTACCATGTGTATGAAGTCGTACGTTAACAGTTGTATGCAATGAAAGTGAAGTGTGAAGGCAAGAACAGAGAACAGTGTTTAAAGCAGCTAGTAACCGATTTACAAGCCAAAGCCTTTCTAAGTGGGAAAAAAACTTAATCAGTGACAGACCTGCAAGTGCGTTCACCATCACAAAGGCTGCCGAGGCGCTAGTCAATCTGCCTGGTGTTCGCAGTAGACAAGTTACGGGATTGTGGGTTCTCGGTCTGCTAATTGCTAGCAAACTGATGCTTCCGGAAATCGCTCTTTTTCTGCCATCAATTCGATAGCAGATTAATACAAAGATGTGAGATTTCATTTGTAATTTCGCTCTTACGAGTATTTATTTCAAGCATTTAACATTCGAATTATTTGTGGTACCGTATAGTTGCTTATACGCCGAAAATATCGGGTGCGATCGCTTCAACGTAAAAACAAGCTTTTTTTTGCGATATAGGAACGAGCGTCTATTTACGGAGAAGAAAATGCGTGTGGATGTGATTGTAAGAAATTACCTTAGGAAGATGATGTAAAAGTACGGTTGGAACATCCATTTAGCCTCTAAACCTTGAAAATTTTGGAAATCTCTTATAATAGTATCATATCAATCGACAATATCTTCAACTGGCGACAAACAGCGCTTCAGGCAGTCATATAGGTCATGATTGCGCAACATTTAGCTAATTGGTTTACTAGTTTATATTTGATTGGGTAACCTAAGGGTAGAGATAAAGACATTTAGACATGTATTATTGCTATATAGTGTATTATTTATTTATTTGTTGAAACAAATCTACATGTACCTTTGGCACTAAAATTAATACTAGTTTTCACAACGTTAGTATTATTACTATACACCGTATTATTTATTTATTTATTGAAACTAATCTACATGTACCTTTGGCACTAAAATTAATAATAGTTTTCGCAATGTTATAAACCAAAACAATATTTGCTACACTCTTGCGTGTTTAGTCGACAAGTAACACAAAACAAATGTTAGTGACAGCTACTTTTTCAAATTAGAATCGGTATTTGTGCTGCGGTTTCTGCATTGAGATACAGAACTAATAACGGTTCCATTGGAGCCTCATACTGAAAGTCGTAAGCAGCCGTTTGCTGCAACTACATTTCTTACAACGAAATAAAAACCACTGTGTTATGATAATCTTCAGACTTCAGACTCTGCGCTCACACACTGTATGTCATTAACTTCTTTCACGTTAACATAGGCTATGTTTACGAAATGGCCGACATCAGTGTTTCGTTTAGCCACCGTGCTGTACCTGAACTGCTTGTTAAAGAGGAAAAACGAGCAGCTGAGATCCGCCTCAGATGTCAATGAGCATATACAAGTATTGGTGTAGGGGTGCGGTCTCCGAATAATAATCGAAAGTTGATCGAGCATGCGGATGTGTGTGAGGGAACACTTGTGATGCGAGGGACAGAACACGAACCCCCCGATGTGGGGCTGTGTGTGTGTGTGTGTGTGTGTGTGTGTTTGTGTGTACAGAGTAGTTTGTACTGAGAAATAACTGTTAAGAAAACAAATCGATACAAGTGCGCCGTATCAAAGATACCTAGCACTGAAGTTAGGCAATCAGGATGTTGTGTGTGCAAATTAAAGCGACCTACCAGAGACACTGTCCCCAAAAGCCTTCTTCATTTGGTTTCCTAAAATCGAAAAAGACAATGATACAACAGTTAGACATGAGACGGTAGTGAGAATCTAACCCGCGCCAAAGGCCGAGCAGACTCTAGCTCTATCATCTACGCTTTGAAAACAACTGACAGTAATTGTACCTGGCGGGCCGCTTGAATCTGCGCGCGCTGTGGTCTGATTGGCTAACTTTAACGCTAATTAACTCGGAAACGGCACAACATATCGAATTATTTTGTTTTCACAATTATTTCTCTGCTCAACCTACCCTGCAACACCCTTACAAGCTTTTCTGGCTTTTTCTGACCAGGTCGACCTCGAGCACCTGTGACTGCCTGCAGGGTACACTGAGCGAGGGACGAGTTGAGGATACAGTTGCGTCACTGGCCATGAAACTGGAAAATTGCGACAGTAGCTCGGGAGTGCGGGAAGTGGTTCGTAGCCCAGACTAATGAAAATTTATTACCCCTATGGTCCCATGTTTATTGATGAAAGACGACAAGTTCCGTGAACTGTCATATGAACTTGTTTTTCAGAGATATTGGGATTAAGGAGACGATTTTTTGGCGTGTCATAAGACTGGCGAAGAAAACGGGCTCTGCTATTACCAGTCTGAAACAAAACGCCAGATTAGGGAATGGCACCGTTTGGAATCGTCATAAAAAAAGAAAAGCGAGGTAGTGTCTTCTGGGTTGCATTGTGGCCGATATGATCAGACCTCGACAGATCGGTACAATCGTCAGCTGCAAACGGACACTTTTACATCTCTGTAGTGTTCGGACCTTGACCACCGCGGCACAACGTATCGAATTTTTTTCTTCACAATTATTTCTCTGCGCAACCTACCCCGCAACATCCTTAGAAGCTTTTCAGACTGTTTATGACCAGGTCGTCCTCGAGCACCTGTGACTGCCTGCAGGGCACGGTGCAGTGCAGGAAGTGGTTCGTAGCTCAAATTAACGTAAACAAACTAGTGGGACAATAATCGTGCCACAGTGTGAAAGTTTTCCAAAGCTAGGTCCTTCCGAGTCGACACCTACCGTCTACCAGCTTTTCGGTCCCATGAACAACTGACTGCAAGGCAGACGCTACGAAATACCTGACATCCAGAAAGTAGTGTGACACTGTCTTCTGGCAGCCAGAATGGCCTCAGACACGAAGGATTTTAGAACTTACACAATAATTAGGAAAGTTTATGCAGAGAAATTGGGAAGGCATTAAAAAGTATCAGAAAAATCTGTCGATTATGCTCATGTACGTATTCTGTCCAAAAAATCATTGGATGGCTGATGACTTTCAGTATGAGCCGCGTAAAATCAGTGTGTGTGTGTGTGTGTGTGTGTGTGTGTGTGTGTGTGTGTGTGTGTGTACACAGCCAGTGTTGGTGCAAACTTGGATTCAGTGGAAGGCCTGAGAGAATGGAGCAGGCGGCGGGCGCCCTCACTGCAGGTTTGGAGGGTAGACCACCTCCTCGATGAGACCGTCGTCCGCCAGCCACACAGAGCCGGACTTCGCCTCCCGGATCACCCTCAGCAGCGCCTCAGCCATGAACTCGGGCCTGCAAACACGTCGACGACACCAGTTACACACAGCTGCTTCGCTCCTGCTTTCCATATTATTTTATTTGGTTCAAATGGCTCTGAGCACTATGGGACTTAACATCTATGGTCATCAGTCCCCTAGAACTTGTTGTTGTTGTTGTGGTCTTCAGTCCTGAGACTGGTTTGATGCAGCTCTCCATGCTACTCTATCCTGTGCAAGCTTTTTCATCTCCCAGTACCTACTGCAACCTACATCCTTCTGAATCTGCTTAGTGTATTCATCTCTTGGTCTCCCCCTACGATTTTTACCCTCCACGCTGCCCTCCAATACTAAATTGGTGATCCCTTGATGCCTCAGAACATGTCCTACCAACCGATCCCTTCTTCTGGTCAAGTTGTGCCACAAACTTCGCTTCTCCCCAATCCTATTCAATACTTCCTCATTAGTTATGTGATCTACCCATCTAATCTTCAGCATTCTTCTGTAGCACCACATTTCGAAAGCTTCTATTCTCTTCTTGTCCAAACTACTTATCGTCCATGTTTCACTTCCATACATGGCACTTCATACTTCATACTTCACTACTTCATCCCTCAAAGCTACCCATTCTTCTTCTACTGTATTTATTTCCCCCATTCCTGTCAATTGCTCCCTTACGCTCTCCCTGAATCTCTGTACAACCTCTGGTTCTGGATAAACTAAAAGAACCAGAGGTTGTACAGAGATTCAGGGAGAGCATAAGGGAGCAATTGACAGGAATGGGGGAAATAAATACAGTAGAAGAAGAATGGGTAGCTTTGAGGGATGAAGTAGTGAAGGCAGCAGAGGACTTGTCCCCTAGAACTTAGAACTACTTAAACCTAACTAACCTAAGGACAACACACACATCCATCCCCGAGGAAGGATTCGAACTTGCGACCTTAGCACGCGGTTCCAGACTGAAGCGCCTAGATACTTTCGGCCACAGCGGCCGGCTTTATTTTATTCAGGCAAACCGTATGATCATCACACTGCACAATGCAAAATTCAAACCACGCGAGACCTTGGCTACAGTAATCTAAGCTTTACCTATAACACCTGCTTGTTCGATCTGTGACTGATTGTCCACTTCTAAGATATAAACGAAAGCCACTCATCTACAAAAGCAAGACTATTTTGAGTCCTTAAGACTCATTATCAGGTGCTTAACATGCCATTTCACATATATTAGTACACAGCATTTCCAATTAGTCCTCTTTCACAGATACAGTTTAGTTTTAACTGATTCAGCCGAGGCTTCTTGGGAGACACTGTGTATTGTATAATGTAAACGAAATACTGCTCATATCAACGAAATTGTATCGGTCATTTCAGAGCTCAAAGAAAAACATGTTATCGAATAATTACGAAGATAGTCGTTTGAGAAGCCCCCGACCAGCATGCTGAACAGTCCTGAACAGGTGTGTTACGATATAAAGTTTGAAAGAGTTATGGAAAGCTGATCTTACATATATGAAGTAATATTCATGGGAAAATAAAGGTTTCAAACGTATCAATGTCCACTGATACACATTCCAGATTTGTTTGGACTTGTCTGTAAAAAGCAAAGATGGGAAAGGTAATTGTAGAGGCGATGGACTGAAAAAGAAGGGAGGATTAGAGTTTAGTGTCCCATTGACAGTAAGGACATTTGAGACAGAGCACAATGTGGTATTGAGGAAGGATGGGGAAGGAAATCGGCCATTCCCTTTCAATGGAATCATATCAGCATTTGCCTTAAGCGATTTGGAGAAATCATGGAAAACCTAAATCTGGATGGCCAAACGCGGATTAGAACACTTGTCCTCCTGCATGTGAGTTCTGAGTGGGTTTTATAATAAATATCTCAAGGTAGCATCGGAGTGATGTGACATACACCACGATTCAACATTTCCGCTTTTGAAGAAAGTACCGTGGAACATTTCAAAAGAATGATAGGAATCCATGTGCAGATGAGTTTCGATAATTTGTGTGTCTTACAAATAGACAGACATTCGTCCACGAATAAATTAGCCATACACCAAACAATAAATATGAACTAAATTGACATTCATTATACCGAGCTTCTAGATACTGTAAACAGTCATATCGAAATGCAGGATCCGTGCAAACAGAAATTTAATTTGAGATAATTTGATACGTATTTCAAAATATAGGACTGCATCCAAGAAGTCATGGCTGCCAGAGTGGTCAACACAGATAATTACAATATCCAAGGTGCAGCAGACAAATCTGAGAACATACATTCTAAAGGATAGCAGAGGCAATTAAACAGCAGGAATAACTACATACAAGCATCAAATCAGACATGTCTCTCAAGAGCATGTAACTAGACGTCTAGTGAACAAGGTGGTGGTCTGATGGTTTCTGTAGCTTCATCACACAACAATTGGGTCAATGTCAAAAACGTGGTATCTAACAAAGCTCGCAAACCCTCGAAGTGCGTCATACATGGTAGTTGATGTGAAGGTCGATGGCAACATGTCATGACCTCACACAAATGCAGGATGCTTTTCGATCGGTACCCCTGGGATTTGCAGTGGGATGATAGAGGCTAGCATGTGTGGGGTGGTTGTAGGAATCTGGAACATCCTATAATAATTAGTACTGGAATACTTTAGTAAATAACTTTTACTTAACTTGTCCTGCTACTGCACTCGAGTAACATAACTAATAACAACTCTCTTTCTTGAGCACAAATGACTCATTAACAAACATTAACTGGATTATACAACAAGCAAGATAACACAATTCTGGTATAACGTGCATAATACATGCGGGAACTAGAGGCTGCGAACCAAGTGAGCTGAAGGCTATTCTAATCTGACTTCGTTCACGACCTGTAGCTGACTTGGCCGGTGCAATCTGCAAGTCTGTACTTGCCACACGGTGGCACTGCAAGCGCCAGCGAGTCCAGGGAGGTTGCAAGTGCTGGACCGCTATCGATTATAGCAACCTCTAGCGTGGTGTCTAACGTTGACACCACAGTAGTGACAGTACTCTCGACAAACTACTTCTACAGTTACAGATTCCAATATATATAACTATTGCTGAAAAAATGGCAAGCTTTTGGTGATAAAGGAATTGATATATTCATTGAAGCGTACAGAGAACGCGGCATTGCATGTGCCACAAATAAAGATCAAGCTGTATGTCACGCTACAGATCCAATCTCAGCTGATAAAGGTAAGCAAATATGTGCAAGGAGAGATACTGATAACGGAAAACTTATTGTTGAATTTGCCATTGATAAAACAACACAAGACAAACTTAAACGTGGTGCTGAGATAAATTTCCGGTAGCTTAGAACGTTGATCATCATCCACTAGAAAGAGAGAGAAAGAGCGTTTAAAATCATGCATTCAATCATTATTGTTAGAAGCTAAACGTGGTCTGAAACAGAAAAGAATAAGATAAAAAGAAGAAGCCTTGTTAAAACGCCACAGGTCCCATAGATACCTCAAATGTGATTATCTGGAATTCTTCCATTCATAATTCCCGCAGTGGCAAGGTTTCCAGCTGTTGGGTCATTCACCTGGACGGCGAAAAATGCAAAAAGCCCTCAAGAACAGCTTGAGGAGACAAAAAAGACATAATGGGATGATGGGATATGTAGTTATTTGGAACTATACCGACGTGGATTGGGATTTTTCATTACTTCTGAGTGACAAAAAAACTCATCTAGCTATACTACCCAATAGATATCTTCCAAATAACGACGTGCTTAAATTTGTCAAGAAGGTCCTCATTCTAAGATTTATTTGAGTGTTTATATGAAAACTGTTGCTCCAAATCATGAGAATAACGAAGGAATGTCGAAATGTAAATTTGGATGTATTGGGAAGACCTGAACTCAGTGCTTCCCATATGTTAAAAACTGAAATAATGTCTACTACTTCGATTCATTTGACGACTTAAGCCACGTGAATAACTGAGTTATTACTGTACCAACAGCCACGTGTTCTGCAATTTCTTATGCTACCAGAACTTCAGTACATACATGGATTGACAAATATATCTCACGTTCCTCCTGATAGCTGCAAAAAGGAAGACGAAGAACCATATATAAGAAAACAATCAGCACACCTCCATTCACTAGTTGAGCTTTAGGTATGACGTCATACACTCTGAATTTAAAAGGGTAAACTTCAGTTCTAGGCACAAATTACTTTGCCCAATCTGATTTCAGCAAAGAAGTTGGGAGTGTCAGATTGACTCGTCTGGAGACATACAATAGCATTCTGAATATCAAATCAGCAAACTGTAAACTAGACAGTTGTGCAGACACTCTATGATGCATACAGTTTCGATGAATTAAACATATACACATCAAAAAAAGTTTTGCATCACCTCGGGTCCGAGAATTCCGGAACCTGTACAGAAAATTGGAATCAACATAAACATCATTTCCGCCCTTTTTACTGCTCATGAAAACCACATATTGCATGTTGTACCAACATACAGCGAGACCTTCAGAGGTGGTGGTCCAGATTCCTGTACACAGCGGTACCTCTAATATCCAGTAGCACGTCCTCTTGCATTGAAGCGTGCGTGTATTCGTCGTGGCATACTATCCACAAGTTCATCAAGGCACTGTTGGTCCAGATTGTCCCACTCCTCAACGGCGTAGATCCCTCAGAGTAGTTGGTGGGTCACGTCGTCCATAAACAGCCCTTTTCAATCTATCCCAAGCATGCTCGATAGGGTTCATGTCTAGAGAGCATGCTGGCCACTCTAGTCGAGCGATGTCGTTATCCTGAAGGAAGTCATTCACAAGATGTGCGCGATAGGGGCGCCAATTGTTGTCCACGAGGACGAATGCCTTGCCAATATGCTACCGATATGGATGCACTATCGGTCGGACGGTGGCATTCACGTATCGTACAGCCGTTATGGCGCCTTCCATGACTACCATTGGCGTACGTCGCCCCCACATAATGCCACACCAAAACAGCAGGGAACCTCCACCTTGCTGCTCTCGCTGGACAGTGTGTCTAAGGCATTCAGCCTGACCGGATTGCCTCTAAACACGTCTCCGACGTAATCCGTAGGTAGCGGTCACCCACTGAAGTAGTAAGCCTTGGCCGGCCTGAGCGAGGCATGTCATCGACAGTTCCTGTCTATCTGTATCTCCTCCATGTCCGAATCGCTTTGGTTCACTCCGAGACGCCTGGACACTTCCCTTGTTGAGTGCCCTTCCTGGCACAAAGTAACAATGCGGGCGCGATCGAACCACGGTATTTACCGTCTAGGCATGGTTGAACTACAGGCAACAGGAGCCATGTATTTCCTTCCTGGTGGAATGGCTGGAACTGATTGGCTGTCGGACCCCCTCCGTGTAATAGGCGCTGCTCATGCAAGGTTGTTTACATCTTTGGGCGGGTTTAGTGACATCTCTGAACAGTCAAAGGGACTGTGCCTGTGATAGAATATCCACAGCCAACGTCTTTCTTCAGGACTTCTGGGAACCGGGGTGATGCAAAACTTTTTTTGATTTGTGTAGATTCTACAAGGGTTCAAGATATATGCAAGTATCATTACACTTAAAACTGAAATAAGAACATCACAAGAGATAATAGACTTTGGACAGAAGAGTTCTATAGGACCCCTAGTAGAGATACTGCCGAATAACACGATTTGCATCAAATGCAATATTGCAACAAATGCATATCTCAATTATAAATTGATTCACACACTTTATGTATTCTGCCCGACAGTTGGTCCAGAATATAATTTCGTTGAGACACCAGTCAATGTCATCTACCTTCCAGTCACTGCTCATACATTAGACAGTCTCGAGTTGATTACTGTACACTAATATGGACATAATGCGGACTTCTATGATTAAGAAATCATAATATGTTTAGACTTGTAGCAGCAGAGGGTACAGTGTAAGTCTGATATACAAGAACCACTAGTGTACCGCCACACAGCGAAAATAAAATGTTCTAACACAGAATAACTACAGCCTCATTAAATCACAAAGCTTGAAGACATGTGATGATATCACTCAATATAATTACCCCAGTGGACTATGATGAAAGGATTATGTAACAAGAATATTTCTTGCACAGTCCTTTGCTTCAACAACATTTAATAACAAAGACGGAATAAGGATTCTCATTCAGCCCGAGGGTGCTTTAAAAATTCCAAGCAGCAGTTTCCTAAGCTTGGAAGGAACATTTGTTAAAACAGATGGGGCTCCCACAGTTGCATCATATCTTATACATAATGCCTTCAGATTCGTGTTTCGGGAAATAAGATATGAAGTGAATGGTACTGAAGTCAGTCATATGAGAAATGTAGGGATCACATTAACCCTTAAAACATATATTTCCACTTCTAATTCGGACCTGAATAGCTTAGGAAATCCAGGATGGAAAAAGCATCTTCCCATGTACACCACTTAGGCCACTAGTGGGATATTTTGAAGACATGAACGATGTTATCGTCAATGTGAAACGAGAATTCATCTTGGTGCAAAGTGCAACTTATAGCAGTGCTTACATTCAAACAATGCCTACATCCCAAGATATAAAGTTTGTGATTGGTAATGCTGTATTGAAAATTCTTCACATTTCAGTAATTTATGAGGAATGCTTAAGCCTTTTAAACATATTGGGTAGGGGAGTTCAATTACCTTTAATATCCATTTATGGGAACTGTTTGAATACCCCACACTACCGATTACCTCCTGATAAGTGTCGACTATTAAAACAGAAACCAGATAGAAATGCCTGAATTCATGACGCTCTGCAGCCTGTCAGGAAGACAAACATGAAATATGATTCAAGCAGATTCAACAATTGTAAACTAACAAATGCCGAAGTTTATTTTAATTCAGAGTTGCGCTCATATGATAATTTACAACAAGATAGAGTTATAACATAGCTTGCTGTTTGATATGTCTAAAAGATTTTTCTTTTCTTATATGATTGACTGAAAGAACAAGAATTTGGATACATGCTCAATCTATGGGAATTTAAGAAGTTAACACACATTCTTATAATAGATTGTGAACGAGAATGAATCTGTAAAACTGGGTCCCGTCAAAGTTTTTGTAGAACTCGAACATTCAGGAAACTTCACATCAAATACAGCAGGATATGTGTTACACTAAATGACCGTGTGTTAAATAGACATTGCTTACAGGAACTGTACAAAATCTCATATGAATGTGTACGTCTAGCAGCAGCTCCAAAGCGTTTAAATATGGTATCTCAAAGTGCAAACATTGGTATTGATACTCAAGGTTTCTACAGTGAATGTGGATAATTCATATTTAAGGATATAGGGTATGTCGACATAAAAGTTTTCTGGGTATGGAACCGCGCCATAATGTGTAAAACTACAGCAGCAGTAGTTCTATACATTAAGAAGCGGTACCATATCCAGAAAACTTTTATGTCGACAGACTCTGGCCGTGGAAGCCTACGTAATTACATTAGATATAGGGTATGTTGCATTCACAAATGTGAGACATGTTGTTACAAAAGTCTCCATAAACGTTGCGTCACAAAAACCGTTCAGAGATTTGAAGTGATGCAACATGTGGAGAACAGCCCTACGATTAACATGTAATTATCAACTGGAATGCTCTGGGATGACTTACGTGGATGTGATCACTGCGCTCAGAACCTTCGACCATGCAGGTACAATAATTGTGTACCATATGTAAAAGGTTCTAAGAAAGCTTTGTGGACGTGTAATATTCACAAATGCTCCACAACATGAACCTTGAGAATATCAACAGCTCACATATACATACCTCTTGCCACCTGTGTAACTGCAATTCGAGAACCAGAGGCTATGAATTGCATTCCGATAAGTAATAAATATGATTTGAGGTTTCTTTCCATGCATTACAGATGACGATGAAAATCAGCTGTTTCTGCTGAGGAAGGGGATAGCTGCTGAATGAGGCGCCTGTGACCTTATAAACAGAACATTTACTGGGTGTGAGAGCATGGGAATGGATGAGCCTGTAGGGTAAACGTCACTGCTCCATGAAGAATGTCTCCATAAGTAACAGTGCTGTTATTGTTGTTACTGCCTAAAAAAAATATGCATACACAACACTTATCTATTTTTATTTTTCAGGAATTTTGGATGATGAGTTGCTGCTGTGGCCTCTGTGACAAGAACCCAGGTCGGATGCCATTGTCTGTATCTGATTTATACTGGGCTTCAGAATTGGCATGCAGCAATTCATCTAGGGCTTCAGGTTCGGCACCCAGAAACTCATCACAGACGCCAGAGCCCACACCCAGGTCACTTTGAAATTTAGAACTGACACTCACCTCATTATCTAGAGGCGCTTGTTATAGTAATGCACCTCCATCGACCAACAGGGCGTCCTCACCTGCCCTAACAGTGACAACAGTTAAGTGCACCAGATATGTGATGGATAGAATTACCATTTACAGTGATTGGTACACTTAGAGATAAGTTCTTGCATCTCTGGATCCAGAATTCGGCTGGGTATCAAGATCCAGTCCTGCTTCTCAGAGCATTTCAATCTATTTGCAAATGAAAGATTTCCAAGATCCATGATGACTTATGATATCCTACCATAAAGTGTATTGCTACAATATATTGCAACTTTGCTGTCCCAAAGAATGGTATCGTTACAGTGTCCATATGCTAGTGTGGGCAGGTTGGTATGATATTGTGAGGTGCTCCAGTAGCGGAGTAGCATGAAAAATCCGTTAAAAATATGATACGTTACAAAGAAAGAAATCTTCCCACAAGAATATCTGGTTTCGCATAAAGACTCTTTGAAATTGTGTTACCTGATATATCCACATTCTCCAGTAAACTTCCCTATGATGCCATAATGGATGCAGAACATGAGCACCCAATGTGTGTGTCTCAGGAATTTACTATCTCCGACATAGTTGAATACGCAAGATTTACCTGGACACCGATGAGCACCTGCTTTCAGATGTGTTCAACAGTTTCAGAACAAATGCCTTACAACACACAGTTTGGATCTTACTTACAGTCACACTGTCGTCTGAGTTATCGCGACATGCAACGCACAAAATCAAATGTACCGAATTCAACCTTTTAACCAATGTCAACATATTGTTCCTCTTTGAGCGCAGGATTCGTGGGGGATTTTTTAGTGTATTCATAGACACACCAAGGTAAATAGCCCATTAGTGGGTGACTTGTTCAACATCACCATCCATCCTTTACTTTGACGTTAAAAATTTCAACCAATTGGAGGGTTTTGGTGGCTGATTCATGCTGAAATTGATGGAACGGATTTTTCAGATGTCTAGACGATTATGTTGTAGGATATGTCTTGAAGGTAGGCTTGGCTATCCTAATGATATACATGACAAGCGTAGTGATTTGCTGCTGCGTCCAGAGCATCTATTTCCGCGACGTGTTCCCATCTACAAGTTGATGACAAAGCTGGGTGACAAAATGTACATGGCAATGTCTCAGTTTGACTATGAAAGTGATTATAATCATTCATTTTATTCAGTTCAGCCAGACCCCCTGGTTGAAGTGATACATAGATTTAAACACTGGCAAAGGATAATCTGTATAGTGTGCATTTGTGAAATGTTTTTATAAATTAGTGAACAACACGATTTTTGGCAAAATAATGAAGATAATTCGAAAACACCACGGCATTAAATTAGTCAGCTATTGGGACAGAGGAAGAGGTGAGCGAAATAATGAATCGCCTTAATACCTAAGCCAAGTTTTTAATGGGCTACAAGCTTCCACAAAAAATTTGTGGCTCTGGAGATGGGAAAGGTTGCGATACAATTCACGAAACATGTTTGTGTTGGAAAGTGTGTACTGGACCTATCAAAGTTCCACATTTACTGTTTTCATTGTGAGTTTGCAAAAACTCATTCTGAAGACGCAAAGCTGCTTTATATGGAACATGTACCTTCATTTACTTGGTGAAGGACTTCCATCCATATGAGGTGATACGGTGCCATCCTGACACAATCTCAAAGAACTGCATTCTTAAGTGGCACAAGTTAGCTATCTCCCAAAAGGTAGTAGATGCAGAATGCAAATTCTGCCATTTTAAGTGGATTATTTCTGATATCTTGAATTTATCAAGTTGCGCAAGTGGGTTAGGTTTGTCAGGAATACGAGAACTCTGCATGGGAGGAGAAAGAGGAGGAGTGGGAAGAGGGTAACCTTGAGGGGAAGGGTTGACGTTGGGAAGGTGGGAGAAGGAAAGGGGATGACGCTGATGGTGAGAGCATGGCGAAAAATCATTTGTTGTGCTCAAATTTTCTTTCATCCATTCTTGCAGGCTGACCCCCGACCTCCCTCAAAAGGAGGCGAGAGCAACGGGCAAGTGCGGCTGTGCGACCGGACTGGATGGCTACTTACTTGCAGATGGGGATGCTCTTGAGAATTTGGTCGATGTACGGTTTGAGGTAGGGATGCTGGTAGTTGAAGGCCGAGTTGTGTGTGAGCGGCGTGTCGGCAGCACCAGGGCACAGCGCCACCACAGACACTCCTGTGTTCTCCAAGTGCATCACGGCCTGCAACACCACACTCTGCTCTACATCTCGCATATCACCACTGCATGCAGTCTGGCAGTGGAGGGGTGCTATCATCCTGCCTTCACTCAAAGTCATTCAATAAACTGGGTGAATGATGAACTGGGAAAGTAGGAGAGGAAGGGAGTGTGTGGGAAACAGGAGAAGGGGTAGGAAGAGAAGGCCTGAGGGAGAAGTCTCCAGCGTATTACTGGGAACTGCAGGAGGCAAAAGTTATAGGGGAATCCAAAACAACAAATCATTGGATGTGCATGCCACTCTGAGATGAAAAAATTTGATCAGAAGATGAAGCCATAGCAGGCCATATCAAAACAGTCAGAAGTCTGATGAGTAAGAAAAACAAAATATTCGTAATGTATACATAGAATGCGCACAGAAAAAAACATTTTCAGTACTTGGTGTGTTGTGTAAGATGGGAAACTGGTCAATTTTAGAGGGTAAATCCTGGTCGGTAATGCGTAGTTTGGACACTGTGTGGGTTGACCTTTCTGAATGCTGGTGTCAAAGCTTCTTTGGACTGTGTGTGGAATCCCAGTTGTAATGCACTCCCAAACGTTTACCGTGTTCCACAGGATGGTAATTTGATAATTTTCCGAGGTGGCACTTGTCTCCAGAGTGTAACAGTTTGCATCGTGCGATGTCATCATTGGAAAACGGTGACTAGTGTCCATTCCACGTATTGCTAAGTAACTCAACGAGTGCAAAACAATCTGCAGTACATTTACATCTGATCATAGGCTCTAAATTTATACCATGAACTTGATTCCAAGAGGAAAAGAAAGAGCAATTGGGTAGACGTCATACTGTCGCGCCAATTCTTACTACAGCAAGAAATAAGAAATTGAAGGGTTGGTAAAGTGAGAGAGAGAGAGAGAGAGAGAGAGAGAGAGAGGAAGAAAAAAATGCCAACTAACTGACAGTGTCAGGAATGAAAGCAATGGCTACGTGGAACTAAAGAGGAAGCACAAGACTCGGGGAGGGGCGAAATACAATGCCTAGGTCTGTCGCAAAGTGGAACAACTACCCACCAAGAAACTTCCTGGCAGATTAAATCTGTGTGCCAGGACTTAAATCCAACCCACAATCATTGGCTTTCGCAGGCAACTGCTCTGCCGACTGAGCTACTGAAGCACGGCTTGCGACCAATTCTCATAATTTTAGTTCAGCCATTGCGTCTCTCCCTTGCAGAGTGAAAATTCATTCTGCAGCTGCTGATGACCACTGTTTGTAAAGTGTAAGGAACGCAGCGAAATAGTCCTTTCAATAAGTTCTTGCTCTGATGTCATCGTCCCCACAGAAGACAGCTAAGAGGTGTAGAATCTGATAACCGTGGTGGTCGTGGAATAGGTGTCACGCCCCCTCTCCCCCTCCCCCCTCCCCCCACAACCACTCCGTCAATATGCGGTTCCGTACAATCGTATCAAGACAGTTGGAGGTCGATCATTTTGCAGCCACATTACCTGCCGAATAACCAGTGGCATCTCATCACATATGGTAGGAATAACGCTTCTGAAAAAGAAGTAGTTCTGTCTTGTTAGTCTGGTTGACTTGAGACATGACCCAGTGACCTCATCACAGACTGTCCTAGCTGAAACGTACCTACTCATCTGAAGCAATAACACGGACTTGTCAGACCACCGTTACTTCGCAGCACGGTTGTTCGTTGGCCCCTATACAGGGCGTTACAAAAAGGTACGGCCAAACTTTCAGGAAACATTCCTCACACACAAAGAAAGAAAATATCTTATGTGGACATGTGTCTGGAAACGCTTACTTTCCATGTTAGAGCTCATTTTATGACTTCTCTTCAAATCACATTAATCATGAAATGGAAACACACAGCAACAGAACGTACCAGCGTGACTTCAAACGCTTTGTTACAGGAAATGTTCGAAATGACCTCCGTTAGCGAGGATACATGCATCAACCCTCCGTAGTATGGGATCCCTGATGCGCTGATGCAGCCCTGGAGAATGGCGTATTGTATCACAGCCGTCCACAATACGAGCACGAAGAGCCTCTAGATTTAGTACCGGGGTTGCGTAGACAAGAGCTTTCAAATGCCCCCATAAATGAACGTCAAGAGGGTTGAGGTCAGGAGCGCAGAGGCCATGGAATTGGTCCGCCTCTACCAATCCACCGGTCACCGAATCTGTTGTTGAGAAGCGTACGAACACTTCGACTGAAATGTGCAGAAGCTCCATCGTGCATGAACCACATGTTGTGTCGTACTTGTAAAGGCACATATTCTAGCAGCACAGGTAGAGTATCCCGTATGAAATCATGATAACGTGCTCCATTGAGCGCAGGTGGAAGAACATGGGGCCCAATCAAGACATCACCAACAATGCCTGCCCAAACGTTCACAGAAAATCTGTGTGGATTCTCGTCAGCCCACACATGTTGATTGTGAAAATTTACAACTTGATCACGTTGGAATGAAGCCTCATCTGCAAAGAGAACATTTGCACTGAAATGAGGATTGACACATTGTTGGATGAACCATTCGCAGAAGTGTGCCCGTGGAGGCCAATCAGCTGCTGATAGTGCCTGCACACGCTGTACATGGTACGGAAACAACTGGTTCTCCCGTAGCACTCTCCATACAGTGACGTGGTCAACGTTACCTTGTACAGCAGCAACTTCTCTGACGCTGACATTAGGGTTATCGTCAACTGCACGAAGAATTGCCTCGTCCATTGCAGGTGTCCTCGTCGTTCTAGGTCTTCTCCAGTCGCGAGTCATAGGCTGGAATGTTCCGTGCTCCCTAAGACGCCGATCAATTGCTTCGAACGTCTTCCTGTCGGGACACCTTCGTTCTGGAAATCTGTCTCGATATAAACGTACCGCGCCACGGCTATTGCCCCGTGCTAATCCATACATCAAATGGGCATCTGCCAACTCCGCATTTGTAAACATTGCACTGACTGCAAAACCACGTTCGTGATGAACACTAACCTGTTGATGCTACGTACTGATGTGCTTGATGCTAGTACTGTAGAGCAATGAGTCGCATGTCAACACAAGCACCGAAATCAACATTACTTTCCTTCAATTGGGCCAACTGGCGGTGAATCGAGGAAGTACAGTACATACTGTACTAAAATGAGCTCTAACATGGAAAGTAAGCGTTTCCGGACACATGTCCACATTACATCGTTTCTCTATTTGTGTGTGAGGAATGTTTCCTGAAAGTTTGGCCGTACCTTTTTGTAACACCCTGTGTACTTGCAACAATTCGGTCACCAAGTATCAAACAACCACGCGTTATAGTGAATGCACAGCTGGGGAGAGTAATGAACGATAAGTTGTTCCTTAATTAATAAAGCGTCTGTGCTTTACTTATGCTAATTGTGTACTCTGGTTTCTCTTCTCAGCTCGTACATAACAGATTTCGTCTACCCAGATGTGAGAGTAGAGCGAGTTTACACACTTTCTCAGAATGCGACGTCGGTGAATAAAGCCAAAATCAGGAATTGTGGCCAGTGTGTGCAGTGTTGTATGTTGTTGTTGTTGTTGTTGTGCTCTTCAGTCCAGAGACTGGTTTGATGCAGCTCTCCATGCTACTCCACCCTGTGTAAGCTTCTTCATCTCCCAGTACCTACTGCAACCTACATCCTTCTGAATCTGCTTAGTGTATTCATCTCTTGGTCTCCCTCTACGATTTTTACCCTCCACGCTGCCCTCCAATACTAAATTGGTGATCCCTTGATGCATCAGAATATGTCCTACCAACTGATCCCTTCTCCTAGTCCAGTTGTGCCACAAATATCTCTTTTCCCCAATTCTTTTCAGTACTTTCGCATTAGTTATGTGATCTACCCATCTAATATTCAGCATTCTTCCGTAGCACCACATTTCAAAAGCTTCTATTCTCTTCTTGTCTAAACTATTTATCGTCCACGTTTCACTTCCATACATGGCTACACTCCATACAAATACTTTCAGAAACGACTTCCTTACACTTAAATCAATACTCGATGTTAACAAATTTCTCTTCTTCAGAAACGCTTTCCTTGCCATTGCCAGTCTACATTTTATATTCTCTCTACTTCGACCATCATGAGTTATTTTGCTCCCCAAATACCAAACTCCTTTACTACTTTAAGTGTCTCATTTCCTAATCTAATACCCTCAGCATCACCCGATTTAATTCGATTACATTCCATTATCCTCGTTTCGCTTTTGTTGATGTTCATCTTATATCCTCCTTTCAAGACACTGTGCATTCCGTTCAGCTGCTTTTCTAGGTCCTTAGCTAAAAAAAAAAAAAAAGTAAATGTCGTGTGACTAGGGCCTCCGTCGGGTAGACCCTTCGCCGCGTGCAAGTCTTTCGATTTGACGCCACTTCGGCGACTTGCGTGTCAATGGGGATGAAATGCTGATGATTAGAACAAAACACAACACCCAGTTCCTGAGCGGGTCGTTAGGATTGACATTCTGTCGCGCTGACCACTCACCAACCGGGATGGACTGGTCCTTTGTTGTCTCTGACAGAATTACAATGTCATCGGCGAACCTCAAAGTTTTATTTTTTCTGCATGGATTCCTACTCCGAATTTTTCTTTTGTTTCCTTTACTGCTTGGTCGATATACAGATTTAATAACATCGGTGATAGGCTACAACGCTGTCTCACTCCTTTCCCAACCACTGCTTCCCTTTCATGCCCGTCGACCCTTATAACTGCCATCTGGTTTCTGTACAAATTTTAAATAGCCTTTCGCTCCCTGTATTTTACCCATGCCACTTTCAGAATTTGAAAGAGAGTATTCCAGTCAACATTGTCAAAAGCTTTCTCTAAGTCTACAAATACTAGACACATAGGGTTGCCTTTCCTTAATCTGTTTTCTAAGATAAGTCGTAGTGTTGTATGAAGGGCGTTGAATAAGTAATTCAACACTTTTTTTTTTTTTTTTGAGGCAGGATGGTTTTAAGAGGGATTCCAGTACACCATATTATTTACCGCTCATTTAGCTACAAAACTCTATTTTTCAACATAATCTCCGTTTAATGCGACGGCCTTACGCAACCATACTGGGATGGCCTTTATACTGGCAAGGAACCACTCTACTGGTCGACGTCGAAGCCAACATCTTGCTTTATCAATGACCTCAACGTCACGCACGTACTGCTTCCCGCAGAGTGCATTCTTCATTGGACTAAATAGATGAAAGTCGCAAGGTGCGACACCGGGGCTGTAGAGTGGATGAGGAAGAACAGTCCACTGGCGTTTTGTGAGCTCCTCTCGGTTGCACAGACTTGTGTGAAACCTTGCAAGGCCGTGGAGAAGGAGAAGTTCGTGTGCATTATTGTGGCGACTAACATGCTCAGGTCGTTTCTACAGTTTGCTGAGGGTAGCCCAGTATACTTGAGAGTTGATCGTGACACCATGAGGGAGGGCATCGAACAGAATAACTCCTTCAGAGGCACACAAGATAGTCGCGCGACTTTACCGGCCGAGGGTGTCACTTTGAAGTTTTTCTTCGGTGGAGAATTGCTGTTTTGTTTCGATTCGAAGTGGTGAGGCCGTGTTTCATAGCCTGTGACGATGTTGGACAAAAAATTTCCACGATGAGCCTCGTAACGTGCAAGCAATTCCTCGCAGATGCCCCTTCGTTGCTCTTTATGGTCTGTTAGACGACGAGGAACCGGCAGGCACAAACCTTTGAGTATCCCAACCGGCGGACGAGTGTGTCAACTCTACGACAAGAGATGTATAGTTGTGCAGCGAGGTGTTCGATTGTGATCCGTCGATCACCTCTAAAGAGAGTGTCCGCACGTTCCAATGTTGCAGCAGTCACAGTTACTTGCGGCCGGCTGGCACACGGGAATCGAACAGGTTTTCGCGACTTTAATGCGATGGCAGACGTCCCACCCAACGGCTCACCGTGCTTTCGTTCACTGCCAGCTCTCCTTAGACATTCTGCAAGCGCCTACAAATATCTGCAGTGCTCTGGTTTTCCCACCAAAAAACTCAGTGACAGCTTGGAACGCACCACCGAACAGACGTAGTTTTGAAGGCTACGTGTAGAGCCGCCAGCTATCGAAACTTCACGAAACTATAGGGGCTGAAGCGAGAATATTCTACGATGTCCAACAACAAATTCCGCGTTTTTTTTAACCTGAACTGGCAGAGAAGAAAAATGTGTTGGGTTACTTATGCAATGCCCCTCGTACATAGCATTCTCTTTGTGGCTAGGCGCCCGCTGATATGGCCCGAACTTCCTGCAGATGGCACACATGTAGCTGCTGCTCACGGACAACGGCCAAAACGTCAGCTTGGCACGTGCTCAACGCTCGTGCCAAATTGCAGCTGCTAGTGGGCGGCTCGTCTCCCAAGTGCCTCTTCAGAGACAAGCGTTTGAACCGAGAGTGAATATCTGGAGTCCAGTTTGGACAGCTCGTAATACTGGACAGAATAGCAGGGTAATTGGTTCAGTGTTAAGAATACATAAAATACGTACAGTAGATTTCTGATTTCCACTCACTACTGCTATGCAGGGAAATTTAACAAGCTCAACAGCGTACACTATGCTGTGCGAACACGTTATGATTTTGGAAAGTTCTGGGTGGAAAATATATTATCCTACTTTGCAGTCTCTCTTAGTCTGCTCTCAATTGGTGTAAAAGTCGAAAAATGTTGAATAATTGTTTGGGATGCAGTTCCACGCACAGTCACGTTGCAGCTCTGCCTTAGCGATGCTTACAAATCACTGAACCTGTTCATGCTAGAGTGCTGTTCAAGTGTCCGATAGCATTACCAAATAAAGATTAACAGGGCATATTGAAGATATCAAATAAGGGGATAACGAATGCTCATAGGTTCTTTGACGCACGGGAGTATATCATGGAGAAGCCTGAAAACCTGAAATGGCAAACGGTTGAAGATAGAAGCAAACAGTTCCGCGAAAACCTGCTTACAAAGATTCAGCTTTAAGTGAGAAATTTAGGATTATGTTAGTACACTCGCTAAGGGTCGCGAAGATAAAGTTATTCTAATTATTAGACGGAGGTGCTTAAGAAGTCATGCTTTCTTAAGTCGTCCTTGTTGCACTGTGGTTAACAAACTATACATGACAATAAAAGATAAGTAAACACAATTAACTTTGTCAGTTACTTTTTATATACCCCCACGACGCGTTTCGAGGGCTTACACCCTCATTTTGAGATATATCAGTGGATTACATTAGTTTTTGTCTTCCGGATGTAGTGATTTGTTTGTTCTGAGTTTCATTTGCCACAAATAAGGTGAAATATGGCACTAGGATTACATATTTTAAACAATAATAAAGCTATTTACAGCATATTCCATATCAAAACTAGCCCTGTGGTTCTTCATAAATATTCTTTTTCATTTTTAAATACCACACAAACACTACCTAATAACGTGTAAAGAATACAAATATTGTATAGACGTAGAGAAACAATATCTTGTAAGTCAGAGAGCATTCATTACTAGCTTATATTGCGAATCAAAGATAGAGGTAACAAAAATATAATTGCTTGATTATTTACAACCGTTTTTGTTACGAATATTATTATTACAAGAAATAAAAATATGAAAAATAAAAAACTTACAAACCCAATTTCAGCACATTTATTCGTTATATTTCAGTTTGGTGGTTTGGGAATTGTTTTACGATCTAGACCATTCAAAACTAGAGAGTAGCGAAAGTTATGGTGCACAGTGTATTTCATTTGAGAAACTCGTAAAGAAATTCATTCTCACTACCTCAGCTTTGTCATTGGGTGTGTTCTACCCATGTTTTGTATTGTCAATAAAAATTTCAAGTTCTTCATAGAGGTTGAGTTTTTGGCATTTGTTTAGTCTGTGAATTATTATCAGATTATTACCTGTGTTGTCAAAAGCATGTCCTGTTTCGTTGTCTGTAGCCGTGGCAGATTTATTGGGGATGTTATACTTAAGTGCATCTATATTTCTCTTAAAACTACACTGCGCAACAGCATTAAAGAATTACTTTTTCGAAACCTCCTAACTGTCTCTCATTTCGACGCACAAATTCGAAATTTGGCTCAAAGGTGCATAGAACCTTCCTCTACAATGGAGCAAAGATGTGGCACTCTGCAACGGCAACCTTGGGATCGACGACACTAAAAGCAGCAAAGTGTCGTCACTTGCGAAAGAAAGGCCTCAGCTCAGAAGTTCAGTCACGTGTAAAGTGGATTAATGACGTCACATTGGCACCAGATTTCACCACTATTCTTCCCAACGTCACCATGTACGTGTCACACAATGGAAAGGTCATCACAGGTCCTCATACGCACATTTCACCCATTCTTCTGACATCTCCGCAGTGGAGGTCAGAACCGCGACTTTCAGCGTTGAAAACATGCGTTTTTCATATGGGTCGGCGAGGAAAACATTTCAGACACACCACCGCTCAGAATCCAAACGAATTGGCCTCAGGGAGTACAGTAAATGGAGTCAATGGAACCACCCGTTTCCTTGGGACGTTAATTCGCACACGTTTAGTGGTCGAAAACGAGAGTTCACAACGCGATGAGCAACAAGAAGACATTCTTGACAACCTTTGACACTGTTGTCACATCCTGTGCGATTCAACAATTCTTGACGGGCATCACGGGACTGCGGACGTGATCTTGCCCCTTTGGTGTGCAGTATGACCGCCATTTTTGCCCTGGTGTACAGACGGACATAGTTACGTTACAACCCACCATGTTTACAGTTCGGAGTCCTCTGGCGGCAGAGGGTTGCAAATTGAGTTAACGATTCGGGAAAGTCAACCGAGTAATATTCATGACATGTGATACCTGAAACGACATTGAAACAAAAAATGGAGGCATTAATTTTGAACAGGCCCTCGTATATAATTATTTGTTTTGTAAATAAAACTGCCTTTTCCTGCTGCTAATTACTTTATTTATCCCATATGCGTTTCGCCTTCTCCTGTTGTAAGGCGTCATCAGTGGAATCTATAACGATACAGTTTTGTTAGTTATAGATTATCAAACTTAGCGATTTTTTTGTAAAAAAATAATTACTGACGATTAATCGTAAGAAATTATTTTTTTACAAAAAAATCGCGAAGTGAACTGTTTGATAATCTATAACTAACAAAACTGTATAGTAATAGATCCCACTGATGATGTCTTAGAACAGGAGAAGGCGAAACGCATATGGGATAAATAAAGTAACTAGCAGCAGGAAAAGGCAGTTTTATTTACAAAACAAATATTTATATGCTTGCTGCGGAGGATGGCCACACAAACAATCCTGATGTATAAGTTTTTAATACAGCCCTGTTCTTTGTTCTGTTAAAGCCTCAAAAATAGCCTGGTGATTGATCGAATCGAAAGCCTTTTCAGAATTTATAAATACAAGTCAAAGAGATAGATGGTATTAATTTGTTCTGCTAATTCTTTTGTGCTTAGTAAGGATCTGGTCAAATATATTAAATCGTCTACGAAACCCAGCTTGCTCTGTGGCCTGAACCAGGTCAAGTGTGGCGCTCTTTCTGGTACTCAAAATTCTAGTGAAAACTTTGTACAGAGCGGACATGATACTGCTGGACGATAAATCTTTATATCTTTAATATAACCTTTCTTATGTACTAGAACTTTGGTTTTATTACCATCTCTTGGTAATGTTTCAGTGTGCAAATAGCTTGAAAATACTTTACTTGAATGCTTTATAGATTCCTCACCCATCAGCCTTAAATAGCCAGTTGACTGCAGCGATCTTCCGCAGGTCTTTGTCCCATCGGTCTGGGGTTCTTCCTCGTGGTGTGCCCCTGTCTCTTGGACTCCATTCCAGCACTGCCACTATCCATAGGTCGTCATTTCTCTGGCAACTGGGGCGGCCCATTTCCATTTCATAGTCGCCGTTCTCTACAGGATGTTCTTCACATCAGTAAGTGATCTGATTTCGTCTGCTCTCTTTGGTCTTGTATATTCATGAAGTGCCCTGGTCTCACAGTCGTTGATCAAAAGTATCCGGACACCCCTATATAAAGTGGAATTGACCACTAGATGTCATGAGAGGTGGAGCCACCAGTGTAGGAGGCGGGAGGAGTTGTGTTGTCACTAGAAGTGCAGTGACAGCAGAACCGGTCGATCATGAGAGCTCAGTGGCTTGGAACATGGACTAGTCATTGGATATCACCACACTAACAAAAACATCAGGACTTTTAAACTCTTCTAAAGCTTCCCCAGTGAAGTTAGTAGTGGTTCGTAAAAGACGTTCTGAATTGTCTTTCAAACAGCTCGTTTGAAGAAGCAAGTTCACTGGAACATTTTTTCAACACAGAGTTGAGGCTTGCAGGTAACGAAAGACTAAGCCTTGTGGAACTAAAAAAATAACTTAATTATGAAATAAAAATAACAGTAACAGAGAAGTCTATTTGTTTTAAAGTGGACATATTTACTAATCTGTGAAATAAAATCTGCTGATGGGGAACTCTGAGTGCCGTTTTGCTTCGCCCTGTGCTCTGTGGGCCTTACGTGCTCAGGTCCTCCTCTGTGTGTAGTGCCATTCGTCTGCTCCAGTCTGGCCCTCTGTTGTTAGATGGTGGCCCTACTTAGAACAAACGAATTTGAAATGTAAAGTCGAGTTCACATCTAGCTGGACTCACATTTCACCCAGGACCCACGATTAGGAAATATGGTACGTGAGTTATGGGACTCCAACACATTTTGCTGCTGATGTAAGATGACATCTAATGTGCCAGTGCAGTCCAAAACACGTAGATCCAGCGTGTGCTGTATCTTGGCAGCCTAGATTTCCAGGCCTCAACGCTCAGGATTTCTCTTTCTGGGGCCATTCAAAGTGTAAAGTGTACATCACTCTCAGTGTATGGTTGAAGAACTGTAACTGCGAATTGCACAGTCTTGTCATGATTTATGAGATGATGCAAGCAGCATGAGAAAATTTGTAACTCATGTAACTCACTGCAGAGACAAGTGCATCTAAACCTGGTGTATGGAACACTTCCTCTAAAAGGTACAAGTGTACAGTAAACTGTATCATGTGACATGCTGAAGCGCTATTGTGTTTCTATTTCAGGTAGGCCACAGGTGAAATTTGGGCAAGTCCAATTCATTTGTGCTAACTAGAACAATATTTCATATCATAGTCAGTGGTGACTCATAACAACAAATTTGCAGTTATCTTGTAAAAGGATCATTAGCTGACCCAAATTTATCGAAATGTTTTTACTCCTATTACTGGCGACCTGTTTCAGTTTTTGGTATTAATAGTGATACACGATTATGCCTGTTTCAGGTTTCCATGTAATCCAACATCAGGCCACTGTCACATCCGAATCCCCCCAAACCTGAATATTGCATCATTCAACCAGCCAGCCAAATGGATACCCTTTCCAACTCTGTCAGGTGCTTGTCTTTGATATTAATTGTAATATATATCTACACAAAAGGATTAGCTCCCAAACCCCTGCATTGGTTTCAGCCAAGTTTGTAATAGAAACACCAAGTCTTATGAGTATTAGTATTGTATGGTTTATAAATTCCTAGCTCCAATAGGAGAAGATTTATGGGCAAAAATGTGTTTTTCCAGCCACTGGTATATAGGCTCCCCTGCATAGCAGGTATGTTGTGTGGGAACAATAGCACTCTACCACAACCTGCTTCACAGGGTAGACTACGTGGCAGAGGCAGGAAACGGGTTTCTTGACCACAGCATGGAGGCTGCCCTGCATGAGAGGCAAGTTGTCTTGGAGAAGTATCAGCCTGCTTTGTCGATCTGCTTTGCATGGTAGCCTGTAGATGCAGGATAAATAAGTGATTTCCAAGCCTCTGATGAATAGCTTGCCCTTCATGACAGGCATGTTGTGGGATTAACATCAGCTAACTTTGTTGAACTGTGTTACAGAGGCTATACATGCTGACAAAAATGGCTGGGGACAGGTTGAGATGGGTTGATGGAGGGGGGAATGGACAGAGCGAGGGGGAAGAGGAAATGGACAGAGAGTGGGGTGGAGGGGTAGATGCATGAGGCAGATGGAAGATGTAGAGGCGGGTGAAAAGGAAGAGGAGTGGTGGAGATGGAAAAATAGAGGAAGAGGAGGATATGGTCAGAGGGAGGTGAGTGGACTGTGCGGCTGGTCCCAGAGGAGGTTCGAGTCCTCCCTCGGTCATGGATGTGTGTGTTTGTCCTTAGGATAATTTAGCTTAAGTAATATGTAAGCTTATGGACTGATGACCTTAGCAGTTAAGTCCCATAAGATTTCACACACATTTGTTGAGGTGAGTGGAAGATATCATCAGATGGAGGGAGTGGAGGAAATGGACAAAGAGAGCAGGAGGAGGAGATGAAGAGATGGAGAGAGTGGGTAGTATGTGATAGATAGACAGGTGGGAGGATGAAGTGGAAAGACAGAGGCATGAAAAGGTGGACGCAGAGGAGGAGTTGTGCTCAGTATACGTGTTGAGTGCATACGTGGATGGAGCCATAGGAAAAGGCTTATAGTCAAAACATTATTCCCACTGCGAGACTGAATACCATCTGGTAATGTTGCAGTCGATATAAGTGGAGCAGATGCAAATCGGGAATCATTCTGTCAAAGATACTGGCTGCCAATGTCGAAATACACTGATGGGAAATTTGTTATGAAATGGCATCTGGAAATGAGCATCCTGGACATAACGGGGCTGGTAACCTGCTCGTTTCGTTGAAGGACCGTGAAACAACGAGTGGGCGACAGGGAGTTGGACGTCCACATCCAATCACAGAATGTTGATGGCGTCGACTTGCCCGTTCAGTAAAGAAGGATAGGTGGAGATCTGTGGAATACCTGGTGACAGAGTACAGCGCTGGTACAGGCACAAGTGTTTTGGAGCACACCATTCAGCGCACGTTTTGCAGCTGATCTGAACGCGATGAACACAGTCGGGTTGCCATCGGATGGCAGTTCCATGCTCACAAACCACTACTCCATAATCTACGAGTATTGTGTGACCTGTGTGTAGACACAAGTGTCACATATTTCTGGAAAGGACTCGTCGAATGCACGTCACGCAGAACCGCTGCCACAGGCTTGAACCCACAAACAGTTGCTAGCTGGGAGTTAGTTGACGTTTAGCTTTACAAGTCACAGTGAGGTGCTTACCCCGTAGGAGCGAGATAGCCCGGCCACAGCGTGCTTGGTGGCGCAGTAGATGGGCACGTGAGGGGTGGGGTGCAGCCCCGCGATGGACGACAGGTTGACCACCAGCCCGGGATCTCCGCCTGCTGCCTTCCCCATGTGCTTCAGAGCCAGCAGTACGCCGTGCACCGTGCCTTTCTGTGGACAGCGCGACAAATCCTCGCTGTATCTCACCACATAATAATACAGCAAAGTGTAAAACAGTGTAATCGCAAATACGAGAAAGAAAATATTTTATGAATAAAGAAACAAATTAGAACGCTTTTCTAGACCTAAAGAAGGAAGAAATCAGGAACAACATGGACGGAGTAAAGGAAAAGACGATAAGAGGACAAGATGAATAGTACTGGGAAAATACGAAAACGCAATGTCTTCTTGTCGCGAGGGCCCTACAGCTGGCAACGCATCTCTGTCGCCAAACGCTTCGATCTCACCTTGTTCCTCAGCCTCTTCTATTCCTCTTTTCTCCATCGCTTCTTGGCTACCCCTTAGCCGCCATTTCCGCAGTCTTCCTCTTTTCTGCTCTTAGTAGGCTGCGATGAAAGTCCTCTCTTTGGCCATCTGTCTTATTTCATTTCTTGACATTCCTAACCATCCTAGCTGTCTTTCTTCTATTCTGTCCGCAATACTACAATGGGTCTGCGTCTTTTCTCTTATTTCCTCACCTTATACGCAATCAATCCGCGAAATTCTACATACTCTTCTCAAGTGGTCTATTTCTCTTTCTTTCTGTGAGTTACTAACATTCACTTCCATAAATTTTTATTAGTTCGACAGTGGATTTGTGTAATCCCCCTTTTGCCTGTTCCTTCGTTGGGGATCCCCGTCTTCACCACGTGGTAGGATACTACCCGCTTATTTAAACTGTTCACACACTTTAATTTGATGTCCCCCGGTATGCTTTTTACTTCCTTTGTCTCTTCAACGTAGCTATTCCATTTTCTCAAAATTAATTTTCAAACCCCCACTTTTTTATATTCCTTCAACAATTTCCTAAGCGTGTAAGATCTTCATCGTTTGCTGCGACGACCTGATTAACAGTATAGAAAATTGTCATACACAGGTTCCCTACTTCCGTTCCCATGCCGATTCACTTTCTATATCACACATCCAGCGCCTTCTGCACATACATCTTAAACAGTGAGGAAGTTAGGCAGCATCTTTGTTCCAGGCTTTCAATTACTCTGCCGGCCAGTGTGGCCGAGCGGTTCTAGGCGCTTCAGTCTGGAACCCCGCGACCGCTACGGTCGCAGGTTCGAATCCTGCCTTGGGCATGGATGTGTGTGATGTCCTTAGGTTGGTTAGGTTTAAGTAGTTCTAAGTTCTATGGGACTGATGACCCCAGATGTTAAGTCCCATAGTGCTCAGAGCCATTTGAACCATCAATTACTCTAAATACCTTCCTAGAAATTTCTTTCCCCATTTTGATGACACATTCTGCCAACTTGTAAAGGTTCACAATAGTTCTAATATAAGTTATTAGCTGTTTCCCCGACAGCAGCACGTGTTTTCTCAAGATCTATGAAGTTCAAATTCATGCTTAGCATTTTAAGGTGAGCAGTTGATGTTGTTGTATGGTCCTAGTTGCGCAATACGAAGGTAAGAAAAGTAACATAATACAGGATGCTCCCATTACAACCTATAAGGACTTGTAGACAGGAGTGGGTACATAATATTTTGAATAGGAACCCATATCCCTAGACATGCCACTTCCGTGCTACAGTCCGTTTGAAACGATGTTTTTGCTAGGTAGGTATGCAGTAGGATAGTCATGGTGGGGGGAGAGTTGACTAAGTCGGATCGGCTGATGCCATTTGACGTCTATCCTACCTCTCTGGCCTGGGTCGAGCCTCATTCACTTGTCGGTCTGTGGGTGTTAGACAACATGGTTGAGTACACGTTCGCAGAATACGACGACATTGTCCTTCTGAATGGCGAAGTTCACGTTAATGGAAGAGCTGCCCGTCGCCTTTATCAAGTTCGTTCTTCACAACATCTGACTCCATCGCGTAACCTTTCCGTCACAATTACGCCACGTCTTTGAGAAAGGGTACCTTCACCGTCAGCAGGCGTGACTGTAATGTTCCAAGAGACGCCGCACACCCGAACTGGAAGAGGCCGTACTGTGTCAGGTTGAAGAGAACCCGTCAGCAAGTACACGGGCAACTTCTTTGGTTATTAATCAGTGGAACTGCAAAACAACTGATGTATCGGGTCACACCTAAACAGTTATTTGTAAAGGTGGTCGCAGGTTCGAATCCTGCCTCGGGCATGGATGTGTGTTATGTCCTTAGGTTAGATAGGCCGCACTAAAATCGTTACATCCCGGATCCTAGTTGGGCGGGCATGCGCGTGATTAAACCTGTTGATGTTCTATGTATCATTGTCCCGGCCACGTTTAAGGTGTAGTTTCCAGCGTCGCTTGGCCAAGTCTGTAAATTCGAAAGGTGCAAGAAGAACAGCTTCCTCTCTGTGATACAGCTAAGTCTCTTATTTTGGATATTGATCAATGAATTTTATTATTGTTTCTGCGTTTAATACTGAACTTTTTGGGGTCAGTTAAATTGTCATTATTCTCAAAAAAATTCTGCCAGGTCAAGATTACTTTGTTTGGTGTTAATAATTTGTTCTGAAAATAACACCCGGCTTGTCAGTGTGCAAAACTCCCTATCCGAAAAGTTTGTCCTGTATTTGCAATTGTCATTGACGTGTTGGTCGGTTATTGGCCACTCACAAATTTTGAAGGGGTTTGTTATTTAAAATTCATTGCGTTGTCTTCTTTTACAAATATATGTACGGTGCGGCAGCGTCCATAGCGTAATTTGACTTGCGTAGTACAATGACGTACTGCAGAAATGCGCGCCAGCTCTTGCCGCAATTGTGTACTAATGAGCTGCCATTTCGAGTGTGACAGTGATATGGAGCGGTGGAGTGCACAGCATCGTATTCCTTATAGCTGCGGCGTGGCATATATTGGTCAAACCATCAGGACCGTGGAGGACCGATATACTGAGCATAAACGGCACACACGATTGCAGCAGCCAAGTAGATCTGCTATTGCCGAACATTGCTTGGATACTGGTCACCCCATGTTATATAATAACACCGAGATATTGGCATGCACGTCCAGCTATTGGGAGAGTGTTATTAGGGAGGCAGTTGAGATTAAATTTGCGAGCAACCTCGTTAACAGGGATGGAGGTTTCTGTTTAAACTCTGTTTGGAATCCGGCTCTCTCTCTTGTCAAAAAACAGAGGGACAGAATCAATGCTACCTCACCTGCGAATTCGAAGTCTCACTGTCGATAGCTCTGACTTTGGTCATCTCTGGTGGCACTAGTATTCAGTGTGTGTGTTATCTTTCCTGCTTCAGTCCGAGAACCGAGGTTTTAAATTTGCATGTACGCCGCCTGTCCGTTGCAGTTTGCCTCGAAAATGGCGGGGTGTTCTCCCGCCGAAATATCGGCGGTCGCTGAAAGTGTTACCTGGCTGAATTCCCGGAAGTTATTTGAATGCTAAGCACTTATTCGAAGTCTGTTGATAATTTTTCTTACTATGCTGCGGATGATCTTGCATGTACGTAATTATGTTTAGCACCCATTAGTTGGACAACGATTGTCGTTCACTACGTTACACTGGAGAGGGGATTTGTGCCTCCCTGTGCAACAAGGACTATGAACTACATGACCCGACACCTGTTTTAAGTATCACCTACATTTATTAAGCACGTATCGTCATCATTGTACTGTTCATATACATACGACCCCACAATTCCACTGACTCACCTTGCAGAGCCGGCCGCGGTGGTCTACCGGTTCTAGGCGCGCAGTCCGGAACCGCGCGACTGCTACGGTCGCAGGTTCGAATCCTGCCTCGGGCATGGATGTGTGTGATGTCCTTAGGTTAGTTAGGTTTAAGTAGTTCTAAGTTCTAGGGGACTGATGACCACAGATGTTAATTCCCATAGTGCTCAGAGCCATTTGAACCATTTTTCACTTTGCAGAAACGCTGATATTTCATCTGCCATTTCTTTCTCTGCGAAATTCGTTGGGTTCCTTTCCGAAGAAATGTCAACTTCGGCAACTGTTGCTGTAGGCATAATGCAATGTTTGCCTTGTTTATCATTGCTGTTGCTCTGCTTCTGTCAACACCTCTAGCACTGTGAGTTGCTCGTCGATTAAGCAGTTCATGTATGCTCCGTAGCCTCATACTGTGCTCACCATTAGATACCTCCGGTCCCGCCCGTGTTGCCATTAGTAGTCAATATTGTGGTTGCGTGGTGAACAATATGTGGGGCGTCGAATGCCGTAAACATCATTGGCCTTCTGCGGCGTCGCGCTCAAGGAGTTCCTTGCAAGCGTGAGAAGTGCCTTACGTGTTTCCAGATTTATTTGGAAACGAAAGTGATTTTCCGCCAGTTTGGCTTCTGTCAGCTTTTTCGGTCTTCTATACGTAATTCCTGTCAATATTTTGCAGCCATGAGAAATTAAACAATATACAGACAAAATATACATTTCAGACACATTTACACAATATTTATATAAAATTACTCGAAATTATCAAAAGATACTTAACTTACAAACGAACATAGATTCAAAGTGATGTCCTGTACAGACTGCTGTTCAGGATTGATGTGTACCTGAGTCCAGATTCTTTCTAAAGGGGTGCGTTCTGAACATGACTCAATACTAGAGTTTTGACGTCCAAGAGTATCTTGCACTACATCGCAATGTAGCCTTGAAAGGGAAGGCGTCCGGAATTGGTTGTTGCTCAGAATCAGAGAAAACACTGCCAAGTACCGCTTCAGGCTGCGCTCCGCGTTGTGTAAAGCATTTACTTATTTCCCCAACAGCTCTTCACTTATCGTCGAGGACGTTCAGACATTTGGTATAGTTTTCCGAAACCCGTTATGCTTCAAATGGTTCAAATGGCTCTGAGCACTATGGGACTCAACTGCTGAGGTCATCAGTCCCCTAGAACTTAGAACTAGTTAAACCTAACTAACCTAAGGACATCACAAACATCCATGCCCGAGGCAGGATTCGAACCTGCGACCGTAGCGGTCTTGCGGTTCCAGACTGCAGCGCCTTTAACCGCACGGCCACTTCGGCCGGCCCCGTTATGCTACCAGATCAAATACATCCTGACACGTATTATGAGGATGTGTCCACGATTTGTCTTTATGACAACTAAAACTCTGCTGGTAGCAACTTTCAGTGAGATGTCTGTGTGTGGAGTAATGGCTGCCCATTCTCCCTCAATAGCCAGAAGCAGAGAGCGCAGCGATGTTGGACGCTAGGGTCTGGAGCGAAGTCGACGTTCTAATTCGTCCCAAATATTTTCCATTGAGTTCAGTCGGTAATCTTGGCAGGCCAGTCCATTTCATGAACGTTAATATTCACAAAACATTGTGTAACAGATACTCCTTTATAATAGGATACAGTCACGCTGATGCAATCATTGTCTTTGAACTGTTCCTCTACTGTACACAGTGTGTTCATTTCCTACCACATTTAATGTTTTCTTAAGTACAATGAGGAAGTCACACCCTAACCACACAAGATGCTCTCACACCGTAAAACCACCTCCTCCGTACTTCACTTATGATACTAAACATGATGGCGGGTAAAGTTCTCCAGGCATTCGCCAAACCAAAACCTTACATCAGGTTAGCACAGGATATAGCGAGGTTCATCAATCCACATCACTCATTTCCATTTATCCACTGTTCAATGGAGCCACTCTTTATTCCACCTTAAGCGTCGCTTAGTACTGAGAACAGAAATGCGTGCCTTATGACGAGCTGTTCGACCATCGTACCCAGACAGTCATTGTGCTCGATGAATCACTAGCAGCTCTTTGGAACTCTCAAGTGATTCCTTCCCCTAATTTACGAACACGGTCTGCAATGCTCGATGGGGCCTGTCCGTCAGTACACGAGGTCTGCCTAATCTCGGTTTAGTTGGTGTTGTTCCTTCGCATCTCCACATCAAGATCGCATCAACAACAGTCGACTTGGGCAACTTTAGGAGGCTTGAAATGTCTCTGATGGATTTTTTATTCTGGTTGACATCGAATGACTGGATCATGTTCGAAGACACTGAGCTCTCCTGAGTGAGCCATTTTGTTCTTACTGCTTCTCTACTGACACAGGATACTCCCTGCTCCTTATATGTACACTGTCCCTCATATCTCTCCTCGTCCCTAACGCTCATGTCGGAACAACATGACAGAAACACACGTTCCCATTATAATAAAATCCTCTCCGTTCCACTGCATCGCTCAGTCACCTTCTCCAAGTCCTTTACAGTAGCGGGAACCCGACTCTGGAATAACAGAGTACAGAAAGCTGGTTGAAGCCAGAGATAAATTCTGCCGAAATTTTTACAAAGGTACAGACGGTGTTTAGAAAGGATAGATTTCATGCAACCGGTGGTGGAGTGTTCATCGCTGTTAGTAGTAGTTTATCCTGTAGTGAAGTAGAAGTGGATAGTTCCTGTGAATTATTATGGGTGGAGGTTACACTCAACAACCGAGCTGGGTTAATAATTGGCTCCTTTTACCGACCTCCCGACTCAGCAGCATTAGTGGCAGAACAACTGAGAGAAAATTTGGAATGCATTTCACATAAATTTTCTCAGCATGTTATAGTCTTAGGTGGAGATTTCAATTTACCAGATATAGACTGGGACACTCAGATGTTTAGGACGGGTGGTAGGGACAGAGCATTGAGTGACATTATACTGAGTGCACTATCCGAAAATTACCTCGAGCAATTAAACAGAGAACCGACTCGTGGAGATAACATCTTGGACCTACTGATAACAAACAGACCCGAACTTTTCGACTCTGTATGTACAGAACAGGGAATCAGTGATCATAAGGCCGTTGCAGCATCCCTGAATATGGAAGTTAGTAGGAATATAAAAAAAGGGAGGAAGGTTTATCTGTTTAGCAAGAGTAATAGAAGGCAGATTTCAGACTACCTAACAGATCAAAACGAAAATTTCTGTTCCGACACTGACAATGTTGAGTGTTTACGGAAAAAGTTCAAGGCAATCGTAAAATGCGTTTTAGACAGGTACGTGCCGAGTAAAACTGTGAGGGACGGGAAAAACCCACCGTGGTACAACAACAAAGTTAGGAAACTACTGCGAAAGCAAAGAGAGCTTCACTCTAAGTTTAAACGCAGCCAAAACCTCTCAGACAAACAGAAGCTAAATGATGTCAAAGTTAGCGTAAGGAGGGCTATGCGTGAAGCGTTCAGTGAATTCGAAAGTAAAATTCTATGTACCGACTTGACAGAAAATCCTAGGAAGTTCTGGTCTTACGTTAAATCAGTAAGTGGCTCGAAACAGCATATCCAGACACTCCGGGATGATGATGGCATTGAAACAGAGGATGACACGCGTAAAGCTGAAATACTAAACACCTTTTTCCAAAGCTGTTTCACAGAGGAAGACCGCACTGCAGTTCCTTCTCTAAATCCTCGCACAAACGAAAAAATGGCTGACATCGAAATAAGTGTCCAAGGAATAGAAAAGCAACTGGAATCACTCAACAGAGGAAAGCCCACTGGACCTGACGGGATACCAATTCGATTCTACACAGAGTACGCGAAAGAACTTGCCCCCCTTCTAACAGCCGTGTACCGCAAGTCTCTAGAGGAACGGAAGGTTCCAGATGATTGGAAAAGAGCACAGGTAGTCCCAGTCTTCAAGAAGGGTCGTCGAGCAGATGCGCAAAACTATAGACCTATATCTCTGACGTCGATCTGTTGTAGAATTTTAGAACATGTTTTTTGCTCGAGTATCATGTCGTTTTTGGAAACCCAGAATCTATTATGTAGGAATCAACATGGATTCCGGAAACAGCGATCGTGTGAGACTCAACTCGCTTTATTTGTTCATGAGACCCCGAAAATATTAGATACAGGCTCCCAGGTAGACGCTATTTTTCTTGACTTCCGGAAGGCGTTCGATACAGTTCCGCACTGTCGCCTGATAAACAAAGTAAGAGCCTACGGAATATCAGACCAGCTGTGTGGCTGGATTGAAGAGTTTTTAGCAAACAGAACACAGCATGTTGTTATCAATGGAGAGACGTCTACAGACGTTAAAGTAACCTCTGGCGTGCCACAGGGGAGTGTTATGGGACCATTGCTTTTCACAATATATATAAATGACCTAGTAGATAGTGGCGGAAGTCCCATGCGGCTTTTCGCGGGTGATGCTGTAGTATACAGAGAAGTTGCACCATTAGAAAATTGTGGCGAAATGCAGGAAGATCTGCAGCGGATAGGCACTTGGTGCAGGGAGTGGCAACTGACCCTTAACATAGACAAATGTAATGTATTGCGAATACATAGAAAGAAGGATCCTTTATTGTATGATTATATGATAGCGGAACAAACACTGGTAGCAGTTACCTCTGTAAAATATCTGGGAGTATGCGTGCGGAACGATTTGAAGTGGAATGATCATATAAAATTAATTGTTGGTAAGGCGGGTACCAGGTTGAGATTCATTGGGAGAGTCCTTAGAAAATGTAGTCCATCAACAAAGGAGGTGGCTTACAAAACACTCGTTCGACCTATACTTGAGTATTGCTCATCAGTGTGGGATCCGTACCAGACCGGGTTGACGGAGGAGATAGAGAAAATCCAAAGAAGAGCGGCGCGTTTCGTCACAGGGTTATTTGGTAAGCGTGATAGCGTTACGGAGATGCTTAGCAAACTCAAGTGGCAGACTCTGCAAGAGAGGCGCTCTGCATCGCGGTGTAGCTTGCTGTCCAGGTTTCGAGAGGGTGCGTTTCTGGATGAGGTATCGAATTGCTTCCCCCTACTTATACCTCCCGAGGAGATCACGAATGCAAAATTAGAGAGATTAGAGCGCGCACGGAGGCTTTCAGACAGTCGTTCTTCCCGCGAACCATACGCGACTGGAACAGGAAAGGGAGGTAATGACAGTGGCACGTAAAGTGCCCTCCGCCACACACCGTTGGGTGGCTTGCGGAGTATAAATGTAGATGTAGATGAACCTCCCTCGTTATGTTAGAGAACTTAAAAACATGACCGGCTTCAAAAAACAGTTAATGACGTATCTACTTAAGCAACAGTAATGCCTTCCTCTGTACATGAGTGCACTTCACCTTATTACTTCCCTCTTTCCCCTTCCTTAAATCTCCCTTACCCAAAACTCGCTATACTAGTAAACATCTACTTTACACACCAAGATATTAATGTACATCTGCACAAACCTTCATTACTATTGCCAATCTTTCTCATGTTTGTCATTATTATTATTTGATTTTTTTTTACTGTTTTTATTATTGCTTTCACCATAATCTGTATGTATAGCACCTGATGCAAAAATACTGCCAGCCTTTACTTTATTAGGTCTTAGTCATGTTTATCATTATTATTTGATTTTTTGTTTTACTGTTATTATTATTGCTTTTATCATAATCTGTATGTATAGCACCTGTTGTAAAAATACTTCTGCATTTACTTTATTAGGTCTTAGTCACTACTCTTTATTCATATTGTCACTAGAGTAAGCTAATTTTCTCATTTAAACTATGTTCATGATGTAACTCTGATGTGTGAAATGCTGCATGTGTGGAACACTGGTCCGATGTAAGAGAGGGCCTGATGGCGCTAATCTGGTCAGGTTAAATAAATAAATAAATATATACTGGCGGGTACGCCTCTAGTGACACCTAGTGGTCAATTTCGAAATACATATTAGTATCCAGGTGCTTTTGATCAGATAGTGTTTGCTAGCAGTTGCTTGCCTACATATACAAAGAAAGTGCAGGCTCTTCTTGCGTCGTCTTCAAGAGGAGGTAGAACGCACCTAATATTGAGCATCTGTACAGGCAACTAGTGATGACACATGGTCGCTGTATATGATAACAGGTAAGTCTGGCACCATAGCTAAGTGCTCACTAGGTTCCCGTAGATTTCACTTACAGTCAAATCGCTCCCCAACGGCAATGAAACAGAGACAAATGATTAAAATCGCCCAGATAAATGGTGATGTAAGAACTAGGGAAACTTTGAAGAGTTGAATCTACACATACGAGGTATACAAGAGCCATATTCCAGAAACGAGGCGTTACACCACATGCCACTTGCAGCACAGATCGTAACATCAGCATCCAATGGCCGCAGTTGTCGTACCACATAAAGAAATAACAGTGACAAAGATTTTTAACTTGTGACGAACACGCGGTGACAGTAGAAATAATGACTGCCTTGGGGAAAAATTTTGTAACTAATCAATATTTTCAATACAGTCATGAGATACACCCTCTCATAAAAAATTTAAGAACAGCAGCAGTACTGGTTCGACACGACAGAGACATTTTCGTATTCGATGCAAACGCGAAATCAACATAATAGAATCACGGATGAAAGAGGACTCTGCCTTCACGATGCTGTACAAGAACGTGGCCTTCATGTCATGAATAGGCCTCTCAACTCACCCACTTTCCAAAATCGCACAGGTGTGGCAACAAATGTAGATATCAGCCTCACAAACTCGAAAGTCAGAGTCCACATTGCCAACTGGAAGGTCTGTGATGGACTTACAAGTGACCGTAGTCTCATTTACTTCACAATTACAAACGCACATAATGGCTTAGACGCTAACATCTAGCCCGAGTGATTATACGGTGTACGCAAGGCGAATTGGGAACTTTTCAAGGCAGAATTAAAGATGACAATCACCACAAGAAAGCGGATTTTATGTTGACGCCTAAGCGGACGAATTGTTGCGAACGTTGCAGACAGCGCAAGACAAGGCGATTCCAAATTTTGTTAGGAAGTCAAAATGATTTAAAAATCCCTAGAGTCCGCCCTGTAGTCCTTAAGACGGAGAGCAAGGCAGGTGAGTAGACACTACCAAAGATCCTTGGGGGGAAATAGATCCACAAAGAAGGCCAAGCTTCCTGTCGAATATTCAAACAACAATGTAAAGAACTGCTACAGCAAACAACAGGAGTAATATCGGAGGTATACCTAAAGGACCATATGGTAACAGATATTGGTGATTTCCATACAAACTCGCAACAAACAAGGATATATCACCCACTGTATTGTCAACACTGAGACAATGCGTCAGCACGATGACAACAGACTGGGAGACTCAGAGCTTTGTTGCCACACGATACAACGGTGGAAGACACTGAGTACCATCAGCATCTTCGCTCTGAGTTACTAGAGCAGCATGAGAATAACAGTGTTTTGATTCTCTTTGTCCAGAAGGAAGTAAGACTGACCATAATGAAGTTAAAGAAGAAGAAAGCACCAGGTCCTGCCAAAATACTGGCAGAAGTGCTGCAACAGCTAGTGAACCAAATTATATAACAGTGTTATTAAACCAATGTCTTTTGCAGGGTCGGGTGCCCAGAATTTGGAAAATAGCGAATATCATTATACTGAAAAAAGGGGACGACAAAGACTCAAGAGAACCGGAATCTTACGGGCAGATTTGTTTGGTAAATGCTCCAACCACAGTACAGGAAAAGCTGTGTCGCCGCCTAAGGCACCACAGACAGTTAGTAGGTATGAGTCCCCTGTAGACGGTTTCAGGAAAGGAAAATCCACGGAAGATGCGATAAATCACGCAATGAGTACTGTGAACACCTCAGACGACAAGTATGTTATAGGCATAATGACTTGTGTAGCTAGGCCGTTTGATAATTTGTGGTGGCCTGTTCTATTCAAAAGAGGGAGGTAGACTATCCTAAGTGCCTCTCTAAAAACTACGAAGTTATTGCAAACACAGGCAGTTGTAGTTAGTATGCCCTGGAAAGAAAATTGTAAAGGACATCCCAAATGGCTGCCCACAGGACTCTGTTTCTCGTATAGAGTTCTGGGGTGTCAGCATAGGGCCATTACTGAACCATCTTCAGAGTATAAAGAACACTAGAGGCTGCATCACTCACGCAGACGATCTGCTAACTATAGTATCTGCCAACGCAAGGGTTAACTTAGAGGAAAATAGTAGGGTAAGTTTTTGAAAGACTAATTAACTGATGTGTAGGAAACAAACTAATGATAGGTCACAAAACAGTTTATATGTTACTAAAAAGAAAGCTATCAAAAACGAGAAATCCCACAATCAAAGTAAATGACCAACCTGTGAAATAAAAAGCAGTAGATAAGTGCCTTGGAATTAACATAGACGAAAAGCGAAACTTTAATGCACATGTGGGAAACGTCTGCCAGAGAGGCATTAATATCTTGAATAAAACAGCAACAATTGGTGAAAGAAGTTTTCAGCTGCCACTAAGTGCATTAAGAACGTACCACAGCGGAATCTTACTTGCTATTGTGGGTTATGGGTCGAGCGTTTGGGATCATAGAGCCAAAAAGATGAGGACACCACATTCTCTACGGCGAGCACAGGGTAGTGTACTCCTGCATCTCACAAAAAAGAATCAAATAATCGTGTGGCATCGTTGGCCAGGAGCCCCTATCTGGGGAAATTCGGCCGCCGAGTGCAAGACTTATTTCAGACGACGCCACATTGGGCGACTTACGTTCCATTGATGAGGATGTGACGATGAAAGCAAAAGTCAACACCTAGTCCACGAGCGGAGAAAATTTCCAATCCGGCACGGAATCGAACCGGAGCCCGCTGCATGGTAACCAAGCACTTTAGACGCAGTTAAGCATGCTCGTGATATTAGACTGGCTACTGCTAGACCTAGCAGTAAGAAAGAGAGGTGCACAATATTGACTTAGAAAGCGCGAGTATGATAAGGCACAGGAGATACTGGGCACAAGAGCCTTATCGAACAAAGAAATAAAGGCATGCATTGATACAGAATGGCAAGAAATCTGGGACAGGGCAGAAACAGGGAGACGAACCTACCAGTTCCTTCCTAACATAAAACAAATAAAAAGAGTGATATACTTCCCTCCGATCAAGCAAGCTATAAACTTTTTCAAAGTTATTATTATTATTATTATTTTATGTAGATACTTTATGTAGGTTTTTTTCCCTCTCAAACACATAATGCTTAGTTATTACTAATTATGTTAAAATGATATGTGCTACATTCATGCCAATTCATGTGCATCATTCCGTCTGTTCTTTTACATACATAACGGCCTAATAGAAAATAGCAAATAATTTTTTTTAAAAAAAAAGTTTGCATATACAGTATTTCCTTTACAAAAACGTAGCTGACCTCGAATTTGTGTCGTATAAAGTAGGATCAAGAGGAAATACGTTTCGTCTTAGTAGTGCAGGTGTGTCTTCTTGCTGCGTAAGCGGTGTCTGCAGCGCAAAGAAAGCTTTCATTGAATTTTAGCACATTTCTTCAAATGGTTCCAATGGCTCTGAGCCCTATGGGACTTAACTTCTAAGGTCATCAGTCCCCTAGAACTTAGAACTACTTAAACCTAAGGACGTCACACACACCCATGACCGAGGCAGGATTCGAACCTGCGACCGTAGCGGTCGCGCGGCTCCAGACTGTAGCGCCTAGAACCGCTCGGCCACCCCGGCCGGCAGCACATTTCTCAGACACTTTTTTTTAATAGTTTCGCAGCCAATACTAACAAGTGCTGAATTATCGTACTTGTCTTCACAAGGTCTTTCTAAGACTTAAAACTGGTACACCAAGCAATTAAAAATAATTGTACTTGCCTTAGTATCTCGGTTGATACACAAATTAAAGAGGATTAAACACACGACAAACTTAGGCGTCCTTCTGCCTACTATCGTCTGACGAAAGCCTCGATTCGAAGCCTTGAAATAAAAGAGATGATATGTCTTACATTCCTCGCCATATATGTCGGTTGACAAGCTTTGTCCGGCAGGAGTGGCCGTGCGGTTCTAGGCGCTGCAGTCTGGAGCCGAGCGACCGCTACGGTCGCAGGTTCGAATCCTGCCTCGGGCATGGATGTGTCTGATGTCCTTAGGTTTAGTTAGGTTTAATTAGTCCAAAGTTCTAGGCGACTGATGACCTCAGAAGTTAAGTCGCATAGTGCTCAGAGCCATTTGAACCATTTGACAAGCTTTGTCCAGTACTTCATAAATATCACGTCAATAAATTAAGGATATTCTTACCATAAACACCTCTCTTATAGATCGTCGCCAAGAATGATAGTTGATTCCAAAACATACGTTTACTTATGGCAAAGAATACGAATGTCAGGCTGGAGTGGTTCCCCCCGACAGTCACGGCTGGCCGCTAGGAGTCTCTCGTGACGTCGGCGCCAGCCTGCCACACTGGATTATCCAGGCCGCATCTTACTGGGTCTGGCCTGCAGCCACAGTGAGCTGCCAGATCGGAGTGCGGAGACCATGGGGAGAGAAAGGAAGTGAAGGCGAGAAAGGAGAGGGCGAGGCGAGACTCACCACGTTGATGTCGACGGCCTTCTGCCAGCCGTCCTCCTGCAGGATGCCCGCGTTGTTCACCAAGATGTCCAGCCGGCCGAACGTCGACTTGGCGGCTTTGAAGGCCTCTGCAAGACAAGAGGAGTAGCAGCCGCGTGTGCTGCCCCGCCCGTGAGCTCTGCCGCGACTTAGGCCCGTCTCCCTGCTACATTATCTGACTACCTATATAGAAACTACAACAAAACGCAATGCGTTGCATATACGAAATTGAATATCTTAAGGAGTTTCAGTCACTTGGTGCCCTTCTTCAGAACATTATATCCATCGCATTACTTGCGAGTGTCAGTTGACACTGGCAAATAATGCGATAGGTACAACCTTCTGAAGAAGGGCATTATGTGCCTGAAGCCAGCGAAGAAAATAAATTTCTTTCATACAGCTGGTTGCTGATTATTTCGATATACCGGGTGATCAAAAAGTCAGTATAAATTTGAAAACTTAATAAACCACGGAATAATGTAGATAGAGAGGTAAAAATTGACAAACATGCTTGGAATGATATGGGGTGTTATTAGAACCACCCCATATTGCTAGATGAGTGAAAGATCTCTTGCGCACGTCTTTGGTGATGATCGTGTGCTCAGCCGCCACTTTCGTCATGCTTGGCCTCCCAGGTCCCCAGACCTCAGTCCGTGCGATTATTGGCTTTGGGGTTACCTGAAGTCGCAAGTGTATCGTGATCGACCGACATCTCTAGGGATGCTGAAAGAAACATCCGAAGCCAATGCCTCACCAGAACTCCGTAGATGCTTTACAGTGCTGTTCACAACATATTGAGCATTTCCTGTAAAGAACATCATCTTTGCTTTGTCTTACTTTGTTATGCTAACTATTGCTATTCTGATCAGATGAAGCGCCATCTGTCGGACATTTTTTGAACTTTTGTATTTTTTTGGTTCTAATAAAACCCCATGTCATTCCAAGCATGTGTGTCAATTTGTAGCTCTCTATCTACATTATTCCGTGATTTATTCAGTTTTCAAATTTATACTGACTTTTCGATCACCCTGTATACAACTGAAGCTTCTGTAGATGGGTGAAACACTAAAAACGCAATGCACACAGTTTCTGACGGGCAACTGTCGTAGAAGCGAAATTTCTTAGGACTGGATTTAAAAAAATTATTAACATAACATATTAGGTCTTGGGCAGAAATTTAATGCTACTGTCGCCGCTACAATAATAAGAATATCCACTGTCTCTGTCACTGAAACGTGAAGACTTGTTTACACCAGTTGTTTTAAGCTTAAGAAGGGATGGTCAGGAAGATCTGCGATGTCACTTCGCGGACGTTGTACAGACCGTTGTTCAAGACTTTTGTAACCTTTTGCCATTCCTCTGCGCATATTCCATCATGCATATGAGCTTGCTCAACTGCCCACCAGTAACTTTGTGTGTGTGTGTGTGTGTGTGTGTGTGTCTGTCTGTGTGTGTGTGTGTGTGTGTGTACGTACACTGTTCTGCCAAAACATTATGATCACCTGCTTAATAATCGATTGGAACACAATACAGCAGCGATTCTTCATAGCATGGAAGGCATTTGTAGGATTCCAGAAATATGCAATCTCATGTCTATGGAGAGGTCTCACAGTTCCTGTAAATTATAGGCTGGTAGTTTCTCGTTGTGAAGCTGGCGACCAATAATGTCCCAGGCATGTTCTGCCAGACTCGTACCAGGGAACTGTGTGGCCATCACATCACAATGAGTTCACTATCATGCTCCTCATATCAGTGTAGCGTGATTCTAGCCTTGTACCGACAGTTATCTTGCTGAACGAGACCATCGCTGTAGAGGAAGATGTCAGGCATGAACGTATTCAGGTCGTCCACAATAATGTTCACGCAGTCGGCAGACACCATGATGCCTTCGATTCCTGTAACATCTCCCAGGCCGGCCGCTGTGGCCGAGCGTTTCTAGGCGCTTCTGTCTGGAACCGCGCGACTGCTACGGTCGCAGGTTAGAGTCCTGCCTCGGGCATGGATGTGTGTGATGTCCTTAGGTTGGTTAGGTTTAAGTAGTTCTAAATTCTAGGGGACTGATGTCCTCAGATGCTAAGTCCCATAGTGCTCAGAGCCATTTGAACCATTTTTGAACATCTCCCAAAAAGCCCAGTTAAATGACCCCCATAGCACAATACTGCCACTACCGGCCTGCATCTGTGGTGCAGTGCACATTCTGACCAGCCATTCGCCTGGTGTAGTAAGAAGTTTGACTCATCAGACGGGGCCCAAGAACCTTATCGAATAAGGAAATAAAGGCATGCTTTGATACAGAATGGCAATAAATCTGGGACAGGGCAGAAACAGGGAGACGGACCTACCAGTTCCTTCCTAACATAAAATAAATAAAAAAATTTCATTGATCCACAATCCATTCTCCATGAGCTCATGCCCTTTGCACATGTAACAGGCAAAGTTGTTGGATCAACGTGGAAATATGTAGCAATCAACTGCTGTGCGCAGAACAGTGTGCTCCAAAACATTTGTACGTGCACTTGCATTGTACTGTGTCGCCAAATTTGCCACAAATGGCCGGCTATCTTTCTTTGTAGAGCAGGCAAGCCTCTGACGTCTGTGTTCTGCGATGAGGCACGAACGCCAACACCGCACAGTCCAATCGTTGTTTCACCATCCTTCAGTCACTTCCCTAGACGCTCACGACGGTAGCGCATGATCAGCCAACCAGCTATGCCATTTATGAGATGCTTATTAGCAGACACTGAGCTATTCACCATTTTCTGCTTGTATCACTGCTATAATGATTACTCATTCGTCTCTGCTCCACTTGTAGAGTGTAAACATTAGTAAAACCGACAAACTGCAGGGACGGATCCCTGAACTGGAAGGCCGGACGAAGTGGCCGTGCGGTTAAAGGCGCTGCAGTCTGGAACCGCAGGTTCGAATCCTGCCTCGGGCATGGATGTTTGTGATGTCCTTAGGCTAGTTAGGTTTAACTAGTTCTAAGTTCTAGGGGACTAATGACCTCAGCAGTTGAGTCCCATAGTGCTCAGAGCCATTTGAACCATTTTGAACCTGAACTGGAAATGGAGGAAAAATGTTCCCGAACATGTGTCCAGAAATGGAAGGTGTGCATGCACGACAACACGTATCCCGAAACACAGTAGAGGGTTGCATCGCATCCATGTCACAACAAATGTTGAAAGTGACCTCCATGGGACGCTATCCACTCGTTCACACGTCGCTTCATGGGTTGACACACTCATATGTTACAGCCTCTCTCCTAATGGCATCAAATGGCTTCGCAGGTGTCGTGAACACGCTGTTGAAGGGCTGTACGTCAGGAACCGGTTCATCATACACAACACTTTTCAGATGCCTCCAGAGGAAAAAAAATCCAGGGGTTTAAGAACAGTGATCTAGAAGGCCATGCTAGAGGGCCTCCACATCCTGTCCACCGCCTTGGGAAGACATTGTTGGGGTGTCAGCGAACTATAATGCAAACGTGGTTTGGTGCTCCACCAGGCAGAAACCACATAACGCGTCATATTTCCAAAGGCACATTCTCATGCAGCCCAGGCAGAGTATTTTGCAGGAAGTCCAGATACACTCTTCCACTGAGGCGTTGTGGAACAACTGGTCGAAGTATGTGGTCGCTAAGAATCCCTGTCCCCACACTGATGCTGTACTGTTGCTGATGAGATGCCTCAGCCATTCCTGGAGTATTGTCTGTAGCCCACAGATGACGATTATGCAAACTGACGATGTTAGTTCTAATAAGGGGTGCTTCATTGGGACAGAGGACTGTTGACAGAAATCGCATAATTGTGATGGTCTGGTGCAAAAACCACCAACAAAATCCTTTCCGTAAAGGGAAATGCACTGCCGATAAAACTTGCACACGTTGCACATGATAGGTATAGTAGCAGTTGTCATGCATGTTACAAGTACTGTACTTTGTCTTACACCATGTTAGCCGGAGCTTATACTAGGGTTTGTCTCCATACCCGGTAGAGCCTGGTCCTCTGAATCTGGAGTATACAAAGTTCATCACCTCCCTGCATGTTCGTCTGTCTGAAGGATTCATGATCACACGAATGCCCAAAAAGGGCTCAAAATGGTATGTGATGTGGTTGGTGTCTGTGAGGGTACTTGTTTTGGTACAGCTGTGCTGTCTCTCGACCGTTTCCATCTGCTTGACCATACAGAATCACCATCTCGGCTTGTTACCAACATGAACGCCGGACCATTCTGCTGCTTACAGTATGCTTTGTCAATCACACAGCCTGCAACACGCAAGGAACACACGGCACATGATCAGTCATTCGTCAGCGCTGTCTACCATGGCAACGATGCATTTGCGGACACATGTTCATAGGATCTTTTTCCTCCATTTCTAGTCATGAATCTGTCCTTTCAGCTTGTCGGTTTATTAATGTTCACCCTGTATGCTTGCCTTACCGTGTCATGTGACCACAGTGCCACCAGATGACATTCAATCTCGTGAAGGGAAGTGATCATAATGTTTCAGATCACATTTGCACTCTGCTTATTGAAACTGAATGTTACAGTTAAGTAACCAGCCTAGGTAATTGAGTGGTCAGCATCAATGGATAAAATGCGGAGGACCAGCGTTCGATTCGTTGCGATGTCAAAGATTTTTCCTTGGTGAGAGGACTGACAGGGAGGAACACCCAGCCTCATAATGCCAACCGAGGAACTACTTGAATCAGTAGCTGCTCCAAGATCTGGTAAGTCGCCAAAACAGTCAGAAGACCGAAATGCTGATTACATGCCGTTCTACACCACATCCGCATGAGGCTGAATGACAGAGGATGACTGGATCGACACCCTTTGCGCTTCCGGGTCTGGACGAGGAGCTCAATACAGTTAAAGACTCTTTAAACTGCAAATAAAAGACTGAAAATATTCACAAAGTAACATTCAGTGTGAGAGAAAGACTTAGTGAAAACTAGTGACAAATTATTTAACAACTGGTGTAGATTAGCAAGAGCTTCACTAGAATTACCATGGATAATGCCCACGATAGCAAAAGTGTAGCCTACACTAAACAGCCAGAATGAAACACCTCATAAATGAAGAAACTTCCTGGCAGATTAAAACTGTGTGCCGGGCCGAGACTCGCGGACAAACTACAGTCTACCAACTGAGCTACCCAAGCACGACTCACGCCCCGTCCTCACAGCTTTACTTCTGCCAGTACCTCGGCTCCCACCTTCCAAACTTTACAGAAGCTCTCCTGCGAACCTTGCAGAACTAGCACTCCTGAAAGAAAGGATATTGCGGAGACATGGCTTAGCCACAGCCTGGGGGATGTTTCCAGAATGAGATTTTCACTCTGCAGCGGAGTGTGCGAAAGGCAAAGGTCCCGAGTTCGAGTCTCGGCCCGGCACACAGTTTTAATCTTCCAGAAAGTTTCATATCAGCGCACACTCCGCTGCAGAGTGAAAATCTCATGCTGGAACTCATAAATGAAGGTGCCACTAGGCAGGAGTTGCCGTCAGAAACAGGACGCTTAGTTGTGGACCAGCAGCAAGGGTGCGACCTGGCACCGCAGCTGACTCTGGGCTGTCATTGTTCCCTGTGAGCGCTCATGGTCGCCCACAACAGGGAGCGAGGTTAAGAAATGGAAGCCAACGTTTGCGTCTTAGTGCCAGAGAACTGGAGATTATCCTTATAGGAAGGACAGCAGAATTTGGTATCTGCACGACATCCTGAATGTGATACATCCGAGAGAGGCCTCTGGTTGATGTGGAAGTTCTTGGACGATCTTGCGACGAATTCAAATGGGAATTTTTTGACCTCCTGTCTCATGTGGAGAACCGTAATCTCTCTCCAATAGTCAATGGAGAAGGAGGACTACATGAAGGAAGCAACTACTTGGGTGGCGCAGTGTGTGTGGCGAGGCATGTGGATTTTCTTTGGGTTAGAGAAACTTCTCCGTAGAGTCGGTGTTGAGCTGCCTGCCATGCTCAGAGAGAGATGAGCCACACACCATAGAATGACTTGCGGAGTATAAACGTAAGTGTCAATATAGAGCTTTCCATCTTTCAGACCTAGTAACCTACAGCTAGGGTCAAGGTTGTTCTCAATGCTGAGGCAACGGCATCTGATGCCACGTGGGACATGAGAGGAAGGCTCATTCAGTCCAAACTTGTGAGCTGCTAAGAAACTGCACTAGGCTAAGCTAGACCATACTAGGCTACAGTTGACTAGCAAAGATACACTTACCTTCCAGCGAGTCGGAGCTAGTAACGTCAGCCTTGACAAAGATGGCGGTTCCCTCACCAAATTCCTTCCTCAGTTCGGCAGCAAACTTCTCCCCATTCTTCTCATCAATGTCCGATGCGACCACCTGAAAATCAGCCGTCCAGTGGGAATGTGAACAGGTGAGTCGTAACATTACTGACATTGACAGCCCCGAACGTCTTTTCCGTTTCTTGTCCTGTAGACGAACTAACAGTACCTTAAACAATTTTCGACACCATCGAAGTTAAATGCCAGTTCAAGCATATATTTTACTGTCACAGCACACTTTAATGATGGTCAGTCCCATTAATGTTACGAATCAGGTCTTCAAGGAGTCTAACTTCAATATAGGATTGATGTTCCTCTTTGATTAGAGCAGTCACTGTAGGAATCTCACTCAGTGAATTATCAACCACAACTGGATGTGACACCGTCGACTGAGCCTTCCTAGTTAGAAAGGTTTTTCCAAAATATCAAAACATAGAGCAGTCACATACGCAATAAAAACACAAATTCTCAGTGCCCAGGGTATGACACTACACTTTATTGATGTCAACATACAGCAAATAAGATATATAGAATTTACTCTAATAGTAACACATTTACTGGAAATCATGTTAGTCTTAGAGGCTATTTGGCGCCCCTCTGCAAGTGGCGCCTGGGCGATAATAGACCCCCTCGCCACCCCTACCTCTCGATACATCTCTGAGTTAAAGCAAACTGTGCATGGCAAAATGGCGCTATTTAAAACTGGCGCCGGAGCAACGGTGGTGCTCTATGGGACAGAGATGACAGGGGTGAACTATGGGTGGGATAAAAACGACTGGTTAAAACCGATTCCGGTATATGAGTTCTGAATAACCGGTATTATTTGTTTGGTCTCAGTAAACAGGTAGCTTTTATTTTTTACTGATAAATGTGTAAAAAACCGAAATATCAATTAGCCATAGTAGCAGTGTAAAATTTTCTTTTTTAAATAAACCTATTTTACATTGGTTTGAAATTTTGGATTATTATAGAAAATGGGAAAAGCAACCACGGCTTTTTTAATAACAATGCCAACAGAAACGAGCAACAAACACTTGAGAAAAGAACTGGTACAACATTGCTGAGACAATACTGTCCTTGTTGGCTGTATGTCATGGCTTAAGATATGCACATATGTGCAGTGTGGGAGATCTGCTCCCGCATGGTCTGTACCAGTGGTAGTCAACAACATCCCTACCGCCCACTAGTGGACGCTCCAGCTTTCAAGGTGGGCGGTAAACATAAGGGGTTTTGAAAACATTTTCATTAAGTTTCCAAAAAATTTTGAAAAAGTTTTTTGTAAGTAATTATTATTATATTGTTTAACTTCCTGTAACTCTGTTTTGTAAATTTTATAAAGTAATGTTATTTCCCTATTTTCTAACTCTCCATCCCTGTGGAACCGGTAGGCAGTTAGAAAATTTTACCGCTAATAGATATACAAAAGTCGGCGGTAGGCAGAAAAGGTTGATAACCCCTGGCCTATGTGGTCATCACCAGACATCTTTGTGTTGCGGAATAGCGCCAACCCTAAAATGCAAATATTTTTGTGAAGTGGTGTGTCTGCCATTTCTATGAAATAATAAAAGAGGAAGGAAATTATGGTAACAGCAATAAATTAAAAACTTAACAACTCATTCATAGCATACATTAAAAATATGCAATAAAAATAGAAAGTAGCGCATCCACTACCTCTGCCTACACAATATGCCTTTAGCTGCTTATAGCCCTTGAAAGCGGACAAATCAACGCAAAAAACAGACTTCTCCAACCTCAGTTTTCACCCTTTAGCACTGACTCTTCGTTATGCCCAAATAGTGTTACAGTTTCCGATTACAACGTGATTTTTGAGCAGAGTTTCAAAAAATTAGAAACAGCAGGAAAATTACTTGTGATGTTTTTGTAGTATTCAATCACTTATCACTTTCGAGAAAAGCAGCGAATGGTGGGTGGGCTAAATTTTCGTTTATTTGCTTATTTAATTTAATATTTTGATTCTACGAGATGTGACAATAAAGTAATGAGACTGATTTTCTATAAACGATGTGACAACCCAGCAGGCTTGCAAGGCACAATATCTTTGACCTTGGTCTATAAGCTGCTTCTAGTCCAAGCGGCACATTGATGCAACTGCTCAGTCGTGAGTTGTGCTGTAATAAGTTAACAAGTGTTTGTGTCTCTGGTCACGGAAATGGAACTGCATAATACTGCGCAACGGTATGACATTTCTTTTTGCGTTAAATTGGGTGAAAACGCGACGACAATTTACAGTAAGTTTCAGAAGGCTTTTGGAGAGGAGGTTATGTCAAGAGCTCAAGTTTTTCGTTGGCATAAAATGTTTAGTGAAGGCAGAACGAATGTTGAAGATGAAGACCGCAGTGGACGACCATCATGCTTGTGTGCTTCTTTGGTTCCAAGGGAATTGTTCATAAAGAGTGGGTGCCTCCTGGACAAACAGTGAACCACTATTACTACAAAGAAATTTTAGAGAGACTTTGTAAAAAGAGTTCTTCGTGTCCGTGCCAACAATGCTGATAATTGGATTCTGCATCACAATAATGCGCCATCCCATACTGTTCTGTCAGTACAGCAATTTTTAACCTCAAAACAAATTTCAGTACTACCACAGCCACCTTATTCACCAGATATCGCTCCGTGCGACTTTTTTCTATTTCCAAGAGTCAAAACGGCGGTCGAGGGACACAATTTTCAAACAACACAAGATGTCCAAAAAGCTGTGACGAGGGTCTTGGAGAATATTGCAGGAGATGAGTTCCAGAAATGTTACCATCAATGACAGAAGCGCTGGAAAAAGTGTGTGCAATCAGAAGGGAACTACTTTGAAGGAGACAACACTAAACTTGACTAAAACGGTAAGCAACATTTCTTTTTCACATCAGTCTCATTACTTTATTGTCGCACCTCATATGTACCTTGAAACTGTGCGAGTCAAAAACTTACAATCTTCGATTTCTATGTTTATTAAAGGAAATAATGGTAATAAAAAATCGAAAATCGGTTATTTCGGAAACCTGTTACTTTGACCGGTTTTTGCAGCTAGTTTACAATGCTGTGAAATAAAAAGAAAACGATATAATCGCAAACCGGTTGTTTCCGTGATAGCCACCAGTCCTAGGGTGAACGGCGGCTGCGAAGATGTGTACGGGCGAACAGACATGCAACTGTTGAATAACTGACCGCCCAGGTGAACCGAGGGGCGACCATCAGTGTCTCCTCAACGACCATTCACCACACGTTGCTGACAAGGGAACCTCCCCATCGCACCCGCCTCAGATTTAGTTATAACTTGGCACAGTGGATAGGCCTTGAAAAACTGAACACAGATCAATCGAGAAAACAGGAAGAAGTTATGTGGAACTATGAAAAAATAAGCAAAATATACAAACTGAGTAGGCCATGCGCAAGATAGGTAACATCAAGGAGAGCGTGAGCTCAGGAGCGCCGTGGTCCCGTGGTTAGCGTGAGCAGCTGCGGAACGAGAGGTCCGTGGTTCAAGTATTCCCTCGAATGAAAATTTTAATTTTTTATGTTTTCATCACTTTTTTGAGAGTGATTATCACATCCACAAGAAAACCTAAATCGGGCAAGGTAGAAGAATCTTTTTACCCATTCGCCAAGTGTAGAAGTTAAGGTGGGTCGACAACATATTCCTGTCACGTGACGCACCTGCCGTCACCAGTGTCGTGTTTTCCGATGGAGGAATCGGTTGACCTATGACCTTGCGATCAAATGTTTTCGGTTCCCATTGGAGAGGCACGTCCTTTCGTCTACTAATCGCACGGTTTTGCGGTGCGGTCGCAAAACACAGACACTAATTACAGTGAACAGAGACGTCAATGAACGAACGGACACATCATAACTCCGCGGAAATAAAGAAAGTACACTTTTCACTCGAGGGAAGACTTGAACCAAGGACCTCTCGTTCCGCAGCTGCTCACGCTAACCACGGGACCACGGTGCTCCTGAGTTCACACTCTCCTTGATGTTGCCTATCTTGCGCATGGCCTACTCAGTTTGTATATTTTGCTTATTTTTTTCATAGTTCCACACAACTTCTTCCTGTTTTCTCGATTGATCTGTGTTCAGTTTTTCAAGGCCTATCCACTGTGCCAACTTATAACTAAATCTGAGGGGGGTGCGATGGGGAGGTTCCCTTGTGAGTATGTATCTCCGCATCAGGCGCCTGCTTCACGCACCCTTGCTGACAGCTGTTCATCGGAACTGCACGCCAGTACCGCGGGACTGGACGTCCACTGAGTGGCGACAGGTGGCCTTTTCAGATGAATCACGTTTTGTGCTCCATCGGCGTGGAACGTCTGAAAGCAAACACTCTGCAACAATCGTCAGATGGGTCCAGGCTGGAGAAGGGAGCGTTATGGTCTGTGGAACGTTTTCGTGGCATGCCCTGGGTGAACTTGTCGTTCGGGAAGGCACAGCGGGTTGACACAAGTAAAAAATCTATCCTTGGGGACCATGTCCGCCCTTAGATGCAGTTTGTTTTTCCTCGGTACGATGGTATCTTCCAGCAGCACAATGGAATGTGCCACACAGCTCGCAGTGTAAGTGCGTGTTTCGAAGAACTCCAGAATGAGTTTACCGTAGCCCCTGGTCACCAAACTCCCCGGGTTTAATCCGAGTCGAGAATCTGTGGGATCATCTCGATTGCGCTGTTGGCGTCATTGGTTCTCAACCGAGGAACCTAGTGCAGCTGGCTGCGGCACTGGAGTCGACGAGGCTCCATATCCCATTTGGTACCCTCCAGAACCTGACTGACTCTCTTCCTACATGTCTCACAGCGGTGCGTGCTGCGAAAGGTGGTTATTCAGGCCTTTGATAGGCACTCACACTAATGTGATAGCGCAGTGTATGCCATAAGTCATCGAAGTGACTTTCCCACCCTCTCGAAGCTGTGTAGACCCAAGACCTTTATTCCCAAGGCTACCCCCGTAAAATTTAGACATGTGGTCCTATTGCCGAGAACGGTTTGCTGTCGTCTCACCATGAATAGGATCCGCTTAACCAAGTGCGTTTGTATCCGAAAAGGACATCTATAGTCTCATCTCACGTTCATCTTCTTGACCGAGTTCTGAGTGTCAGTACACTCTCACTTTCTTCCCCCAGAAGCGGCTACTGGGCACAGTTGTCCTCCCAAGCAATCGAGAATCAAATGTTGCCAAATGTGTGCTATGGTTTTCCTTCCTCGACCACGCCACTGATGTTTGTCATCTACATGTATAAAATTCGTAATAATGCCTCCTTAGCACACGCTTGGCTTTTGGTAGCGAATCAGAATGTCGATATCACTAATTAGGTTTGAAGTGCTGCGTCGCTGTGGTTGCAAGGGGAGAAGTAGAATCGCAGCCCTGATGATACTGACCTTGGCTCCCGCTGCGATCAATGCTCTGCAGAAGGCCCGCCCCAGGCCTCCAGCCGCTCCAGTCACCAGGCAGACGCGTCCGGAAGGATCCATCCTGGAACTGAAGAACACATCATGTGACTGTGTGTCTGCGTTTTCAAAGCTCTTCACCATAGACACACACTCGATATATATATATATATATATATATATATATATATATATATATATATATATAGAGAGAGAGAGAGAGAGAGAGAGAGAGAGAGAGAGAGATTGAAAAACCTGTTCCATAACTACAACACAGTTATTTTTATATACAGAATTAGTCATCAACAACGACAGGACCTTGCAAGCAGTAGACACAGCTGAACAGGTACTATAGGTTCCGCCTTTCTAGATTGCTGAAAGGCACTCAGGATGGTCTCACGTCGAGCACTGGTAATTCATCAGCTGTAGACGAGGGATATTATTCTGACTGGGTTCGGGGAGGTGTGGGAGAAATCTCTACTGGAATTGCACAGATTTCATTTCGGATCAACTGTTGTTTCTCATACGTGTGAAGAATCTTCCATATAACACATAAAGAAGGATTAGTTCTTTTTGTAGATGTTACAAGATGTTGTCAGTACCAATAGAGAAAAACGAGAGAAAAATTTTGATTATTGTGTTTAGAATATTGTAGACTAGTTTTCCACAAACGTTCTCTCTCTTAGTTTTAAGAAAACGTGGCCTGTGTTCTGGTAATCAAAGGGAACTAAAGCACTGACAAATTTTAACCAAGAGCAGAAGTGTGCATACTAATGAGAGCGAAAACACTTTAAAAAAACATATTTCACATGTTCTTAAACAAACCTGTTATGAAACGTCCCCTTTGAACAATTATACATGACTGTCCTTGAACTGACACACAATATTTTGTTAGCGCAACGCAATCTGACTTTCAAAATTCCCTACAAAAGAATGGCCCTGACTAACATTAAACTATACGTTTCACAAATCACTTACCTCACAAAAATCTTCGCTGCTCAAGCTACTGCAATACAGCGAGCGCCACTACTGCCAGCTAAATAAAAGATTCAAACTATGGAAGGCACTAACTACTGATAGGGATAGTTAGCAAATGAAAGATATTAGTAGAGAACGAACAATGTATTTACCTTGATATCATCATGTATAAATATAGCAGTTCATGACAAATTACAAACCTCCGCCATCTCTCTCCCCACATCCACCACTGCTGGCGGCTCACCTCCAACTGCGCAACGCTACGCGCTGTTAACATCCAGCTGCCGCTGCCCAACACTACAATGGCAGACAACAATGCAAACTAGCCACAGACTGCACACAGCACAGCCAGTGATTTTCATATTGAGCGCTACGTAACGTTGCCAATAAGAAAACATAAACAGCCTACTTACATAGAGAAAACATAAACAGCCTACTTACATAAGAACCTAAACAGCCTACTTACATAAAGAAAACATAAACAGCCTACTTACATAGGAAAACATAAACAGCCTACTTATTACGTAATGTTGCCAATAAGAAAACATAAACAGCCTACTTACATAGAGAAAACATAAACAGCCTACTTACACTGTTCGGCCACTTTTCTATTTTGTCTTACTGCATGCCTTGGAGAGGGACACATCTAACATACCTGGTTTATTTTTATTCAGTAATGGCGTACGGAATTGCATTCTGGGATAACTAACCTTCAAGAAGAGTGGAACAGGATATTAGCTCCTGTCACATATGTCTCACCAAATTACCAGGACGAGAAAATAAAAGGAACTGGAGAGGTTTAAAGGCAATTCTTCAACATTTGTGACTGGAGCAGTGAAAATGAAACAGTTAGTGTTACTAGAAATACAGTCCGCTACACTTCAAGGTGGTTTGCAGAGTATAGATGTAGATGTAGATGAAGATGTAGCAGCAGCCTTATAATTTCCGAGAAGCTGCCTGCGACTGACTTGAATGCTACCCGCGAATGTCTTTCAGCACCGCTCACTAACGTGTAAGTCTTGCAAGTGGCTGTCGGCGGAGATCTCCCTTATTTGTGGACCTGTGAACACGCCTTTGTCTCTCTCGTACAATTCATTTCCAGCCAATTGCTGCACACGTGCCGAAGACATCCGACTCTTTGTCTGGATTCTTTACAGAATTCTTCAAGTACCTCGGCTATGTAAGAAATGGTGGAAAGATGACTTTGTCACTCTCAGCCACCGGATGTTTTCTATTTCTTGGCTGTATTTCCCCTCTAATCAACCATTTATTCCTCCTTACTAGTGGTGATCAACGGCATCAGGCGTTCTGCGAGTCGAGGCGTGAATGTCAGAAGTTTGAACGTGATAGGGGAGCTAAAATGTCTGAAAAGGGAAATATTTAGGCTTAATCTAGATGTAGTGGGGGTCAGTGAAGTAAATGGAAGGAAGATAAGGATTTCTGATCAGATAAGTATAGGGTAACATCAGTAGCAGCATAAAATGGTATAAAAAGACTAAGATTCGTTACGAATAGGAAGATAGAGCAGAATGTTACTGTGAACAGTTCAGCGAGAGGATTGTTCTCGCAGCAAACCAACACCGGCAACAGTAGCTCAGGTATACGTACCGACGTCGCAAAACAGGGGATGAAGGAATAGAGAAAATATATGAGGATACTGGACGGGACAATCTAACAGCTATAGGGGATGGAACGCTGTTTTGGGGAAAGGAATAGAGGAAAGGCTTACGGAAGAACACAGGCTTGGTGTTAGGAATGAGAGAGGAGGAAGACTACCTGAGTTCTGTAATAAATTTCAGCTAGTAATAGCGAATACTCTTTTCAAGACTCAAAAGAGGAATACCTGGACAAAGCTGGAAGACAGAGAAGATTTCAGATACATTCCATCATGATCAGGCAGAGATTCCGAAATCAGATATTGGACTGTAATGCGAACCCACGACCAGATATAAATTCAGATTACAATTTAGTGATGATGACGAGTAGGCTGAAGTTCAAGAGACTAGCCAGGAACAATAAATGCCCAAAGAAGTGGGATACGGAAATGCCAAGGAATGATGAGATACCCCTGAAGTACTCTGAGGCTATAGCTAATGCGAGGAATGAATAGATCAGTAGGCAGTTCAGTTGAAGAGGAACAGACATCTCCAAAAAGGGCAATCACAGAAGTTGGAAAGAGAAACTTATGTACAAGGAAAGTAACTGCGAAGAAACATGGACAACGGAAGAAATTCTTCAGTTGATCGACGAAAAAAGGAAATACAAATGTTCAGGAAAATTCAGGAATACAGACATTCAAGTCACTTAGAAATGAAACAAACAGGAAGTGCAGGGAAGCTGAGGAAAAATGGCTGCATGAAAAATGTGAAGGAATTTAAAATGAAATTATTGTCTAAACGACTGACTCAGCATACAGAAAAGAAAACCCGTCAGTGAAATTAAAAGTAAGGGCGTTAATATTGAGAGTGTAATGTGAAATGCGGAAGGGAAAGTGGATGGGTGGAAAGAGCGCACCGAAGGCCTGTATGAGGAGGAAGACTTGTCTGATAGAAGAAGAAACAGGAGAGTCTGTGTAGAAGACATAGGGGATCCATTGATTGACTCAGAAATCAGCTTTGGAAGACTTAAGATGAAATAAGGCAGGAGTAATAGATAACATTCCATCGGAATTCCTAAAATCATTGTGGTAAGTGGCAACCAAGCGACAGTTCAAGTTGGTGAGCAGAATGTATGAGACTGCCGATGTACCATTACATTTTCGGAAAAACATCATCCAAATAGTTCCGAAGATAACAAGAACTGACAAGTGGGAGAATTAGCGCACAATAAGCTTAACTGCTCATACATCCAAGTTGCTGACAAGAGTAATATACAGAAGAATGGAAAAGTGAATGAAGGACATGTTAGATAACGATCAGTTTGGCCTTAGGAAAGGCAAAGGCACCAGAGAGACGATTCTGGCGTTGTGGTTGATAATGGAAGCAAGATTTAAGGAAAATCAAGACACGTTCATAGAATTTGCTGACCTGGAAAAAGCGTTCGACAATCTAAAGATGTTCGAAATTCTGAGAAAAATAGGAGTAATCTGTAGGGAAAGATGGATAATGTACAGCGTGTACAAGGACCAAGAGGGAAGAATAAGACTGGAAGACCAAGAACGAAGTGCTCGAATTAAAATGGGTGGTAAGACAGTGATATAGTCTTTCGCACCTAATTTTCAACCTATAGGTCGTAGAAGCAATGTCGGAAACAAAAGAACGGTTCAAGAATGGGATTAAAATTCAAGGTTTAAAGATGTCAGTGATAAGATTCGCTGATGACATTGCTGTCCTCAGTGAAAGTGAAGAAGAATTACAGGACCTGCTGAGTGGAATGTACAGTCTAATGAGCAAATCGAAGAAAGACTAGAGTAATGAAAAGCAACAGAAATGAGAACAGCGAGAAACATAATGTTAGAACTGGTGATCTGCTAGGTAGGCAGCAGAATAACCCATGACGAACGGAGCAATGGGTACATAAAAAGCAGACTAGCACTGGCGGAAAGGGCATTCCTGGCTAAGAGAAATCTACAAGTGTTAAACAAAGGCCTTAATTTGAGGAGTAAGTTTCTGAGAATGTACGTTTGCACCACAGCATAGTATGGTAGTGAAGCAAGGACTGTGGGGAAACCGGAGCGGGAGAGAATCGGATCATTTGAGATGTGGTGCTACAGACGAATATTGAAAGCTGGGTGGACTAATAGGGTAAGAAATGAGGAGGTTCTCCACAAAATCGGCGGGGAAATAAATATAGAGAAATCACTGACAAGAGGAAGGGACAGGATATTAAGACATCATAGAATAACTGGAGACTGGAGACTGTGCTACCACACGATGTTGTACTTCATGTTTGTACAGCAAATCGATCAGCTAATGAATTCAACGAACTCTCTGCAGCGTTAACGCTACCCCACGTGCGAGAAGGATGCGCTTGCTCTTTGGACTGCAGTTGCTTCTTGGAGAGCTAAATGTAAAGCAAAAAGCAGAGTTAGATGACACGGCCTGTTACGATCTGCGTTTGAGAATAGACATGTACAAATCTCGAACAGAATTGCAACTCTTGTTGTCCGCTATTAAAGGCAATTTTATTTTACTTTGCTGTTGTGACGAATGTGTTCAGAGTATTGATGAGAAGAGACAGTAATTTTCCTCGAGGATGTTATATGGTGTTTAAATAGGTTTCATTTTACGAACCCTGCATTTACAAGATTGAACATATGTGCAAGGCTTCTATAGAACCTTCGGACATTTGGTTCGTGATGTTGCTGACGAATCTGCATCACGGTCTTCGGATACCTACGGAGGTGTTTTTAGAGATGATTGAAGTAATTTGCTGTCCGGCTACGCATCGTCGAACTACCTGATAACTAAACTGCACTGGATCAGTTTTCGAAGCTTCTATACGAAGTCCTCAACCTACCAGCAATACACAGCTGCTGCTCCTCCTTTACAACAAGATCGATTGGAACAAGCGTACCATAAGGCTGTTTAGCCAACAGTCCTGTGGTCTCAGCAATACTCCACGTCTTCCATGCCAAAATGTTAGCATCTGGAAATGCTTCAAGGCCACCATAATCTGCATGATTGCCCCACACAACTGCAAGTGTCAACAAGGTACTACCTCCAAACACTGCTTGTACATCACAGGTAAAGTTCAGATGGAGTCCACGAAAAACATTTGGACCTCAAATAAATTGCTGTTTATGAAACTGCCCAGCCAAGTCAATATCAATCGCCTTCAAACTGCGATACACTGGTACACTGCGCCGCCAGCGACGACGCCACGCACGTCGCAGAGGCATTGCTGTGGCACGTTAACACAAGTGAACGTAGCCTACTGCCTTACAATTCTCGGCCGGGGGTGTTGAATTTTCAAGGAGTCTAATGAAGAACATTTAAGGCAGTGAAGGGAATCTGTATTTTCTCTGAACAGATAATAACGAACGATTTTAACTCTATTGAACTTTAATCAGAACCTCCCCTGTCACGAAATAATATAATTTCAAGGAACTTGATATTAGTTAACTTTATAATTACTTAGTTATTTCCTTCAAGTGTAGGAGTAGTAAAGCAAGTAACAACAGTTAATTATTTATCTAATCCCTGGCCACATTTGAATTAAAATTAAATAGCAGAGGTAACTGTAGAAGATAAAGACTATAGAGGAAGGCAGAAATTGGAATACATCCAGCAAATAATTGAGGAAGTAGGCTGCAATTGTTACTCTGACGGAAAAGGTTGGCACAGGAAAGGAATTCGTGGAGGGATGCATCAAACCAGTTAGAAGTCTGATGACTCGAAAAAAATATATGCACGTGGTGGTGTTTGCACCCGAGCTGTCCCACTTGTAGATAAAACAGCAGTGTATTCCTGTGAAAGAGCTTATTACTTTCATTATCGTCGCAGATACGCTATCACGAGTGTGTACCAGAAGAAGTGACACGTTTCATACGTATTTTTCAAGTGAGTGAAATATCTAACCACACTGTTTACATAAACGAGAAATGTGGAGAGGATCGTGTGGAAAACACTGTTAAGAAAACGTGCGTTAAGTCATAAAGGTGTAACTTCCATATCATTTGAGGGAGCTATAGAAGGTAAAAACTGTAGACAGAGGTTGGAGTATCTCCGGCAAATAGTTGAGGACGTTGGTTACAAGTGCTTCTCTGAAATAAGGAGGCTGACATAGGAGAGAAGTTCGTGGTGGGCCGCATCAAGAGTAATGACTCTTCCCCTCCCTCCCAAAAAAACTTTGTGTAACAAAGCAGGTCTTCAAACTTAGTTTAGATGAATCGATGAATACTCGTCATGCTGGAACGCTGTGCAGCACTTCGACGCTTATCGCACACCTAAACTTGAATATATCTCCACGTACAAAAAATCGTATGCAAAGAACAGGTCCATTACACAATTTTTGCCATATCCAAAAAAGCTGAAGTAATAGAGCAAAACGGTTTACGGATTTGAAATCAGCACGATCAACTTTATTTTTTTAAAAATCATGTCAGATATCTATAGTGTGTTTGTCAATATCATCAAGTATGAAGTGCATCAGAGAAAATCCGTGATGAGAGGCCTTAGTTGGACTCCCACAGATGATAAGAGACATATCATGAATATAGAATCGTGGAACGACTCTCCCTTCTACTCTGTATGGCCCATGTCCACATGTATGGAGTCCCATGTCTGTGGGCTATAAATTATCCAAACGCACAGGATCGTAAACAGAGCATTTTGAGATTAGCAAGTGTTGGTCCGTACAAGATCTCCAAAATGAGCACTGCATGTGGAATACGCGTTTAAATCTGCTACAAACAACTGCCTGTCGCATCGACGTTGTTGACGCTATCCTGAAAAATAGTACATAGTTGTGTCCGCTGCCGTGTTTAGCGCTGCACACGATTTATGAATGCTTCTTTAAGACGGTTAATCGTTACGAGAATATGCCGACTCGCGTTTAAGGTTCGCATGGACAGAATGGCGAACGAATACACATAAAAAAAGGTTGGCGACAAGATGTCATGTTGACTGGAAGAAGTTCGTCGCCACGGCTATGAACTTACAAGAGACTGGGTCGTCTTAAAGTACTTTTAAAATTGTGTATCATACCTTTAAAAAAATTCTTGTTACTAACCACCACAACCTGCTAAGAGTTACTATTTTTACACTACTGGCCATTAAAATTGCTACACCAGGAAGATGACGTGCTACAGACGCGAAATTTAACCGACACGAAGAAGATGCTGTGATATGAAAATGATTACCTTTTCAGAGCATTCACACAAGGTTGGCGCCGGTTGCGACACCTACAACGTGCTGACATGAGGAAAGTTTCCAACCGATTTCTCATACACAAACAGCAGTTGACCGGCGTTGCCTGGTGAAACGTTGTTGTGATGCCTCGTGTAAGGAGGAGAAATGCGTACCATCACGTTTCCGACTTTGATAAAGGTCGGATTGTAGCCTATCACGATTGCGGTTTCTCGTATCGCGACATTGTTGCTCGCGTTGGTGGAGATCCAATGACTGTTAGCAGAATATGGAATCGGTGGGTTCAGGAGGGTAATACGGAACGCCGTGCTGGATCCCAACGGCCTCGTATCACTAGCAGTCGAGATGACAGGCATCTTATCCGCATGGCTGTAACGACCCCGCCGGCCGAAGTGGCCGTGCGGTTAAAGGCGCTGCAGTCTGGAACCGCAAGACCGCTACGGTCGCAGGTTCGAATCCTGCCTCGGGCATGGATGTTTGTGATGTCCTTAGGTTAGTTAGGTTTAACTAGTTCTAAGTTCTAGGGGACTAATGACCTCAGCAGTTGAGTCCCATAGTGCTCAGAGCCATTTGAACCATTTTTTGTAACGACCCCTGAGTCAACAATGGGGACGTTTGCAAGACAACAACCATGTGCACGAACAATTCGACGACGTTTGCAGCAGCATGGACTATCAGCTCGGAGACCGTGGCTGTGGTTACGCTTGACGCTGCATCACAGGCAGGAGCGCCTGCGATGGCGTACTCAACGACGAACCTGGGTGCACGAATGTCAAAACGTCATTTTTTCTGATGAAACCAGTTTCTGTTTACAGCATCATGATAGTCGCATTTGTGTTTGGCGACATCGCGATGAACGCACATTGGAAGCGTGTATTCGTCATCGCCATACTGGCGTATCACCCGGCGTGACGGTATGGGATGCCATTGGTTACACGTCTCGGTCACGTCTTGTTCGTATTGACGGCACTTTGAACAGTGGATGTTACATTTCAGATGTGTTACGACCCGTGGCTCTACCCTTCATTCGATTCCTGCGAAACTCTACATTTCAGCAGGATAATGCACGACTGCTGCCCTGGCCAGCACATTCTCCAGATCTCTCACCAATTGAAAACATCTGGTCAATGGTGGCCGAGCAACTGGCTCGTCATAATACGCCAGTCACTACTCTTGATGAACTGTGGTATCGTGTTGAAGCTGCATGGGCAGCTGTACCTGTACACGCCATCCAAGCTTTGTTTGACTCAATGCCCAGGCGTATCAAGGCCCTTATTACGGCCAGAGGTGGTTGTTCTGGGTACTGATTTCTCAGGATCCATGCACCCAAATCGCGTGATAATGTAATCACGTGTCAGTTCTAGTATAATATATTTGTCCAGTGAATACCCCTTTATCATCTGAATTTCTTCTTGGTGTAGCAATTTTAATGGCCAGTAGTGTATTATTCTGCACTTTTTTGTTCGAACTGCAAATATCTTGTTGACGTTCTTGACAGAGAATTGTTGCCACAAAAGAATTTGAGGAGATGGAGTCGGATGGTTGTGGGAGATGGTTCACCAATAAGCAGTGGGCATCTTACCTTGGAGTACATATGTGAAATAGCGAAGTGTGGAGACGAAGTACTCTTAATACGGGACATTGTGCAATACTTAAAAGTGCCCAATTGTAGCTTATACAGGGGCTGGACAAAAATTTCGAAAAGCCGAGAGAACTGCATGCTTGAATATACATGTAGGTTCCAGCCAAGCCTGCAGACTGCGCTGTTTTTGTTTGACAACAAACAGCGCCTGTACGAGGTCCCCAGTAAGTTGCAAGTTTCGGTCATGGCCAGAGCAGTGTTCTGTGTACTCGTGAATGCGACCGTAGCGGTCGCGCGGTTCCAGACTGTAGCGCCTAGAACCGCTCGGCCACTCCGGCCGGCCCGAATGTTACACTTGAGAACATTTTCGGCACCAAAACAAAACGAAGGGAGTTTACGTACCGGGAGTGAAATATCGCGGGGATTCGGTGATGATTTGGACAGCCATTGTATGGTATCCCATGGGCCCCACGGTTAGGTTTTAGGGACCATTTAGGTTGAGCCGGTCCATCCCACGGTACAATGTTTGTTCCCAAATAGTACTGCTGTGTTTCAAAACTACACGGCCCCTGCTCAAGGCACCTCGCAGCGTCTAGGACTGGTTTTGTGAGCACCTGGATGAAATGTCGCATCTCCCACGCCCACCAAGGTCACCAGATCTCAATATTATTGTGGCTCTGTGGTCTACTTTGAAGAGAAGGGTGCGTGATCGCTATTCACCTCCATCATCGTTACCTTAACTTGACACTACTTTGCAGAAATAATCGTATAAGACTCCCTAGAAAACCATACAGGACCTGCATTTATCCATTTAGAGGGGACTGGAAGCTGTTTTCAATGCCAGTCGGTCTCCTACACCTTGTTAGTCTGTATTGTGTTGTGTTTTTAGTGTTTTCATATCTTTGTCCTATCCCTGTGTATCTCATCTCATGTAGAAGAATGATAATATTTTTGTTACTGCATCTACATCTACATCTACGTGATTACTCTGCTATTCACAATAAAGTGCCTGGCAGAGGATTCAAGCTGTCTCTCTGCCGTACCACTCGCGAACGGCAAGCGGGAAAAACGAGCACTAACATTTTTCTGTGCGAGCCCTGATTTCTCTTGTTTTATCGTGATGATCATTTCTCCCTATGCAGGTGGGTGCCAACAGAATGTTTTCGCAATCGGAGGTGAAAACTGGTGATCGAAATTTCGTGAGAAGTCCCCGTCGCAACGAAAAAACGTATTTGTTTTAATGATTGCCACTCCAATTCACGCATCATGTTTGTGAGACTATCTCCCCTGTTTCGCGGTAAATCAAAACAAGCTACCTTTCTTTGTACTTTTTCGATGTCATCCGTCAGTCTCACCTGATGCGGATCCCACACCGTACAGCAATACTCCAGAATAGGGCGGACAAGCGTGGTGTAAGCAGTCTCTTTAGTAGACCTGTTGCACCTTCTAAGTGTTCTGCTAATTAATCGCAGTCTTTGGTTTGCTCTACCCACAATATTATCTATGTGATCGTTCCAATTTACGCTATTTGTAATTGTAATCCCTAAGTATTTAGTTGAATTTACAGCCTTCAGATTTGTCTGACTTATCGCGTAATCGAAATTTATCTGATTTCTTTTAGTACTCATGTGAATAACTTCACACTTTTCCCTATTCAGGGTCAACTGACACTTTTCGCACCATACAGATATCTTATCTAAATCATTTTGCAAGTCGTTTTGATTATCTGATGACTTTACAAGACGGAAAATGACAGCATCATCTGCAAACAATCTAAGAGGGCTACTCAGAATGTCTCCTATGTCGTTAATATAGATCAGGAACAATAGAGGGCCTATAACACTTCCTTGGGGAACGCTGGATATTACTTCTGTTTAATTCGATGACTTTCCGTCTATTACTACAAACAGTGACCTTTCTGACAGGAAATCACGAATCCAGTCGCACAACTGAGGCGATACTCCGTAGGAACGCAGTTTGGTTAGAAGACGCTTGTGAGGAACAATGTCGAAAGTCTACAGAAAGAAGTTAGGCTATTGGAAAACTACTGTAATCAGTTAAATAAATACCAATAGATTCAGTTACCCAGAACCAGTGCAATAAAGTCATACAGAAAACGAGGGGAAATTCTCACATTTCCCGTTTCCCTCCTTCACTGCAACAGTAAACTGAGCATGTTTTCACCACCAGACACTGAGGAGCTCTCATCACCAAACATTTTTAATGATTAACACCTCAGGTAGCTTCTCCAATATCTTTTTGTTTGTGCTAATCTACTACTATTTGTGTAACTCCCAAAAAAGAAAGCAGATATCAGGAATCTTTCCTCTCCATCAAGGACGAAATCCACATTTGGAAGAAAAATTCATCTTTAGCAATAGTAGATCACGTTAGTGTGTAACCGTAAATAGCTGCATGCCAACCATTATTACACAGTAGACTGCATACATTACGCCGCGCGGAGTGGCCGCATGGTTTGAGGCGCCTTCTCACGGACTGCGCGGTCCCTCCTACCGGAGGTTCGAGTCCTCCCTCGGGCATGGCTGTGTGTGTTGTTCTTAGCATTAGTTAGTTTACCTTAGTTTAAGTAGTGTGTAAGTCTAGGGACCGTGACCTCAGCAGTTTGGTCCCTTAGGTACTCACACACACAGCTTACATTACTCAATGGCAAAAAGTCAAATGGTAGCATCCAAAATGCTTCCTCTGTATACTTTTCGGAATATCTTTGACGTGCCAGAGCTAAGGACTTAATTGCAATCTAACAATAGGAATATCCAAAGATCTCCAAGTAATTAAAATCTGTTAAGTATCAGATAGAAGGATAGAAGACACATTCTGAGGAGACACCGTCACATTTTTCAGTAAAAGCTTAATTTTTACTGTATCATAACCCTCAGTGTGACGTTACCAAAAGTAATGGACTGTACAGCAGCAGAAATATCAGATGCCATATTGTACGAGGGATGTTCGGTAAGTGATACAACACTTTTTTTCTGAAAGCAGGTTGGTTTTATTCAAGGTTCCCCACTCTTTTTCCTACAAAACCCTATTTTTAACACAATCTTCGTTCAACGCATCGGCCTTACGCCACCTTACAGGCAGGCATTGTATGCCCGTATCGAACCACTCTATTGGCCGACGCCGGAGCCGACGTCTTGCTGGATCAATAACCTCCCCATATCCATGTATTGGTTCTCGCTGAGTACATCCTTCATTGGGGCAAACAGAAGGAAGGTGCGAGATCCGGGCTGTAGGGTGGATGACGAGGAACAGTCCAACAAAGTCTTGTGGGCTCCTCTCGGGTCCACGGACTTGTGTGAGGCCTTATATAGTCACAGAGAAGGGAAAGTTCGTTTGCATTTAAGTGGCGAATTACAAGCTGAAGTCGTTTCTTCAATTTTCTGAGGGTTGCACAATACATTTCCGAGTTGATCGTTGCACCACGAGGAAGCACATCAAACAAAATAATTCCTTCAGGGTCCCAGAAGACCGTCGCCTTCACTTTACCGCCTGAGAGTGCCGCTCTGAACTTTTTCTTCGGAGGAGAGGTGGTATGGCGCAACTCCACGGATCGCCGTTTCGCTCGTGGGTCAAAGCGGTGAAGCCATGTGTCATCGCCTGCGACGATGTTTGACGAAATATTGTCACGATCAGCCTGGTAAAGCGCAAGCAATTTTTCACAATGCTCCTTCTTCGCTCTTTATGATGTTCTGTTAGGCGGTAAGGAACCAAGCGGGTACACACCGCTGAGTACCCCCATTTGTGGACGAGTGTGTCAGTACTACTAAGTGAGACGTCCAGTTGTGCAGTGAGGTGTTTAATTGTGACCGCCGATCACCTCAAATGAGAGTGTCCGCACGTTCCAGCTCTGCAGGAGTCACAGCTGCGTGCGCCGGCCGACAGGCGGGAGATAGGGCAGGTTCACGCAACCTTGTTGCGGTGATGGCAGGAGCCTCGCCCAACGATTCTCAGGAAACATTCTGCAATCGCCTATGAATATCTGCCACGCTCTGGTTTTTCCCAAAGGAAACTCAATGACAGTTCTCTGCTTGGAATGCACGTCCGTTACAGACGCTACGTATAGGACTGCCACCTCTCGGAACGTCATGAAACTGCAGGGGCTCAAGCAGAATATTCCACGATGTCCCTCAGCAAATTCCGTATTTTTTTCAACCGAAATTGGCCGAGAAAAAAATGTGTTTCATTACTTATTGAACGCCGCTCGTACATTGCTCCTGCTGTTCCTGCATGACGACATATTTTCCACTCGAGTACACCCGTGATAGATAAGAGCTTCCTTCAGAACGGCCAAACTGTTTCAATAATTATAAGTGATTGCAGTCTTGACTTTAGATTAGACCAAGGTAATATCGCAAGACAGGAGAACAACTGGACTTTATCACAGAAGGATTCAGATTGCTCTGTATCGGCACAACAGGCGAGGCATGGCAATATCTCTATTAACCAATATTGCACAATGTGGATCACTGTAGACTTTCTCGGCGAAACCGGTAACCTCCTAAATATTCAAGTTTGCAGCCTAGCTAATATTGTCGTTTTACGCAACATTACAACAGTCTCCTCATCTGCCGTAGCATCGTGTAAAGCAATTATAGCAACTTGTCTATAAAATTGGAAATCTGGAGATTAGTTTTCAAACGTCGAAAACCTTAAATTACAAAGCTCGCCTTTTTACAGGGTGCCACTGGTAGTCCTACTGAGCGGTGACATTATTACTGTAAAATGTGTCATTTGTTATCGCATCTCAGAAACTGATCTCGTATTCGGTTTATTGTGGGCGTTTAAAGAAAAAAATGTGATAAAATTGAAGTAATGGACTGTGTAACATGAAGACTTTCGTTAAATAATTTTTGTACATTTTCGTAAAGCATAAACCGATTAGTCCCGAATCTCTTCGTTCAACTTTTGGTCATCAGTCATCTTTAGAAATGTTTACACCTGGTTTGCGGAATTTCGTCGTGGTCGTACTACTGTCCGAGATTAATTTGATAAAGCGCTACCAATCCGATTGTTGTTCAACAAAACAAAACAAAAGAACTATGTCGTGTGGAATGTGATTCAAGAAGACTGTGTGTGGCTAACCACGAGAAGGAGGGATCCTTAGGGATATTGAAGGCATGTTCGATTTCCATTAATGTGTACCTGTGGAAATTATCTGCTCTCGATGAACTCCGCTCCATTTGACGGTAGCTCAAGACTGGTTCGTGTCAGTTGGCACCTACGGAAATGCTCAAAACATACAAGCGAGGTAACAGGATATGAAATTTGGATCTATCCGAACGAGCCGGAACCTGCGCAGTAATCGACTGTTTCGTTCCTTCAGGTGAACCGAAATCAACGAAAGTAATTCATCGGTGAAGCATTTCCAAGATAATGGTAGTTTGTTTCTTTGGCAACGGTGGACATGTCACGATCATTGCTTTAGAGGATCGAAGTACAGTTAATACTGAATGGTAAGGTCGCGACAACTTGTTTACCACAAGTGGTCGATGAGATAATGAAAAAAAAAATAACTCAAAACGCACCATCTTTATGGTGCATTGACTTCAGAGTTGAAGAAATGTTTGGAGTTCATTCGTACGCATCTCAAAGTTTAAAGAAGAATACTGTAAGAAAGAGAAAGAGAAATTTCGACGTCAACTGCAATCTGGCGACATCTGATAATTTGTGCCATGCAGGGACTCGAACCTCGATCTTCCATTTACCACTAGCGGTCGTTTTAACCAGTTCGGCTATCCGAGCACACGTCCCGTCCAACCCAAATTCCCACATGTCGCACACTACGTATGTAGAGTCCCCCTATCCATTACCCTCTCTGCTCGGAGTTCCCACAAGAGATTAAACGAAGAATGCGTCCGCACGGAAGGTATCATTACTTGCCGTCAAGAATGCAAATATTTATATGTGTGGTGTCTGTTCTTTCGGACAATATATGCACCTTGATGGCAAATAATGAGACTTTCAGCATGGATACACTCTTCGTTCGACCTCTCGCAGGAATCAGATGAGGCTACAAGCAATGATGGTAATGGACAGGGGACACTACATATGTAACGGGGAACATATGAGAATTTGTGTTCGACGGAAAGTATGCTCGGATAGCCGAAGTGGTTAAGGTGATACCTTGCTATAAGCGGGAAATCCGAGTCTCTGTCGGGGGCAAATTTCCACTTTTCGCCTTTTATTGATGTCAATGTCTGACTGCAGCTAATGTCAGAATTTCTCTTTCGTCATGTATATATAGGACTGTGGGATCACGTCCGAAAGAACAGCCGGCCGCCGTGACCGAGCGGTTCTGGGCGCTTCAAATGGTTCAAATGGCCCTGAGCACTATGGGATATGGGACTTAACTTCTGAGGTCATCAGTCCCCTAGAACTTAGATCTACTTAAACATAACTAACCTAAGGACATCACACACATCCACGCCCGAGGCAGGATTCGAACCTGCGACCGTAGCGGTCATGCTGTTCCAGACTGTAGCGCCTAGAACCACTCCAGCCGGCTCTGGGCGCTTCAGCCCGGAACCGCGCGGCCGATACGGTCGCATGTTCGAATCTCGCCTCGGGCATGGATGTGTGTGATGTCCTTAGGTTAGTTAGGTTTAAGTAGTGCTAAAGTCTAGGGGAATGATGACCTCAGATGTTAAGTCCCATAGTGCTTAGAGCCATTTGAACCGAAAGAACAGACACCATAGGCATAAATCTTCTTTCACTATTTCCGCGACTCCCGTAGATTCTGTTGGTTGTCTTAGCGAGCAAAACATCAGCTGAACACACGAGAGATATAGGGGGCTCTTCCTACCTGTGTGTGATGGATGTGGTGGCGACGTGGATGGCGGCCGCTATGTGGTCAGTGTCGATAGCGCACCCTACATATATTTGTGTGTGTGTGTGACTTATCGCTGCGCAACTCCTATCAGAGCAGGCACACAAACGCAGCTATGGGCGGTAGATCACAGCCACTCAAAAGATATTAGCTAACCGATAGCCATTAGCGCTCAATTGACACATTCATGGTTATGTCATGGATATTTTTTACGATGCAACCGTCACACCAGTTTCACAAGATTGCGATCGAGATCCACATGATATCCTGGATACGTACTAAAAGGTCAAGAGCATGTGTTTAAAAAAAGCAATGACGGGAAAACGTTTTCTTTTTGCATCGAGTCGTTCGTATTATCACAAAATAATGTAGAGAATGCCATAGACATGATAAGCGAGATGGAGGTGACAATATTTAAAACAAAGGATGTTTTCGCTGCAGTGAGGTCTTTTCCCGAAATTTCATTTCCCATCAGTCTCTTCCGAATGTCAAAGTATTTTGTTGACTTCCGCTACACAGGGAGAAATTACCGTGGTGACAAAATACGTGGTGTGTCTAAAAAGTTCGGTGGATGGTGTCAGATCTGAATGGCAACTTGGCACATGTGTGCGTCCATGCGCATGGGTCTTCAGAGACTTGAGGAGAATCGATACACGGCATGCACTGCAAGTGGCTGGGTGTGTAAACAGACTGCGACCAGTTGAACGTAGTCAGCGTGAGAGGAAGTGTCACAGCGCAATGGAGTAACGTGTAAACATCAAGTTCTGCTACAAATTGGGGAAGACTCCAACGGAGTCACATGGAATGTTGATGCAAGTGTACGGGAGGGAAGCCGTGAGCAGCAAATGTGTTTACGAATGGTTTAAACGCCTTCTTGAAGGAAAGAAAACAAATGAGGATGAGCCACGTTCAGGTCGGCCATCGGCAAGCAGAATCCCAGAAAAGATCGAGAAAGTGCGACAAATGCTGGAGCAAGATCGGACTCTCAGATTGATTGCGGAGGAATTGGGCATTAGCAAGGACACGGTGCACACTATCGTCCGCTATGATTTGGGTAAGCGGAAGATCTGCTCTCCATTTGTGCCGCACAAGCTCACAGACGAGCAGAAAGAAAAACGGATGGAAACTGCTGGTGATTTCATTTCCATGTGTAACCACGATCCATTGCTTCCGAACACCATCGTCGCGGGACATGAGACATGGTGCTACCAGTTCGATCCGGAATCAAAACGGCAATCGATGTCATGGTGTTTACCGTCTTCCCCACGACCAAAAAAGAGCCATCTGCAAAAATCCGAGGTGAAAACACTATTGATCGCCTTCTTCGACAACAACGGCATCATCCACAGGAATTTGTTCCTGCAGCTCAAACCATTAATGCTGCATTTTACCAGTCCGTTTTGTACCGATTGCTACAGCCTATCCGGCGGGTTCGGCCAGAGTTGCACAAGACTTGAAAATGAGTGCTGCTCCATGACAATGCCCCTGCACACACCGCGATCTATGTGCTCCAATTTCTAGCGCAGACGTTGGTAACCGTTCCTGAATTCCCTCCATACTCCCTTGATCCGGCTCCTGCGGACTTCTCCATGTTTCCCCGCTTGAAGGTGGCCATGAAAGGTGGACCTTGTGCGGACGAGAATGCCATCAAAGATCGTGTGACAGCCGTTCTGCGATCGATTCCGCAGGAGGCCTTTGCTGATAGTTTCCAGAAACTGTACGAGCGTTGCCAAAGGTGTGTTGTAGCGGGTGGCGACTATTGCGCTTGTATCTTTTGTTTTGTTTGTTGTCTGATAGCATTTACCGAACATTTTAGACACACCATGTAATATGAATCAGAAAGATTGAAGGGTCGAGTCTCTCCACGTGATATACGAAATTGGAAGGGTAGAGAAATAGTCTGAAAGTGTTTCCATGATCCTTCTGCCAAATGGTTAATTGTGAATTGCAGAGTAATTATGTAGATATAGGTATAACTGTTTAACAAAACATACCGTAACACCGTCTCCTCTGTACTTCACTGTTGGCACCTATACATAATGGCAGGTAACGTTCTCCAGGAATTCACCAAACCCAAACTCTTCAGCCGGATTGCCACAGGGTATGACGTGAAACAACACTCCAAATTACTCGTTTGCAGTCACTGACATCCCAGTGGCCCCCTCAAGTGTCGCTTCACACTGACTACAGAAAAGGGCGGCTTCTGAAGAGCTGCTCGACCATTGCACCCATTCTTTTTAACTGCCTATCGTGCTAGCTGGATGCTGGCAGCTCTTGCCTATTCAGAGGTGATTCCTTCTGCTGATTTCATGTGACTTTTTACAGTCTACCTCCGCAATGATCGACGGTCATCACCAAGAGCCGATTTCGGCAACTTTAAAAGTGCTGATATGCCCCTGATGGATTTGTTCCTCAGATGATATCCTATGACTAATCAATGTTCGAAGTCAGTCAGTTCTCCTGACTACCCATTCTGTTGTTATTGCTTCACTCCTGACAAGACAATATTCCACACTTCCTTTTACACTCATGGGTCTGCCTCTCATGACATCTAGTGGTCAATTTCACATTCCATATGGGTGTCAGGTTCATTTTGATCAGATGTTCTATTCTTGGAAATGTTTCGCGAACAAATCATTTATGTTGATTTGAGTTCATCTTACTCGTATAACGACCAGACAGTCGATTTATTCCTAGTTTCTGCCTGTACAAATGTATCCAAATTTCGTCTCCTGCTAACACACTACAAACAAATTTCATGTATCGTATGAGACACGTTTTCAATGTTTGGTTACACAAAGTGACACGGCCGGAAATGCAGCAAGGTGCAATTACTCCATTTGCTACCCCTCTACAGATAAGAAGGCTCTTAGGAACAGTCAGTTTTTACCAGAGACACATGCCAGAAGTAGATGCATCTCAGGCACGCCCAACTGCAGCTTTAGAAGGCTACAACACCACTGGTCACAGCTCACTGAGATGAACTACCGAAATGCACCATACCTTCGAACAGCTAAAGGCCACCCTATGCAAAATGCTTCTTTAGGCACTATATATATATATATATATATATATATATATATATATATATATATATATATATATATATATACACTCCTGGAAATTGAAATAAGAACACCGTGAATTCATTGTCCCAGGAAGGGGAAACTTTATTGACACATTCTTGGGGTCAGATACATCACATGATCACACTGATAGAACCACAGGCACATAGACACAGGCAACAGAGCATGCACAATGTCGGCACTAGTACAGTGTATATCCACCTTTCGCAGCAATGCAGGCTGCTATTCTCCCATGGAGACGATCGTAGAGATGCTGGATGTAGTCCTGTGGAACGGCTTGCAATGCCATTTCCACCTGGCGCCTCAGTTGGACCAGAGTTCGTGCTGGACGTGCAGACCGCGTGAGACGACGCTTCATCCAGTCCCAAACATGCTCAATGGGGGACAGATCCGGAGATCTTGCTCGCCAGGGTAGTTGACTTACACCTTCTAGAGCACGCTGGGTGGCACGGGATACATGCGGACGTGCATTGTCCTGTTGGAACAGCAAGTTCCCTTGCCGGTCTAGGAATGGTAGAACGATGGGTTCGATGACGGTTTGGATGTACCGTGCACTATTCAGTGTCCCCTCGACGATCACCAGTGGTGTACGGCCAGTGTAGGAGATCGCTCCCCACACCATGATGCCGGGTGTTGGCCCTGTGTGCCTCGGTTGTATGCAGTCCTGATTGTGGCGCTCACCTGCACGGCGCCAAACACGCATACGACCATCATTGGCACCAAGGCAGAAGCGACTCTCATCGCTGAAGACGACACGTCTCCATTCGTCCCTCCATTCACGCCTGCCGCGACACCACTGGAGGCGGGCTGCACGATGTTGGGGCGTGAGCGGAAGACGGCCTAACGGTGTGCGGGACCGTAGCCCAGCTTCATGGAGACGGTTGCGAATGGTCCTCGCCGATACCCCAGGAGCAACAGTGTCCCTAATTTGCTGGGAAGTGGCGGTGCGGTCCCCTACGGCACTGCGTAGGATCCTACGGTCTTGGCGTGCATCCGTGCGTCGCTGCGGTCCGGTCCCAAGTCGACGGGCACGTGCACCTTCCGCCGACCACTGGCGACAACATTGATGTACTGTGGAGACCGCAGGCCCCACGTGTTGAGCAATTCGGCGGTACGTCCACCCGGCCTCCCGCATGCCCACTATACGCCCTCGCTCAAAGTCCGTCAACTGCACATACGGTTCACGTCCACGCTGTCGCGGCATGCTACCAGTGTTAAAGACTGCGATGGAGCTCCGTATGCCACAGCAAACTGGCTGACACTGACGGCGGCGGTGCACAAATGCTGCGCAGCTAGCGCCATTCGACGGCCAACTCCGCGGTTCCTGGTGTGTCCGCTGTGCCGTGCGTGTGATCATTGCTTGTACAGCCCTCTAGCAGTGTCCGGAGCAAGTATGGTGGGTCTGACACACCGGTGTCAATGTGTTCTTTTTTCCATTTCCAGGAGTGTATATATATATATATATATATATATATATATATATATATATTACGAGGTTTAATCCAACAATGGAAAATCCGGGATGGAATAATGACAACAGTACAAAAAGGATAGATTGCTGCTCACTGTATAGTGGAGATGTTGAAATGCAGACAGACATAACAAAAAGATTACTAAACATGTAAGCTTTCGAGGAGAAAGCCTTCTTTGGAAATACACAACACACACATACACATTCATGCAAACACAGTTCGCACGCACCATGTGCCTGGGGCATCCTGCCAGGTGGCCTTTGCTGCAGCTGGGTGGTGCCTGTGGTGAGAGCTCCTGTTCAGAGTGGGTGGCATCAGGGTGAACAACACATGATGAAGCATAGTACATCATCTCTTGCTGGTGGTCAAATACCAGCAGTCTCGAAGCGTTCACGGGCTCAATTCAACAGATGGAAGTACAACCCCAAATTGTTCCAATCCCTGACCACACCATGGATGGAACGTCAGGCTAAGGATGGCAGCAGCTCTTATTCGCCCCAGTACCTTGTATGTTCGAGAGCTGATGGGGAATCTTTCATGACGATGAAGCCTCAGTTTTTTGTTGAGCATTTAGAGGACAAGTTTGGGGAGTTGGGAGGCTTGTCCAAAATGAGATCTGGGTCAGTCTTGAAGAAGACAGCATCCTCTGCCCAGTCATGGGCGTTTAAATACGGTCCAGGGTATCATATTTCACAGGGAACGTCTTTTGCAGTCCGATGATGAGCTGCAAGCCAATTTAGAATGGCGAGGTGTACATTTCGTTCAGTGTGTCCACTGGGGTCTAAGAGATAATCAGGTTGCCACTGGTGCCTTCATCTTGGCCTGAGAAGGTCAAGGTGATGGTCTACCGCTGTGATGTAAAACCCTATATCCCTCCCTCAATGCGGTACTTTAAATGTAGGAAGTTCAGTCATATGTCTTCCTGCTGTACTTCCAGCATCACATGTCGAGATTGCAGACGCCCATCACATACCAATACTCCATGTGCCCCGCCTCCCATCTGTGTCAACTGTGGAGAGCACCATTCGCCTTGCTTGCCAGACTGCAGGATTCTCCTGAAAGAAAGGAAAATCAGGGAGTACAAGACCCTGGACCGACTGATCTACACTGAAGCTAAGAGGAAATTTGAACACCTACATCCTGTACGCATGACATCCTCTTACGCCACCACTACAACAGCTCTAGCCCCATCAGCTCCACCAAACCCAGTCACTTCTCAGAGCCAGAAGACTACACCAGCCCCGTTAATGGTGGGGGGGAACTTCCCTCCCTTTTGCTCCTGCACCATCTACTTCCTACTTCAGGAGCAACTCCCCCCCCCCCCAACCATCTGGGACATCCGTCCCCACTTCTAAGACAGAGATGTGTACAACTTCTTTGGCTGCTCTCGCTAGAAAGCGGTCCCTTGGGTCACTCCCTTCCCAGGTTTCTGCTAGTGGGAAAGATGACACCTGCCAGGGGCTGAAGAGCCCAAAAGCAGCTCGTCATGGGGCTTCATGCTCATCCTCAGTCCCTGAGACTGAATCAGTGAAGTCCTTCCAGCCATGGAAACCCAAGGAACAGCTTGAGAAATCCAAAAATAAGGTCCACAAGACCAAGGGAATCGTGGTGGCACAACCGCTACCTCCAAGCTCTGTGTCTGCGGATGAGGTGGAGATTTTGGTGTCCGCTAAGGACCTAGATCTCGCCAGACCCTCAGACAAAATGGATATAGACTGGTCAGGCAATAAGCCGGTGGCAGCTGGTGACCATGAGGCATAAACTGTCTCATTGAATGTTCCATGCCCTCCTAGTCTCACGATGACGTCATCCTCCAGTGGAATTACGGCGGTTTTTTCCACCACTTGGCTGAGCTATGGCAACTGTTAATCTTTACACCTGCTTTGTGCATTGCCCTCCAGGAAAGCTGGTTCCCAGCAATGTGGACCCCTGCACTCTACAGCTGTAAGGGATACTACAGGTACCTTAGTGACTGTAATCGAATGTCAGGTGGAGTTTGCGTTTATGTCCTAAACTCAGTCTGTAGTGAACCTGTGCCCCTTCCAACCCCTCTTGAAGCTGTGGCTATCAGAATAAGGACGACGCAGGAAATAACTGTCTGCAATGTATATCTTCCTCCAGATGGTGCAGTATCCCTGAATGTATTAACTGCACTGATTGATCAACTCCCTAAACCTTTCCTACTTTGGGGAGATTTTAACACCCATAACCCCTTGTGGGGTGGCACTGTGCTTACTGCCCAGGTAGAGATGACGAAACTTTACTGTCTCAGTTCGACATCTGCCTCTTAAATACTGGGGCCGCCACACATTTCAATGTGGCTCGAGGTAGTTACTCAGCCGTTGATTTATCAATTTGCAGCCCAGGACTTCTCCCATCGATCCACTGGAGAGAACATGACGACCTGGTAGTGACCACTTCCCGTCTTCCTGTCATTGCCCCGGCGTCAAGCCCACGGACGCCTGCCCAGATGGGCTTTAAACAAGAAGGACTGGGAAACTTTCACCTCTGCTATCACCATTGAATCTCCCCCACATAGGACCATCGATGTGATGGTTGATCAGGTGATTACAACAATCGTTTCTGTGGAAGAAAACATGATCCCTCGCTCTTTAGGGTGCCTCTGGCAAAAGACAGTCCTTTGATGGTCGCCAGAAGTCGCTGCAGCAATTAAGGAGTGTCGGCGAGCTCTACAGCGGCATAAGCGGCACCCTTCCCTGGAGCAGCTCATAGCCTTTAAACGACTCTGTGCTCGCGTTCGCCATCTTACCAAACGACGGAAGCAGGAATGTTGGGAGAGATATGACTTCATCATTGGGTGTCAAACGTCACCTTCCAAAGTCTGGGCAGAGATCAAACGTGTTTTCGTGTACCAGACCCCCCACAGGTGTTCCCAGTGTTAACGTAAATGGTGTGTTATCTACCGACTCAACCGCGATTGCCGAGCACTTTGCCAAGCACTATGCTCGAGCCTCTGTTTTGGAGAATTACCGCCGGCCAGAGTGTCCGAGCGGTTCTAGGCGCTACAGTCTGGAACCGCGAGACCGCTACGGTCGCAGGTTCGAATCCTGCCTCGGGTATGGATGTGTATGTTGTCCTTAGGTTAGTAAGGTTTTAAGTAGTTCTAGGGGACTGATGACCTTATAAGTTAAGTCCCATAGTGCTCAGAGCCACTTGAACCATTTGGAGAATTACCCCCAAGCCTTTCGCACTCTCAAACGGCGGCTGAAAGGGAAAATCCTCTCGTTTACTACATGCCACAGTGAATCCTATAACGCCCCATTTACAGAGTGGGAGCTCATCACTGTCCTTGAACATTGCCCCGATACAACTCCTGGACCAGCTCAGAGCCAAAGTCAGATGATTAAACGTATCTCATCTGACTACAAGAAGCATCTCCTCATCATCTTCAACTAGATCACGTGCGTCTTCCCATCATTCTGGTGCTCAAATCCAGTAAAAACCCACTTGATTAGGATAGCTATCGGCCCATCAGCCTCACCAACGTTCCTTATAAGCTGCTGGTACATATGGTGTGTCGGCAGTTGGGTTGGGTCCTGGGGTCACGTGACCTACTGGCTCCATGTCAGGGCGGCTTCCGCCATGGTCGCTCTACCACTGATAATCTTGTGACCCTCGAGTCTGCCATTTGACCACAGTTTCCAGTTTTCGGCTGCAAAATCGTGTGTTATGCACTTCTGTCAGCATTGTACCATTCATCCGGAACCATAACTTTACCTTAATGACGATCCACTCACCATAGTGGAGACATATCGATTCTTAGGACTGGTTTTCGATGCCCAATTGACTTGGCTTACTCACCTCCATCAAGCGGAAGTGCTGGCAGAGCCTCAGTGCCCTCCGCTGCCTGAGCAACACCAACTGGGGTGCAGATCGCTCTACGCTGCTGCAGATCTACAGAGCCCTTGTTCAATCCCGCCTTGACTATGGGAGTTGGGTTTATGGTTCGGTGGCGCCCTTAGCGTTGCGTGTCTCGACCCAGTGCACCACTGTGGCGTTCGCCTATCGATAGGAGCTTTTAGGACGAGTCCGGTGACCAGCGTTCGTGTGGAAGCCGGATTGCCTCCATTGCAGGTTAGGCGTACACAACTGCTGGCCAGTTACGGAGCACACATTCGTAGTTCTCCTGTGCAACCGAATCACTGACTCCTTTTCCCACCCACGGCGGTTAATCTCTCGCATCAGCGGCCCTGGTCAGGGCTTCCAATTGTAGTTCATGTCAGATTCCTTCGTTCTGAACCGGAGTCCTTGCCTTTACCACCTATACTTGAGGTCCATTGACGTACACCTCCATGGTGTACACCTGAACGCAGCTTCTCCTGGACCTTTCATATGGCCCTAAGGACACAGTTAACTCTGCGGCTCTCCACTGCCACTTCCTCTCGATTCATGACAAGCGGTTTACACTGACGGCTCGATGGCTGATGCTCATGTCAGCTTTGCGTATGTCCACGGAGGACATACTGAACAGCATTCCTTTCCCGATGGCTGCTGTGTTTTCACTGCTGAGCTGGTGGCTATATCTCGTGCTCTTGAGCACATCCGTTCATAAACCTGGGGAGGCGTATCTTCTGTGTACTGACTCCTTCAGTGCCTACAAGCTCTCGACCAGTGCTACCCTTGTCATCATTTGATAGCGACCATCCAGGAGTCCATCTACGCCCTATAACGGCCTGTTCGTTCCATGGTGTTTGTCTGGACCCCAGGTCACGTCGGAATCCGCGGCAAACGAAGTTGCCAACAGGCTGGCCAAACAGGCTACATGGAAACCACTTATGGAGATCGGCTTCTCCGCAACTGACCTGTGTTCAGTACTACGCCACAAGGTTTTGTGGCTTTGGGAGACGACATGACATAACCTCAGCACACACAACAAACTGTGTGCCATTAAGGAGATCACAAATGTGTGGCAGTCATCCATGCGGGCCTCTCGAAGGGACCCTGTGGTTCTCTGCCAGCTCCACATTGGCCACACTTGGGTGACACACGGCTACCTCCTGCGCCGTGATGACCCACCTCAGTGTTGGTGTGGCGCCTGGGTGATAGTGACCCATATCTTGGTGAGCTGTCCTTCTTTGGCTGCCCTTCGATGGACTCTTCAATTACCGGATTTGTTGCCATTAATTTTAACTGACAACGCCTCATCAGCTACGTTTTATATGCGAAAGTAGGTAAGTTTTAGCGCATGTCATTTGTCCCTTTGTGTTCTCCGCTCTAATGCTTTTAGGGTGGATGTTTTAATGTGTTGCAGAGTGGCGGGTTTTCCTTTTTATTCTCGTGGTCGGCCAGCCACAGTCATCTGCTCTCTTGTTTTTACCCCTTCTACCTGTTTCTTGCTTCTCTCTACGGTTTTCTTTTCCTGTTTCTGTCCATAGTAGTGTTTGTTGTCCTTCTGCGTTCTTCTGGTTCTTCCTTTCTGTGGTATACACCACTTCTAACAAACACCGAACAACGCGCTCCAGTACGCGGCCGCCAAATACATCGCTGGCCGCACTTCTCTGGACGGCTCGCTGCTTCCTCCGCTGGCCGTCTTCACACGCACGCTCCCTTACGTGGCCGAGAAATACATCGCTGGCCGCACTTCTCCGGGCGGCTCGCGGCTACCATCGCTGGCCGCCTTCGCGCGAGCGCGTTTGTCAGCACACAGCAATTGGCTACGCCAGGAAACATTGCGATTGGTTTTCCCTGGAAAACAGCGACCCCAGCCGACGGCTCCTTTAACTAGCAAGCCTTATATAAACCCGGCCGCCGCCGCAAACGACAGTTCTCATCGGGAAGTGCAGTACGCCGTGTTCCTGCTGCTTGTGGATGACTCGCCGCCCACTCAAGGTTACCTGGCTGCTCGGCGGAAATCTTGCGACTTCACTCGGAGAGACTGAACGTCACTGGACTTGGGAATAATTACGGGACGTGCACCCCACCATGCACATTTGGACATTGGTATAACCAAATTTTAATTATGCATTACTTCTGAGTGTGAGCCTGGGTAGTCGCTTGGCTAACATAATTGTTAAAAAGAGATTTGTGATTTAATAAACCAGACTGAAGAGGTTATTGTGTTATTCCTGGTTATAACACTTTCTCTTGTTATTGTGCAGTACATCTCCTTTCTTTTCTCCTTTCCGTTGTGTAATTATTTTACTGGGAACAAGGAACTGATGACTTCGTAGTTTGGTCCCTTTCCCCCTCCCCTCTCTTTTAAACCAACCAACCAACCGTCAAGCAGTCTTTAAAATGAAGACTGTTGCGTTGGGCAGCGATGCTCAGCATCTTGGTGGTCCACCTATTTTTTGACCACTGTTTGTCAGTGGCTATTCATGCAGACAGACAGGTTATTGGTTGTCATACTCACATAGAAAGAAGCACAGTGATTGGAGCTTAGCTTGTAGATCACATGACTGTTTTCACAGGTAGCCCTGCCTTTGATGGGATAGGCAGTGCTTGTGACCAGACTGGAGTAGGTGGTGGTGGGAGGATCAATGGGACAGGTCTTGCATCAAGGTCTATATGGGCCATGAGGCAAGGGGGTAGGGATGGACAAGAGCATTGTATAGGTGCACTGGGTGGCGGAATACCTACGTGGGAGGAGTGGGGAGGATAGTATGTAGAACATTCCTCATTTCAGGGCACGACGAGAGGTAGATGAAACCCTGGTAGAGAATGTGATTCAGTTGTTCCAGTCCTGGGTGGCACTGTGGCCAGACAGTGAGACTTTGGGAGGTGGTGGGTGGCTGGAGAAATAAGGCATGGGAGATCTGTTTCTTTACAAGGTTGGGAGGGTAATTAAGGTCTGTGAAGTCCTCACTGAGGCCGCTGACCCTATCTTGGATCCGCCATCTTGAATAAATTTGGCAACAATGCAGCTTGGTGCGATGCTCTCTTTGGCCCACTACTATTGTTATTCTTGTGACGAGTACTTCAGTTCAGTTCTGTTCAGTACCTCCTCATTAGTTGTATGATCTACCCATTTCATCTTAAGCATTCTTCTGCAGCACCACATTTCAAAGGCTTCTATTCTCATCTTGTTTAAACTGATTGTTATTTCTTCTCCCTGAACTTTAATTCCTTCTTCAATTTTTTTTTTTGTGGTTTCCATTACTGCTTGCTCAACGTACAGTGAATAACATCAAGGATGGGCTACAACCCAGTCTCATTCCCTTCTCAATCACTGCTTCCTTTTCATGGCCCTGGACTCTTATAACTGTGGTCATTAGCGACGTAGCGCAAACTCGGATTGTATCAAGGATGGGGCCGTGCCCTTACAAAGGAACCATCCAGGTAGTTGCCTCGAGCAGTTTAGGGAAATCACTGGAAATCTAAATCTGGGTGGCCAGACCTGGGTTTGAACCATTGTCCTCCTGAATGAGCATCCAGTGTGCTAACAACTGCGCTACCTCGTTCGATGCCGCCTGGTTTCTGTGCAAGTTGTAAAATAATAGACTTTCGCTCCATGTATTTTAACCCTGCTACGGTCGGAATTTCAACGAAAGTATTCCAGTCGACATTGTCAAAAGCTTTCTTTAAACCAAACCAAAAAAAACCTTCTTTCTAAGATAAGTCATAAGATCAGTATTGCCTCACTTGTGTCCATATTTCTCCAGAATCCAAAATCATCCTCCCTGAGATCGGCTTCTTCCAGTTTTTCCATTCTTCTGTAAGGAATTCGTGTTAGTATTTGGCAACCATGACGTGTCAGACTGATAGTTCAGTCATATTCACACCTGTCAGCAACTGCTTTCTTTGGAATTAGAATTACTACATTGTTCTTGAAGTCTGAGGGTATTTCTCCTGTCGCACATACCTTGCTCACCAGATGGAACAGTTTTATAAAGGCTGAACTCACAAGGTTATCAGTAGTCCTAATTGAATGTTGTGTGCTCTGGGGGCCTTGTTTCGACTTACGTCTTTTCGCAGTATCGTATCTCTCACATCATCTTCATCTACGTCCTCGCCCATTTCTATAACATTGCCTTCAAGTTCATCTCCTTTGTATTGACTCTGTATATATTCCTTCCCCCTTTCAGTTTTCCCTTCTTTGCTTCGGACTGGTTATCTATCTGAGCTCTTGATATTCATGCAGCTGATTCTCTTTTCCCCAAAGGTCTCTTTAATCTTCCTGTAGTCAATATCTATCTTTCCCCTTAGTGAAATTCGGTTCTGAATCCTTACAATTGTCCTCTGGCCGTTCTAGCTTAGGTATTATGCACTTCCTGCCAATCTCACGTTTTAGATGTTTCAGTTGCTACATTTTTATATTTTCATCACTTAATATCAATATCTCCTGTGTTATCCAAGGATTTAGGCCTTGTCATTTTACCTATTTGATCCTCAGATGCCTTCATTATTTCATGTCTCAAAGCTACCCATTCATCTTCCATTGTAATCCTTTCCCCTGTAATAGTCAATCGTTGCCCAAGGCTCGCTCTGAAACTCGTAAAAACCTCTGGTTCTTTGAACTTTTCCAGGTCCCATCTCTTGCAATTTCTTATGTTTCAATCTACAGTTCAAAGCTAATAAATTGTGGTCAGAATCCACATTTACCTCTGGGAATCTCTTCCAATTTAAAATATGGCTCCAAAATCACTATCTTACCGTTATATAATTAATCTAAAACCTTCCGGTGTCTCCAGATCTCTTCCACGTTTACAACCTTCTTTCATGATGCTTAAACCAAGTATTAGCGACGATTAAATTATGCTCTGTGCAAAATTCTAACCGGCGGCTCCCTCTTTCGCTCCTTTCGCCCAGTCCTAATTCACCTGCTATTTTTCCTTCTCTTCCTTTTCCTCCTATCGAATCCCAGTCACCTATCACAATTAAATTGTCGACTCCCTTAATTATCTGAATAACTTCTTTTACCTCATCACACATTCCTTCAATCTCTTCATTATCTGCAAAGCTATTTGCCATAAAACTTGAACGGAGCGAAGTAGTTCAGTGGTTAGCACACTGGACTCGCTCTCTGGAGAACGACGGTTCAAACCCGCGTCCTGCCATCCTGACAGGTTTTCCGCGATTTCCTAAACCGTTTCAGGCCAATGCCGGGATGGTTCTTCTGAAAAAGCACGGCCGACTGCCTTCCCCATCATTCTCTAATCCGATGGGATCGATGACCCCGCTGTTTGACCCATCCCCACAAATCAGTCAACCTTGTAAACCTATACTGTAGTGGTGCGTGTGGTCTTCGTGTCGATCTTGGCTACGATAATACGTTCATTCCTCTTTCGTGTCCGTTATTAAACCTACTCCTGCATTACTCCTGTTTGATTTTGCATTTATAACCCCGTATTCACCTGACCTGAAGTCCTCTTCCTGCTGCCACCGAACTTTACTAGCTCCCACTATACCTAACTTCAACCTGTCCCTTTCCCTTTTTAACTTTTCTAACCTACCTGCCCCATTAAGGGATCTGACATTCCACACTCCGATCCGTATAACATCAGTTTTGTTTCTCCTGACAGAGACATTCTCCTTAGAAGTCCCCATCCAGAGATCCGAATGGGGGGACTTATCTCCGGAATAATTTCCCCCAAGAGGATGCCATTGTCATTTAACCGTACAGTAGAGCTGCTTACCCTCAGGAAAAATTATGGCTGTAGTTTCCCCGTGCTTTCAACTCTTCGCGATACCGACACAGCAGCGCCGTTTTGGCTGATGTTACAAGGCCAGATCAGTCAACTATCCAGACTGTTGCCCCTGCAATTACTGAAAAGACTGCTGCCCCTGATCAGAAAGCATACTTCTGCCTGGGTCTTAACAAATATCCCTCTGGTGTGGTTGCACCTACGGTACAGCTATCTGTATCGCTGAGGCATGCTGCCACCTCACTAACAGCGAGGTCCATGATTCATTGGCGCTAATAGCATAGGCGCTAATAGCATAGGCACATAGCGAACACACACTACACAGATCTGTAAGTCCACGGTATTGGTGATAAGTTGAGAAAACCGTCCCGAAACACATGTGCTACAAAACGCCACTGTTTCCTGCGCATGTATCCCGACATCAATATGGGATATGATCACCATGCACACGTACACAGGCCGCACAACGGGTTGGCATACTCTGGATAAGATGATCGAGCAGCTGCTGGGGTATAGCCTCCCATTCTTGCACCAGTGCCTGTCGGAGCTCCTAAAGTGTCGTAGAGGTCTGAAGATGTGCAGCGATACGTCGACCGAGACTATCCCAGACGTGCTCAATGGGGTTCAGATCTGCAGAATAGCCTGATATCTTCTGTTTCAAGGTACTCCTCGGTGGGGCCGTGCGTTATCATCCATCAGAAGGAAGGTGAGACTCACTGCACCCCTGAAAAGGCGGACATACTGGTGCAAAATGACGTCCCGATACACCTGACCTGTTACAGTTTCTATGTCAAAGACATGCAGGTGTGTACGTGCACCAATCATAATCCCACGCCACACCATCAAACCTCGACCTCCATACAGGTCCCTTTCAAGGACACTAAGGGGTTGGTATCTGGTTCCCAGTTCACGCCAGTTGAAAACCCGGCGAGAATCACTGTTCAGACTATACCCGGACTCGTCTGTGAACATAACCTGGGACCACTGTTCCAATGACCATCTACTGTGTTCTTGGCATCAGGATTTACGGGCTCTCCTGTGACCAGGGGTCAGAGGAATGCACCTTGTAGTTCTCCAGGCGAATAAACCATGATGCCTGTTCAGTTGTCTGTAGACTGTGTGTCTGGAGACAACTGTTCCAGTGGCTGTGGTAAGGTCCCGAGCAAGGCTACCTGTAGTACTCCGTGGCCGTCTGTGGGCAATGATGGTGAGATATCAGTCTTCTTGTGGTGTTGTACACTGTGAACGTCCCGTACTCTAGCGCCTGGACACGTTTCCTGTCTGCTGGAGTCGGTGCCATAATCTTGAGATCACACTTTGTGGCACACGGAGGGCCTGTGCTACGACCTGCTTTGTTCGATCAGCCTCCAGTCGCCCTAGTATTCTACCCCTCATAACGTCATCAATATGTGTTCTTTGAGCCATTTTCAACACACAGTCACCATTAGCACGTCTGATAAAGTCTGCACACTTACTCTCTGCACCCTAGTCTGACATGCACCAAAACACCTCTGCATATGTGGACTGCTGCCAGCGCCACCGTGCGACGACCGCAGGTCGAATGCACCTCATGGTCATACCCCGAGGTGATTTAAACCCGCAAACCGCACACCAGATCGTTGTTTCACCATGTATCAGCATTATCCTTAAATTATGGGCATGAGTGTATATTAACATGATGTGCAATACATGAGAAATGACTGTAGAAGAGAAAAGTTGTAGAGCATCGAAGTAAATTTTCAAATAATCTATGATAGTGACGGAAACAAAGTTGCCAGGTAATTATCGCCGTTCATCAGAGTAGAATTAACCGCATGCATCAAGGTAAGACGCCGGTGTGCAAAATGTAAGAGCGAAAGTGACTTCCGCACGATGCATCACTGCCAGCTAACATAGCTCTATGAAACATTGAACATACGTAGAAAGAACTTCTACAGTATAGTTTAGACCTTAACTGAAAGAAATGAGCAATGAAGCACTCCGACTTTAGGCCGCAAGGGGCCCATCGGTACCATCCGACCGCCGTGTCATCCTCAATGAGGATGCGGATGGGAGGGGCGTGTGGTCAGCACACCGCTCTCCCAGTCGTTATGATGGTTTTCTTTGACCGGAGCCGCTACTATTCGGTCGAGTAGCTCCTCAATTGGCATGACGAGGCTGAGTGCACCCCGAAAAATGGCAGCAGCGCATGACGGCCCGGATGGTCACCCATCCGAGTGCCGGCCACGCCCGACAGCGCTTAACTTCGGTGATCTGACGGGAACCGGGGTATCCATTGCGGCAAGGCCGTTGCCAAATGAGCAATGAGACGACCAGGAATAACACTTTTATTCAAAGACAATAATATCATTGAAGTGACTGAGTTTAATGAAGGTTCCCTGCATAATGATAGAAGGCGAGGTATGGTGCTTAATAAGGTGTGCGATCACCGCAGACAGCAATATCATCTCCGCAATGTGCTCCCATGCTGGTCACGAGGTTGGTAAGTAACTCTTGGGGGTTGCATTCCTCGACAAGCGCGGCTGAAAACTACAGGATGGTCGTCGGTGCAAGTGGACGTATTGTGATATGCCTTCCGAACGGATCCCCCACATGGTTGATGGGATTTAAGTCGGGGGAACACGCAGGCCAGTCCATTCGCCGACTTTCCCCTTGTTCCAGGAGCACCTCCACCTGCGGTGTTCGATGCGGTCATGCATTGTCGTCCACAAAAATTACGCCAGGGCCGAATGCACAGCTGAAAAGACGCGTAAGGGGAAGGTTGTTGTCACAATAATGTTGATCGGTGAGTCTCCCGTGTTCAAAGACTTGGAGGGCAGTACGCTTCTGCACACCCTGACGCCTGTTCCACCAAAACGATTATGTTCGACAGTGCTGAACGTACCATCATATGGCGAGAGTGGGGACGTGTAATGCACCCAGGAACATCGTCGAACATGATCGTTTTGCTGGCCCTGATGTTACGTTGTCGGTGGCATAATGTTTAACGGACGTGCTGGCCAAATCTGACAGTGTACTGCTTCCCCATGTGCGTCCTTTCAGGGGTTCATTCGGTCCTGACTTTTTTTTATGGATGATAATGCTCGACCAAATCGAACAGCGCATGTGGAGAGCGAACGATAGGACATTCGGTGAATCGACTGGCCTGCCCGTTTCACAGATTCAAAAACATCGAGCACGTGTGGGATACGTAGGGGAGAAGTACTGCAATACGTTCATATACAGCAACTACCATCCAGCACTTGGCAACATCGCTGGTCGAAGAGTGGAACGTCAAAGAATTCCTTGCCAATACCGTGGCCATCATGAGAGAGCGTTGAAGAGCATGCGTTGCTGTCTGTGGTCATCACACCTCCTATTAAGAACCATGCCTCCCCTTCTGTGCCGGCCGCTGTGGCCGAACGGTTCTAGGCGCTTCCGTCTGGAACCACGCGACCGCTACGGTCGCAGGTTCGAATCCTGCCTAGGGCATGGATGTGTGTGATGTCCTTAGGTTAGTTAGGTTTAAGTAGTTCTAAGTTCTAGGGGACTGATGACCTCAGAAGTTAAGTCCCATAGTGCTCAGAGCCATTTGATTTTTCGCCTTCTGTAGTGTCCAGCGCACCATCACGAACCGCAGTGACTTCAGTGTAATTATTGTCTTTCAACAAAAGTTTCATCAAAAGTTTCATTTCTATTCCTCTCATTACGCATTTCTTTCGGTTACCTTCTCCACTATACTGCAGCTGTACTTCCTGTGCATGATACAACTTTTGCGAGCTATGTTGCTTGGCAGTGACACATCATCCGAAATTTACTTTCGTTCTGATGTTTTGTGCACCATTGTCGATTTGGAAACAATAAAATTAACAGTATTCATTAAATAGAGGACAAAAAGTTTATTTACACGGGAGCTGATTATTTCACTATTAATTTGGTCAATATGAACGCCCGCATTGTTGAACAACAAACTATACAAAAGAACTGTATTGAGAGATTTCTAATGCTGTGGATACTTCAGACTCCCTGATACCATTATAGGGTTAATTCAACAGCTGACATCACATAGACAAATTCTCTTCATCCATATTTTTCTCCGTACCTACTTCAGATGGTTCAAATGGCTCTATGCACTATGGGACTTAACATCTGAGGTCATCAGTCCCCTTGACATACAACTACTTAATCCTAACTAATCTAAGGGCATCACATACATCCATGCCCGAGGCAGGATTCGAACCTGCGACCGTAGCAGCAGCGCGGTTCCGCACTGAAGGGCCTAGAACCGCTCAGCCACAGCGGCCGGCTACCTAGTCATGTATTAGAAACGAAGGACCTCAGTTTTGCAACTGAAATAACAGAATATGGAAGGCAGTTAGTTGCCGCCTAGACTTCAACCGTCTCTTTTCATTTTTGGGCAAATGAACATTCCCATAAAGAAATTAGAGATTCTCTATGTTATTTTCAACTTTATCCAAGACCTTTTTTTTTCAGGGAGATAAGTCTACACTTCATAAAGCCGTGATCTAATGTCTTCTACGATTATAGCATCAGTTTCAACAACTCAGTCCCGTTCCTCTTGCTGGCCTTTGATTCTAGTCTTATACAGTATTTCGGAAAAAAGAAAGAAATAGCTTGTGCTTCGAAAGCTTATCGTGGTTTTGTTATGCTGATTTATTTTTCCAACGAATTACAGATCTTCATATAACTTCTAGAATAGCCGTTTTTGTATCGTCTCGAGCTTCGGGAAGTATCCATTACAATTCTTCAGAATGTCTTAAGAGTGCGAACTGCCATTCATTTTCATTTGCTTCCAAATGCTCACCAATGAAGTTCACCTAGACAGATACCTCATTATCTTTTGGTCGTTTAGCGCTACTGTCAGATTTGAAAAAGATTTTAGCTGAATTCCTATGGTGTCTACCTTCAATGTGTCTACTTTAACCTTTAGTTGAACGCCCCCATAATTATTCTGTTTTTTTTTTCCACCATTCCGTTACTGATTTTGAAAATGACTTTGTAACGGCACTACCAACTTCTTTTATATCGGTTTCTTCACCTCGTTTCTCGTGTAATCCTGTAATGCTTCTTCACCAAAAAACAAAAAATTCCTGTTAACGTAAATTTTCTCAACTTACGAATGATAAACGTGGGGCTCATTTCCCTCTGTGCCCATTCTAGAATATTGTCCCTTTCAAAAGGATTTCCGCCACGTCTCATGAAAAACAGGAGCGGTACAGTCCGCCAAAACAAGATGTTTACCATTCTTTCTCGTCTTAATCCTCTTAATAAACGTACGTAAACCTTTTTCCTTTACTGTGTCAGACCTACCTCTTCTGTAACACTTTCACTATAAATAAAACATTCAGCCGTCGCGCTGTCTTCCACTGACTAAAGTTGCTGAACTGTGTTCAGGTTACTATTGACGTCTCCCACACTGTCAGATGTAACAGTGGTCAATAAAACAGCCGGCAGGAAGCACACGTTTATGACAGCGGAGCAACAAAATACAGAGAATGATTTTACTGACCAATAAATGCAATGACGAGTACGAATATCGAGAAAAGAAACTTTGAATGGAAAGGAAAAAATGCTGACGCTCGTTAATCAAGTGATTTCCATAAAACTAATAAATAACTATGTTTGCTTGAAACAGTGCTTATGGGAAGGTGTAAAACACGTGTTTTCTGACGTAGCGTGGAATGTGTGGAAGTTAAATTGTTTCGTGAAATGGTACTATAGATACCTGCACATTCAAATGTAGTGCTTATTTACAGTAATGAGGATGAAATCCTGTTTTAACACTTACAATTATTCAGCTGATTGATAAGGTTGGCAGGGACCTCAGTTGCCGACTTCTGTCGACGATTATCGACCAGAAAATTACCAATACAACTTTTACAAGTAATAGATGAAATAAAGAGGCCAAATGTGTCTGATTCGGTAATATCGTCATTGCAACCTTTGCTATCTAACATTGTTGCAATACGCTTAATTTAATTTCATATTCACTACTTTTAATAAATATTACATTTGAACATTAACTTTTCTATTCTGTGCTTTTACGAAACTATATAATTTTCGTGTGTCATTTCCACCATAGCACAGAACAGGGTACGTAGTGCTTAAAGCACTAGACTAGGTTTCGAGAGACCCCGGCATCAACCCCAGAGCCAGCCATATAGAATTGAGGTTTCCGTGGTTTCCCAGTTCACTCCAGGCGTATGCCGGGATTGTTCTTTGGAAAGGCCGCACCCCTTACTTCCCTTCTAATATTAAAAAGTCCATGTCTCTAAAGACCTTAGCTACCGAGACATAAAACACTAAACTTACTTCCTTACTTCTACCATAGCTGCCGATCGACGCGTCTCCAAAGTGGAAACAGCGCATGTGTTGTCGGCACTGAACAAGATAGAAATTTTTTCCACGTATTTCTCTTTGTGACTATCGGTGTGCTGTTACCCTGATCGTTAACTCGTTATGATATGAAACTATCCCACTTGTTGAAAAGACATGGATTATTGACAATTATGCACAAATGTTCACTGCCATATATAAAAAACGTTTACTGTCATAGAAAAGCATGAAGCTACCATCAACAAAAGAGTTCTACTGACTAATTTCTGCTTGATGATGAATGTTGTAATTTAATAGCTAAATGACCAACAATAGTCCGCCCCCGGTAACTGAGCGGTCAGCGCGACAAAATGTCAGTCCTAAGGGCCCGGGTTCGATTCCCAGCTGGGTCGGAGATTTCCTCCGCTCTGGATGTTGTGTTGTCCTAATCACCATCATTTCATCCCCATCGACGAGCAAGTCGCCGAAGTGGCGTCAAATCGAAAGACTTGCACCCGGCGAACAGTTTACCAGACGAGGGGCCCTAGTCACACGACATTTGTGTGTCATTTACCAACAATAAACACTGATAAGCCAAAACATTGTGACCACTGCCACCGCGACAATGGATGCCACCTGGTGGCGTTGCAGGCACATGACACGATAACGAAAGTATGTAAGCGGAGCAGAAACTGACAGGGAATCACCTTGGCGAGGATACGTGCTAAGGGCAGGTTACTATCACGCAGAAAACTTGTGAACGAGTATCTCTGAAACGGCAAAGCTAGTCGAATGTTCATGTGCTATTGCCGTGAGCATCTACGGAAAGAGGTAGAAGTACAGTGAAACTACGACTAGGTCCTAAATAGTTGAACTTCCACGCCTCTTCACAGAACATGGGGTTCGGAGGCTCCTCTGCTCTGTAAAGTAGGGTAGACGATGATCTGTGGCATCTCTGTCGAAAAACCACAATGCTGGTGCACGCACAAGCGTTTCGGAGCACATCGTTCATCGTACATTGTTGAACGTGGAGCTTCCCGGCAGACCACCCCTAGGTGTTCACATGTGGACCCAACGACATCATCATAAACGATTGCAGTGGGCACGGGACCAATGGGATTCGACCTTCGATCGATGGGGACGTGTTGGCTTTTTGGGTGAATCCCATTTGTGCTACACTAGGTAGCTGGCCATCTCCACAAACGCCGTCATCGAGTTGAATGGTGGCTGGAAATGTGCAGAGCGCCACGGACGCAGGCTGGTGGGAGTAGTATTATGCTATGGGAGTATTATGCTGTGGTAGTAATCGAAGACACGCTGACAGCTACGAACCACCTGCATCCCTTCATGCCTGATGTCTGCCCCGACGGCAAAGTCATCTTTCAGCAGTGTAATTGTGCGTGTCTCGGAGCCATAACCGTGCTACAGTGGTTTGAGGAACATTATGGTGAACTCGCGTTGATGTCTCATCGACCAAATTCGCCTGATGTAAATCCTATGGAACCCATCTGGGCCGCTATCACCTCGTACTCAAATCAGAGGCCCGTTATGTACGCGAATTACATGACCTGTGAGTAGACGTCTAATGCCACATACCTATAAAAACCTACCAAAGAACTGTCGGGTACCTGATGTGCGGGCTGGCAGACAGACTATGAAGCAATCAGTCGTAATATTTTGTCAAGAAATTTGTTGCACAATTTAAATAAAAGACGGGATTTGTTGACACGACACATTCTGAGAAATCAAGGGATAACAAGTTTAGTATTGCAGGGAAGTGTGGACGGTAAAAATCATAGAGAGAGACCAAGAGATGGATATAATAAGCAAATTCAGAAGGATGTACGTTGCAATAGTTATTCGGAAATGAAGCCGCTTGGACAGGGTAGACCATTGTGGAGAGATACATCAAGCTAGTCTCTGGACTGAAGACCACAACAACAACAATAACAACAACAACACGTTGTTCTCCAAAATGTATCTGGAGATGCCCGTAAGATGCTTTTCTTTGTGGCCAGGTGGATACGCAACTTCAGTTTCAAGTGGAAAATCCTGGCCATTATATCATGCCAATCATACCACCCTTGTCCAGCAAAAAGTTCTTGAGTGATTTCGTTCCACTTTGGATTTGTTATGAATGTAATAAGCAAATCAGACCTTCTCTATTTTCGTACATAACAGAAAGCAGAAGAATCAATAATCAGCCTAAGTTGTCCGTGCTGTCATCATGTTGCATAGCGTCCCACAAGATGGTGCCGAATGCGGGATAAGTGTTCAACTTGTAATGTAATCGATGTGTAGTGCGATAATTTGTGCTTGTCGTGCTACATTATCAAAAAAAGTAACAGAACGAAGCAAAGGATCAGCAAGAAGACGAGAAGAGAATTACACGAGTGGAACGTCTACATCGCCCTACGACGAATCGAGTGAAATATTAGGCTCGGATCCCTGCCACTGCAAGAAACATGCAATTATAATGTGCCCGATATGTAAAACTATATATTATTATAAATGTGTTAATGCAGATCCGAAACGTTTAAGTGTGGTTCTGCAAAAAATGTATTATGGACTATCTTGATAATAGACTAAACAAGGAGAACTGTTGTACAAGCAAAATTATTGTAGTGTTACTAAAAGAGTAAATTCACACAGCAGAACGCGGAGATCGCATATGGATCACACAGTGAACTGCACTAGAACTTTTAGTACCAAAAATTCAAGTTATAGCGTGTACAAAAAGTACGGAGATTAGGCAGAAATGGCAATATATACATTATCCGCGGAATTAGGTTCCATTTTCGGTTTATCAAAGTGGACATGTGAGAACTGCAGAAACCAACTAAATACAACTGTTCCACTAAAAAAACAGATTTCTAACGAAATAAGTGATCAATGTGCTTCAGAAAATGTTACTGAATGTTCACAGATATGCGATTCAGCTGTTGCTGTTCCTCAGAATTTTCGAAAACCACGTCTAAATATGCCCGTGTCACAGAAAAAAGATTCATAATCGCCTAGGGAAGCTTTACATCCTAGCTGATCGCTACAGACGCGGAATTGCTTCACGTGTTAATGACGAATCAACTGTGAAATCCATTAGTTTCGTCGAGCCTGGGGCATGACTCTCTGATAATCAAGAATATCCACACTGAAGAAATTATTATGTTGTCTTGAAACGATTACGTACCTCTTTATATAATAAAGAAGTGAATATATTTTTATGTCTGGATTTTAACATTAACACGTTGACTGAAAGTGAAGAAAAGAGACAGCTTCTGAGTGTCCTAAACAGCTTCCACATGAAACAGCTCTTTACAAACCCCAGTAGCATAACAGAGTTTTCATCTTCCCTATTAGATAATATCTTCACGAGCATGGAAAACCGCGTCATTGACGCACAAAATGTAAACTTAGGTCTTTCAGATCACAACACACTCGTCACATGAATAAATTCTTTTGTACCCAAGATACTAAAATTCAAGTAGGAAAGTAAAAGACACTTCTGCACAGAAAAAGTAAGTACTTTTATTTAGATGTTAGCAAAGGAAATCTGGGACAATGTATTTTCAAAAACAACAATGCTTTTTCTGGTACTTTCATGTCCCTATTTGAGATGTGTTTTCCAAAGAAGGTTACAAAAATCAGTGTCATGCCAAGGAACAACAACCAGTAGACGTCACCTTCTATCAGAGCGTCTAGTCAAACTCTAAAATATCTCAGTCAAATCAAGAAAGACAACACCTCGCAGACTATGTTAAGGCGTATAAGAAGATATATAGGATCATGATTAAAAAAGCTAAAACAGTTCACAACGACAAAGAAATTTTAGGGTCAGCAAAGACATCAAAACCAATACGGAATGTAGTGAAAAAAGAAATAAACAAAAATATAAAAAGTCAAGAGGTCATTGTTTTAAAAGATGCAAATTACATAAATCACTATTTGATAAATACTCCAGTCAACCTGAGAAAAAATTGCCTTACGAATAGAGAACAAAGTGTCAATTCAGTATTGCTAAGCCCCACAAAAAAGCAAAAGTTCTAAGGATAACAAAAACAATGTAAAATAAAATGGCTTCAGTGATTGACAAAGTACCTGCTTCAATCATAATAAAATGTGCTAGCATCATATCAGAACTGCTCTCATACATTATAAATATATCATTATTGGAAGACGTGTTTCCTCAAATATTAAAAATTTCAAAAATAAAACCACTGTATAAAAAGGACAATATACACTGAAGAGCGAAAGAAACTGATACTCCTGACTAATACAGTATAGGACCCCCGTGAGTATGCAGAAGTGCCGCAACACGACGTGGCATGGACTCGACTAACATCTGAAGTGGTGTTGAAGGGAATTGATACCCTGAATCCGGCAGGGCTGTCCATAGATCCGTAAGAGTAGGAGGGGGTGACGATCTCTTCTGAACAGCACGTTGCAAGACATCCTGGATATTCTCAATGATGTTCACATCTGGGCAGTTTGATGGTCAGCGGAAGTGCATAAAATCAGAAGACTGTTTAAGAAGCCACTCTGTAGCAATTGTGGACGAGCGGGGTGTCGCATTATCCTGTTGGAATTGCTCAAGTCCATCGGACTGCACAATGGACGAGAATGGATGCAGGTGATCAGACAGGATGCTTTCGTACGTGTCACCTGTCAGAGTCGTATCTAGTCGTATCAGGGATCCCATATCACTCTAACTGCACACGTCCCACACCATTACAGAGCCTCCACAGCCTTGAACAGTCCCCTTGTGACATGCAGGGTCCATGGATTCATGATGTCTCCATACTCGTATACGTCCATCCGCTCGATATAGTTTGAAACGAGACTAGTCCGACCAGGCAATATGTTTCCAGTCGTCAACAGTCCAATGTCGGTGTTGATTGGCCCAGGTGAGGCGTAAAGCTTTGTGTTGTGCAGCCATCAAGTATAAACCAGTGGACCTTCGGCTCCGAAAGCCCATATCGATGATGTTTCGTTGGAGGTTCAAACGCTGACACTCGTTGATGGCCCTGTATTGAAATCTACAGCAATTTGCGGAAGGGTTACACTTGCGTCACTTTGAACGATTCTCTTCAGTCGTCGTTGGTCCCATCCTTGCAGGATATTTTTCGGGCCGCGGCGATGTTGGAGATTTGATGTTTTACAGATTCCTGATATTGACGGTACTCGTGAAATGGTCGTACTGGAAAATCCCCACTTCATCGGTACCTCGGAGATGATGTGTCCTATCGCTCGTGCGCCGACTGTAACACCACGTTCAAATTCACTTAAATCTTGAAAACCTGCCATTGTAGTAGCAGTAACCGATCTAACAACAGCGCCAGACACTTGTTGTCTTATTAGACGCTGCCGACAGCAGCGCTGTATTCTTATTGTTTACATATCTCTGTCTTTAAATACACATGCTTATACAGGTTTCTTTGGCACTTCAGTCTATATGAAGTGGGAAATCATAAACTAATAGCTTTGTTATCTGTATTTTCGAAAGTAATAGAGACAGTCATGAAACACAGAGTTACAAATTTCCTTGAAACATTCAATCTCTTCTCTGTAAACCAGCACAGTTTTCGGAAAAGATTGAGTGCACAATCAGCTATTTCCCATTTCACTGAAAATATCGAATGAGGCTAGATAGACACAACAATACAATTTGAAAAAATTCGGACTAATTGAAGGGTTTTGATATTGTCCAACATGACATCTTGCTAAACAAGTTAGAAGCTATTGGTATACAAGGACTTGCGAAAAAATGGTTCCAGTCTTATCTCCATAATAGAAGACAGAAAACAGAAATTATCTCAGTCAACATTAGAAGCCGAAGTGTTCCTTACAGATTTGATTTTCGAACTGTAACAATTGGGGTACCACAAGGAAGTGCTCTAGGATCTTGGTTATTTCTAATTTATGTAAATGATGTCGAACTTCCAATCAGTGGTACTCATACAACCCTGTTTGCTGATGATACAAATAAATGTTGCTGTAATTGATGTAAACCAAGTCTTGCCAACATCTGCAACTAGAGTTTTGGAATATTTACAAAATTGGTTTGAAATGAACATGTTAACTTTAAATGTTTCAAAAACTAATTAATTCATTACAGGAAAACAGAGTCACAAAATCACCTAGAATTCAGAATACAAAATAAAGAAGTTAAGAGAGCAGCTGTCACAAAATTTATAGATGTCCACAAAGATGAAAATTTACAATGGAAAGCCCTCATCCACTATTTCGCTAACAAGTTAAGTTCTGCTTGCTTTCCACTTTGTGTAATTAGTAATGTGTCTAGTAACAGTGTAACAGAACTATCTACTTTGCTTACATTCACATCACACTGCTGTTACCTATGGCCTCACCCTCTGGGATCATAATACAACAAATCTAAAAACCATCTTCACACTACAAAAACGAGCTTTTAGAATAATTACAAACAATTCGAGGCTAACAGCCTCCAAGCAGCTATTTCAACAGCTAAATATTCTACCTTTACTATGTCTCTACATACAAAAAAGTGTGACTAACATAGAAAGGTGCACTGAAAATTTCGAAACCAACTCAGATCTGCATTCATATAATACAAGAATATCCATTTAAAAAGAGTAAACAAGGCTATTACACAGAAACGAACAAATGTTCAAGGTACAAAATTGTATAACAAACTCACAGTGCATATAAAAGGAACGAAAAAATTGTCTACATTTAAGGAAGCAGTATTCAAGTTCACCAACTGCTGTTACAGTGTAATCAGGTACCTTCAACAACCTAATAGGTAGAAAATATATTCATGAACTATGTTGATACTATATACGATAGTCAAAGTAAACAGAATTTTCAGTCAAAAGTTTACTATGATCTGAATTAGTATTTTGAACAGAAGTGTTGCAACTATTATGTTTTTTATCTAATTCTTAACAATAATCCACGAAAAATATCTTTTATGCAATTAATCAAAGTTGTATATATAGTTTTAATGCAAGTTCGTGTAGGGTACCATGCATAATTGTATTTGTGGGATACTGTACATTCTTATGTGTGTATGTGTGTGTGACTGTAAATTTATTTTTATATACTATTTATTTTCTGATGAAATCTGTGCAATGTAAATTGTCTGTTGATGAACAAACTACTACCACTAGCAAATAATATTTAATGCTTACAACCATCTCTGGTTGGTGCGCAAGTACACTGAGTGCTCGGTCTCTATTTCCAGTACATATTTACGATAAAGTGGCTAAACAGTCCACGAAATCTTTGCAAGTAGAGAAAACGATTTCATCTATTTGCAGCTCATGAGCATAAAATTATTGGGATGATACTTTTTTGTTTTTGTTCTAGGTAGGATTGAATTGATACAATCCAAAATTATGTCCATCTTCTCCTTGCCAATAAATTAATGAGTATTGTAGAGCGCCGTAAGATCGACACGTCTCGTAAATGCGTTGAAAGCGATCGCCTCGAGTGGGCAATACTATATCACGCTATTCCCATTCCTGATCTACCAAAACAGCTGCGACTTCATTTGTGACAGGGACACAGAGTCTGCCGCCGTATCCAGCAGTGGGTCGTTTATCTGCACCAATGACAAATATATAACCTTTGTTTTGCCACTGCGGAATGGACTCTAGTGCAGCTTTAAAATATATATTGATTTACTTGCAGCAGCGTGTTTTGTGGCAGATCAGTCAGATCACTGATAAGTTGTGGAAAGTTTCGGTTGCTAAAACTTGCCTGTTCTTCGTAATTGGAAACAAAATATATATGAAGAAAATTGGGCCCATTTTGTGGTAGCAAAGTACCGATAAGGTGGTAAGCCTGGCCCTAAACCTAAAAGGTAGACATGAGTGTCCTTCCGTTATGTATTTTGTACCAAAAGAGGTCATTTGAAGCGCATAATTGTATGCAGGGACGTTATCTAAAAACTATTTTGATTGTGGATGGCCACCATTCCGTACAGATTTTAAAAACTCGGGAGGGTTCCGGAAAATTTCAGTAGGCACTTTTCCATTCAAGTAAAACATTCCAGCCATTTCTTTTCGCCATTGAGCCTTCCAAAATCAACAGTATACTACCATTCCACCAAATGAAGCAAATGTGGCATTATCAGTCATAGGGTTATATGTAAATGCAGTGTTTTCCTTATCATCCTTGGTCATGCTCTGCAATTATTTCTTCGGATTCTTCTGAATTTTCAGATGAAATTAGCGAGTGTCGAAGTCGATAAGCGTCTAAGGGGGCTTGGCGCTGTTCTTTAGTCTCTGCCTGTAGTATTTCATATTATTCTTTCCCTTTCACTCACTGTAATATTCTCACTATCTTGACGCTTGCATTCATTTTCCCACCTTACTAATTCTAAACGCCGCTGGTATTGGTCATCACGTATTAAAACTTTAGCAATATTGTGACGATCCCGATTACGATGCAAGCTTTCCTCACACTGCGCAAACGCTTCTGAAGCGCGAGATAATGAATGGTACTTACGGTAAGCTCCCAGTTGCGTTACCTGTTGATCACTGCTGTCAGGAGACCGTGAAGCAGCTTTGTGAACACGTTGAGAACTTCGTTGATTTTCTCTGTGAGCGAGGGTTCGAGGAGTGAGATAATGCGTGACGCTTTACCAAACAAGTAATAAAATATCATGCCTGGCGCGAAAGTGAACAGCGAAAGTATAGTAAGCGATAAACTTCTTTCCTTTCATCATTTTGTGCGATAACCCCTTCAAGGTTCGTCTAGTGGTTTTGGATATTAGGATGTCAAAGACAAACAGACACACATGAAGGTTTTAGAAGTTTATTATTAGTATAGATTTAGCTTATGGCCAGCATCACATCACACAATAAAACATCTTTTTTAACGATACATATCCACATATTTAACAGATAAGAAATAATCAAAATTTTAAGTTAATTCAGTTTACTGTATTTACAAAGCACATGTCACAGAAACATATCCAACTGCTGAACGTACACAGCTGACATCTTTGTTGCCAACACACCTGCTCCGGGTCGCCAGGAAGGGATCGTTTTGGGCACCTGTGATGTGCTGAACAGTGTATCGTTCTGCGCCACGGTCACAGCTGGGCGATGTTGTTAATCTCCATTTGTGCATTGAATCAGCACATCATCCACAATTTGTCCTTATTCTGTCCAGTGCAGACAAGATCTAGCGATGCTGTTCAAAGCCTGGTGGCCTCGTTGGGTTGCAGGTCATCTTCAGATTTTCTGGGGTAACGTTTTTCTGCCATATTTCTGCCCATCGGTTTGTAGTTGTTGCTGTGTTGGCCACTAAAAAGTTTGCATCTTTCAGAGGTTTATGATGGGAGCAAAGTCAGTTTTTATTGAATTCAAGACCGTCTTCATATATAGGGAGGTAAGGATCACCAGTTATTTTTGTAATCAAGTGCTTGAGAGTAGATTCTCACTGCAAAAATGGGTGAACTATATTGCTGAGAATAGGCAACCAGAAAGTTTTAATGTTTCTGATTGTTCCTGTGATTATATGCAAAGTTTGGTTTGTAATGCTAACACTGACCACCTTCAATAGGCAATCGATGTTAACATTATACCTCTGCTAGGAATTTTTAAGATATGATTGTGAGATACCCTTATGGAAACAGAGCAATCAAACTGGGATTTTTTTCCGGAATTCTCCAGCAGAGCATAAACAATAGTAAACGGTGGGTCAGGAACAGTTGTTCTCCCTGCACAAAAGCAAGTTGTAAAATTAGTTATTAAAACAGGTTGCCAACCCGATTAGGCACTCTTGTGTCAAGCAAATTGATAAATCACAAGGGAGTGCTGTCGCTAACCTAACCTTCCTTGAGACTCACACTAAATTCTTTCCTTATATCTGTTCACACTTTAACACAGTAACCTAACCTTGCAGATAAATGTATTGTTAAATAGTAAGTCAGATAAGCAAACGGCCATTGAGATAGTAAACAGCAACGTATGCCCCTCAACAACACGCAATTAGTTGCAACAGTTTATGAAACCAAATACCGATACACATGAAACTAGTAGCAATATTGGACAGGGAAAAGCTTGAAATAGTTCTGCATTTAAATCAGGGGAACTACTAATGATCATGACATATAACTTAGTTGCCTGATACAGGGTCTCTACGCTTAAGTATTAACCAACTTGCATTATAATAGATAACACAGTAAACAGTTCTTTCTTAAACTCGTTTTGCGACAACTGCACAGGATGCAAATTTAACTACTCTGGCTCTGAAGGAGGGGTAGCATTCATCTCACGCTAGTCATAGTGATGTAACGCTACGTCATCGTGACGTAAATAACCTAAATCGACTACATAAGTACGTGTATAGATCTTTGCAGTTGTACCACAGAGGTTGCACCGATAACGTGGAAGCTAAATGTAAATAGACGTGTACAAACGAAGTGACAGCTGTTGTGTGGTATGCTCATCCCAGTTGAATTACTTATTAAGCTGTAATCTCAACAATTTTTGATTTTATGCGTGTACATCTTGGTGTAATGAATGTCTCTCCGAAGGAACCATAACAATAACGAAAGTAAAAACTAGCGTCTAGTCACTTTTAAAAAAATCTGATTAATTGTGCATAAATCATGTGGACAGAAACGTGAAATAGAGAGAAATTAGAGTATTTCGTATTTTTATAAAAGCCAATGGATTGTACATAATTCTTCTGGGCAGAAACGTTGCACTGAGAAATTAATGTGTTTCCAAAGATAATTCCGAATGTTGCTGGAATTTTAATTTTGCCTTCATGCTGTAGATCAGCACAGAAACTTTTGTTCTTCAGAAATAAATTATTGCTGATGGTTATAATGTACTGACCTGTTATAACATGTCTTTATTTTTCTTCATATGTTGTATACTGTGAAAAAATAATGACATGCAAGTCACATTTACCAGCATTTTAAGCAACTGAAAGCAGTGAGTGCTGTTGCCATTTTCAGCTACTTTTTGTATGACTCTTAGGCAACATGAAAATAGCTTTAGTAATAATGCCAAACACCCCCAAAATTTAAACCATGTGTATTGAGAGAATAAACAAACACAGTATTCCACCATCACATGTGAAACATCACTTGGTGCTGCTAAAAACTGTGGGCTGTTGAGGTTATTTTGCATGTAACTCACCCATTGTGACAGTCAGTGTTCAACATCATTTGGCAACTACTAGGAAACTTATTTTTTGTTGTTGATACTGCTTAAATATTAAAATGTGGGTAAAATTATAAATGTAATATCATTGTTTTTCACAGTATACAGTGAATAAATAAAAATAATGATGTGTTATAAACAGGTTACATTATACATTATAATCATCAGCAATAATTTATTTCTGAAGAGCAAGATTTTCTGAGCTGATCTGCAACATGAAGGCAAAATTAAAATTCCAGCAACATTCGGAATTATCTTTGGAACCACATTAATTTCTCGGTTTAACGTTTCTGCCTAGAATAATTATGTACAATCCACTGGCTTTTATAAAAATATGAAACACTTCAATTTCTTCCTATTTCGCGTTTCTCTCCACATGATTTATGCACAATTAATCGATTTTTTTTTAAATGAGTACATGCTTACTTTTACTTTCGTTGTGGTTATGGTTCCTTCGTTTAGATATTCGTTATGTTCATGAAACACACAATAACATCCCACATTCTTGGGATTAGAGCTTAATAATTAATTATTTCACGTTTGTGTCGACACAATCATGCATGATTCATGGGACTTTTTAAAAACGTTTACAAGCTTTTTTTGACTTTCGTTATGTTCATGAAATACCCAATAACATCCCAAATTCTTTGAATTACGACTTAATAATTAATTATTTCATATTTCTGTCCACATGATTTATGGACGATTGATCAGATTTATAAAAATGACTGCAAGCGTTTCTTTCTTTCTTTTGTTATGGTTCCTTCGTTCAGACATTCATTATGTTCAAGAAACACACAATAACATCCAAAATTGTTGGGATTCGAGCTACCCCTGAAGGAGCCTTTGCATTGCTTCATTAAATAACTAGGCGAGAGGACCCTTAAACTTTCATGATCTGAAAAACCGTGCTCACTAACAAAACTACACCAATACGCATGAAAAAGGTAAGTATTCTTATCTTTAATTATTGGTTAAATAAAGCACAACAAACTAGAGCTCTCTAAATAATAAATGTGGTTCCATAAGCAGTCTTTTGACCTGCTCAAAATTATAGTTGGCTATGCAAATGACAACACAACATTAAATTCAAGTTCAGCCACTTTCTTATAATAGATCAGGACACTCGGAATTATATTCACTAGGATAGGAATCCTGTCCAGGTTTGTGATTTGGGATGATCACGGTTGTAAGACTGCGTTTTTAGTAACACCATGATTATTATTAAAATAGAGTAATTTTCACAAATATCTGGTCCATTTACAGAGTGCCAAATACAAAGCAATTTATTGGAAGCTGGTGAGACTGGAGGCGCAATTTGCAGTGGCTACTAACCTGGCAGTGATGCAGTCATGGCAGTACTGTTGGCCTTGCCCTACTACCGACCTTCATAACGTCGAAATAACATCTGTATAGGGCAAAACAATGCCATGATAATGGTTTCACCAAATTCAGCATCCAAGGCCGATAAATACTGCCCTTAAGCTCTTCTGGCCTCAAAACTCCAGGGATATGAGCTACCATAATCCGCTTCTGTTAGCGAGGTCTTAACCACAGCACTGCTCAGCCCAGACTCCTTACTCATTGTAAAGGACGAGTTGCCACTTGCACGGCAACCACACCTTTTCCACTCTGTCGACTGCTTCCATAGCTGTGGGTCTTCCCCACATCTTTTACATTTAACCCTATGTTCCCTAATTATGGACCAAGTCATTTATCGTAAATTACATAACAATGGCCAATGAGATAGTAAACAGCAACATATGCCTCTCAACAACACGCAGTTACGTGCAACAGTTTATAAAACCAAATACTGACACACATGAAACTAGTAGTAATGCTGAACAGGGAAGAGCTGGATGGAACAGGGAATAAGCTGGATGGAAAGAGTGAGTAATGAAAGAATATTGGAAAGGGTTGGTGAGAGAAGATGCCTGCTGAAGTTTGTAAGAGAAAGGAAAAAGAACTTGTTGGGACATTCATTGAGAAGGGAGTGCTTGCTAGCAGATGCTTTGGAAGGATTGGTTTGTGAGAGAAGACTGAGAGGAAGAAGGAGATACAAGATGATAGATGACATAAAGAGAAAAGGAAATTATGCTGACCTGAAGAGGATGGCAGAAGACCGGGCAGCTAGGAGAACTAACATTTGAAAACCAGCCTTTTGGCAGAACACTGATGATGATGAGGACATAACAATTATTTCAGTAGTTATCTGAATTCACTCACATAATTTAAACAACGTTGTTCAAAAATTTCAGATAACTGAAACACGTATACATAGTCAAAAAATTTCCATGACAAATAAAACATTATACATTATCATCACTACAAATTGACATAGAAATATCGATACAGATACAAATGAAGTCAAAAATAGGTGTTACATGTTGAGCTGCATGTCGATGAGTGTGGTATATGGGCTGTTGTTCTGGACTGCAGATACAATTATTAGTGTCAGTGGTGTCGAGCAACAGTTGAAATCGTTTAAATTGATCAATAGTCCAGAAACCGATGGAATCTCTACTAGCATCAATTGTACACCAAATCTGCGTATGAGTAGTCCCACTTTTAACTATAATCTATGGTAGATTCCTTGAACAGAAGGCCACGCTTAGTAATCTGAAGAGAGCAAAGTTTACAACTGCCTACAAGAAATGTAACAGTAGTGATCCACAAAACTACCATCCAATATCCTTGACACCCATTTGTTGTAGAATCTTAGAACATATTCTGGACCCAAATGTAATGAGATATCTCGAACAGAATGACCTCCTCCATGGCACCCAGCATGAATTTCGAAAACATCGATCATGTGAAACACAACTTGCACTTTTCTCACATGATATCCTTAAAAGGAAATAAGATAGATGCAGTATTCGCCGATTTCAAAAAAAGCATTTGAATCAGTAAGACATCTACACTTATAATCATAAATATTATCATACAGGGTATCAAGTGATGGTTGTTACTATATTGAAGAGTTTTTGGTGGGGAGGATGCAGCATGTTATATTGAATGGCCAGTCATCGACATAAGTAGAGGTAACTTAAGATATGCCACAAGGAAGTTTGTTGGGACCCCTGATTGACTGATTTTTATTGGGTCTCATTCGATTACATTACATACATCATGTGTACTTGCAATATAGGACTAGTCAATTTAAGCTAATATCTTAAGATATTTACCCCTCATTTTACAATATAAGTATCAAATGGATAATGATGATAGTAATGTTACATACATTTTTTCGAATTATATTTAGGTCTTAAAGTTATTTACATACTATATAATGGAATATTTTCAGGTGCTTACAGTACATACAAGCAATTAATAATAGCCTTCCTCGTACTACACTCCTTTATATAACGAAATTCTTTTTCGGTTAAGTAATCCTTTAGAAGTTTCTTGAATGTTTTTTCGGCTCATAGTATCACATAAACTCTTTGGAAGGCGCTTTACCAGTTGTACAGCTGAGTATTGAGGACCTCTTTCAACAGCTCTCAGTCTGCATGGTATACTTCTCACCTAGCATTTATTCCTTGTGTCATATATATGAACAGCTGCATTTGATTCTTGTAATGTACTGCCATGATTAATGAACTTATTGTTTTGTATAAGCACATGGTAGGAAATGTCAATATCTTACGGAAGGCAGTTCTGCAGGAGTCCATTTTTTTTTCAAAATCGTTCTGATGGCCTTTTTTTCAAATACAAAAGTTCTTTTTGTATTATTGCTCAAACAGTAATTCAATATTGTAAGAATGGTTCCAAAAGCATGGCATGCAGTACATAGAAATTATTTGTTAGAATTAAGTGGAAGCTGTTTCATAATATTGGTGCTTTGTTTATAACAGACATTGTCTGTATGTTGTCTCTATTGGAGATTATTGTCAAGTGCAGTTCTCAAAAATTTTATAGAGGTATTTTTTTCCAGTCTCATTTCATCTGTGACTGTATCTATGAGATCTTCCTTTTCTCTGTTTGTGAACTCAGTGAAAGTTGTACTTTTGTAGATTTACAATAAAGTCACTCTCTATGACCCACTGTATTGAATAATTCATTGAAATAATGGCGCTTGCTTGCAGTATTTCCAGATGCTCTTCTACATTCACTAATCTCATGTCATCAGCTTACAGTAATTTTTATCCTTCTCATTGCCTTCAATATTGTTTACAAACAGGTTGAACAGAATTGGCCAAGTGCAGATCCTTGAGGTACACCATACTTAATATCTCTGATTTCATGTCTGCATCCAGATACTGTTGTCACATAAAATGGTTCAAATGGCTCTGAGCACTATGGGACTTAACATCTGTGGTCATCAGTCCCCTAGAACTTAGAACTACTTAAACCTAACTAACCTAAGGACATCACACACATCCATGCCCGAGGCAGGATTCGAACCTGCGACCGTAGCAGTCGCGCGGTTCCGGACTGAGCGCCTAGAACTGTGAGACCATGTTGTCACATACTGCTTTTTGTTATGGACATATGATTTAATACATTGCACTGCATGTCCATGTGTACCATAGTTTTCAAGTTCTTCTATTAGTGCTTTATGGATGATTGGTCAATTGCTTTAGACAAATTCAGGAATGCAGCAGATACAGAGATTTTTTTGTCTAATGCATCTATAGCTGATTTTGTTAGACTCAAGATAGCAGCTTTCATAGATTTCCCTTTCTGGGAACCATGTTGTACTGGAATCAGAATACAATGTTTTCTAGGAATGTAGTCTTCCTCATGTACAAGAGCATCCCTAGTATTTTTGAGAAACCAGAGTTTAAAGATACTGAACTGTAGTTATTTGGGGAAACTTTGACATTTCTCTTATATATTGATACTGCTTTTCTGATTTTTATTTTTTGTGGAAATACTCTTTCCATAAATGACCAGTTTGTTGTATCCAAAAGAAGTTCAGTGATTTCTTCATTCACACGCTTTCTTCGTTAATTTAATATTTCATCATCTACTGCAGACTTCTTGGATTTTAATTTCTCAATTATTATAAAGCTTTCTGCTTTTGTCACAGTTCCAGGAACACTGTGTGGGGTGGGTGCTCAAGATTTCTAGAGCACTTCGATTGTTAATGACTTCTGTCCGAATTTAATTTTTGTATAGCATCAATATATTAGCAACTTTTGTTCCAACTGTAACGATGTTGCTCTCATTTCTCATTGACTTAGTAAAATTTCTGTTATTTTACTGTTTGGCTTTGTCATTCAGTGTTGATTATGTCCCATGTCATTTTACTTTCATTATTTCAATTTGTTAGGGTTCTGGTTATTGAACTGGCATTTGCTTCTCATAATAATTGTCTGTCCTTCTTCTGGTACGGTTTATATGTCTACATATTCCCAGTTTGTCTGAGTTCCTGTTGTATATTAATGATCTCGCAGACAAAATTCGTAGTGACTTCAGACTTTTTGCAGATGATGCAGTTATCTATGAAGGTCATCCAGTAAGTAAGTTTCTCTATCTTATTTCTCTGCAGAATAAACTGTACCCATGGCATGCGTTGACAACTCTCACACTGGCTCACAGTATATATTGCAGTATCCTGCCTGTATGCAGACAGTTAGAATGGAGTTATCCCTAAAAAGTGCATCCACTTGTGGGCTACTCTCTGTCATTCGTTTTTTCGTAGCAAAACAACTATCTGCTGTCATTGTCCATTGGGAGTCAACGTCTGTCTATGGGGAAGGCTCTACTAGCATTTAAATGAGGATGAGACCAGGGTCCACCATTAGACCTCTATGAAAGAGGTAGAGCATTGCGTGGAAGAAACGTGACGAAAGTGCCCCAATAAAGGCCAAGGTCACGCATTATTCAAGGAAGGTTATGGCAACCACTTTTTGGAACTGTCATGGAGCGTTACTCGTACACTACCTGCCTCGCAACACCACTATGAATACAGAGAGGTACTGTAATGTCTTGAGGAATATGCGAGATGTCATGAAAAAATAACGTCCTGGACTTGTGTCTCGCAAAATCCTCTTCCTTCATGATAATTCTCGGCCTCATGCAGCTTGAATGGCCCAAGTGGAGCTTGGAAGAATCAACAGGGAAATGTTCCTGTATTCTCCATATTCACCAAATCTTCTCCCCAAGTAATTTTCACATGTTCCCACGAATCAAATGGCGTCACTCCAACACTGATGATGAAGTCGCACCAACAATGGACAGGTGTTTACAAGCGCAGGAACCAACCTGGTACAACAATGGTTTGGAAAACCTTGTATCATGTTACCAAAAAGTTTGGAAAAACGTGGTGACTATGTAGAAAAGTGACAAATGCATTGTACAGCGTCAATAAAGTTATTCCAGCATGATATATTATGTGTAATTTTTTTATAAATGAACTAAGGAAACTTACTTATTGCACACTCTCCATATAAATAAATACTGTCTGAGAAAAGTAGCACGATCATTCAGTCAGATCTCGATAAGATTTCAAAGTGGTGCAAGGATTCATAACTTTCTTTAAATGTTCAAAAATGTAAAACTGTGCATTTCTGAAAACCAAATAATGCAGTATCCTGTGACCTCAGTATCAGCGAGTCATCTTTGGAATCAGTCAGCTCACACAAATACCTGTGTAACACTTTGTAATTTGTAGGGACATGAAATGGAACGATCAGGTAGGATCAGCCTTAGGTAGGCCTATTGGTTGAATATTAGGGAAATACAGTCAGCATACAAATGAGATTACTTACAAATTATTCATGCAGCCCACCCTACAATATTGCTGAAGTGTGTTGGAACCATACCAAATATAACTAAAAGGAGATATTGAATGTATATACTCTGTTCATCATAAGAATAAACCTGATGTAAACAGTCATAAAAGCGATGATTGGTCAGAAGCCATAGCACACATACACTTGTACTGTTACGCTCTTGGAAGTAGGTCCTACTTATGTATTAGATATCCTATTACTTAGTTTGGTTGAATGAAACTTTAAGATATTCTAATGTATTGACAGCTATCATCGTTTTTCTTAGTCATGCTTTAGCTGCGTAGTTTTTATTTAAAAAATCGTGTACAATTACTGTCTCTGTACTGTTGTGCTCTGATTGTCGCGGTGATAGTATGCAGTATGAAAATGTTTGAGGCTGTTTCTTGTTCTGTAGTAAACCACGCATGTAGAACATGGTTAAAAAGTGCCGAGAAATGGGTTGTTCTTAATGTTTTTCATAAATTTACAGAAAAAATCGGCGTTGAAGTTTTTTAAGAGACTATATTTAATACAGTAGAGATGTAAAGGCACATTGGATGTATAGCAGAATCGGTAGCATAGTACATTCTGATGCTGTTTATGGATCGCTGGATCAAGTCTCACGTTGGTCATTTTTTTCTTTCCATTTGTAATTCCTAAATATCGTAATTGTAAAATTCATCATCATTTTTTATTAATAATGCACGTCTTCTTGTTTCTAATTACATATTGCATGCAAAATTCCTGTTTTCATTTCAAATATAAGTTATTAATTGTCGATATTTTATGAAAGATTGTTAACAAAGATTGCTTAAATTAGGAAAACGTAACAATTTAATTTTCAGGTCAAAAATGAAATACCAAATACTCTTTATTTGGACTGTCTATTTTTTTGTACCACAGATGTAGTCTCAGACGAAACAGAATGATAAGTGTCGTAGAAACACGAAAAACAATCTTTTTCACAGCATTGAGCACAACATACAAATGCTGCATTTTTTCATTTGCCGCTATACCATTACAATATGAACGTTACCAGAAGTACTGGAACTAACGCACACAGCTTTTTCACATGTCACTGCCGAACACTGGCGGGGTATACCCGAAGAATGGCACATCATAAAAGAGAGGAGAAGATGCAGTGCCTGGGTGACTTCATGGATTCTGTTGTTGATCGATTCGTTATCAACAGTTCCAGAACTGAAAGATATTTCTTGGGTACTGATAAGGAAGGAACTAAGTCATTACCACAAAAGAACATATGGGAAACTATTGCCCAGTCTCTCTTCTTCCATTACTATCAAAACTATTTTTAAAGGTAGCCACCATAAAAATTCAAAATTTCATAGAAAATTTTTTAAAAAATCTCATTAATCAGTATGGATTTCAAAAAGGCAAAACCACACTATCTGCTAAAAATAATTTTGTTGATAAAATTAACTCATCTCTAGACAACTCACTGCATGCCACAGGAATTTGTTGTGGCCTATCAAATGCCTCTGATGGTGTGAATCACTCCTTGCTACTCTGTAAACTGGAAAAGTATTGAATTAGGGGTACAGTATTAGAATGATTTAAGTCCTATCTAACCAACTGAAGACAAAGAGTGGTTATATCATCAGAGAGAGGAACTTATACTTCAAAATGGAAAACCATTTCACAAGGAGTACCCCAAGGTTCTGTCTTAGGTCCTATTCTGTTTCTGTTTTATGTAAATGATCTGCCACTTAATATTAAGTGTCATTCAATTTTATTTTCAGATGACATATCTTCAATCATGGAAAGTAATAATACCGATCAACTTCCACAAACTGTATTAAATACTTAAGAAAAATTAGATACCTGGTTTGATTTAAATCAGTTAAAATTAAACATGACTCAATTAATGCAATTTAAAGCAAAACAAGCAAAATTAAATGAAACTTCTCTTCTCCCCAATCCTATTCAATACTTCCTCATTAGTTACATGATCTACCCATCTAATCTTCAGCATTCTTCTGTAGCACCACATTTCGAAAGCTTCTATTCTCTTCTTGTCTAAACTATTTATCGTCCATGTTTCACTTCCATACATGGCTACACTCCATACGAATACTTTCAGAAATGACTTCCTGACACTTAAATCTATACTGGATGTTAACAAATTTCTCTTCATCAGAAACGCTTTCCTTGCCATTGCCAGTCTACATTTTATATCCTCTCTACTTCGACCATCATCAGTTATTTTGCTCCCCAAATAGCAAAACTTCTTTACTACTTTAAGTGCCTCATTTCCTAATCTAATTCCCTCAGCATCACCCGACTTAATTAGACTACATTCCATTATCCTTGTTTTGCTTTTGTTGATGTTCATCTTATATCCTCCTTTCAAGACACTGTACATTCCATTCAACTGCTCTTCCAAGTTCTTTGCTGTCTCTGACAGAATTACAATGTCATCGGCGAACCTCAAAGTTTTTATTTCTTCTCCATGAATTTTAATACCTACTCCGAATTTTTCTTTTGTTTCCTTTACTGCTTGCTCAATATACAGATTGAACAACATCGGGGAGAGGCTACAACCCTGTCTTACTACCTTCCCAACCACTGCTACCCTTTCATGTCCCTCGACTCTTATAACTGCCATCTGGTTTCTGTACAAATTGTAAATAGCCTTTCGCTCCCTGTATTTTACCCCTGCCACCTTTAGAATTTGAAAGAGAGTATTCCAGTGAACATTGTCAAAAGCTTTCTCTAAGTCTACAAATGCTAGAAACGTAGGTTTGCCTTTCCTTAATCTTTCTTCTAGGATAAGTCGTAAGGTCAGTATTGCCTCACATGTTCCAGTGTTTCTACGGAATCCAAACTGATCTTCCCCGAGGTTGGCTTCTACTAGGTTTTCCATTCGTCTGTAAAGAATTCGTGTTAGTATTTTGCAGCTGTGACTTATTAAGCTGATAGTTCGGTAATTTTCACATCTGTCAACACCTGCTTTCTTTGGGATTGGAATTATTATATTCTTCTTGAAGTCTGAGGGTATTTCGCCTGTTTCATACATCTTGCTCACCAGATGGTAGAGTTTTGTCAGGACTGGCTCTCCCACGGCCGTCAGTAGTTCCAATGGAATATTGTCTACTCCGGGGGCCTTGTTTCGACTCAGGTCTTTCAGTGCTCTGTCAAACTCTTCACGCAGTATTGTATCTCCCATTTCATCTTCATCTACATCCTCTTCCATTTCCATAATATTGCCCTCAAGTACATCGCCCTTGTATAGACCCTCTATATACTCCTTCCACCTTTCTGCTTTCCCTTCTTTGCTTAGCACTGGGTTTCCATCTGAGCTCTTGATATTCATACAAGTCGTTCTCTTATCTCCAAAGGTCTCTTTAATTTTCCTGTAGGCGGTATCTATCTTACCCCTAGTGAGATAGGCCTCTACATCTTTACATTTGTCCTCTAGCCATCCCTGCTTAGCCATTTTGCACTTGCTGTCGATCTCATTTTTGAGACGTTTGTATTCCTTTTTGCCTGTTTCACTTACTGCATTTTTATATTTTCTCCTTTCATCAATTAAATTCAATATTTCTTCTGTTACCCAAGGATTTCTACTAGCCCTCGTCTTTTTACCTACTTGATCCTCTGCTGCCTTCACTACTTCATCCCTCAAAGCTACCCATTCTTCTTCTACTGTATTTATTTCCCCCATTCCTGTCAATTGCTCCCTTATGCTCTCCCTGAATCTCTGTACAACCTCTGGTTCTTTTAGTTTATCCAGGTCCCATCTCCTTAAATTCCCACCTTTTTGCAGTTTCTTCAGTTTTAATCTACAGGTCATAACCAATAGATTGTGGTCAGAGTCCACATCTGCCCTGGAAATGTCTTACAATTTAAAACCTGGTTCCTAAATCTCTGTCTTACCATTATATAATCTATCTGATACCTTTTAGTATCTCCAGGGTTCTTCCATGTATACAACCTTCTTTCATGATTCTTAAACCAAGTGTTAGTTATGATTATATTGTGCTCTGTGCAAAATTCTACCAGGCGGCTTCCTCTTTCATTTCTGTCCCCCAATCCATATTCACCTACTATGTTTCCTTCTCTCCCTTTTCCTACACTCGAATTCCAGTCACCCATGACTATTAAATTTTCGTCTCCCTTCACAATCTGAATAATTTCTTTTATTTCATCATACATTTCTTCAATTTCATCGTCATCTGCAGAGCTAGTTGGCATATAAACTTGTACTACTGTAGTAGGTGTGGGCTTCGTATCTATCTTGGCCACAATAATGCGTTCACTATGCTGTTTGTAGTAGCTTACCCGCATTCCTATTTTCCTATTCATTATTAAACCTACTCCTGCATTCCCCCTATTTGATTTTGTGTTTATAACCCTGTAGTCACCTGACCAGAAGTCTTGTTCCTCCTGCCACCGAACTTCACTAATTCCCACTATATCTAACTTCAACCTATCCATTTCCCTTTTTAAATTTTCTAACCTACCTGCCCGATTAAGGGATCTGACATTCCACGCTCCGATCCGTAGAACACCAGTTTTCTTTCTCCTGATAACGACATCCTCTTGAGTAGTCCCCGCCCGGAGATCCGAATGGGGGACTATTTTACCTCCGGAATATTTTACCCAAGAGGACGCCATCATCATGTAATCATACAGTAAAGCTGCATGCCCTCGGGAAAAATTACGGCTGTAGTTTCCCCTTGCTTTCAGCCGTTCGCAGTACCAGCACAGCAAGGCCGTTTTGGTTATTGTTACAAGGCCAGATCAGTCAATCATCCAGACTGTTGCCCTTGCAACTACTGAAAAGGCTGCTGCCCCTCTTCAGGAACCACACGTTTGTCTGGCCTCTCAACAGATACCCCTCCGTTGTGGTTGCACCTACGGTACAGCTATCTGTATCGCTGAGGCATGCAAGCCTCCCCACCAACGGCAAGGTCCATGGTTCATGGGGGGGACTATACATATATGAGCTGATTATCTTAGTACACAGTAACCCCGATTTATTTGTAGCAAATCATTCCTGACATGATTACAATGCCAGAAATCAAAATGATTTTATGCTCTCCACCCACCATTTAAAACTTTATGCTCAGACTCCATATTATGTGGGGAATGAAAATTTATAACAAAGTGGAAGGAAGAGAATTGCTCGGTATAAATTTAGAAAAATACTTACATGAAAAACTCATGCAGAAATGTTACTATTCAGTAGGAGAATTCATAAATGACATCCTGAAAATTTGAGATGAAGAGAGCAAGTACTTAGGACAGTTCATTTTTAGAAGTTTGTTAATTTTGAAGAAAAATTATTAATTGTTTAATTAAGTAATTATTTACTACTATGTATTATATTACTGGTATTATAAGGAAAATTGTAAACCAGTTATTGTGTTTTGACGTGTCTCCTGTACATTAAGTCAATGGCTTGAAATTGTATGTCACGAGGCAATAAACGTCTGTTTTATTCTATACCAGACAATTGACTGTAATTAATACCTACAGCGGCTTCAGTATTCAACAACATAGTGAAATTCCTGCTCTATACTTTTGCATCACACATAGATTGCTCAGAAGAATTACCCTGTGTGTAAGTTAGGAATTTTCATCACTCTTGTTTGTAATTAAGATACTGTGTTAGGTGAAAATGAGAGCATTTTATGCTTTGCGCCTGTTCATCTAAGATGCGTGTGGTAGTGCTGCAGTTTTGCTGAATATTATTTCATGTTCTTTAAAAATCTGTTCTAACGTCTGAACTCCAACTGCTCACATCACTGCAGGTTAGTTGGACCAGCTGGCTGACCTGTGCAGTCCAAGCTTAATGCGCCACTAAAGCTGTTGTCCCGAATCATCACTCAGTCTATATGCATGTAACACTGCATAAAACGTATCCTTATGATCGTTATTGACTGTACGGGACACAGGTTGGCCTCTGCTCCACGTGAAACGAAATCCAATGAGATTCGAGCAAACGCGCAAGAATACATGGTGTAATGTTTACATCAAGTTTATTCTTATGATGAACAGAACATAGTACAGATCAACTCCTGTCCATCTGGACGTGGAGTCTGCATCCTTCCACCATCCTTCACACATAGAAATCCTTGATCCGCCCCATCCTTTATTATGACAGCGTTGCTTGGATTTCCGCCACTCCTCAGTTCTATAAAGCCCTCCAAATCCTCGAATGCCATGCACTCCGCCTCGCCTTCCGCATCAGCCTCCCGCCCCCACACACATTCTCTACGGCCTCATCCCCTTCCCCCACCTTCTCCTTTTCCTTGAACACATCCACACCCTGTATATTGTCCGCCGTCTGAATACCCCTCACCCCCTGGTGTCTCCCTTCCTCTCCACCCCCAGCCTGTTGCCGCACCTTTACCATTATGTCCCACCCTCTCTCCATCTCCACACCGTCCACCTCCTTTCCCAATGCAAATTCGAGCATCTACCCCTCCTGGATGATGAGCTTTGCCCTGACGTCTACCCTTCCTACCAGCTGTAACCCCACCTTCCTTTAGCCTCCTCAGGGCTCCCTCTCCCCCCTCCCTAGAGACCTTCCCTCCTACGACCCCTCCCTCTCCTGTGCTCCGCTTCAGTGTCTCTGCACTCCCTCCTGCCTTGTCTTCCCTCTTCATCTCCCACCCCACCACTCTCCTTCCTCTTGGTGCACCTGCTGATGCCCCTACCCTTTTCATCCTGCCCCCTCCCCTGCTACACTTTGCTCTCCTCTACTTTTCCATCCTCTCAGGCCCCTCTCTCGGCAGGTCCCACCTGGCAGTTTTATTCTTCATCGTATGTGCTCCAAGTGGGTTTAAAGTGTGTTGTTCTGGAGTGTTTTTAATACTGTGGCCAACTTTTAACCCATGCGTGTGACTTCAGTGTCTTTTTTGTTCTCTATGAATCGCCAACTGTGTTTTTTAACTTTATGTCGACTTCTTTAATTGTCCCTCCATGAACGTCTCCATGTCAGTGTATTTTTACCTCCATTATCTCCCCATACTCTGTTTTCTGTCCCCATTTTTTATCGCCTTTATATGTAACATTTTCTTCTTGTATTAGCTGTCACATCACTCGGCTAAAGAGCGGCGGATTGTGCCGCTGACAGCCCTCCCCTGCCGATATGGGGCAGGGGAATGAAATCACAGTAAAGAAAAAAAATAGTACAGAGGACAGCAGCACATATCGTCACATGTTTGTTTGACCTGTGGGAGGCTGTCACAGAGATACTGACGAAACTCAACTGGTAAACACTTAGGGACAGACTATTCCGAGGAAGCCTACTTATAAAGCTTCAAGAATTTAGCAATATATTACAATCCCCTTACAGGATCGTGGGGACTATGTTAGTTTTATTAAAACGTCCAAAGAGGCATTTAAACAATCATTCTTGTTTGCTTCATATATGAATGGAATGGGAAGAAACTCTGACTGGTACCTTGGAAAATACACTCTGCCATGCATTTCACAGTAGTTTGCGCAGTGTGGATACAGATGTAGAAACATGATGCATTTTACGGTGAATGTAACTGAATCGCCTTGACCTTCAAATTAAAACCATTAAGTTGCTACCTCTTGTCAGATAAAATATAAACATAAATGAAAAATATTTATGTTCTTAATAGTTCCCACGAGAAAATATCATGAATGGGGGAAAAGGAAAACAAGTAATATCAATCTTATCCAATGGTATCTTTTCCGTATGTGTCGCTAGTTGGCAAACCTGCTGTAATTTGGTGAAAGCGAAACAACAGAATGTGATATTTGAAAAAGAGTACTAAGTAAATATAAATAATAGGTTTTAAGTGATTTTTGCGTTGCTAATTAATAAGCATTACCTTAAAACTTTCAAGATAACTGTCCGATATTCGTATAGTGGTCCATTCGACGGGATTACAATGATATTGTGTCATCACTATGTTTATGTGTGTGACCCACCTTGTCGCTTGTGTGCTTGAAAGCTTGCAGTGGTCCGTCTGAAGGTACATAGAAGGTACGTTAATTTTTTCTCTGGTGTTTGCATCATATTCGATCTAAAACTGTAGAATTTTCGTATGGGGTAGTTGTACGCCATATTTGCGTCTCTCTCGGAAAATTTCTCATTCACTTTGCGACTTAGTGAAATGTGTAGAGAAACAGCGTTGGGAAAACAGAAGTATTTGGTATCAGAGTTTTAAGACATTTAATCAGTCACTGTATACATAATATTAACCATGATATTTCAGACTGCCATTTGCTAGATTAAAAGTACTGTGTGATTTTTAATATGTTTTCCGCTGTGAAATAAAGTAGAAAGCAAGAGAACAGAAATGTCGCAGAAAATAGTAACCTCCATCCGTGGGCTTCACAAGCTAAACGTTTTCATGGTCGACACAACCGTGGAATACGGACGCAAAATAAATATGGAGTGAGTTTAGCCTCAAGCCGGTGTATTTGCAGCCATAATTGTAACACATCAGTTCGTAGTTGAACCGTTGATTCAGGGGAATTCGCCTTTGTTAGGTATTTATACTTACCCATGCCTCCAAGAAGACCGATTTGTTTCCCCAGACCTATTTACACATTTTAACAGTGGTCCATACAGGTATGGCTATTGTCTAATTGCAGTACTGGAAGAAAACGCTATTTCATTTACCAAGAAAATAGATCTTTTCATAAACTTACTGATAAAGATATCATGAATGCTAACACAACACTGGAATAAAAATTTAATAGTTCTTATGTGGGTGCACGTGCTTTACAACAATGGTACATGTCAGCTTATTACAACATTAGAAGACTAATAAACATAAATGGTAAAAAATAATTAAAAGTTTAATTCATAAACCCAGGCACATAATTACTGAAAGGTCTCATTTCACAACAGTTTATACATTTGTGGAGTGCTCTTTTACCATATAGGCCTACAATCTTACAAACATCATAATTGAAAATGACATTCTTCATACTTTTACACCTGCCCGTCTGGGAAACTGTGTCAGCAGCCTGTTATAATGGAGGAGGTTACTATTGTCCCTCGTGGAATGTAGGCAAATGGTGTTCCACTAACAGGCATTATGCTATGAAAGTATATTATGGAATGGCATAGCTGTTCTATTTTTAATTTATGTACACAATCACTAAACACCAATTTTTTTTATCAAAATAATGTCATTGTAAGTTTCGTTATGTGAAGAGAAGGGGGAGGGGATCACATTACATTGGGGGCTATTAGTTAGATACCACTGGAATTTGTGGTTGGTCAACAGGCAAACTTTTAAGTTCCACAATATAACAGCATTAACTGGCACTAGGTTCTTTTGGTAATAACAGTACAAGGATTTTTATTCAATAAATACTATTTGATTTTGTGTAAAATTAAAGATTTCTGTTTATAGTAGTGCATTTTTGTAAAGCTGATTTCTCTTTGGAATGATGGTAACACCATCATAAAATGTGTAGGCCTAGCAAACTGGAGGAATGAAATATCTCAATGATTGTGTATCTCATAGTTTCAGCGGAACAATTTTCCTTCCTTCGGAAAATGATTGTAGTAGCTGAGTCATTGCTGTTAGTAATGTAAAAACCTACTGCTGCAAGGTATGTTTGATATTTATATTTTCTCCCAGGCATCTTCTTAAATAAGTCCACTTTTTTCCTTTCTTCTGTTTCTGATACAGTATTTTTAAAGAGTAATGCAACTTGTTTTGACTGCTGCAAAATTCATAATCTCAAAACAATTTTTAGGTTCATGGTGTGGTAGTTCTTAAATCTTAATTTCTCTAAGTAATTTACACCACTGTTCTGGTCTGTAGATACAATTTGTGCATTGATGAATTCTTCTTGGGTTATCAGCCAAGTGGTGGCGTTTCAGTGAGTTTCGTACCCATCCTACATGAAATAAAAGATAGAATAAAATGTTTCTGAACCCAAAAAAAGTCAAGCTGTAAGTTTAAGTAAAGGAAATCAACAATATAACATACTGATCGCCTTAATTTTTTAAGGAACTCCTCAACAGGAGGAGTGATCCTTGAGAAAACTCTTCAGTTTCGATTTGAAAGCATGCGGATTTCTGTTAAAGATTTTAAAATTCTTGTTGTAGCTTATTGAAAATGGATGCAACCGTATACCACACACCTCTATGCGCAAGAGTTACGGAAGTGTGATTCAAATGCAGACTGGATTTCTGCTGAGTATTAACTGATTGAAAGCTGCTAATTCTTGAGAATAAGCTGTGATGATTGTTAACAAGAAACAACAGTGAAGAATATATATAAAAAATCATTTTTGAGCCAAAAATATCCTTTTAGAATGGGAAGAGTTACCTCAAAATATAATACCATATGACATAAGCAAAAGAAAATAAGCAAAGTAGACTACTTTTCATATTGAATGATCGCTTACTTCAGATACTGTTCGATTAGTGAAAATGGCAGCAGTGAGTCTTTGAACGAGATTCTAAATGTGGGCTTTCCAAGACAGTTTGCTATCTATTTGAACACCTAGAAATTTGAACTGTTCAATTTCACTAATCATATGCCCATTCTGTGAAATTAAAGATCAGGTTTTGTTGAGTTGTGTTTTAGAAACTGTAAAAACTGAGTCTTACTATGATTTAGTGTTAGTTTATTTTCTACAAGCCATGAACTTTTGTCATGAACTGCACTATTTGAAACTGATCCAATGTTGCACCGCCATTTGACCGTACCCCACTCAGACCCCAAATCACAGCCATTCTCAACACTGTGAATGATGACCTTTTGCTGTCTGTTGCTAAAGTAAGAGGGAACCAATTGTGAGCTACTCCCTGTATTCCGTAATGGTTCAGCTTCTGGAGCCATATTTTGTGATCAATACAATAAAATGCCGTAGTTAAACCAAAAATATGCTTAGTGTTTGAAATCTTTTGTTTAACCCATCCAGTGCCTCACAGAGGTAAGAGAATATAGCATTTTCAGTTGTTAAACGACTTCTAAAGCTGAACTATACATTTGATAGCAAATTGAGTGGTATAAAATGATCAATTGTCCTTACATAAACAGCCTTTTCAATAACTTTAGCAAACACTGATGGCATAGAAATTGGTCTGAAATTGTCTACCTTATCCCTTTCTCCCTTTTTATAAAGCAACTTTACCACTGGTCACAGACTGATTGTGCACTGTGAATGAGTGTGCATATATTGCTTTCACACTGAGTTGTGGTGACAACTGGAGACACGCACATACAGATCAGTGTGTGTAGGCTTCCTGTACACACTATGTCCCAGGTTGCCATCAGGTTTCTGTTTCACTAGGACATCAAAAAACAGAAGGGCAGCATCCTGTACCACTTCCACCATGAACTGACTGTGGGAGTGCTGCAAGTTGAGATGGAGAAATTTGCTTACACTGTCCCATCCATATGGCCAAATGACGAAGATGTCATTCACGTAGTGATAGAAGCAATGAGCTTGATCCAGGGCATTCTCTTCATAGTTTTCCATGAACAAATTCACTACAACTGACGACGGGATGTCCCATAGTGACACCATCTGTCTGTCCATAGTAATTACAATTGAGTAGAAGATACATTGAAGAGAGTACAAACTCAAAGAGCCTCATCAGATTGGTGTCAAATTTCTTCCTTATCAGTTCCACGGAGTCCTTCAATGGTATGCTGGTTAAGAGAATAACTCACTGAAACCCAACAACAAGTTGCAATTGTGGAGGCGAAGTTCTTGTAGATGTTTTACAAAGTGAGTAGAATTGCTAATGTGATGTTCACATTTTCCTACAGTTGGACTCAGAAAAGCAGTCAGGTGTTGGGCTGATCCTTGTGTTGCTGCTCCTTTGTTGCTATCAGACACAGTGGGATGTTATTTTTGTGGACCTTTGGCAGCCCATACAATGTTTGTGGTGCAGCAGCTCATGGTCGAAGCTTTTTGGCAGTTCTTGCATCAAAGGTACTGCAAAGACTTTCAATGCTTCTTCTCTGGAGGTGACCTGTTGGGTTTCCTCCTATCTTCCTATACACGGTGTCGTCGAGAAGTTCATACACTTTCTGTTTATATTCTGAATGTAGGGGCAGTACTATAGAGTTCCCTATGTTAGCAACAGGACAACCAGCTCAGCATCATTGTATAGCTTGCAGGTGGCCTCTCTCTCTGCCTTTGAGAGGTTGCACTCCAGTGGCTGTGGCCCTGGTGACGTGCAACATGTTTCACAGCGTATTTCTTCAGCCTCATCAGCTGATAGAGCATAGGTGACATGTTTCTCACTCTTATGATGTCCACAATTGGTGGTTGATCACGGTATGCTTAAGTGATTCTTGGGTGGTTTTCTACCATGCTGCAGACCATTCAGACTTAACGTCTGTTTAGTGGTAGCATTTCCTCATATGCTGTCTGCCTGTACACTGTGACAGCCTCAGCCCATTTCCATGATGCGGGAAAGAGAGCTAAAGCTGTCTTGAGGTGGACCTCCGATATCTTCTGAGATGGTGTCCAGACAGCATTCAGTATAGTGGATTCTTTCTTTCACCAGCACCAAGCTGGGTTGTTTTGTGGTGCAAATGGCTGCTGTAGTCGTTATTTTGTGTGATATTGGCAAAAGATGGTATCGTGTTGCCATCTCAACATCTAAGCAGGAATGTGAGTTAGCAGAGCAGCTGCTCCTTGTTCTGCAGCTTGTCCAACATCATCATCTGTTGAAGCATTTTCTCCCTGTAAAGGTGCTTGATATGTGATCTGATGTTTTCCCAGCATAATTCTAATTTATAGACTTCTCAGGTGTCCAGTCAGGTCACATTTTAATTCCTCCATGATACTTCAGCTGACACATACATTGCCATCTCCCCCCAGGGGGTCCACAACTCTTTTGTGGATACGTGTGTAGTGTGCACAGGGCCCCGAGCTAGTGTGGCCCTCTTTCCTTTCCAGGCTGCATACCTCCCTTTTCCACATCCTTCCCCATCCCCATCTTCCCCCCCTCCACCCCTCACCACCGCCGCTTCCCTTCCCTTTCTCCCCCCTGGCAGTATGTTTAGTGCCTACGTCCAGAGACGGATTCTTGAAACTGTAAAACAGTCTCTCTTCTTCACTTTCTCTGCTGGCAAGTCTCTGTCCTTCCTTTTATTCTTCTCTTTTCCTTACCTCTTCTATTTACCCTCTTCTCCGCTGTGGCGTTGAGACCTCTCTTCTTTCTTTTCCTTTTCTTTGTTCCTCCCTTTCTCTTTTTCCTCCCTGTGTGTGTCTGAAGGCTGACCCAAGCATTCCCATGCATAGCCGGCGACTGGGTAATGCGTAATTCCCCGCCCCGGGTAGACAGGTAGGACATGTACATACCCCCTGGTGACGGCCAGGCCCAGGGAGGGGTGATTTCCCGAGCTGGTACCTTCCGAAAGTGCCAATTGGTCCCTCCGTCCGTTTCTCGGGAGGTGTGACTTGAGGTGTGAACAATCACCTAAGGCGGGAGTGCCCTCAGAGAGGGTCCGGCCCCCACAAGGAAGGAGCACGCCATTGGAGACGCCGGTAATCATGGGGGATACTTCCGCAATGGTTTCCTCATCATCTACTATGTCTGCTCACAAGCGAAAGTTAAATGAGTCTCAGCCATGGACAATTCTTCCATCAGTGCCACAGTTTCTTGTTGTCTCTCAGTAGGATGAAGGTCAAGACTTCTCCACAGTCAACCCTTGCATTATTCAGAAAGGTGTCGACGAAATTGCAGGTCCTGTAAAGTGTTGTTCCCAATTATGAAATGGCACCTTATTGTTAGAAACAGTCAGTGCCGTCCAGGCACAAAAATTGCTGCGTACTTCACTGCTACACACCTTCCCTGTCCGGATGGAAGCGCACCGCACTTAAAATTCATCACGTGGGGTGGTTTATACATGCTCCCTCAACGGATTATCCAACAAGGAAATTCAAAACTACCTGTCTGACCAGTGCATAATGGCTGTTTGAGTCATGAAAAGGTTTGACAAGGACTTGGTTCCAACCCGTACTGTCTTCGTGAGATTTGACAGAGTTCAACTTCCATTGAAAAAGCGGGCTATGAGATAATTTCCGTTCGCCCTTACATCCCAAACCCTACACGTTGCTATCGATGTCAGTGGTTCAATCATACCAGCCAGTCATGTTCCAATCCGGCCAAATGCATTACGTGTGGCAAGGATGCCCATGCGGGTGCTTGTCCACCTCCATCTCCTCGTTGCATCAACTGTATGGGTGATCACACTGCTTCCTCTAGAGATTGCCCCATTTTCAAAGACAAATGGCTCATTCAGTAAATCAGAGTGAAGGAAAAGGTGTTGACCTTTGCTGCTCGAAAGTTATTCACAAGTCGAAAGCCCACTGTGCCTCACGCAGGTAAATACAGCACTGTCCTTGCCTCTCCTTGGCCTACAAAGGATTCACCCACACAGACTTGTGATCTCACCTTTAGTGCCACAGCTATCAGATCGGCCAGCACAATCTCCCCACTATCACCTGCTCACTCTATGGCTCACCCTTCATCGGGTTCTGCTAAACCACGAGCCCCAAAATCAGACACCTGGACTTCCAAAAAAAAGAGCCTACTCGTGAAGATTTTTTACCTACCCTGACTTCACATCCATTGATTCCTCCCCAATCTCAATGTCCTGTTTCCAAGAAGGCTAATAAGAAACCCAGTTCCTCTCCTTCTCCGCCACGGCGTGTCTCATCTACAGCACCACCTGGCGGTAACCGTCCACGTCCGTCTTGTGTGTCGCAGCGGCGCACGGCTGGCGGCCGATCGACCGGCCAATCACTGGTGGCAGGAGCTGCTCCCAAACAACCTATGGATCAAGATCATCTGCCTTCGGCTGAATGCCGTTCCACGCTGTTGGTCACAAGCTCTGAGCAGTCGTTGAGTTGAGGGCAACCTTGGTCACATTCTTCTGTTTTCTGACCACCCTGTGTCCATTATCCATTGGAATATCCGTGGCATTCGAGCCAATCGGGATGAATTGTTGATACTCTTATGATCCTACTCGCCGGTCATATTCTGTCTTCAGGAAACAAAGCTGCGTCCCTACAGTCGCTTTGTTTTCCCTCATTTTCAGTCAGTCCGAGTTGATCTCCCCTCTGTTGATGGCACTCCAGCACATGGAGGACTCATGATTCTTCTCCATGATACTGTCCATTACCACCCTTTAAACAGTTCCTTCCAAGCTGTTGCTGTCCATCTTTCCCTTTCTGGGTACATCTTCTCTCTTTGTACTGTATACATGCCATTGTCCACACCAGCAAGAGCTGATCTCCTTCATCTTCTTGGTCAGCTTCCGCTCCCCTGTTTGCTGGTTGGGGACTTCAATGCCCACCACCCCCTTTGGGGATCTCCACGTCCTTGTCCACATGGCTCACTATTGGTAGACGTCTTCCACCAAGCGGATCTTGTTTGTCTCTACTTGTCAGCCTCCACGACAAATTTCTCTCATTTGGGTCTTTCGGTCGGTACTGTTCCGCTAGCTCGGTGCTTTGAATGGTTCACTCTTGCTGATACATACTCGAGTGACCACTTTCCGTGTGTCCTTAGATTGCAGCCACAACGGCCATATATGCGCCTGAGATGCTGGAAGTTTGCTCAAGCCGATTGGACACTTTTTTCATCTCTAGCGACATTCGATTACTGTCACTTTCCTAGCGTCGACGATGAGGTCACTCATATTACAGATGTTATTCTTACAGCTGCGGAACGTTCAATACCTCGCACCTCTGGTTTGCCCCGGCGCCCCTCAATTCCTAGGTGGAATGAGGCATGCCGTGACACAATATGTGAGCGGTGACGTGCTTTTCGCGTTTTCCGCCACCATCCTACTTTGGCCAACTGTATCTGCTGTAAGCAGTTCCGTGTGCGATGCCGTCGTGTCATCCACGATAGCAAGAAGGAAAGCTGGGTCTTCTTTACTAGCTCATTTAACACCTTCACTCCCTCCTCGGAAGTTTGGAATCGGATTCGACGGTTATCTGGCGCGCCTAGTTTCTCCCCGGTCTCTGGGCTCACTGTCGCGCATGATACCTTAGTGGACCCCGTTGCAATTTCTAACTCATTGGGTCAACACTTCGCTGAGATTTCAAGCTCTTCAAATTACCCGCCAGCTTTTCTGCCGAAGAAACGTGTAGCGGAAGTGCGACCCCTTGCTTTCTCCTCTCAAAATTGCAGAAGCTATAACATTGTTTTCTCCATGTGTGAACTCCAACACGCACTCTCTTCTTCTCGCTCTTCCACCCCAGGACCGGATGGTATCCACATCCAAATGTTGCTGCATTTATCATACCATAGTCTGCGCTACCTCCTTCGCCTTTATAATCGAATTTGGACCGACATGGCGGGAAGCTATCGTCATTCCTGTTTCGAAACCTGGAAAGGACAAACATCTCCCCTTCAGCTATCACCCCATTTCTCTCACGAGTAGTTTATGTAAGGTTTTATAGCATATGGTGAATTGCCGTTTAGCCTAGTGGCTGGAGTCCCGAAGTCTTTTAACACCTGCCCAATGCGCTTTCTGAGAGCATCGTTCCGCCGTTGACCACCTTGTTGCTCACTCCACTTATAACATGAACAATTTTCTCAGGAAATCGCAAACAGTAGCAATATTTTTTGATCTGGAGAGAGCATACGACACCTGTTGGAGGACAGGCATCCTCCACACACTGTTCTCTTGGGGGCTTTCGAGGTCGGCTGCCCCTTGTTCTTCGTGAATTTATGGTAGAGCGCACATTTAAAGTGCGGGTGAACACTACTTTCTCCCGTACTTTCTCCCAAGAAAACGGGGTACCCCAGGGCTCCGTGCTAAGTGTTGTACTGTTTGCCATTGCCATAAATCCAATTATGGATTGTCTCCTTCCCGATGTCTCGGGCTCCCTCTTGTGGTAACAGCCAGCATACAAGGTGTGTCCGAAAAGTCATGAAATATATTTTTTTGCCATGCCACTATTGGTCACAGTGCGCTAGGACGATCTTTAGAGGGCACCAAAGTTCAGTCTGCTCAGAGCAACAGTAGCATCAGCATCATTCAATAAGTGCATCTCTTTTTTGTGACTTTGTCATGATTCAGTCAAACAATATTGGGCGATCAAGTTTTGCGCAAAGTTCGATAACAAGTTATCAGAGACTCATGCAGTGTTAAAGAAAGCCTTTTGTGAGTCTGCAATGAGGTATGTGCTAGTTAGGAAGTGGGTGAAGAAGTTCAAGGAGGGCCAGGAAGGGGTGAACGATGGCCCTCACTCTGGAAACAGTCAACAAACAGAAATGAAGACAATGTGAATCGTGTTGGTGAATTGTTGAATTCTGACTGTCAATTGAGTGTTTGGTTTTTAGCTGACACTCTAAACATTCCAGAAAGTTCCTTGTTTGACGCTGCTATGAAGGAGTTGTACATAAGAAAGGTGTGCACCAAGCTGGCGCTAAAAATTCTGTCGTACAAACAAATGGCCAGTTGAGTGTTAATCGTGAGTGAACTGCGTGAACATGTGGACATTGAACCGGATTATTTGGACAATGTTATTACTGGCGATGAAACATGGACTTTCCTATACGACCTGGAAATGAAGCACCTAAGTTTGGAGTGATACACCTCAGCATCCCCGAGAAGGCAAGGGTTAGAAAATTCAAGGTAGAAACGGTGCTGATTGTCTTCTTTGAGAGAAAGGGTGTGGTGCACAAATACTTTGTACCCCAAGGACAGATTGTTAATGCTCTTTGCTAAGTCAATGCCCCCTTGCAGGTCCGTTGATTAGAATAGGCCCCGAGTTTTTCCTGCCTGTCTTAAGAGGCCACTAAAAGGAGTCTCACATGTTTTGGCCTTTATGTGATGGTCCCCTGTAGCGTTTGACCTCCAGTTTTCAAAATTTTCCCGAAGAGTGAGCCAATTGGGGAAGGGCACCATACGTGGTGCATCTTGTCCATCGTGCCTTGAGATCTCTAGCCCACTTTCTCATATTTTTATTAAAAAAGAAATATGACATCTTAAGTACAGCTGGAAGAGTTTCATTTTTAATAAAAATTATACCAGCTGATGTCCTACCTGATGGTATTTAAATATGGATGTACGAACACTTTCTCATAGTCGCACTGCAGTCCAGCTCATTCTCCATCTCTTTGGATAGGACACCTTCCTGGGTGCATTTTCCACCATGCACTATGCAGTGTCGCTTTTTGCATCGACGATGACCATGGACTTCTTTGCACCTCATATCCAGCATGGTGCCCAGTCTCTTGTGGTGGGGCTGCCACGTACCCTGTTGGTTCTAGCCTCCTGACAACACAGGGATCACTCTGCTGATGCCTGCGCCGTTAACTCCCCACATATGCCAAGGAGTAGATGCCCATCATCCTGGGGCATCAGGACTCCCAGCAATGGCCATCCTGCCAGGTGGCCTTTGCTGTGGCTTGGTGGCGCCCATGGGGAAGGCCCCTGGTCGGAATGAGTGGCATCAGGGCAAATAATGCATGATGAAGCATACCACGTCTTTATCACTTGCTGATGATCAAACACCAGCAGTCTCTAAGCATTCCAAGTCTAAGCACAGTGCAAGAAAGTACAACCCTAAATTATTCCCCTCCCTGGCCACACCGTGGGAGGAACGCCAGGCTAAGGATGGCAGTGAACCTTATTCACCCTGGTACCTCGTATTTACAAGAACTGATGGGGCTCCTTTGTTTCAGTGAAGCCACAGTTTTTTGTAGATCATTTAGAGGACAAGTTTGGGGAGGTGGAGGGCTTATCCAAACTGTGATCTGGGTCAGTCTTGACAAAAACAGCATCCTCTGCCCAGTCACAGAGTTTACTCACTTGTAACAAGTTGGAGGATGTTTCTGTTACAATCACGCTACATAAGATCTTAAATATGGTCCAGGGTATTATCTTCCACAGGGACCTTCTTTTGCAGTCCGATGACAAGCTGCACCCCAATTTAGTGCGACGAGGTGTTCATTTCGTGCGGCGCATCCATCGGGGTCCAAGGGATCATCAGGTTGCCGCCGGTGTCTTCATCTTGGCCTTTGAGGGTGACACCTTACCCGAGAAGGTGCAGGTGATGGGGGAGGTCTACTGCTGTGATGTCAAGCCATATATCCCTCCCCTGATGCGGTGCTTTAAGCGCTGGAAGTTTGGCCATATGTCTTCCCGCTGTACTTCCACCATCACATGTCGAGATTGTAGACGTCCATCGCATCCCAACAATCCATGTGCCCCGCCTCTCATCTGTGTCAACTGCGGAGAGAATCATTCACCTTGCTTGCCAGACTGCAGGATTTTACAGAAAGAGAGGAAAATCAGGGAATACAAGACCCTGGACCAACTGACCTACACTGAGGCTAAGAGAAAATGAGTGCCTACATCCTGTGGCTATGATCTCCTCATATGCTACCGCTTCGAGAACAGTTGGAGCCTCAACAGTTCCACAAATTCCAGTCGGCTCTGAGAGCCAGAAAGCTACACTCTTCTCCCCCCCCCCCCCCCCCCCCTATTGTTCCCGCATCACCTACCTTGGGAGCACTGCCCCCCCCCCACCCCCCACCCAAACCATCAGGGACACAAGTCCCCACTTCTGAGATGGAGAAGCATAAGGCTTCTTCAGCTCCTCTCACCAGGAAGGGGTCCCTTGGGTCACTCCCTTCCCAGGCTTCTGCTAATGGGAAAGATGACGCCTGTCAGTGGCTGAAGTGCCCAAAAGCAGCTGGTCGTACGGCTTCACGATCCTCAGTCCCAGAGACTGAATCAGTGAAGCCCTCCCAGCCGGAGAAATCCAGCAGGAAGACCCCGAAGACCAAGGGAATTGCAATAGTACCCTTACCATCGCTACCTACAAGCTCTGCGTCTGGGGATAAGGTGGAGATTCTGGCGTCCGCTGAGGACTTGGATCTCGCCGGACCCTCAGACACAATGGATATAGACTGCTCAAGCAATAAGTCAGTGGCAGCTGGTGACCCTGAGGCATAATCCGCCTCATTGAATGTTCCATGCCTTCCCAGTCTCACAATGTCATCCTCCAGTGGAATTGCGGCGGTTTTTTCCACCACTTGGCTAAGATATGGAAACTGTCAAGCTTTACACCTGCTTTCTGCATTGCCCTTCAGGAAACCTGCAACACATCTCAGTGTGGCTTGTGGTAGTTACTCGGCCATTGATTTATCCATTTGCAGCCCAAGACTTCTCCCATCTCTCCACTGGAGAGCACGTGATGACCTGTGTGGTAGTGACCAGTTCCCCATCCTCCTGTCATTGGCCTGGGGTCAGGCCCAGGGACGCCTGTCCAGCTGGGCTTTAAACAAGGCGGACTGGGAAACTTTCACCTCTGCTGTCACCGCTGAATCTCCCCCATGCGGTAACATCAATGTGATGGTTGAGCAGGTGACTACAACAACTATTACTGTGGCGGAAAATGTGATCCCTCGCTCTTTGGGGTGCCCCCGGTGGAAGGTGGTCCCTTGGTGGTCGCCAGAAGTTGCTGAGTCAATTAAGGAGTGTCAGCGAGCTCTACGGGGGCATAAGTGGCACCCTTGCCTGGAGCACCTCACAGCCTTCCCAAGTCTGGACAAAGATCAGATGTCTTTTTGGGTACTAGACCCCAACAGGTGACCCTGGCATGAACTTCAATGACATGTTATCTACCGACAAAAACGCGATTGCTGAGCACTATGCTCTAGCCTCTGCGTTGAGAACTACCTCCCAGCACTTCGCACCTTCAAAAGGAAAGTCCTCTCATTCGCTACACGCCACAGTGAACCCTTTAATGCCCCATTTACAGAGTGGGAGCTCCTCAGTACCCTTGCGCATTGCCCCGACATAGCCCCTGGGCCAGATCAGATCCACGGTCAAATGATTAAACATCTCTCATCTGACTACAAGCGACATCTCCTCATCATCTTCAACCGGATCTGGTGCGATGGCGTCTTTCCATCGCAATGGTGGGAGAGCACCATCATTCCAGTGCGTAAATCTGGTAAAAATCCGCTTGATGAGGATATCTATCAGCCCATCAGCCTCACCAACATTCTTTGTAAGCTGCTGGAACACATGGCGTGTCGGTAGTTGGGTTGGGTCCTGGAGTCACATGGACTACTAGCTCCGTGTCGGGGCAGCTTGTCAGGGTCGCTATACCACAGATAATCTTGTGTCCCTCGAGTCTGCCATCTGAACAGCCTTTTCCAGACACCAACACCTGGTTACCGTCTTTTTTGATTTACGAAAAGCATATGACATGACCAGGCCACATCATATCCTTGCCACATTATACGAGTGGGGTCTCCGAGGCCCACTCCCGATTTTTATCCACAATTTCCTGTCGCTTTGTACTTTCCATGTCCAAGTTGGTGCCTCTCACAGTTCCCCCCTTATCCAGGAGAATGGGGTCCCACAGGACTCTATAGTGAGTTTCTCTCTGTTTTTAGTGGCCTTTAATGGTCTAGCAGCAGTTGTAGGGCTGTCCATCTCACCTTCTCTGTATCCAGGTGACTTCTGCATTTCGTACTGCTCCACCAGTACTGGTGTTGCTGAGCGGTGCCTACAGGGAGCCATCCACAAGGTGCAGTTTTGGGCTCTAGCCCACAGTTTCCAATTTTCGGCCACAAAGTCGTGTGTTACGCACTTCTGTCGGCATCGTTCCCTTCATCTGGAACCAGATCTTTACCTTAATGATGATCCACTCACCGTAGTGGAGACATATCGATTCTTAGGACTGCTATTCGATACCCGATTGACTTGGCTTCCTCACCTCTGTCAACTTAAGTGGAAGTGCTGGCAGCACCTCAATGCCCTCCACTGCCAGAGCAGCACCAACTGCGGTGCAGATTGCTCTATGCTGCTACAGCTTTACAGAGCCCTTGTTCAATCCCGCCTTGACTATGGGAGTGTGGTTTATGGTTCGGCGGCGCCCTCAGCATTGCGTGTATTTGACCTTGTGCACCACTGTGGCATTCGCCTAGCGACAGGAGTTTTAGGACGAGTCCGGTGACCAGTGTCCTGGTTGAGGCTTGAGTCCCTCCATTGCCGGTTAGACGTGCACAATTGCTCTACAGTTACGTTGCACTCGTTTGTAGTTCTCCTGCACTTCCGAATTACTGTCTCATTTTCGCGCCCATGGCGGTTCATCTCCCACATCGGCGGCCTGGGTCAGGGCTTACAATTGCAGTTTGTGTGCGATCCCTTCTCTCCGAACTGCAGCCCTTGCCTTTACCACCTATACTTGAGGTTCATTCATAAACACCTCCATGGTGTACATCTAGGCCGTGGCTTCGCCTGGACCTTTCACTTGGCCCTAAGGACTCAGTTAACCCTGCGACTCTCCGCTGCCAGTTCCTCTTGATTCTCAACATGTGCCAGGTCCATGAAGTGGTTTACACTGATAGCTCGATGGCTGATGGTCATGTCGGCTTTGCATATGTTCATGGAGGACATACAGAACAGCACTCCTTACCAGATGGCTGCAATGTTTTCACTGCAGAGCTGGCAGCCATATCTCGTGCTCTTGAGCACATCCGCTCATGCCCAGACGAGTCATTTCTCCTGTGTACTGACTCCTTGTGCAGCCTACAAGCTATCGACCAGTGCTACCCTCATCATCTTTTGGTAGCAACCATCCAGGAGTCCATCTATGCCCTGGAACAGTCCAGTCGTTCAGTGGTATCTGTCAGAACCCCAGGTCACATCGGAATCCCAGGCAACGAGCTTGCTGACATGGTGGCCAAACAGGCTATGCAGAAACTGCTTATGGAGATCAGCTTCTCTGAAACTGACCTGCATTCAGTATTATGCATCAAGGTTTTGTGGCTTTGGGGGAGACGGAATGGCTTAACCTCAGTATGCACAACAAGCTGTGTGCCACTAAGGGAACTACGAATGTGTGGAAGACCCCCGTGCGCGCCTCTCGCAGGGACTGTGTGGTTCTGTGTCGGCTCCACATTGGCCATACGTGGCTGGTGCATCACTACCTTCTCCACTGCGAGGATCCACCTCGGTGTCGCTGTGGCCCACAAATGACAGTCGTACATCTCTTGCTGGACTGCCCACTTTTAGCCACTCTGTGGCGGACTTTTAACTTTCCCAGCATCCTACCTTCGGGTGTTGGGTGACAATGCCTCAATGGCAGCTTTAGTTTTATGTTTTATTCGTGAGGGTGAGTTTTATCATTTGCTGTAAGTTTTAGCACATGTCCTTTGTCCCTGTGTGTCATCCACCCTAGTGCTTTCATGGTGGAGGTTTTAATGTGTTGCAGAGTGGCTGGCTTTTCCTTTTTATCCTTATGGTCAGCCAGCCATGATAACCTGCCTTCTTGTTTTAACTTCTTCTACCTGTTTCTTGCGCCTTTGTGGTTTTCTTGTCCCCTTTTGCCCTCTTAAGTGTTTGTTGCCTTGGAGTTGTTGTTGTGGTTTATCCTTTCATTCTGTTTTGTGTTGTAAGTCTCATTGTCTTATTCTCACCCTTGTGGCATTGTTTCCTTCGAAACAAGGGACTGATGACCCCTTAGTTTGGTCCTTCCCCCCCCCTTTTAAACCAACAAACCCACTAAGTCAATGTTCTGGAAAGATTAAGAAAAAAGGTCCTCCAAGTGTGAAAAGATGTTGCTACCACCAGGCTGCTGCATCACGACAATGCACCCAGCCGCACATCTCTGCGTGTTCGCAAGTACCTGGTCAAGCACAATGTGACAGCGCTGCCGCAGTCATTCTGTAGTCCCGATTTCTCTCCACTTGACGTCTTCCTGGTCCCCAGGATTAAAATGACCCTCAAAGGATACTGTTTTGAGAGCAGTGAGGACATCTAAAAGGCAGTGACAATGTTCAGGCCTTCCAGAGGCTTACCAATCGTGGGTGAAGTGCTGTAAAAATGTGTTGAGAGCTAACAGTAACTCCTTTGAAGAATTTTTAAGCTTTGTACATATATTGGCAATAAATTAAAAAAAAAAAAAAATATGTTTCGTCAGTTTTTGGACACACATTGTATATAGGATATCGAGAGGAGCAGTGCAGCATTCATCAGAAACCACCTGAAGATGGCAACTTGTCTGTTTGCTGAAGTATTGTGGAGGAATTACTATGTGACCTGGCCAGACACCCGAGAATTCTACAAATTAGAATTTTTTGAATTAGTTGAGTAAATGAGCACTTTTTAACCTTATTTTATTACTCTTCCCCTTCCTTTTTTCTTCTGAAATTTGTGCCTAAAAATTCTAACCCTGGTTATAATGGTTTCATTTGTAAAAAAGTTTGAAAAATTGTTTTTTTTTTTTTTTCATTTTTATCAAATTAAAATGAGTGCATTATACAGAAATCTGTAGATGGCAGGTATTATATACCAGTTAATAGATAATTTAACACGTGTAAACATATTGCATATACTATCTAAGCATCCCATAAACTGGCACTAGGCCCGTCAACTATGCTATTTCGTGATTTTAATTTATATTTTTCTAGTTTTTTTTAAAAAATTTTTTTTTTCTACTGTTGCAGTGACAGTGGACCTATCAGTTTTGTGGCACCAAACTGCAGAGGTACTTTGTACGCTTCACAAATGCAAAACTAGCCAAAGTTGCACCAGTGAAACAGAATTCGAATAAAAATGTGAGCACAAATGAGGAAAAATCCATCAATGTATTGTGTTTAAAAAATACAATTAATTCGTTGATTGTGAATTTGTATGTTGTTCTAACTCTCAATGTAATAATGGGTATTAACTTTTATTGATTTGTCATCATTTCTTACTTTTTGCAGGCTGTACATTTGTGAGAATTGATGGAAGAACCCAGCTGTTAGCTCAACAATGAATATTAAGTTACCTCTTGTTCCTATTGCTGTTGCACTTTCGCTTTCAGGCATTAGTGCTGTGCTGCTGTATATTCTTTTAAAAAATGTAAGTTCTGTTAAGCATATTATTTTTGAAAAGATATGAGAGACATCTTTTTCGTGTGAATACAATTGACAGCTCACAACAAACCATGTTCCTCTTACTAATTGTGTTAACCCTTCTTAATTTTTTGTTGGTTGATTAATGTCACAGTTGAGTGGGAATCATTAGACTTTGCATGCAGAACTATGACAGTTTGTAGATCACGTCTCATCCTGTGGATGGAATTTTGTGCAGTGAATAAAATTCAGAGAACGTAGTTCTGCAGTAGGGCACATATACATATATATCTGTCACATCAGGGGAGAAGGGAGTGTCAGCATAAATACTGAAATCTCACATCTATCATTTTGTTTCTAAATGAGTAGGCTAGATCTCATCATCATATTATTTTAAGCAAGAGGAGAATATCAAAATTCATTCACTCATTTCTTCATTGTAAGCTTTCGCCACATAAGTACATCCCGCAGCATATAACCACCAGATTACCAAGTAGACAACACATGTAATGAATGCATAGAATCAGATAAGTAATGGACTCGCCCACAAACTGAAATTAGAGCTCGATTTGTGTTGCATCTTTAGTTATCAATTGTTCAGCTGGTTTCTTCTTTTCACAAACCAATTGATTTTACAGGTAAAATCACCCTCTTTATAAAAAACAGGCCCAGCTGTGGTACCTTTTAGGATGTTTTGGAGAGTGACATCTATGAATAGTTTGCTAGACTGTTGCCCGTTAAAATTGTGACACCAGGATGGATAGCAAATAAGGAAATTTTACAGACTCAGTATAGTACGAATAATACATGATTATATGTTTAGCTTGTGGGTGTATGCACAATGTGGAATTCAATACACAGAGCTGCATCCTGGCTTGTTATCAAGTGGGACTGAGAATGGAAAATACAGGTACACTATTCCATGATGTTTCAACTCTGTGCCAGAGTTCATCAGTAGCAGTGGCTAGAGAATAATGGTGAGATACTCTCTCAACAATCCGTGTCCAGATGCTTTCAGTGGGTGATAGATGTGGAGAACTTGCTCACTAAGATAACAGTTGAACACACTCTGCATTGAGCTAAGTCAGGACAATGTGTATCTTGTTGAAGGATAATACCATGGAGACCTCAAATACAGGGCAACGGCTACCATTTTTTACATGTCAGAAATGTAAAGCAAGCTGTCCAAATGCAAACCTGAGGTGGTCTTGTAATGTGCCCAGTGTAACCCTATATCATCAACCTAACCCCCAGTGAGCTCTCATCTGTTTTGTGAGTGCTTGTCCACTACAGAGCCCCAACAGTTCTATTTCCCTTTCCTTGCACTGAAAGTCTATCCTTCTACTATTCTTTTTTCCCATCTTCCTTTCCATTGGATGGTCTTCTTGTTCCTGATGGTGCTTGGATTTTGTTTCTGTTTTTAGACACTCGTTTTATTCCCTTCCAGCACTGTATAACTTTTCATTCTGAACTATGTGGTTCCCATCATTGACCTGCTATTTCTTTTCCAAATTTTACAGAAATGCAGATCATGCAGGGAAGGTTGCCCATTGCGATGCATATTCTACCTTTTGTGCCTGACTTTGGAACCTCACTTTCTTGCAAAGGAACTGTGCCCGAACCCAGCATGGTAGCCATTCTGTTGGGAGGAGGGGGGGGGGGGGGTCATCAAGTACGTGCATGGTGGTGGTAGCCCCTTGACCAAGCAGAGATCCCCATGCATACCAAGAATTATATCCCTGTCATGGCTGGGCTACAAGGACTTTGGGGAACAGTTTACAGGCCAGATAACTTTTGCTGTGGCACGCATGCGGTGTGTCTTTGTTAGGAGTGGGTGGCACCCTGGTGGAAGATTCGCACATGAAACGAATTAAACATTCTTCTGCTAGTGGCTGCAAGGCACCAGCAGTCTTCTCTGAAGGTAAGACTTACCACAACATGAAGATATGACCGCAAAATGTTTCCTTCCTTGGCTATGCTGTGGGAGGAACATAGGGCTCAGAGACAAGGGAAGAAATTGCCCCCTCACCCCCTCCACACTTAGTTTGTTTGAGACCATTGGGGATTAATTTTTGACTACAAAGTGACTGTTCTTTGTTGAACACATCAAGAACTGGTTTGGGGAAGTAGCAGCTATTTCAAAAACAAAAAGTGGCTTCATTTTTATTAAAAACAGCCTCCCCTACTCAGTCACAGGTGTTGCTCCCCTGTGGCAAGCTGTGTGACATTCTTGTAACTGTAACTTCAACTTCCTGTACCAGTCTCAATATAGTTCAGGGTATCACCTTTGAATGTCTCATTCTGTCATGCCCACTTGAGGCCAAAGGACAATAGGGTTGATACTGGAGTCTTCATCTTTGCTTCTGAAGCTGACTCATTGCCCGAAAATGTCAAGGTGATGGTGTATTGATGCAGTGTAAAGCGGTATGTTCCCATATGGTGCTACAAATGACTGCGATTTGGACACGTCTTTGTGTTGCATCGCCATTGCCCCGTGTAATGATTGTGGATGTCGATTGTATACTAATGCTCCTTGTGCACCTCCCTCCATCTTTATCAGTTGTGGGGAACACCATTTGCCTATTCACCAGGCTGCACTTTCTTTCAAAAAGAAAAGAAAATTAAAGAATACAAGACTCTTGACTTACTGGGGTATCAAGAGGCCAAAAAGAAATACGACCATCAACATCCAACATGTATGACAATGGCGTGCACTATACTGTGTGATCAAAAGTATTCGGACACCCCCAAAAACATATGTTTTTCATAGTAGGTGCATTGTGCTGCCATCTTCTACCAGGTACTCCATATCAGTGACCTCAGTAGTCATCGGACATCGCTCTGCGGAACTCACGAACTTCAAACGTGGTCAGGTGATTGGGTGTCACTTGTGTCATATGTTCTATACGCGAGATTTCCACACTCCTAAACATCCCTAGGTCCACTGTTTCCAATGTGATAGTGAAGTGGTAACGTGAAGGGACACGTATAGCACAAAAGCTTACAGTCCGATGTCGTCTGTTGACTGGCAGAGACCGCCAACAGTTAAAGAGGGCCGTAATGTGTAATAGGCAGACATCTATCCAGACAATCACATAGGAATTCCAAACTGCATCAGGATCCACTGCAAGTACTATGACAGTTAGGCAGGATGTGAGAAAACTTGGATTTCATGCTTGAGCAGCTGTTCATAAGCCACACATCACACTGGTAAATGCCAAACGACGCCTCGCTTGGTGTAAGATGCATAAACATAGGATGATTGAACAGCAGGAAAACACGACAAATCACAGTACACAATGTGGTGATCTGATGTGGGTATGGCGAATGCCTGGTGAACGTCATCAGCTAGCGTTTGTAATGCCAACAGTAAAATATGGAGGCGGTGGTGTTATGGTGTGGTTGTGTTTTTCGTGGAGGGGGCTTGCACCCCTTGTTGTTTTGTGTGGCACTATAACAGCACAGGCCTACCTTGAGGTTTTAAGCACCTTCTTTCTTCCCACTGTTGAAGAGCAATTCAGGGATGGCACTTACATCTTTCAACATGGTCGAGCACTTGTTCATCATGCACGACCTGTGGCAGAATGGTTACACGACAATAACATCCCTGTAATATACTGGTCTGCACAGAGTCCTGTCCTGAATCCTATAGAACACCTTTGGGATGCTTTGGAAGACCGACTTTGTGACAGGCCTCACTGACCAACATCAATACCTCTCCTCAGTGCAGCACTCTGTGAAGAATGGGCTGCCATTCCCCACAAAATCTTCCAGCACCTGATTGAACATATGCCTGCGAGAATGGATGCTGTCATCAAGCCTAAGGGTGAGCCAACACCATTACTGATAGAGGGTGCCATGATCTTGTAAGTTGTTTTCAGCCAGGTGTCCAGATGCTTTTGACCACATAGTGTATGTACATCATCATCCTCTTTATTGACTGTACCTTTGCCATCCATGTCTTCTATGTCGGGCCCTCAGGCTCCTAGACAACACCGGCTCCTTTGGTGATTGGGACACCCCCCCCCCCGCCACTCTCCTCCTATTGCTTCCGCCCGCACCCCCTTAGTGGGCTTCAACTATCCTACTACCAGCGACGCAGTCCCCAATCCGTGGGCAGAGAAGCAGTGCCCTTTCCAGGAAGTGGTCCTTTGTGATACTCTCTTGCCACTAATCTGCTTATCTACAACCAGATGCCAGCCACTGGCAGAAAGAGCCACAGGTTGCAGGTCATTATTAGTGTTCTTCCTTTGCCCCAGAATCTTGGGCAGACAAGCCCTCACAGACATTGAAATCGTCTAAAGAGAACAAGAAGAAGAGGAATTCCTCCAAGAAAGGGAGGCCAGTGACCCCCATGCCACCAGGCCCTGGACATTCCACCTCTTGAGACGATGTCTGTGGTGGCCCCTATGCCCCCCCCCCCCCCCCCCCTCCCCGCCACACACACACATACCATTGTTTCCAAACCAATATGTATTACAGGGTGTATATGACCCGGGAGATCGGGGAATTTTTTCATCCGGGAGACAACCGGGGAAAACCCGGGAATTTTTTAGATTTCCAAGATTTTTTTTGTTTTGTTTTAGCTTTTAGTTAAATTTTTGTAATTTTGACTGGTAAGAAACAACACTCTAACAAAGGATATTACTGTATCCCACTACTGCAGAATAATATTGCAGCAATAAAACATGAATGAGAGGGAAAAAGAAAGAAAAAAAAAATGCGAAATATACAACAACAAAACACAGTACTCATACAAGCATCTGCCAACAGCAAAACGTGTCAAAGGCTTTAGGAGGACTGTGCACTGCTTCATAACAACAAATTGCCTCCGTTGAGCGTGACATCACAACTGTTTACGTTAGATTCGTTTGAGCAGTTGTTAGCGGGCTCATGGGCATACGCAGTTGAGTGATGCATGTGTAGTACCTTCTCCCGTTTCTGGCTACGGAAGTGCAGCTTTTAGCTGTATAACCAATAGCAGCAAGATGCTACCTGGAAAGATTTTACTGGTGTGTGCAAGCTGCCAGATTCAATGGGGGCAAACCGGGATATCTGCCCCAGACAGCAAGAATTTATATTCTTGAGGAAAAAGCCTTTTTTCACAAAGCATCTAGTATCCAGTGCACGTTGGTCTATCGATTATTCATATGATTTTGAAACACATCCCTGTTGGTTTTTGAACATTTGTGATCATATTCTAAGTTTATTTCTGAATGAATCATAAGTTGATTTTTGAATGTGTGCATAGTGTATGTCATGTCTCTGCCAGGGAAATCCCCGTCACATCTAGAAATAAACTTTCCCGCAAACGGAAGGCGACGGGGCTATACGAGCTGAACGGAAGAAAGCCGAATGGGTTAATGTCAATCGCTGTTTATTTATGTGATTGACTGGGTTTGCGAATGATCAGCGTTGTTATAATTACCAGCGAAATCCATAGATTCAGACTACCAGAGTGGAAATAAACTACTAACAGGAATAACAGGCTAGAAAGATTATGTATTATCTTCTCGGTGTATCCAAGAAAACAAAATTATGGTAGAAAATTTTGGGCCGGACTGCTACACTAGTAACGGACAGTTATACAGACCCTGGTAGGAGCCACCTAAGTTTTATTCTGGAAGTAGCACAGAAAACATGTTGTACGAACATGTACGCCTAACAGGAGAATAAACGCCAGATAGCTTAAGCAGTTGATTGTGGCAGGGTTAGTGAAATTAACCGGAGAATAAGTTTCAGCACTGGCAGGAATAGTGACAGAATTAGTGGTGATGTGTTAGAATGAGGTAGGAGAAGAAGTGGGGACATCACACAAATTATGGAAGAATATGATTATTCCAAATTTATTTAAAAATTTCATTCTACTACTTTTCGGTCTCACGCTTGAGAAGCTGGAGAGTGTGATTGAAATGTGAAACTATTTTCGAACATAAAGCTTTTTGCTTGTAGTAGGCCTAATAGGCATTTGATATTGGTACTTTGTGAATTATATTCTCTCTTGTTAAAAAAAATGACCGTTTGTGCTAAAACAGTCTGTTTATTTGGTGTATGTTAAAATTGCTGCAATATTAGACAGGCCTATTTCATTTCATGTAGCAGACAGTGACAAAATTCACATAATCAGATCGAGAAACCACACCAATCTTGGGTACTGTTTGTATTAACAGCTTTTTCAGTATTGGACAACGACTTTTCGTTTTTTCTTGTGGCAAAATGTTTGATAAAGTTTGATGAGGTAGTAGATCCTATCGCAGAAAGGAAAGGACACCATGTTAAGCCGTAGCAGGGTTAGAGAGGAAAAAATGCTAGCACTTGAGGATTGAAGAAATGTGTACCATCTTGCTTGTCACTTGTCTTTATTGATTTCATGTATCATATATTTAATTTTATGTTACACAAAAAAAGCAAGTTATTAGCGAATAGGCAATAAAGAGTGCAAATTTTCTGAAGAGTTCTTGTTCTTCGGGATACAAATAATCCCATCCAATATTAATTGCGAGTTTTTTTTTTTTTTTTTTTTTTTTTTTTTTTTTTTTTTTTTTTTTTTTTTTTTTTTTAAAAAAAAAGAGGGGCTGGATGTTAAACTGACCAATTGGTAGCAGGAGAGACACCACAGGACATTTTAATTTCCACTGTCCTGAATATAGTTTGATGGCATCCATTACAAAATATTATACATTTGAATTCCACATAGCGAAGTACAATGGCGTGTGATAGAAGAATGCTGTGTGTAGAGGCATGGCACTGCACTTTGGTGCACTTAAGACCAAATAACATGTCTTACATTTCCTCGAACACATGTTGTATATATCAGATTCTTCAGAAAGATATGCGCTACAAAATGAACATATTTTTGAAAAGTCGATTTTAAATTTTTGGTATCCTATCTCAAATTCTCGAGGGATGGAGGAAGGGGGAGGGTGGGGGGGACCACTATCTAATATTGCCACGGAAATATCATAGATCCGGGGCTAATGCACAGAGCAGTCTGGGTAGTAGTGGGGAGGTGGGTAGTCTCCACGTGACCTGTGTTTACGTTTAGTGATTTTGCTGTTTCCTCTTCGTTTGTTGCTTTCGCGTCAAATGAAAACAAAACGGATTTCTGTGGCCGGGAGCTATCATGTGAAATAAAAAAATACATTCACATAATTACAGAAGGCTAAAATATGTTATTAGTTTCAGATTTTATTTCTACCTTTCTAACAGTCGAGCATTAATCGCCTTGCAGAACAATGAACTTATTTTTGTCAGTTTGCTAAAGAAATTTGGCTTTTATTAATCTTTTCTGCTGAGGCAGTCAATTTATTTGAAACGAAGTGTTTAATTCCACACTATTGGCCAGTTTCAACTGTTCACTGCATTTCAAAAGTGCATAATTTCATCTTCTAGTACGTATGGCATTATGCCATAATAAAGAACCAAATGTGAGATAATATGTACTGGTTCTCAAAGAAAATTTACATCTGAATCTGGACGTACGAATGTGCACTGTAAGATGAATTATCTATTTTGGTACGGGTCACGAAATTCCGATGCTCTTGGAGTATCCTCTGATGTCTTGTTTCTTTTATGACATAATATAAGATCTTTCAATGTTTTATACGTACGAGCATACAGGCTTCCCACACCATCACAGCTGCGCAAGTGTGGTTACACCTGTTACCTGGCACTCTCGTGCAACTGCTGAAACGAACCTATTTCTAACAGGCCGCAGGAAAATATTGGAATGGTTGTTTGAAAAGCATTACTTTCAATGTAAATTTCCTTTTATTCAAGTTGAACTATGTTCGAACAATGAATTTCTTAAATCGCAGAGCATTTGCCTCTCATTTAAAAATCAACTCTTTGAGGAAGACCATTTAGAAAAATTTTGAGCCCAGAAGATGAGACTTTATGTCGTCATTAAAAATTTTACTGTCACATTTGTGTGATGTAGCTTAAAGTGTAACACCCGCAAAAAAGATCAATATTATATGTGAAAGTTTTGCTTTTCTTGTAGTTACGCTATGTATAGTAATTTAAACCATTGACTTTTCCAGTTTGTGTATAAGTGCTACTTAACAGTGATGTTGCTTGGCTGACTACGTCATGTGTCCTATGCTCTTAATATCCACTGGCATCGGCTGGCGAGATCACGTGACATGAGCTATGACTGACTTACAAAAGTGCATTGCAATCTCAATTTCAGTGTTTCTGAAAGTAACATGAGGTGTTTGGTGGAATTCAAATTTATACTTTCATAATATGAAAATATGCAGCGTACATCTTGCTGCACTTCAAATACCTCTCCAAAACTTTTTTTTTTTTTTTTTTTTACTGAGATTGGTTTTCTAAACTGGTGTGTAAAACCATAACCATTCAAAGGATTGATAAGTTTTACTGTTCCGAGAAAAAGTATACTCTTTTCTTGTCTGTGTATACACCCTGTATCTATGCTGTAGTCTCACAACTGGTGACAGTAGGCAGCCCTGATGCATGACCAGCCTCCATGGCCCCTTAATGTCTCCATAGGATACTGATAGCATGATCATCCAGTGGAACTGTTGTTTTTTCCCACCAACTGGCTGAGTTACGATGTCTCATATGTGTTTCTTTTTCTTTTTGCATCTTTCTTCAGGAAACTTAGTTCCCAGTAATGCAGGCTCCTACCCTCTGCAGCCATCGGAGCTATTTTGAAAATTACACTTACCATGAAAGCCTGTTGGGCGGTGTTCGCACATATGTTCTGAATCTGTCTGTAGCAAACACTTGCCTCTCAGTATGACTTTGGAGGTTGTGGCTGTTCATGTGAGGATGTCTCTGAAATTCACCGTTTGTAATATGTATCTCCCTCCAGACACTGAAGTGTCCCAAAATACATTCACTGTTTTCTCAGTTACCCACCTCCCCCCACCCCCCCTCCCACTTAATATTGGGCGATTTCAATGCCCATGACCTTTTTTGGTGAACTAAAACTGTTTGCTGCAGTAAAGCTGTTGAAATCTTGCTCCCAGAACTTGATCTTCGCCTCTGAAATACTGGTGTTCCCACACACGTCATTGTGGCATATGGGCTGTATTTGGTCCTTGGCATTTCCATTTGCAGCCCAGGTCTTCTCCCCTTCTTTCTTTGGAGAGTGCATGATTACCTGTGCAACAGTGATCATTTTCCAATCTCCATGACCTTTCCTCAACGTCACTCCTGTGGGCATCCACCCAGGTGGGCTCTCAACAAAGCTTATTGGGATGCCTTTGCCTCTGCCACCACTGTTAGCACCCCACCACATGGATGTATCATGTGGCTGTCCAAAGCCCAGTTGCAGCCATTCTATAGGCAGCTGGCTTAGCAATCTGCTATTCCTCAGGATTTCCCCATCGGAAGATAGTAACTTGGTGAATCCCCAAAATTGCCGTGGCCATTAGTTATTGCAGATGAGTTCTCCAAGGCTGTAAGTGACATCTGTCAATGGATCACCTCATTGCCTTTAAACAGCTCTGTGCCCAGATCTGCCACCTCATAAAAAGACAGAAACAAGAATGCTGGGAATGGTATGTTGTTGTCATTGGACTTTGTACCCCACCCTCACAGGTTTGGGCAAAATTTGATGCTGCTCTGGACACCAGTCTCACAGTGGTGTACCTGTTATCTCTCTGAATGTTGTTGTCTACACTGACACATGCATTGTTGCTGAACATTTTGCTTTACATTATGCTCGAGCCTCTGTATCTGAGAATTGCTGCCCTGCATTTCATATCATGGAACAGTGGGTGAAGCAAATTAACTTATCTTTCACTGTATGTTGCCTGGAGCCACTAATGTTCCATTCAGTGAGTGGGAATTCCTCAGTACTGTAGCACGATGTCCTGACAGAGCTCCAGGGCCAGACCGCATCCACAGACAGTTGCACAAACAGTAATAGGTGGATTGCCAATTTACATGCTTGCTCTTTCCAACCTTATCAGGAATGAATGTGTATTCCCGTTTCCATGACAATAGATTGTGTTTGTCACCATTCTGAAACTGGGGAAACACCCTCTTGAGATGGACAGCTGTTGGCCAATTAGTCTCACTAACGTTCTTTGCAAGCTCAGACGATGATCAGCCAGCAACTGTGTTGATACCTTGGGTCTCTGGATCTTGTGACTCTGTCGCAGGGTGATTTTTTGTGATGGTTGTTCTACTGCTGACAGTTTGGTCTGACTAGAGTCTGCTATCCAGTCAACAACTTATCACTGTCTTCTTCGACTTCCAAAAAAGGCTTATGACACTATATGGCATCACCACATCCTCATCACTGTGCATGAGTGGGTTCTCTGGGGCCCACTCCCATTTTTGTCCAATACTTCTTGTCACAGCCTGCATTTCAGATTCAAGTTGGCACTTCCCACAGTGCCCTACAGTGTCACCCTTCCTCTGTGCTAATAGGTCCGCAGCTCGTGGTCTCACGGTCGCATTCTTGCTCCCGAGCATGGGGTCCAGAGTTCGATTCCCTGCAGGGTCAAGAATTTTCACCTGCCTTGAGATGTCTGGGTGTTTGTGATGTCCTCATCTTTCATCATCATTCATGAAAGTGGCGAGATTGGACTGGGCAGAGGTTGGAAATTTGTATGGGCGGTGATAACCATGCAGTTGAGCGCCCCACAAATCTAACATCGTCATCATCATCTGTGCTGACAGTTTTGCATTTATTATTGCTCCTCAGCTGTGGATTTTGCTGAATGCTGACAGCAGGGCACCATGAAGAATGTTCACTCCTGGGCTCTCTCCCATGGGTTCTGGTTTTCAGCCATGAAGACATGCGTCATGCACTTCTGTCTCCTTCATACTGTCCATTGACACCCAGAACTCTACCTTGACGACCAGTTGCTCAATGTGGTGGAATCTTATTGCTTTATGGGACTGGTCTTCGATGCCCGATTGACATGGCCTCCCCATATCTGCCAACTTCAGCAGACGCGCTAGCTCACATCTTGGTACTCTTTGCTGACTCGGTAACACTAGCTGGGGTATAGACCTCTACATCTTGCGACTGTACAAAGCTCAGATCCTCTTCTGTTTTGATTATGGGCTTGGCATCACCTTTAGCATTACAGATGCTGGACCTGACATACCATTGGGGGAGTGGGGGTGCAACAGGTACCTTTTGGACCAGCCCTTCAAAGAGCTTACTCGCAGAGGCTGGGGTCATTTTCAGTCATATTTTCTGCTATGTGTGGAAATTATGGTTGTTCTCTTCCTTCTTTCACACTTTAATCTGCTCCTCCCCACTTTTCATCAGATTCCGGTAGAATATTCTGTGTGTTGAAGCCCTTCTTGTTGAGTTGGTTGTTTCCATAGTAACAAGGGCTTTTGTATTTCCTGTCACCCTATTACTTCCAGCAGTCACCTTCCAGTGCTGAAATGGGATAACTAATGTAAAATTAGTTCATGCAGTTACACAGTTTACACCAACTTAGAATGTTTAGTTGCTCAGTATACCCAGCAGTTCTACGTCTACATTTATGTCTACAGACATGCTCCACAAGTCACCATATGGTGCATGCCAGAGGGTACCCTCTACCACTATCAATCATTTCATGTCCCATTCCATTCGCAAATAGAGCGAGGGGAAAAAGAGACGTTTTGTGTGCCTCTGTATGAGCCCTAATTTCCCTTACCTTCGTGATTCTTATGCGAAATGTACATTGGTGGCAGCAGAATCGTTCTACAGTCAGCTTGAATGCCGGTTCTCTAAATTTTCTCTATAGTGTTCCTTGAAGAGAACGTTGTGTTCCCTCCAGGGATTCCAATTTAAGTTTTTAGAGGATCTCTGTAATACTTAAGTGTTGTTCGAATCTATTGGTAAAAAGTCTAGCATCTGACTCTGAATTGCTTCAATGTTTTCCTTTAATCTGACCTGATGCGGATCCCAAACACTCATTGTGTATCCTGCTATAGCCACTCAGTGGTGACACCTTCCTATACTCCACAACATCAGCAAACAGCAACAGGTTGTTGCTCACCTGGCCTGCCAGATCAATTGAGTATATAGAAAGTAACAGTGGTCTATCGCACTTCCCTGGGACATACCTGATGATACTCCTTTTCTCTGACAAACCCTCATAATCGAGGGCAACTTACTGGGTTCTAATACTTCAGGAGTCTTCAAGTCACTCACATATCTTGGAACCTGTTCCATGTGCTCACACCTTCATTAAAAGTCTGCGTTGGGGCATGGTGTCAAATGCTTTTCAGAAATCTATAAATATGGAATCTGCCTGTTGCTCTTCATCCATAGTTTACAGGATATTGTGCGAGAAAAGTGCAATCAAAGTTTTGCACAAGTGATGATTTCTAAAACCATGCTGAGATGTGGACAGAAGCTTTTGCGTCACAAGGAAATTATTATATTCAGACTGAGAAGTATTCAAGAATTCTGCTGCATACAGACGTTACAAATATTGGTCTGTAATTTTGTGGCTCCGTTCTTTTACCCTTGTTATAAATTGAAGTCAACTGCACTTTTTCCAGTCACTTTGAACTTTGCATTGGGCGAGAGATTCATGATAAATGCAAGCTAAGTAAGGGGCCAATGTCTTACAGGTGTGACAGTGGTAGTTGTCTGCTTTGCACATCGATCATTTTACAGACATATGAATCTGTACTAAGTGGTGCATGTCACCATTTGCTCATGCTCTTTTCAACCAAGAGCTACCCCAGTTTCTTCATTATGTGATAGGATTGGTTGGCACGAGGATGGTATTTTGAAACTAAATTGTTTTTACAATTTCCCCCAAAAAAGGAAAAAACTCTTTAACTTTTTAGTTAGGGGTATTTTAATTGCTGTTCTTTGTCCAATAAATATTTAAGATTTCTCAGTTGTGGCAAAATAGTCATCTTTTAAAATTATTATTTTTGCAAGTTGTTTTATCTTTCTTTATGGTGTGAAACTTAAAAATTTTATACCAGCATCCTTCAAGTACAGAAATACCTACCTCTAAGCCAAGGCCTATAGAATACTGTGGCACTGGGGCACCATAATCTGTCCAGTCATGTATTATACAGTTTGAAATTGTGAATAGCTAAATTTACTTTCATTTTCCATGAATTTTTCAAAATCCTCCTAGGTTTTTGTCCAGGTCTTCACCACAATCAAATTGTTTGTTTTTCCACTCGCCTGTAAAGTACATGTAGCCTGCGGCACATTTTTTTCATACATGCATTCTAAATATTTGCAACCATTTGCATTGTCTGATAACAACTAAGGCTGATATAATTCCCCTAAGTTTTCTTTTCTCTCAGGTGTCCATAATTTTGTGCAGTTTTAGATGTTCTCACAACTCGCCATTTGTAACACTTTGATTGTTCCTAAAACTATACCTATTAGACCATTTCTTATTGCCCCAAAAGTCCATATAAATATGTTTTTCTTTTCTTTCTTATCATTTTTTTCTGTGTTGTAACTGACAACTATGACAGGTTTTGTCTGTACTCTGATAACAATTAATTTTACTTTTTTAACCTTTAACCTTTTTTAACCCCCCCCCCCCCCCCCTCCCCCCATGAACCATGGACCTTGCCGTTGGTGGGGAGGATTGCATGCCTCAGCGATACAGATGGCAAATGGCGGTACTGCAGGTGCAAAATCACGACGGAGGGGTATCTGTTGAGAGGCCAGACAAACGTGTGGTTCCTGAAGGGGGGCAGCAGCCTTTTCAGTAGTTGCAGGGGTAACATTCTGGATGATTGACTGATCTGGCCTTGTAACACTAACCAAAACGGCCTTGCTGTGCTGGTACTGCGAACGACTGAAAGCAAGGGAAAACTACAGCCGTAATTTTTCCTGAGGGCATTCAGCTTTACTGTATCGTTAATTGATGATGGCATCCTCTTCGGTAAAATATTCCGGAGGTAAAATAGTCCCCCATTCGGATCTCCGGGCGGGGACTACTCAAGAGGACGTCATTATCAGGAGAAAGAAAACTGGCTTTCTACGGATCGGAGTGTGGAATGTCAGATCCCTTAATCTGGCAGGTAGGTTAGAAAATTTAAAAAGTGAAATGGATAGGTTAAAGTTAGATATAGTGGGAATTAGTGAAGTTTGGTGGCAGGAGGAACAAGACTTTTGGTCAGGTGAATACAGGGTTATAAATGCAGAATCAAATAGGGGTAATGCAGAAGTAGGTTTAATAATGAATAAAAAAATAGGAGTGCGGGTAAGCTACTACAAACAGCATAGTGAACGCATTGTTGTGGTCAAGATAGATACGAAGCCCACGCATACTACAGTGGTACAAGTTTATATGCCAACTAGCTCTGCAGATGATGAAGAAATTGATGAAATGTATGATGAAGTAAACGAAATTGTTCAGGTAGTGAAGGGAGACGAAAATTTAATAGTCATGGGTGACTGGAATTCGAGAGTAGGAAAAGGGAAAAGGGAGAGAAGGAAACATAGTAGGTGAATATGGATTGGGAGTAAGAAACCAAAGAGGAAGCCGTCTGGTAGAATTTTGCACAGAGCACAACTTCATCATAGCTAAAAGAAGGTTGTATACATGGAAGAATCCTGGAGATACTAGGAGGTATCAGATAGATTATATAATGGTAAGACTGATATTTAGTAACCAGGTTTTAAACTGTAAGACATTTCCAGGGGCAGATGTGGACTCTGACCACAATCTATTGGTTATGAATTGTAGATTAAAACTAAAGAAACTGAAAAAAGGTGGGAATTTAAGGAGATGGGACCTGGATAAACTGAAAGAACCAGAGGTTGTACAGAGTTTCAGGGAGAGCATAAGGGAAGAATTGACAGGAATGGGGGAAAGAAATACAGTAGAAGAAGCATGGGTAGCTCTGAGGGATGGAGTAGTGAAGGCAGCAGAGGGTCAAGTTGGTAAAAAGATGAGGGCTAGTAGAAATCCTTGGGTAACAGAAGAAATATTGAATTTCATTGATGAAAGGAGAAAATATAAAAATGCAGTAAATGAAGCAGGCAAAAAGGAATACAAACGTCTCAAAAATGATATCAACAGGAAGTGCAAAATGGCTAAGCAGGGATGGCTAGAGGACAAATGTAAGGATGTAGAGGCTTATCTCACTAGGGGTAAGATAGATACTGCCTACAGGAAATTTAAGAAGACCTTTGGAGAAAAGAGAGCCACTTGTATGAATATCAAGAGCTCAGATGGAAACCCTGTCCTAAGCAAAGAAGGAAAACAGAAAGGTGGAAGGAGTATATAGAGGGTCTATATAAGGACGATGTACTTGAGGACAATATTATGGAAATGGAAGAGGATGTAGATGGAGATGAAATGGGAGATATGATACTGCATGAAGAGTTTGACAGAGCACTGAAAGACCTGAGTCGAAACAAGACCCCGGCATAGACAACATTCCATTAGAACTACTGATGGCCTTGGGAGAGCCAGTCATGACAAAACTCTACCATCTGGTGAGAAAGATGTATGAGACAGGCGAAATACCCTCAGACTTCAAGAAGAATATAATAATTCCAATCCCAAAGAAAGCAGGTGTTGACAGATGTGAAAATTACCGAACTATCAATTTAATAAGTCACAGCTGCAAAATACTAACATGAATTATTTACAGACAAATGGAAAAACTGGTAGAAGCCGACCTCGGGGAAGATCAGTTTGGATTCCGTAGAAATGTTGGAACACGTGAGTCAATACTGACCTTACAACTTATCTTAGAAGAAAGATTAAGGAAAGGCAAACCTATGTTCTAGGTTTTGTAGACTTAGAGAAAGCTTTTGACAATGTTCACTGGAATACTCTCTTTCAAATTCTAAAGATGGCAGGGGTAACATACAGGGACCGAAAGGCTATTTACAATTTGTACAGAAACCAGATGGCAGTTATAAGAGTCGAGGGGTATGAAAGGGAAGCAGTGGTTGGGAAGGGAGTGAGACAGGGTTGTAGCCTATCCCCGATGTTATTCAATCTGTATATTGAGCAAGCAGTAAAGGAAACAAAAGAAAAATTCGGGGTAGGTATTAAAATCCATGGAGAAGAAATAAAAACTTTGAGGTTCGCCGATGACATTGTTATTGTGTCAGAGACAGCAAAGGGCTTGGAAGAGCAGTTGAACGGAATGGACAGTGTCTTGAAAGGAGGGTATAAGATGAACATCAACAAAAGCAAAACGAGGATAATGGAATGTAGTCGAATTAAGTCGGGTGATGCTGAGGGAATTAGATTAGGAAATGAGACACTTAAAGTAGTAAAGGAGTTTTGCTATTTGGGGAGCAAAATAACTGATGATGGTCGAAGTAGAGAGGATATAAAATGTAGACTGACAATGGCAAGGAAAGCGTTTCTGAGAAATTTGTTAACATCGAGTATAGATTTAAGTGTCAGGAAGTCGTTTCTGAAAGTGTTTGTATGGAAGTCAAACATGGATGATAAATAGTTTGGACAAGAAGAGAAGAGAATAGAAGCTTTCAAAATGTGGTGCTTGAGAAGAATGCTGAAGATTAGATTGGTAGATCACATAACTAATGAGGAGATATTGAATAGAATTGGGGAGGAGTTTGTCGCACAACTTGACAAGAAGAAGGGACCGGTTGGTAGGACATGTTCTGAGGCATCAAGGGATCACAAATTTAGCATTGGAGCATGGAGGGTAAAAATCGTAGAGGGAGACTAAGAGATGAATACACTAAGTAGATTCAGAAGGATGTAGGTTGCAGTAAGTACTGGGAGATGAAGAAGCTCGCACAGGATAGAGTAGCATGGAGAGCTGCATCAAACCAGTCTCAGGACTGAAGACCACAACAACAACAACAACAACAACAACAACCTTTCATAGAATTATTGTTCATAGGTGACACCTCATTAACATCTTGCAAAATACCAGGTTATTGCAGAACATCTTGTAAGACCCCATTTGATTTCATTCCTTCCTGAATTACTTTCTTCTCACTGCACTTAGAAACCCATGTAAGCTGAATACTGATCAAGCTGCCATCACTGACAGGGTTCATCCAAAGATTTGCTTTGGTTATTATGCCATTCGGCCTGTTTTGTCCATCCCCCGCCCTGCTGCCCCCCCCCCCCCCCCCCCCTGCCTCATCCCCATCTTTCTATTGTTGTATTAGTTAGATTGTGCTGTAACAATGCAGAGGTAATGAACGATATAACATGCCACACACTAACAAAGGGTGGTGCCAAATTTCTGTAAATGTCATCTGCCGCAGACTATAACAATACTGTTGTGCATAGGCTTCCATTGAAAACAGCTGGAAGCTGCCAAACTTTATGTAGAAGTAAATATAAGTTGGAGCAGTTAACAGACAGCACAGTGCATTGAGCATAGTTCTTGTATTTGTCTGTTGGTGGAATGACTTTAGTGTACATTATTTGGCTATGGTCACAAATACCCATTGTGTAAATTAAACGGGATTGGGGCACTGGGTGCAAAAATTAACACAGACATTATAGTCTGCACAACCCATCCAGACAGCCATAAGTGTTAGCAGGCCTCGTAGGTGATTCAAGAAGACTGCTGATCCCAGATAGAACCAATCTTGTGAATTGTTGATGAGGGTCACTGTGCCAGCCAGCTAGCCCAGACTAAAGAAACATGAGTACCTGAATAAATTTGTGTATGTGCAAATTTTTGTGAAGAGGTAAGAGGGAGTGCCATGAACGACATACTAAAATTTCCAACGTGTGAGTGCGGCAGGGAGTGTTTCAGCATTTAAAGTTCACTTCTTTTACATTCCTGTTGAATAACACGAAAACTGATGCTTCTAGCAAAAATGTATGGCAGTACACAATTAAACTACATTAAATTTCCTACAAAAGGCCCTATTCATTTTTTCTCTGCGACTGACTGTGTCTGCATTGCAGGGGATGGAAAAATTGTAGGTCATTAAAAATAGTGTTTTAATGGTATAAAATTAATTTTTATTGTTAAATGAGGGGGTTAAGAACACACAAAATGTGTGTACCATATTTAATTAACCAATGTCACAGAAAACAGCTACAGGGTGTTTCACAAAGTTGTACAGACCCTCTGCAGTGCACCTTATGAATCACTGGCAATGCTATGTACAGATGTGCATGGCGCAGTGGTTAGACACTGGACTCGCATTCGGGAAGATTGTTCAATCTCGCATCCGGCCATCCTGATTTAGGTTTTCTGTGATTTCCCTAAATCGCTCCAGGCAAATGCCGGGATGGTTCCTTTCAAAGGGCACGGCCGACTTCCTTCCCCGTCCTTCCCTAATCTGATGAGACCGATGACCTCGCTGTCTGGTCTCCTTCCCCAAAACAACCAACCAACAGATGTCCACAGAAGGTGTTTTATTTTCAGCAAAGAGCATTACCATTACATTGAATACAGATGTGAGTTAATAATAATGCTATTGCAAGACACGCATGTGGACAGATTCTATGTTAATTGCTGCGCACTATTCTACACTACTAGGAGGGGAAATTGAGTCCGTCATCCTGTGTGGCAGCTGTAGTGTTCTTCCATGAAAGGCAGCTTTCCCTGCCGTAAGTGCTGCTTGCTTTTCATTTTACAGGCAGACTATACCTCCCACACGTTTTCTGTCCAGTTCTCTTATGTGAGTGGACAAAATAACTTCATTGAGCTCTTGTTTGTGTAGTGGAGTTATTTTCAGTTTATTGAGTTTTAATTTGGAGTTAGTGAATCAACTAATACATAAAAAGTTCTGCGGCTGGAGCTGTCAACTGTCTACCACATTGAAGAGTCTGTCTAAAGTGTAATATTCTGACAATACATATTCAACAATGTCAGTTTCATTGTCTTACTATCCACAAATTGAACAGTTTACATGCGGATTTCACGAATACACGGGGTGGGGGCAAAAGATTATGATCTTCAGACTTTCAGTTGAAATAATTACCAATTATCCAGCAGTATTAGGAAAATCGTGCTCCCAATGTTTTTCCCAGGCAATAAGTGATATATGTACCAAGTTTGGATGAAACTGTTCCATACAGTGCACATTTCTGCTTTACATGTCTGCCTCTTTATGTTTACGTCTACCCCTATGGGTTGTCATCAGGATTGTTAGCATATAGTCTAACAATGCTAAAAACTTCAGCACTAATATTTTGAGTATTTTAGTGTGTCACCTCCTCCCCTGGCTCCAGTAACTGCTGTTCAACAGAGGTTTGGGAGAAAATATACAGTGACACCCATGAGCACTAGACTTGGTAGTCTGCTAGTGCAACTATGGTATCAAACTACATAATCTGGCAGCTAAGTATAGCCGAAGAAACCACTGGGATATTATAATGTTAATTGTCCCTGCTATTGCTCCAGAGACAAGACGGGCCTCCTGGAAAACAGCAAGTGCCATGTGTCCACTCTTCAATTGATCTGGCTCCAAAATTGTTCACATAACAGCCTGAATACAGATTATGTAAGGTTTGTGGAACTTTAAATCATGTGAACTGCACAATTATTTGCCGTCAATTTTTGTGACCCTTGCACAACCAAACACTGGTATTGTTTTTAATCAAATCAGCAACAGGTTTAACTTCAAATTGTTTGAAATCGCTTTTTCTCGTTTGATATTAAGATAGGTACGGTCGGAACGAAATTTTCACTCTACAATGGAGTGTGTCTTAATATGAAACTCTCTGGCAGATTAAAACTGTGTGCTGGACCGAGATTGTAACTAGGGACCTTTGCCTTTTTTTGGGAATGTACTATTCTGACTGAGCTACCCAGGCACAACTCAGGACCCGTCCTCACAGCTTTACTTCCATCTGTACCTCAGTTTGAGTCTCGGTCCTTCATACATTTTTAATTTGCCAGGAAGTTATACAGATACAGTCATTTGTATTTATGCTTTCAGATGTAAGAAACTTCTGCTGTTGTTTTTGTATGTTGTTTCTCATCTTTTCCTGGGCTAGTAACTTTCTGCCAGATTTATTTTTTTATTTTATTTTATTGTAATTTTTAACTACAGCAATGCCATTATATTATTTTGATTATTTCTGTGGAAGAGATATTTTGTGTCATGATAAATGAACATATCCCAATGTTCATAGGACTGATATTATTATTTCTTTTAGTAATTATGTTCATCACTACAGTTTTTCTTATTATTGCTGATTTTTCATGCAAATTGTGATGTTATCTCTAAAGAGAATAACTAAGAATATAATACATGAGAAAGTGTCCGAAAAACCTAACATAGCCAGGTAAATAAAGAAGTATTACTCTTAATATAAGGTGTACTAGGGAGGATCGGAAAGCAATGCACAATAATTTTTTTTTTTTTTTTTCTTTCTTCCCTGGTATTACAGCTGGAATGTTGAAATTTCATGGTGCTACAGTTTGAAGTTTGCACTACAGAGGGTATTTTGTTTTCATGTGCAGCTCTAGCGAGAGAAGCCTGAACTATGAACTAAATGTGGCACATTATTCTCACCAACTTGTGAAGAGCAATGAAGTGTAGTTCAGTATTTGTGGGCTAAAGGGCATAAGCGCAGTGAAATTCACAGGGAAATGTGTAGCATGTATAGGGACGACTGTATGGACCATCTGCAAACCTTATCACAGCAGTTCAACATTTCATATGGTGCGGTGTACAATATTGTATATGACACATTGAAACTTTGTCAAGCTAATGCTTACTGGTTGCCTGAGAACCTACAGACAACCACAAGGGCCAGTAATTGTTGTCAAGCTTGGATCATATAACACATTATGCCGCAGAAGGGCATGGCTTTCTGAAAAGTCACTGGCGGTGAGCCATAGGTATACCACTACACACCCAAAACCAAGCAGGCCTTTGTGGAATGGAAACATGCTGGTTCCCCAGTACAAAAAAAAGTCAGTTACTCAGTCTGTTTGGAAAGTGCTCATGACAGTGTTCTGGGATATCCGTGGTGTGTTATTGGTGGACTTTGCTGAACACAGGACCACTGTCAATACTGCAGCCTACATCGAAACTTTATTGAAGTTGCATCATAACCTTCATGACAAACACAACAACATTAAGGCTGACGGTGTCAAACGTCTTCATGACAATGGTTGCCCCTCCCCATCCCATGTCGCTGCTCCTGTTAGTGAGAAAATCACCATATTGTTGTGGGAGGTGCTTCAGCATCATCCATATTGTCCATACCCTGCATCAGCTGATTTTCATCTGTTTGATCCCATAAAGAACTTCCTGACTGGCCTGCAGAAGTGAAATCAGTGGCCTGCAGGTGACTTACCCTGCCAAACAATCTTCTATCAACAGGGCATATTGAAACTGGTACCACAATAGGAGAAATGTGTTAAGAACATTGCAAGTTCAAGCATGATTTTTTCACCTATTAAACTTTTTAGTAGTAAAATTATTGTACATTTCTTTCCGATCTGCCTTCGTATTTTATGTTTCGTACCAGTATTTAACATTTTTCATTGTGCATTATCTGCAGAACGAAGATGAATACGAAGTAATTGACAAAGCTAGATACGCTAAATATGTGACACTAGAAGTGAAGATTCCAAAAGAAAGTGTTGGTGTAGTCATCGGACGAGGTGGGTCCAACATAAAGCAGATTCAGGAGGAAACATGCACAAAAATCTCTATGAAGGAAGAAAGTACGTACTGAAAATGTATTTCATAGAATGCTAGTTTTTTGTACCTCTGTGTGTTTTTTTAAATCACTATTATCAGTTATATTCAACATTGAATTCCCTGGACACAGAGGAAGAAGAGATTTACAATAGGATTTGTGAGATAAGAGGAATGCCAGAAGCAGCTGAGAAGGCACGCTTAATGATTCGTAACATAATTATGAACCAGCCATTAATAACAACACGGGAAACCTTTGTGCCTGAGGTGAGTTTCAACATCACACTAGTGCAATGCCAATTGAATGCGACTCTTGCAATGAAGTATAGAGATTATCCAAACTAAATGTAGTTTGTGCTCATTGTTGGAGTGGGTGACATGTATTTAAATTGTGCATGCATTACTGTTTATTTTGAAAATATTTAATATTTCAGAACTGTAGTAGTTAATGGTGATTCATATACTGAATATAAATTACTCATTGTTTTTTTGATGCGACAAGTAAAAAGATGGGCTCCAACTAATGTCCTTGGAACAGTATTCTGAGATGCCAAATGTCAGATAAAAAGTGACTGTAAAGAAAAATGTGAATTAAAAAAAAGTTTTTCACTTCATTCATGCAATACCTTTAACTTCAAAGGTGTTGAGCTGCAAACAAAATTATTTTTCCCTATACGTAGTTTTGAAGCTTGTGTAATGTTACATTTATTCCCATTATTTTTTATGATTTATGACTGAAATGATAATTGTATTTTTGACTCATTAACAACTATATTTCTATCTTATTATCTTATACATCTGTTACATACTTAACAATGAAAATTATCAAAATTTGTTCTAGAGCTAATACTTATGATCAAAGCAAAGTCTTAATGCAACAAATACTTTACATGTAAAAAAAATAAATTACATTTAACATTTACTATATTCAATGCACTGACGAATCCAGATCATCCATAACTTGAATAACAACATATCTAATAATATTTTAGCTTCTTATAAGCTTGAACTGCTGATATCTGACATAACTTTTTTTACAAGTTTATTCCCTTCTTTTTCTGTTATTTTCAGTCAGCTTGTGGCAGAATAATTGGTAAAAATGGCACAAATATCCGAAATATATCGAGTGCATCTTCTGCAAGAATACAAATAGATAGATATTCATCATCTAGAGATACATGTAAGTATGTGCATGGAGGACTATAAGTTCTGTTTATTAACTAAGGATTATTTAGCTGCAGAGTGTCTTGAAATTCCTTGCCTCCTCAAATATTGACGTTATACTGGAAAAGCTAATGTTTTTTATAAGTGACTGTATTTTGTAGATGGTGGTAATGTGGAACCTGAGCGACGAGTGGTCATTAAAGGCACAGAAGAACAGATAGAATTGGCTATAGCATTAATAAAAGAGAAGGTGGAGGAGGACCGAGAGATACGGTCAAAAATGCAAGAGAGTATTGCCAACCGCTCTCCTAGGAAACCAGATAAAGCTCTGTGTCTGACTGCTGCTGCCGCTGATTCCTCATCAGTAAGTTTTGTTAATTTTAGTTTCACATTGAATGACATAAGTCTAGTCTTTTATTCAGGAGGAGATGTACCTAAATTCCCATCCAGCCATCCTGACTTATGTTGTCTGTGGTTACCCTAAATAATTTTAAGTCAAGTGCTGAGATGGTTCCATTGTAAAGGTCACAGCTAGTTATCTCCATATCCCTGTCCATCACAGCTAGTTATCCATCTCTTTAACCTCACTATTAACCAGACATTAAGAACACTTTCTTTAACTTTACTGTTGTTTCTATAATGAACCTCAGCAATTGTTTCTTGTTCCTGATTTTTCACTGCAGTAAAGCAAGGGGAAACTACACTTCTCAGAGCAGTTCAAAAGAAAGGTAATAAAAGACAAATCCAGGATATTACCTCATACCCAGGCAATCAAATTTCACTTTGTTCAACAATGCTATGTAATAAATTACAGGCACGTGGTAGAATATTATCATTTGTTTGTCTGAAATCAAGGTGGTTGCTCCATATTTTATTGGGCCAATACAATTTCGGAAGGAATCATGTGGACAGAAAGGAAAGATTCATATCCTGTGTAAGAGAACCCATTGGAAATGACAAAATCTGTGTCTTAATATAGTTGCCATGCTTATAACACTTAAGAAGCAAAGAATGTTGGGTAGCTATTTACTGAAAAATGTTTACTGTTACTGCTGCCATAATAAAAATTAATAACATAGTTTGCAACAAAGTTGTTTTGACACCAATGTTTGTGAACTTTTACAAGATGGTAAAATCTCCCTCCCCCCCTCCCCCCCCCCCCCCTCACACACATACATACACACATGCCACCCCCCTCTCCCAAAATAATAATAATAATAATAAAATATGCTGTGGGGAGAGCTTACTGCCACTAGGTGTGTACAGCACAACTCATTGCCGCCTGTGTTGACAACCTGGTGATTTTTTTGCTAAGGCTGTTTTGTTCTTGTTTTATTGTTATGACGGCAAGTTTAAGTGAACAGCGTGCAGCTGTGAAATTTTGTTTTCTGCTTGGTATAAATGCTGCTGAAACTGTTTTAATATTTAAAACAGCTTACCAAGCTGATGCTATGGAAAAAACTCAAGTGTATGAGTGGTTTGCCAGATTTAAAAATGGCGACATGTTGATTGATGACAAACCTCGTTCTGGATTTGCTTTTTTGGATGCCAAGGGCTCAGTTCATTCAGAGTATGTTCCCTCTGGTCAGTCCATCAATCAAACATTTTATTTGGAAGTTTTAAGAAGATAGCACAAGAGTGTTTGTCAAAAAAGATCCAATTTGTGGTAGATAGGAGAGTGGTTTCTCCTCCATAACAAACACCTGCACCCACAGTCATCTCTGTGAGAGTTTTTGGCTAAAATTGGCATGGTTCTGCTGCTCCACATGCCCTAGTCATCTGACCTGGCTCTGTGCAACTTTTTGTTATTTCCATACATGAAAAGGGGCATGAAAGGACACTGATTTGACAACATTGAAGAATCCAAGATAAAAATGAGGGAGGAGCTGTCAGCCATTTCTAAAGATGACTGAAAAAAATATTTCCAACAGTGGAAGCACCAGTGGCACAAATGTATTAGTTGCAATGTAGAGTGTTTTGTTGGCGATAATGTTGTTTTGTAAACATTCTGACAATATATTGCTTTTAAAAAATAATTCCAATTCCCCCCCCCCCCTTTTTTTTTTTTTCCCACCCCTCATAGTTGGCTGTTCAGGAAAAAAAAACTGCCAAACTCGTAAAGAATATTCCTTTTACTCTCTTTTATGGAAGTGTCAGTGTAGTACAATTTTAGGGCACTAGTAAGTTGTTGTCATAGTTTCAAGTTGAAGTCTGGCACTGAAATTCTCTTGGTATTTACACAGAGAAAATCATCAGAAAATGAATTGGTAGCGTCTTTATTTAATTTTACCTCTGCTCCAAAATATGTGACAAAAATAGATGCTAATGGTCATAATTCATTAATGTTGTAGTCAAGTGTTGCATGGTAAATTTTTTAAAAGTCATATTTCAGCATCAGTAGCTACTGATTAAAATTTACCATCATCAGGTATCACCAAATATTGATGACAAGTTACAAAGCAATATTAAAGGCATCAAGTAATGTAAAACCCACAATTCATCACTGTGGTCAAGTAGTAAAGTAAATTATACTCTCAGTAGTAAAAATGTACCAAAAAGTTGTGTCTTTCTTTTATGTTATGTTAGCTTACTGGATGACAGTAGAAGGCAATCCACATAAGCTAATGCACACTTGTGGGTTTGCACTTAACATAGAACATTCCTTATAAATTGATGTGAAATAATATTTGACAACTATAGTCATTGCAGTTAATTCTACATAGTCCACAAAAGACAAGTATGTATTTGTCATACTTGTTTGGGTATAACTGTCCACTAAGTTTAAATAATGTCTCCAAGACGGATTGTTCACATGTAATACTTGATGTAAAAGGTGTATTAATAGATGATTCCTTATTCTGCTGAAACTTCCGTTCTGTAAATTATTCCTCCCATGGTTTCTACTTCTTTTAAATTTGTGCCTTGTTTTGAAACATTAAATCTAACACTTGTCTGAAATTTGGTTCAGATCTGTATTTAATTTCCCAAGATAGTCATTTACTTCATTTGTACTAAATCAGATTTTCATTTGTACCTAGTGTAATTCCCTTTAAAATTTAGTTGTTGATTCCAATTCTAATTAATTTCCATTATCTGTATACATCCCAGTCGTGATTCAGCATTGTGTTCATCTAATTTTTTGGCTTGTTGGTCTATTTTAGTATTTGTTGCATTTGATTTTAAATTTACTTCAGTAATTGTCTGAGCATTTGTCAAGAAAGGCTTTCTGAACTTGACGTTTCAAGCATCCACTTTTGCTTTTAAGTCAACATTAATTGTCTAATCTCTGTCTCCTGTTAGTGATAGCCATTAAAAATAGTGCCACACAAAACAGCAAGGGGTGCAATCCCCCTACATGAAAAACACGACCACACCATTACACCGCCACCGCCAATTTTTACTGTTGGCATTACACACACTGGCAGATGACATTCACCAGGCATTCGCCATACCCACATTGGATTGCCACATTGTGTACTGTGATTCATCACTCCACACAACGTTTTTCCATTGTTCAATCGTCCAATGTTTATGTTCCTTACACCAAGAAAGGTATGGCTTATGAGCAGCCGCTCGACCATGAAATCAAAGTTCTCTCACCTCCCGCCTAACTGTCATGGTACTTGCAGTAGATCCTGATTCAGCTTGGAATTCCTGTGTGATGCTCCAGATAGATGTCTGCCTGTTGCATGTTACGATCCTCTTCTACTGTCAGCGGTCTCTGTCAGTCAGCAGATGAGGTTGACCTTTACACTTTTGTGCTGTACGTGTCCCTTCATGTTTCCACTTCACTATCACATTGGAAACAGTGGACCTAGGGATGTTTAGGAGTGTGGAAATCTCGCGTACAGACATATGACACAAGTGACATCCATTCACCTGACTACATTCAAAGTCCGTAAGTTCCGCAGAGTGCGCCATTCTGCTCTCTCATGATATCTAATGAGTACTGAGGTCACTGATATGGAGTACCTGGCAGCAGGTGGCAGCACAATGCATCTAATATGGAAAACGTGTGTTTGTGGGTGTGCAGATACTTTTGATCACATAGTGTATGTAAATGCTCTGAGACTGCTATTAATAATATCTTTGTGGACAAATCTAGGAAAAGTACTCATAGGAGAAAACCAACAGTAAATGGGCTGTCTGGTCATGACATGCAGCTTCTTGTGTTAAATGTTGAAACTAGTCAGGGAAAAAAAAATCTATTAAATCTGAGCACAGGAGGGTAATAAATCAGTCAGAAATTGAGAATTTTAGAAGATTGTTCAAAGACGTGAACCGGATAGATGTTTACAATACCTCTGACTCGGATAGAAAATACAAAGCATTCATTAATAAAGTTACTTCTACTTTTAAAAATTGTTTTCTCCTAAATATAACTGATATCAAACAGAAGTCAAAGAATAAATCATGGGTTACACAAAGAATAAAGATATCATGTGGGACAAAAAGGAAACTGTATCTACTGTCTTGGAACAGCTCTGATAGCATTGTAATGCATTACAAAGAATACTGCAAAATACTAAGCAAGTAATCCAGAAAGCAAAGCAGCTTTATTATGAGCAAAAGATAATTACATCAGGCAACAAAATAAGAGCTGTATGGAATATAGTGAAGACAGAGACAGGCGGGGCCAAAAAGGAAGACAAACAGATAGCTCTAAAAATAAATGAGACGTCGGTAACAAGTGCAAGCAGTGTTGCAAACCTCATCATGTACTTTGTTTCTGTTTCTGACAGCATGGGGTTATCAGATTTGGTGAACAGTGCAATGGAGTATCTGAGACCAGTCTTTAAAAACAAATTCAGTAAAATGGAAATTACACGTCTCCCAAAGAAATAGCATCCATCATAAAATCCTTAAAATCTTAAGTATTCTAGTGGGTTCGGTTCGGTTGTCTGAGGGAGGAGACCAAACATCGAGGTCATCGGTCTCATCGGATTAGGGCAGGAAGTCGACCGTGCCCTTTCAAGGGAACCATCCCGGCATTTGCCTGGTGCAATACAGAGAAATCACAGAAAACCTAAATCAGGATGACCGGACATGGGATTGAACCGTCGTCCTCCCAAATGTGAGTCCAGTGTGCTAGACACTGCGCCACCTCGCTCGGTATTCTAGTGGTTATAATAACATATCAATGAAGTTAATTAAAGAGTGCTTATGTGAGTTGCGTCCTATCTTAAGTTATTTGTGTAATCAATCTCTCTATCAGTGGAACATTTCCAGACTGGCTAAAATATGCTGAAGTTAGCCTCTTCACAAGAAGGGGGGATAAAGAGATACCATCAAACTATCAACAAATTTCACTTTTGCCAACTTTATCGATAATATTTGAAAAGGTTGTGTTCAAGCATCTAATTGCAAATAATATATTGTTCAAGTCACAGTTTGGGTTTCTTAAGGGTTCTGATATAGAAATCTATTTCAGTTTTGACAGCACTTGATCACAACACTCAAGATTAGGTATTTTGTGTATGACAAATTTATTAAAAGTGCATGACAATGTTTCATTCTGGCAGTGTATCAATTCTGTAAATATTAGCAGTTCCAGTTTACTATAGTGTATTTACCTATTTTGACAATCTTCTTCAAATGATTAGGGTAGTAAGTATTATATTCAAATGTTTTATGTTTTTTTTATTTTATACTTTCTGACATGCTCTACACCCACAATAATCATCTAATTTTTGGGTTTGTGGAATGAAAACTGAATCTAATCTAATCGCTTCAATAGAAGCAGTATGTAATGAAAGAACTGCTGTTGTTACTGAGTGAGCCATTGTGCTTGTGTTAAGAGATTCATGCATGTGTTCATTAGGCTTTGATGTTTTCTGTAATCCTGTTAAAAATGTCACGCTTGTTGAGTGAGAAATTGAGGAAACTCTAGAGAAATAAGTGCATGATTCGGAATTGGAGGGAGAAATATCTTGGTGGGAACAGTTCTAGGAAACTGCCAGAGGACTCTTCCAGAAAAGCATGACATCAGTTTAAGAAATTGTTCCTAGTGTAGCTATCAGTAATAAGCTTGCAGGATAACACGTTCCTGATAAAATTCCATCATCTGAGATGACGCAACTACTAACATGGGTTTGCAAGATTTGTTCAGAGAAGATCAGACAATCCACTGACAAAGGAAGCAGGAGAGAAACAAGCTGGTATTGCCCTAATTGCAGCGTACTTCTCTGTGCGTGCCAGAACTCTAGAATAAGCATGAGGTGTGAGAATAGAGCAGGAAATATTTTGCAGGTGATTGTGTCTAAATGTCTGTAGGTTGAATAAAGGTGTTGTTAAAAGAAAAATTCAGATATGTCTTTTGAGTATACTTCACATATCACGTGGTTTACTTTTAGAAAAATTATGAGGCAGTATATTTTGAGAAAATAACTGAGATGATATGGCAGTAACATCTAATTCTAAAATATATGAAATGTAGAGTTAATTAACTGTAAAATTGCTTAATTCTGAATTAAATGTTTTAACCTGGTGCATTGGAATATTTGATATTAAAAATATGTGAATTAATCAAAATTTTAATAACTCAACCCTATTTCTTGCAGCTTTTATTTGTGTACTTTGTTGTTTTTACCAGAGCCACAAGTCATATGTGTCAGAGAAACTGAATCCTGCTGGAGGAGATGGCTACATTCCTGTTTTTGTTTCTGCTTTGACAGATCCTGGCTGTTTCTTTGTGCAGGTTAGTGGCAATACAATAAAAAAAGCTGGCATACTTTTCTTACTTTCATTCTGTGATATCTTATTGTCTTATATGTTGGGCCAACTCTTTAAAGTCAGACAAAAGTTTTCAGAGTCGCAAACTGTGTAATATGCATTATTTGTGGTGTGAATTCACGTCCTGTCAAATTCTGTTCAAAGAACTGGGTCTGCTAGCTACATCTTCTATATCTTTACTCCTTAATGAAATTTGTTATAAAAAAATACATCCCTTTCTCCAACAAATAGCTCAGTTCATGAAGACAGTGCTAGGAAAAAAATGACAGGCAATGTTTTTCTGGACTCTATGCAGCTGAATGTGAGGGTCATGGTGCTGGGAAAAATAACACAAGTTTCATTACCTTAGGTCTAAATTTTCCTAATTTCCACCAGCACCACAATTCTAGTGTCTAGCTGCATGAGGTGTGGAAAATAATTGTTCTGTGATACCTTCATCGTATGGTGCTGTAGGCCACTAATGTGAATATTTGTCTCGGAAAGGATGGTTGGAGGGGAAAGGGGCTGTCTATGTAGGAGGGTTAAGAATAAGTTATGGGTAGCACTAATCAGTGGTAGTGATTCTGTAATATCTCATGGCCTGAACTTAAATAGGTATAGGAAGGGATGGCTGGCAAAGCTTATATGTGACAGTGTAGTGAGTGTGGTGGGATCACTCGTGGAAAAATTCCTGTAGTAGTTGGTGTTAGAGCTGCACCTTTTTTTTAGACTGAAGTCAGCTGATAGGTATACCTGCTTAAAGGAAGTCCCTCTAACTAAGGGCTCATCCTCGGAGAACATAATGTTTCCAAATAGAGAAGGAATTAACATATTTCATCAAAATATGAGAGGTATTGGAGATAAAGTTTGTGAACTTCTTATATGACATTATTGGCACATCGGAGCATCACTTAAATAATTTGACAATTCAGAGGCTTCTTCTACCAGGATACAGATTAGCTGGCTCTTTTCAAGGAGTTCCTTGCAGAGTAGGGGAGTGGCCATGTACGTAAAAAAAAAAAAAAAAAAAAACAATATTCCGTTTAAGTCCATAGACATATCACACCACTGCACTGAACAGATATTTGAATGTTGTTCTGGGGCAGTTTAATTTTAGTGAAGCTAAACTTCTAATTGTTTTTTATAGGTTCCATAACTATAACTTCAGAGCATTTCTGCTCAAGCTAGAGAGGATTCTTGGTTCACTTTATGGAAGTACCAGGAATCAGTTATATGTGATGACTTCAATATTAATTTTGTTCATGATTGTGCAAGAAAAAGGATGTTGATAGATCTAAACTCATATGGTCTGATGCAGAATGTGGTTTTTTTTCCAATTAGGGTGCAGGGGAACAGTAGAATAACCAGAGATAATATTTTTTATTCATTTTTCATTACTAGATGGGCATTCTGTTAGTAAAAGGGTTCTCGGGTCTGTCAACTGTTGTAATTTGATATATTATTTCCCACAAAAATTTATTGGTAATGGTAATTGTTGCTGATTTACGTGGTGGGCCTTAATCAAAATGATATTTCATTCAGTTTTGATTTACAATTAAATGCTTTTGTGAAGTTCTCCTTTTTAACAATAATAATCTTCAGTGGAAATTTTTGTTACGTTAATGAACGTTAGACTCGCTGAATCTTAAAACATGATCATATAAGTTGAACAATGGAATAAATTTTTTCATATTTATTTTCTCGGCTAGTCAGTACACTTTAAAGCAAAAATCTTTAGTTATTATATACAATTGTTGCCCACACACCCTCAAGAGTATTTTTTCTTACCTCCGTTAACCATTGCAGTGCAGTCGGAGTCCTGGCTCTGGCTACATCTACATACATACATACTCCGCAATCCACCATACAGTGCATGGCAGAGGGTACCTTGTACCACAACTAGCATCTTCTCTCCCTGTTCCACTCCCAAACAGAACGAGGGAGAAATGACTGCCTATATGCCTATGTACGAGCCGTAATATCTCTTATCTTATCTTTGTGGTCTTTCCGCGAAATATAAGTTGGCGGCAGTAAAATTGTACTGCAGTCAGCCTCAAATGCTGGTCCTCTAAATTTCCTCAGTAGTGATTCACAAAAAGAACGCCTCCTTTCCTCCAGAGACTCCCACCCGAGTTCCTAACATTCGCGTGATGATCAAACCTATCAGTAACGAATCTAGCAGCCCGCCTCTGAATTGCTTCTATGTTCTCCCTCAATCCGACCTGATAGGGATCCCAAATGCTCAAGCAGTACTCAAGAATGGGTCATATTAGTGTTTTATAAGCGGTCTCCTTTACAGATGAACCACATCTTCCCAAAATTCTACCAATGAACCGAAGATGGCTATCCGCCTTCCCCACAACTGCCATTACATGCTTGTTCCACTTCATATCGCTCTGCAATGTTACGCCCAAATATTTAATCGACGTGACTGTGTCAAGCGCTACACTACTGGCCTCGGCTCTTGTATTGAAAATAAGAATCTTAAAGCTACGCATTTTCTGCAACGTTGGGCGGCTGTTGAGAAAAATGTATATTATGTTAATAGCGGGCGAGTTTATCCCTTCCGCTAATTTTTATAAGTTAATATCGCCACGTAATGGCGTTGTTGGCTGCATCGGCCGCTGCGTTTGTTGAACTGTAAATTACTCGAATGCAGGTTAATTCAAGTTCAAGGGAAGGGGGACATGAAATTGGGATCACCTCTTACAAATTAAAAGTGAACAATAATATTAAATCAATATATTATCTGCATAATTAGTGCAAATATGCTTACATTTGCCAGCACTCTCAAGATGTCCGTCTACACGCAACCAAGACAAGAGAAGAAGTGAAGACGACTAAAAAATTAACAAAAGAGCGTATCTTGTCGTCTCTTTAGATCATTTTGTTATATTTCTTTGCCCTCAAAACTTATACAGAGAAATTATTATAATACGAGTACATGAGAAAAATGTATATTATTCAATTTTTAAATGTCTCTTCTTTATAAATACCGTATTTACTCGAATCTAAGCCGCACTTTTTTTCCGGTTTTTGTAATCCAAAAAGCCGTCAGCGGTTTAGAATCGAGTGCAAAGCAAGTGGAAGTTCTGAAAAATGTTGGTAGGTGCCGCCACAACTAACTTCTGCCGTCGAATATATGTAGCGCTACACAGGCATGCTTTGTAGGCGCAAAGATAAATACTGGCGCCAAAACCTCCGCGTCAGTAAATAAATAAAAAAAAAAAAAAGTGGAAGACGAGCTTTTTTTCTCCGCCCCGAGTTTTGACCACTGCATTTTCATACCTTATCCAATGAAGTAAATACAAATTCCGTATTGTTCATCTTCGAATGTAGCAGAATTTCAGTGTACTACGAAAATCCGACATGCAAGACTGTTTGGGATGTTTGTCAATATGGCCAACTCTACTTTCTGAATTTTTTCCTACCTGTGAGAAGAGATGGTTGCTAATAGGAACCTGGTGAAATGTGAATCACATGCAGTATTCTCTTCACCATAAGAATAATACGAATATCAACATTTTCCCATGTATTCTTTCGTGTTTGCTGCTATCTCATTTAAATCCTGTCTGCCTAATAAACTACGAAACTAGAGTGAGACAACAGCAAATGCGGAAGAATACACGTATCGTGTCATGTTTATATTCGTATTATTCTTATGCCTAATAGTGATACAGTGAGAAATGAAGCACGGCAACTGACTAGATTTTTAATTGTAAGATGACTCTAATTTCTGTGCAGAATTTGATGTACTAAAGAAGCGGCCGCAAAGATTTTCAAACGGAGAAACATTTTCGCCTAACTCTTGTTCAGAACATGTTCTATCATACACAGTCTATTATTTGGTTCTTGTTGAGCATTATCAAAGAAAGCAGTGGTGTGAGTAACAACAAATAGCAGTCTCTTGCCATTGTTTCGCAAATGAGACGATTACTCTCTCTCTTTTTTTTTTTTAATTGTAAGCGGTGGTAGCGCGCACAAAAGCAAGCCATGCCACGAACGGCGACAGGCCGTAAACACGCACTGTCAGAATGCGACAAACAATGCGTGATACAGTACAGTAAAGCATTTACAGCTTTGAGTGACCTAAACACCTATAACAAAGAAAACAGCACTTATCAGATCAAAGCAAAATAAGCAATCGATTCAAACCAGACGAAGCACGTGAAAAAGGAAGGGTACCCGTATAAATACAGACTGAGCGCCTGACGCATAGCAATGGCTACCTGGTAAAGCTTAACTGCTAAGCTTACGACTCAAACCAAACTACTGTAGCTCTATCGTCATTCATTCGACCTAAATTGTGTCTCATACTACAATGGACCAACTTTGTTTCGATTTGGAGGTGTGACCTAAAACTTTACTCTCCCCTTGAATTTCGAGTCTCAAATTTCCGGTGTGGCTTAGATTCGGGAAATTTTTTTTTTTCCTTTATTTCGAGTCTCATTTTTCAGGTGCGGCTTAGATTCGAGTGCGGCTTAGATTCGAGTAAATACGGTACTGTTTTTTAAGTCTTTTCGTATTATTTTACTGGGGACACTATAGGGTGAATGGCCTTTCAGACCATGATGTGCAAATTTTAACACTAAAAGGCTTTTGTACTCAAACAAAAGTCATATATAATTACAAACTATGTAGGAAAGCTAATCCAACAGCGACAGCGAGTCTTTTAAATCTCGCTAAGGAACAAGAGTGACAGGATGATTATAGTGCCGATAACATAGATGGCAAATATAATGCTTTTCTTAACACATTTCTCATGCTGTTTGAGAGTTGCTTTCCATTAGAACATTCTAAAGGGGGTATGAACAGTAAAAGTCAGCCTGGGTGGCTGACTAGAGGGTTAAGGATATCTTGTAGAACAAAGTGGGAATTGTATCAAAATTTTAGCAATAGTCACAATCAAGCTACAGTAGCCCATTACAGACAGTATTGGAAGGTGCTTAAAAAGGTTGTTGGGAAGGCAAAGAGTATGTGGTATGCAAATAGAATAGCTAATTCACAGGATAAAATTAAAACCATATTGTCAGTTGTGAAGGAAGTGACTGGTCAGCAGCATAAGGTCGACAGTATGAAGTCAATTCATGGTAAAAATATCTGTTACTGATAAGTCAGTTATATGTACAGTATTTAATTATCACTTTCTGAGCATTGCTGGTGAATTAAATAAAAATTTAGTTTCTACAGGGAATCATATAACTCTCGTGTAAAATGCCTTTTCGAGACTGAAGTCTGAAATACTCCTCTGTGATACTGACAAAGGGGGGGACAGAGTCAGTAATTAAATCACTGAAGACTAAGTACTCTCATGGATATGATGAAGTGCCTAGCAGAATATTAAAGTACTGTGTTGCACATGTTAGTCCTGTAGTTAACCATATTTGTAATTTTTCCTTTAAGACTGGCCAGTTTCCTAGATGATTAAACTACTCAGTAGTAAAGCGGCTTTATATAAAAAAAAAAGAGAAAGGGATAATGTAGACAGTTTTAGACCTATTTCTGTGTCATCATTGTTTGCTAAAGTTATTGAAAAGGCTGTGTATGTAGAGATAATTAATCATTTTGTATCACATAATTTGCTATCAAATGTACAGTCTGACTTCAGGAGTCATTTAGCAACTTGAAAAGCTATATTCTCTTTTCTCTGAGAGTTACTGAATGGATTAAACAGAAAGTTTTGAAGGCTAGGCATATTTTTGATTTAACTAAGGTGTTTCATTGTGTTGATCACAAAATACTGCTCCAGAAGTTGGACCATTACGGAATACAGGGAGTAGCTCACAATTGGCTCACCTCTTTCTTTAAAAATAGACAGCAAAAGGTCATTATTCACAGTGTTGAGGATGGCTGTGATGTGGGGTCTGAGTGGGGTACAGTCAAGTGGGGGGTGCTTCAGGGATCAGTGTTAGGTCCACTCCAGTTCCTTATTTATATAAATGATACACCCTCTAGTATTACAGATAATTCTAAAATATTTCAGTTGGCTGATGACACTAGCTTGGTAGTGAAGGATGTTGTGTGCAATATATGCGCTGTTTCAAATAGTGCAGTTCATGACAAAAGTTCATGACTTGTAGAAAATAAACTAACACTAAATCATAGTAAGACTCAGTTTTTACAGTTTCTAAAACACTATTCAACAAAACCCAACATTTTAATTTCACAGTATGGGCATATGATTAGTGAAACTGAACAGTTCAAATTTCTAGGTGTTCAGATAGATAGCAAACTGTCGTAGAACGCCCAAGTTCAGGATCTTGTTCAAAGACTTAATGCGGCCATTTTTATTGTTCGAATGGTGTCTGAAGTAAGTGATCATTCGACACGAAAATTAGTCTACTTTGCTTATTTTCATTCGCTTATGTTGTATGGTATTATATTTTGGGGTAACTCTTCTCATTCTAAAAGGATATTTTTGGCTCAGAAACTGGCAGTTCGGGCAATAAGTGGTGTAAGCTCACAAACCTCTTTTCAGCCCCTGTTCACTAGTCTGAGTATTTTGACATTGCCCCCCCCCCTCTCTCTCTCTCTCTCTCTCTCTCTCTCTCTCTCTCTCTCTGTCTGTGTGTGTGTGTGTGTGTGTGTGTGTGTGTGTGTTTGTACTGTTGTTTCTTGTTAAAAATCTCAGCTTATCCTCAAGAATTAGCAGCTTGCTTCCACTCATTTAATACTCAGCAGAAATCCAGTCTGCATTTGGATCACACTTCCTTAACTCTTGTACAGAAAGGTGTGTGGTATACTGCTGCATCCATTTTCAGTAAGCAACCACAAGAATTCAAAAATCTTAGCAGTAATCCACGTCCTTTCAAAAAAAACTGAGGAGTTTTCTCCTCCTATTCTTTTGAGGAGTTCCTTGATTTTTTATTTTTTTTTATTTTTATTTTATTTTATTTTTTTTTTTTGGGGGGGGGGGGGTGTTCATAAACATGTTATTTTATCTGTTATTTCATGTCCTGACACATTCCATGACCTTGGAGATTTGCTCCTCAATTTGGTCCTGTTTAACTAGATGTGTAAATAAAATAAGTAATATAGTGCATGCAAAATGCTGTGGTCAATAGATGTGCAGTCAGCTGGGGAAGCATGGGGAGAGTGGCAGTGGTCAGTGGTCAGGGGTCGCTCGGAGCACTGTAGGAGGAAAGTCATCAACTGAAGCCTACACTCACATTTTTTGTAAATATTAACTGGGTCCCCTCCATGCCCACACTTGCAAGGTGACCATTCAAAAAGATCTGTCACTTCTACTTTTGTTAGTATTTAAAAAGAATTCCATTGAAGATGCAGGTATCTATTTTTGCCTGGTTTGTTAACCATTTGTAGCTTTCAGAGAAGTGTCATAAGTGGCGAATTTTGAGTAAAACCTACACACATTTCTCTGGTTGTCGTGTCAAAATTTGCTTCTTTGGCCAAAACACAACGTAGTTTACACTGTTGTGAGAGAATTCTGAAACAGTGGTTTATTAAGTGAGAAACTGAGTTATAGTAAAGTCACATCCTCTGTAAAGAAAAAGTTAAAGTGTGATGTCTTCATATATGTTGTTCCAAAACCCACAGCACTTCTTGTTTCACCAGTTATTGACGGCTCTTAAAAATTACATTCTTTCACAGAAGAAGTCTTCAGTTATTGGAATAACACGATAGATAATTGAGTTTTACATAATAATGATAGGTCAAATACTCTCCTCTTTGGGTGCTATCATTTGTCAGAATCTCATTTAGATATCTGAAACCATTTATGAAATATGAGAAACATTGTGGATCTTTCACTCTGGCTGTATCGCCAGCATGACGCGATTGGAAATGAGTATGCTACATTAGATCAGTTTTCTCAAGATTGGTGACAGATACCTGTGCCCAAGTCTAAAGAATCAATATGTTAGCTAAATTTCATACACAACATATTGTGCACCAAACACAAAATCGTAGCAACCTCAGTTTTTGATTGCACAGTTTTCCAAATTTCACACTGTACACATAATTTCATTAATGGTCATAGTTATTGTGATATTTACGTAAAAGTAAGACACTTCATCATGAGCCTCGCATAAAGCTGTAAGTAAAGCAAAAATGAATTTTTTTTACTGAATAGTTTTTGTACAATCACTTGAAAAAGATTGCAGAGTGTGCATGTCAAGTCTGTCATCGCCGACAAGCCGAAAGGTGACAAACGTTTCTCGGCCTCCCTTTCTGAACAAATGAATGAACTCACCCAGTGCTTTGGATGAAAACGGGTCACTGCGCATCGGCCACCGTATCCTGCATGAGCTATAACATAGTGCACACAACTAAGTGTGGCAGGTGAGAGGTATGTGATCACTATGAAACCGATGAAAAGGAGTGCGAGATCAAAAGTTAGAGGAAGGTCAAGATGTAAAGATGTCTGAACAAAAGATGAAAGTATTATTATAGTAAGGATTGGATAGAAGAGGAATGGGATGGCAAAAAGGGTGTACGGAGCAGGGACAACTCGCAATAATATAATTTGGGTGCGTGCGTGCATGTACAAGAGGGGGCAGGGTGGAGAAAACAGATTCCTAGTAGGAACTGTTTCTTTCTTTCAGTTGGTGGGACAACATGCAGTTGAACTAGACCATCTCGTAGAAGAAATGACGCAGTATTACAGCAAAGAGGAAAATCAAGAAATTCATAGAGTAAATGAGGTGAGTCAATCATATTTTCATTTTGCCTCTACAGATAATTTTCCATCAGTAAAATATCATTTCATTATTTCTGCTTCACTTTTCTCCTTATTACTGTTCATATTTAGTTTTTGTATTTCAGATAAGTGTAGGACAGCTAGTAGCAGCACCCTTTACTAATGATGAAATGTGGTATAGGGCCATAGTGAGAAATGTTACTCTGGATGAGTACGATCCAAAAGAAAGTGACTTGCTGCTTTTCTATCTTGATTATGGGGACTCGGCTGATGTCAAGCAGAAACAGGTGTTTCACTTGCGAACAGACTTCTTAAGACTCCGATTCCAGGCTATTGAATGCTGCCTCGCAAATGTTAAGCCAAAGTAAGTTATTGCTGATCAATTTCTACGAACTGATGTAATCTTGAAGATGGATGAATGTATGTATTATGATTAATTTCGTTTCCATCATTTGACTCTGATTGGAATCTGATAACAGCCTGAAGTATTGAACATTTAGTTTGTCATTTCTTTTGCATTTGATAATGAGACTAGGTTGTTTCTGTAACTTTCATACAACTCCTTTTTGTTTCTCATTAATTCACTGCAGAAGTCTGTTTAATGCTAATGGGACATTAACTTAGATATATGACATTGCATACATGCCCAGTATATGTTGTTTTTACAAGGAGACACGAGGTCTCCTATCTATGGTGGAAAAAGTTTTGATTGGTTTTGAGATAGTGACAGCTGCATGTATCAACAACATTGTGCTCACAGCATGGCAGGGTAGTGGGGTAAGTGTGCAGCCAGGCGATAGAGCTTCGCGAGTGTGTGCGGAATTCGTGGCCGTCCCAGTTTTACAGAATTCTCAAAGAAAAATCTACTGCTGAAAACCATGTAATAAGTGGAATCTAAACAAAATTCTTTTTAAAACAGTTGTCCCCAGCTCCCTCCCCCCCCCCCCCCCCCCTCTCTCTCTCTCTCTCTCTCTCTCTCTCTCTCTCTCTCTCTCTCTCTCTCTATCACATTTGCTTAACAAGTTCACATTCTTCTTCCTTGGAGCGCTTCCTTGCATTGTTTGAGCCATGTATTGACTTTCTGTTTGTTAGTGTTTAGCTATGATTCATTGTGAGGAAGTCATCTGCATGTAGAGCGTCTAGTGGGAGGACTGTATGGTACTGTTTAAGTTTGGCGTAGATGTAAACTTGGTTCTTGCATCATATGGCTGCTTAGGTTGAAGGCTGTTTACTCATTTCCCCCTGCTTTACCATTAGTCATCTGACTATAGATATAATGTTTGTTCTGAACTGTTTTTTCTAAAACAGGATCAAAAATCCTGCCTCCACTTCTGCCTCCAGAAGTTGGTTGAACTGTTTAGGGACTACATCGAGAGAATAAAAAAGTTATATCATCTGCAAAAGGTAAAGAGACTCCATCAGGTTCTTGTTCTTACTCCCTATTCTTTCATACAAATTCCATGGTCTAAAGAATGACCGCATTTCCACCAAGTTGTTGTTCAAATCAGTATTTTAATCACCAGTGCCTAGTTTCAAGCATGTGCTCATTCTCTAGTGCGCAAATGGTTGTGGATACACTATCCTCATAAGTTCCACATCCATTTGTGCACATAAAAATCAACACATACTCGAAAGTAGTTACTGGTGCTTAATAAAGCATGCATGTAAACTAACAACCTTGTGGAAATGATGTACTGTATGTTTATTAAGACTTAGTACCCACCAAGTACTTGGTCTCTTCCTATAAAACCAACTGAAGAGAAAATGTATGTACTTCATTGTATAGCAACAACTGAAAATTTATATTTTATTGAGTTTGAAAGGCAAGAAGTTATGATGCAGTTTGGCGAGCATAAAATGAGCACTTAAATAAAGGATTGAACAGAAATTATATTAAAAAATAGAGCTTTATAAGGAAAGAATTCAGGAAAAATAAGGTTTATTTAAATCGTGAACAAAACTGTGCTTTGAGGCAAAAGAAAGTTACCTTATTTATTGGATGACCCTCGTATATAACATATGCATTCTTTTCTGTTGTGATTGCTCAACTTATGCCGCTTCATTTACTCCTTATTTTACAGGATGGTCTTGTTTTATTTGCCTTTATGTCTTGGAACATCTGCAAAAAATTCAGAAGTGATGGTGGTGGATGCTGTGTACTTCATAGTATAATGATGACAACTCCTATATCATCATGAACTAATCGCTGGACGAGTTAATAAATAAATGATACTTTTTTTATTTTTTTGTTACATTATATATCCTTAATCTGTTTTGTCTTATGTAATTGTACATACAGTTTTTTTACACTTCATTGTTAGCTAATATCGTGAATATTCGATAATGACATTTTTGAAAGCGTGTTCACCAAATATAGCAAAAGATGTTAAGCTACTGCCACTGGACACATGTTGCTTGTGTTGTCTTTGTGACACTGATTCTGGACATAGGGTGCAAGGTTGTATGGTGAGGAAGTTGAGGTAATTATGAGGGCTGACTTTTTTCCTGTAGCTTCCATGATAGTTTCCCATCTGTATCATGAATATCTGAAAAGAGAGGTTTTTTTTATATATAATGTCTAAAGGTGGCAGCACTCTCGTATCAGTAGTTTGGTAGTAATGCTCTATTGTGTAGACGTTCTTTGCATTTCATGTACCAAACTGTGGAGGTCACGTGATAGGTGCAGCACCGCGCGTTATGAGAATTCTTTGTTCGTTTAAACCGTGCAGCACTGCAGCTTACGAAAAGCTGTGGCAAGCAAATGGTGTAGGTGTACTATCTTGTGCAGCAGTGTTCACATGTTCAAGGACTTCAAAGAAAGGTGGGCCTGGTGTTTTGGCTTCCACTCTGACTGAAGTCAACATCAACATGGCTGCTATGATTCTATGTGAGGATCAGTGGATAACCTCAGTGAAGTTTTGAGAATTTCATATGGCATTATTCTTGTTGATGTTGTGGTCTTCAGTCCTGAGACCGGTTTGATGCAGCTCTCCATTCTACTCTATCCTGTGCAAGCTTCTTCATCTCCCAGTACCTACAGCAGCCTACATCCTTCTGAATCTGCTTAGTGTATTCATCTCTTGGTCTCTCTCTACTACTTTTACCCTCCACACTGCCCTCCAATACTAAATTGGTGATCCCTCGATGTCTCAGAACATGTCCTACCAACTGATCCCATCTTCTTGTCAAGTTGTGCCACAAGCTCCTCTTCTCCCCAATTCTATTCAATACCACCTCATTAGTTATGTGATCAACCCACCTAATCTTCAGCATTCTTCTGTAGCACCACATTTCGAAAGCTTCTATTCTCTTCTTGTCTAAACTATTTATCGTCCACGTTTCACTTCCATACATGGCTACACTCCCTACAAATACTTTAAGAAACGACTTCCTGACGTTTAAATTTACACTCGATGTTAACAAATTTTTCTTCTTCAGAAACACTTTCCTTGCCATTGTCAGTCTACATTTTATATCCTCTCTACTTCGACCATCATCAGTTATTTTGCTCCCCAAATAGCAAAACTCCTTTACTACTTTAAGTGTCTCATTTCCTAATCTAATTCCCTCAGCATCACCCGACTTAATTCGACTACATTCCATTATCCTCGTTTTGCTTTTGTTGATGTTCATCTTATACCCTCCTTTCAAGACACTGTCCATTCCGTTCAACTGCTCTTCCAAGCCCTTTGCTGTCTCTGACACAATAACAATGTCATCGGCGAACCTCAAAGTTTTTATTTCTTCTCCATGGATTTTAATACCTACCCCGAATTTTTCTTTTGTTTCCTTTACTGCTTGCTCAATATACAGATTGAATAACATCGGGGATAGGCTACAACCCTGTCTCACTCCCTTCCCAACCACTGCTTCCCTTTCATACCCCTCGACTCTTATAACTGCCATCTGGTTTCTGTACAAATTGTAAATAGCCTTTCGGTCCCTGTATGTTACCCCTGCCATCTTTAGAATTTGAAAGAGAGTATTCCAGTGAACATTGTCAAAAGCTTTCTCTAAGTCTACAAAACCTAGAACATAGGTTTGCCTTTCCTTAATCTTTCTTCTAAGATAAGTTGTAAGGTCAGTATTGACTCACGTGTTCCAACATTTCTACGGAATCCAAACTGATCTTCCCCGAGGTTGGCTTCTACCAATTTTTCCATTCGTCTGTAAAGAATTCGCGTTAGTATTTTGCAGCTGTGACTTATTAAACTGATAGTTCGGTAATTTTCACATCTGTCAACACCTGTTTTCTTTGGGATTGGAATTATTATATTCTTCTTGAAGTCTGAAGGTATTTCACCTGTCTCATACATCTTGCTCACCAGACGGTAGAGTTCTGTCAGGACTGGCTCTCCCAAGGCTGTCAGTAGTTCTAATGGAATGTTGTCTACTGCGGGGGCCTTGTTTCGACTCAGGTCTTTCAGTGCTCTGTCAAACTCTTCATGTAGTATCATATCTCCCATTTCATCTTCATCTACATCCTCTCCCATTTCCATAATATTGTTCTCAAGTACATCGCCTTTGTATAGACCCTCTATACACTCCTTCCACCTTTCTGCTTTCCCTTCTTTGCTTAGAACTGGGTTTCCATCTGAGCTCTTGATATTCATACAAGTGGTCCTCTTTTCCCAAAAGTCTCTTTAATTTTCCTGTAGGCAGTATCTATCTTACCCCTAGTGAGAGAAGCCTCTACATCCTTACATTTGCCCTCTAGCCATCCCTGCTTAGCCATTTTGCACTTCCTGTTGATATCATTTTTGAGACGTTTGTATTTCTTTTTGCCTGCTTCATTTACTGCATTTTTATATTTTCTCCTTTCATCAATTAAATTCAATATTTCTTCTGTTACCCAAGGATTTCTTCTAGCTCTCTTCTTTTTACCTATTTGATCCTCTGCTGTCTTCACTATTTCATCCCTCAAAGCTACCATTCTTCTTCTAGTGTATTTCTTTTCCCCATCCCTGTCAGTTGCTCCCTTATGGTCTCCCTGAAACTCTGTACAACCTCTGGTTTAGTCAGTTTATCCAGGTCCCATCTCCTTAAATTCCCACCTTTTTGCAGTTTCTTTAGTTTTAATCTACAGTTCATAACTAATAGATTGTGGTCAGAATCCACATTTGCACCTGGAAATGTCTTACAATTTAAAACCTGGTTCCTAAATCTCTGTCTTACCATTATATAATCTGTCTGATACCTTTTAGTATCTCCAGGGTTCTTCCATGTATAAAACCTTCTTACGTGATTCTTGAACCAAGCGTTAGCTATGATTATGTTATGCTCTGCACGAAATTCTACCAGGCGGCTTCCTCTTTCATTTCTTAGCCCCAATCCATATTCACCTACTACGTTTCCCTCTCTCCCTTTTCCTATTCTTGAATTCCAGTCGCCCATGACTATTAAATTTTCGTCTCCCTTCACTACCTGAATAAGTTCCTTTATCTCGTCATACATTTCATCAATTTATTCATCACCTTCAGAGTAGTTGGCATATAAACTTGTACTACTGTGGCAGGTGTGGGCTTCGTGTTTATCTTGGCCACAATAATGCGTTCACTATGCTGTTTGTAGTAGCTTACCCGTACTCCTATTTTTTTATTCATTATTAAACCTATTCCTGCATTACCCCTATTTGACTTTTTATTTATAACCCTGTATTCACCTGACCAAAAGTCTTTTCCTCCTGCCACCAAACTTCACTAATTCCCACTATATCTAACTTTAACCTATCCATTTCACTTTTTAAATTTTCTAACCTACCTGCCCGATTCAGTGATCTGACATTCCACGCTCCGATCCATAGAACGCCAGTTTTCTTTCTCCCGATAACGATATCCTCTTGAGTAGTCCCCGCCCGGGGATCCGAATGGGGGACTATTTTACCTCCGGAATATTTTACCCAAGAGGACGCCATCATCATTTAATCATACAGTAAAGCTGCATGCCCTCGGGAAAGATTACGGCCGTAGTTTCCCCTTGCTTTCAGCCGTTCGCAGTACCAGAACAGCAAGGCCATTTTGGTTAGTGTTACAAGGCCAGATCAGTCAATCATCCAGACTGTTGCCCGTGCAACTATTGACAAGGCTGCTGCCCCTCTTCAGGAACCACACATTTGTCTGTCCTCTCAACAGATACCCCTCCGTTGTGGTTGCACCTACGGTACGGCTATCTGTATCGTTGAGGCACGCAAGCCTCCCCACCAATGGCGAGGTTCATTACATATTATCCTCTCCATATGATCCATGTTCATGTCCAGTTGGTGCTGTGTCTGTTGACTCCCAAACAAAAGGCTATGTGAATGGAGACAGAGACAAACAGTGAGGTGCTGCGTCTCTTTGCTGATGGAGGGGATGTGTTGCTGGACTCCCTTATCACGAGTGATGAGTCATGGTTGTGTCATTATGGTCCTGAAGGAAAACAAGCCAGTGCAGTGTGGAAATTGCAAGGTTCCCCAACGGGAAAAACACAAAAGTTGTTCCATCAGAAGGGAAAGTGATGATTTTATGTTTAGACTGTCGTGGAATGATTTACCGGCATGCAGGATTCCCCTCACACCGCTGTTACAGTAGCATACTATTCATGAGTATTGACTAAACTGAGGAAGCACAGACTGCCAGATACGCAATAAAAACTGCATTCAAGTGGGGTATAGGGAGGGAGTACTTTGAAAATGGTCATGTGAACATTGCAGTGGAGTAATAATAAACATCTGTGAAAGAGAAATCACTCTTAGTCTTTGTTGATCAATTCTTGTGTATTTGGATCACTGTATTTTGTATTTTGATGTAAAATGTGTTCCTTAATCCCCCCCCCCCTTCCCACACTCCCCTCTACCCCCACTCCTCCCCTCCCTCACCCACCCACACACCACATTTACATTATGTAAAATTTCATTTCTTGTAGAAGTCCCATTCTTCTGAAATGAAATTAATTAAATTCATTAATTAGAGAGTTTCTAAAAGTGTGATATATTATAAAGATGTGCATGTAGAAAAAAGAAGTAAGATTATGATTCAATATGCAATTGATAGGACGTCATTTGAGACAGAGCTCAAGCTCTGAATGGACAAAGATGGGGAAGAAAATTGCTTTCATATCCTTTTCAAAGGAACTACTCCGTTGTGTACTGTCATCTTTGCGTAGCTGGTTCGTTGTTCTTCTCTCTTTCAAAAATCAGTATACATCTTGTTTAATGTGTGACAGACTACAAAATAGTTAATTTTCTTATTAAAAACAACAGTATTTGCCATGTAAATGTCTTCACATATGCTCAGAATTGCTCATGAAGTGTACTGGAATATGCAGGGTGAAATTCTGCTTGCTGTCTTGGGTCGAATGAGCAGCAGCACCAGTATTTCCTCTGATCAATCTCCGATTTTCTCATCACATCCTTTGGTAGTATTGTGCGTGTAGTGGCTGCACATAGCCAAATGGACAAGTGTGGTGGAGTAGCAGATGTTTCTGTTCTATACACAATATTTTTTTCTGGTTTCTGTTTCTATATACTTCTGTGAAGAAGGGGATTGTACAGTAAACTGTGCAGAATAGTGTATATATAAATTCTAGTGCATTATCTTTGTGAGAGTCCACTTTCTTGTATAGTATAAATTGCAAGTAGTGTAGCAGCAGAACTTAGGTGGCACGCAGTGACTATTTGAAGAAGTATTACATGAAACTTCCTGGCAGATTAAAACTGTGTGCCCGACCGAGACTCGAACTCGGGACCTTTGCCTTTCGCGGGCAAGTGCTCTATTTATTACATTACTTGTGATATAGATAAAAATATATTAAAGCTGGCTAGGCACTGCACTTGTTGTGTACGAATGCAGGGGGAATTGGCCACTGTCCGTAAACAGCTGAAAGCTGTGTTGGTTGTGGTCAGCAGGCTTCAGGCTGCTGCTCTGGACTGTGGTTGCATTGGGGCAAGTGATACAAATTCTTTGGCACCTCTGGAGCTGATAGAACTGCCTGGTATCCATGATGATTCTGTGCCTTCTGATTTGAATGTCCCAGCCAGTTGACACTTACCTGACAGTGAATGGCAAACAGCAGCAGGATCATGAATCTCTGATTGGAAGGCGAACATAGGTACCGGCTTCACAGATGATCCATTACACCTCAACAACAGTTTTGAGATATTTCTCACTCCTTAAAGTACTTCTGAGCCTGCACAGGATCCCTTGCCTTTTTGATCCGTGACCACTCTTCCCGAGTGGTATAATAAAGTTCCTTGGGATGGAAAAGCTTCTGTCCACAAATGAGCATGGTTTTAGAAACCATTATGCGAAACTAAGTTTGCCCTTCTCTCACATGATATCTTGCGAACCATGGATGAAGGGCAGCAGGCAGATTCCATGTTCGTAGATTTCTGAAAGGGTTTGACACAGTGCCCCACCACAGACTGTGAACAAAGGTATGAGCATACAGAATAAGTTTTTGGATATATGAATGGCTCTTAACCAGTAAATTGTGACAGAGCTCCTGCTAGTCTCTGTGTACATAAATGATTTGACGGACAGGATGAGCCTCAGTATGTGACGCTTTGCTAGTGCTGTAGTGTACTGGAAGGTGGTGTCATTCAGTAGCTCTAGGAGCAAACAAGATGACTTAGATAAAGTTTATAGTTGGTGTGATTAATGGCAGCTAGCTCTAAATGTAGAAAAATGTAAGTTAATGCGGATGAGTAAGAAAAGCAATTCCATAATGCAAATATAGCATTATCAGTGTGCGGTTTGACAGTCAGGTTGATAAAATATCTAGGCATAACATTGCAAAGCAATATGAAATTGAATGAGAATGTAAGGGTTGTAGTTGGGAAGGTGAATGATCAACTTCTGTTTATTGAGAGAGTTTTAGGGAAGTGTGGTTCATCTGTAATGAAGACCGCATGTAAAATGCTAGTGAAGCCATGTTTGAGTACTGCTAATGTGTTTGGGATCCCCACCAGGTCAAATTAAAGGAATACGTTGAAACAGTTCAGCGGCAGGCTGCTACATTTATTAGTGGTAGCTTGGATCACTACGCAAATATTACAGGTGTGCTTCGGCGTATCGAATGGGAATCCCTGAAGGGAAGATGATGATCTTTTCGAGGAACACTGTTGAGAAATTTTGGAGAATGAGCATTTGAAGCTGACTGCAGAATAATTCTACTGCTGCCAATGTACATTTCGCATAAGGACTACAAACATAAGAGAAATTAGAGCTTTTATGGAGGCACATAGACAGTAGTTTTTTCTCCTCGCTCTATTTGCAAATGGAGCAGGAATGGAAATGACTAGTGTTGGTACAACATACCCTAAGTCATGCACCATATGGTGGCTTGCAGAGTATGTATGCAGAAGTAGATGTAGATCTCTGACAAACACAGAGGGTGAGGTTGCTTGTCATTGGGAGCTCCAGTGATAGGACAGGTCGAGGAAGAGGGCCAGTGTCCACCCTGTCTGCACTCTGGGTAGGGGGGGAGGGGGTTGATTCTCATCATAGATATGAAGCAGGCTCTGTTGGCAGCGATTGAAAATACTGTGCCCACCCAGCTGCAAATCATAGCTCATGTCAGCACAAATGACGCATGCCACCTAGATTGAGAGACCATCCTCAGTTTCTACAGGTGGCTGGCTGACTTGGTGTAGGCAGCTAGCATTATTCCCAGAGATAATCATGGTCCTCTGGATTGGAACCAAGTTGGAGCTTAAACCAGAGGCTCTGACAATTCTGTGATGATCTTGGACGTGAATTTCACGACCCCCACTTTCGGGAGGAGAAACATAGGATTCCCTTAAATAGGTCGGGCATGTATTAGGGTACTTCATTACATGTGACCTGCAGATTTGGTGTTTTTTAGTCCAGAGAAATCCATCCACAGGCCAGATTAGATGCATTCTGAGTCCCAAAAGGATACAGTTTGTGATAGCGGATAAGAGAGAGAAATTCTTTGTAGAAACCTGCAAGAGTGTCTGAAAAGAGGTCTAGTCTCACATGTAAATAGTAACAACACAGCAGTAGGCACATAAATGTGGTTGGAATCAGATTTCAATAGCAATAAAATTCTAAATTCCAAGTGGAATATATATCACAAAGATAGGTTGAATGCTGGTGGTGGAGGTGTGTTTATAGCCATCAAAAATACCGTACTATCTAGTGAGATTAATACAGATTCTGAATGCAAAATAATTTGGGTATAGATAAGTGTTAAAGGTGGATCAAACATAGTCCTCAGATGCTTTTGTAGACCCCTTGTCTCAGGAGCAGAAGGTGTGGAACGTATGAGGAGTTTCCTGGGCATGTTGTAGTACTAGGTTAGGACTTCAACTTCTTGGAAGGCTCAAGTGATTTTTTTTGGGCAGGGGGGGCAGTGGGCGGGGGGGGGGGGGGGGGTGAGTGGAGTGCAGTCATCAGGGTCTGGAATAGTGTGAAATTTTTCTAAGTGCCATATCCAAAAATTACCTTGAGTAGTTAATTAGGGAACCGACTTGTGAAGGTATCTTCTTGAACATGCTTGTGACATGCAAACCATTTGACTCAGTTAGTGTAGAGAGGGAAATAGGTGATGATAAGGCCATCACAGTATCACTGAATGTGGCTGTTAAATGGAAAACAAAGAAAGATGGGAAAATGTTTCTGTTTGGCAAGAGTCAGATTATCTGACAGGTCAACATCAAAAGTTAATCTCCAGTACTAACAGTTTTGAGCATCAGTGGACAAAGTTCAAGAGCATTGTACAATATCTTTTAAATAGGTATGTACCAAGTGAAGTTGTGAGGAATAAAAGGAACACGCCTTGGCTCAACAACCACACTAGAAAGCTGCAACAAAAGCAGAGAGAGCTTCATTGCAAATTTAAACATAGCCATAGTGTCACAGACAAACAAAAATCAAACAAAGCCAAAATTAGCATAAGTAGGGCCAACATGAAACGTTTGACAGATTCAAAAGTAAAATTCTACCAACCAACTTGACAGAACATTCTAAGAAGTTTTGGTCTTACATTATATCAGTAAGTGGATTGAAGCCGTCTGTCCTGACAGTGCATGACCATAACGGCTTTGAAACAGAGGACGACACAGGAAAGGTCAAAGTGCAAAGTTTTTTTCCAAATTTCGAAATAGGTGATGGAAAAGCAACTGAAATGACTCGACAGAGGAAAGGCCATTGGACCTGGTAGGATATCAGTATGATTCTACATAGAGTATGCGAAAGAACTTGGCCATCTTTTAGCAGCAGTTAACTGTAGGTCTCTGGATTATCAAAGTGTTTCTAAGTTGTTGAACACGTACGTGAAACTGTAGGCCTACATCTCTGATGTTGGTGTGTTGTCGAATTTTGGAACTTGTTTTGTGCTCACGTATTGTGGCATTTCTGGCGACCGAAAATCTCCTCTGTAGAAATCAACATGTGTTCTGAAAACAACAGTTGTGCGAATCCCAGCTTGCTCTGTTCGCCCACAAGACCCAGATATCAGTAGATACAAGTGTCCAGGGTGGTACCTTGTTTCTCGATTTCTGGAATTCATTCAACACAGCTCCACACTGCCGTCTAATGAACAAAATACAAGTGTGTAGAATATCAGATCTGCCGTGTGGTTGGATTGATCGTTTCTAGAAAACAGAACACAGCACGTCATTCTCAATGCAGAGAAGTCTTCAGATGTAAAAGTAACACACAACATGTCAGTTGAGCGAGGTCTTCAAATGTGAAAGTAACTTCATGCTTACCACCCAGGGAACGCTACAGATCCACTACTTTTCGCACAATATATTAATGTCAATACACATCGTCACAAGTTCCCTGATACTTTTCTTGGATGATGGTGTTGTCTACATAGAAGATGCAACTGTTGAAAAATGTAGTGAAATGCAGGAAGATGACAGAGGATTGATGCTAGATGCTGAGAGCAGCAAATGGCCTTCAACATAAACAAATGTAATGTATTGTGAATATGTAGACAGGGAGACGCTTCATTGTATAATTCACGATTGCAGAACAATCGCCAGAAGCAGTTACTTCCATAACATATACAAGAATATGCATACAGAGAGATTTAAAGTTTAACAGTCACAAAGAATTAATCGCTGCTAAGGCAGATGTAGGAATGAGATTCATTGCAAGAAACTTCAGGATACGCAGTCCATCAATGAATGTAGTAGCTTACAAAACACTTGTTTGAACAGTAGTGGAATATTGCTCATCAGTCTGGGATCCATTCCAGATAGGATTGATAGATGAAATAGAAAGGATCCAAAGAAGTGCAGCATGTTTTGTTACTCGTTCTTGTAGTAAGTGCAGAAGCATCACAGAGGTACTCGGCCAACTCCAGTGTCAGATGCTGTAAGAGACGTGTTCTGTCTCAAGGTGTGGTGAAGTTTAGAGTCAGCCAGTATACTCCTTCCTCTGACGTATATCTCACAAAAAAGCTGTGAAGATAAAATTAAAGAGATTTAAGCCCCCAAGGAAGTTTGTCAGCAATCGTTCTTCCCGTGAACTATTCGTGAGTGGAACAGAAAAGGGAAAGCGACACAAGTACACAAAACATAATTTCTTATTTTTCTTTCAAAGCTATTTTCAACAGTTCAGTAGTGATAAATCTGTTTACCAAAAATGAAAGTGCTGAGTCATATATCCTGGAGTGGTTTGTAGTTAGTGGAGGCCGAATTTATGGTCCAGGTTGGTTCATTGTTAACTTTGTGTTGGTTCATTGATAACTTTGTTAGTGGAGTTGATTACCTGTGTAGAAACTTGTAGCAGATCTGTAGATGATTTATGAGCAATTTCTTGACAGGTTGGCATACCAGATTTTGTTTTCAGATTGTCGACCATTTCTCATCCAGCTGTTCATACACTTGTTTGTGTGAGGCTTAGCATTATTTGGGAATTTATGTAGGCAGAATATGCAGCCAGTTGTCTTTTGTATTTGATAAGTTTTATTCTACAACACACATGGATAACTGAGTGTGCTAAAGTGCCCACTCCTGGAACACGGGGAGGCGCATTGGCCCCCAATCACATCCACTGCACTTATTAATGACAGGGCCCGATGTGCTGGCCAGCTTGGATGTGGTTTTTTTTAGGTAGCTTTCCACATCCACATAGTTAAATATTGCATTTACATACATGTGCAGACTCTTTTATCTATCTACAGCTTGTGCCAGTCTTATATCTGTCCCCGACACATCATGCAATTTAAGTAAATAATGATCATTATTATCCTGGAAAAGAACACCCATTTTTTGTAACAATCTAAATAGTGTTAGATAAATCAGGACAGCTGTGCATACTTTAAGGTAACTCTGCACATGTGAGCTATGTTTTGTTAACAATTCTGCTAACTCTTTTACACAAAATTGCTTTTAATGTGAGTGCCAAATTTAAAATGTGACTTACACAGTGAATAAAATAAGTGTGAACTGCTGATTACCACTGTATTGTAGCGTTCACAGCAATATTTGTTCATATACAGTCCGCTTTGTTCTGTAAATTTAATTATTTCAGATACAAATCCAAATGCAAATTGATCATTCACCTAGATGAACAAAATAAATGATTTACATATCTTTACCACTTAATGGTTTCCAAAATTGTTGCTGATTATTTTAGGAGTTACATACCATGCTTAACTTATCAGTTTATTAATGTATTATGTAATATTAGAAAACGATAGAAAAGAAATCTTCGTACTCTGTCTCGAATAACATTGTGCACGACTTGTCTGTGCATCAGATTTCAAGAACTATATTTCAGGGTAGATACTGTGAATATTCCTCAGCCCCCTAAGTCTCTATCACAGATAAAATAGGCAGATAACAGCTCACACAAAGGTGTACAAGGTGTCATTCTTCCCACATTCCATCCATGAATGAAACAGGACTAAAGGCTTAATATATGATACAGTAAAAAGTTCTCTCTGCTGTGCACTCCACAGTACTTAGCATAATATTGGACTACACATTGCAAATTCTAAAATTTGTAATGTACATGTAAAATATGATGCAATTATTTTGCGAACAAGTTTGCCCCCACTTGTTTTACTTGGATCACTGCCGAATTCACCAACATCAATTACAATTAAACATGTCTTAAAAATATTACTGCCTCTCTAAGTATTTTTGTTTGTTCCTGAGCAGGAAAACCAACTCGAAGCTGGTAACAGTAGATGATGGTTTTGAATTCAGCTGTTAGTTGATAGATGCATATTATTATAAAATCTGGTTGAGAACCACAGGCTGCACGAATTCTTAATTCAGGTCACAAGTGGCCTACAGGCCACAGTTGGACAGCCACTGATATAATATATTGACAACTTAGATTTGCAGAATGAAATTTTCTGGAGCAGAACATGCACTGTAGTGAATTTCTGATAGATTAAAATTATGTACAGGGCTGGAACTATAGCACAGACTCTTGCCTTTCTCACGATATTCTCTGACTGACCGAGCTATCAAGGCAAATGCAAAACACACCCCACACTCTCATTTCTGACAGTACTTCTGTCATGCTTTCCAAACTTAGCACAACTGCTTCTTTGTATGTCGTTGGATTAACACTCTGAAAATAAATCAGAATGAAACTTTCATCTGCAGTAGAGTGTGCACTGTTTTGGAACTTCGTGGAATACTGAAACTGTCTATGACAAATTTTTCAGATATGTAACTTATTTTTTCGTTCAATACCAATTTTCCAAGCTACACTGGTGAGCAGAACATATGGACAAAAGTAAGTTTAACGTGATGTGTCACTACCAAGTAAATAGCTCAACGAAACTTAGACTGTACATATAAAGAAATCGTACAGTATAATGCAGAAGATAACTGGAAGAAATACACAATTGGATGATTAAAAATGACAGTTTATTCTAAGACAATAATCACACTGAAGTCACAGTGATTCTTGATGGTCCCTTGGACATTATAAAAGGCGGGACATGGTTCTTAGTAGGATGTGATTACCATGGATAGCAATGCATGCTCTGCAATGTGCTCCCATGCTGGCAACCAGGTTGATGAAAAGTTCTCGTGGAAGGGACTTCACAAAGTCCTCCGCCATCTCTATTGGCAACTGCTGTATGCTCATTGATGTTTGTGGACATGCAGTAATATGTATCCCCAATGCACTCCACTTGTGCTCGATGCAATTTAAGTCGGGGGAAACAAGCAGGCCACTCCATCTGCTGAATATCCTCTCATTCCAAGAACTGCTCTACCTTTGCAGCGTGATGTGGTCACACTTTGTCATCCATAAAAATGAAATTGTGACAGAATGCATCCCTGAAATGACACTCTTTGGAAAGGAGTATCATAGTAATGTTGATTGGAGAGTGTACAACATTATGCCTCCCCACATCATAAAACCTGGACCACAAAAACGATCATGTTTGTTAATGTTCTTGGGGGCACTAAATTTTCCCATCTTATCATCTATGAGGGTACGTCCAGAATCGCTATTTGGACTGAATCTGCTGGTCGGAGTCTCTGTGCTCTAAGTACCATCATAAATGGTGCCACACATGTGCAGTTGTCAGTGCAACACAATGTGTGGGTCTTTGGGCAAAGAGCCACCCCCACGTAGTCACTGTGCCACATTGCAAGATAAGACTGCATACCTTCCAGTCCTATTAAATGTGGTTGCACCTGCACTGCTGTTTGATGTGGATTCCTTCTTACCTGTTGCACAATGTAGTGGTCATGTGCTGTTGTTGTTGATCAACACCACATGCATGTGAAACAGTGCTGTGATTAGTACTAAATCCCTGAGCCACACTTGTCACACTTCATCCTTCTTCCAGGTTCCCAGTGATTCTTTCACATGTGAAGTGATCCAGATGTTGTCTCTGGGCCATGTTGTAATTACAAACACAACAGCCCACCATAACTACTTGCAGGCACACACACACACACACACACACACACACACACACACACACACACACTTTTTTCCTTCAGCTGCCTCAAGTTGCAGGACCAGCCCCATTTGGCACGTAGTTATGCTGATCTTGTGCCGTTTGACATCTAACTTTCTGTGCGTGACCAGGAGATCTCTGGCATCATGCTCCCGCACTTTCATTGATTTCCACCAAGTAGTTAATATGTTATGTTACTTTATCTAGCTCATCCTTAAGTTTTTCAGAGCGTTATATACACATCAGCTGCTCATAATTTTCTTTGTTGGCTTGTGGAAAAAGTAAAAACTTCAATTATCTAAATACTTTACTCTCAACTAAAGTCTGCACCAAAAATCTGTAGCACTTTTGAGTTACAGAGTTGAAATACAAATGTATTATACACAACAGATGTGGTCCGCAGCTAGTGGTCGTGCGGTAGCGTTCTCACTTCCCGCGCCCGGGTTCGATTCCCGGCGGGGTCAGGGATTTTCTCTGCCTCGTGATGACTCGGTGTTGTGTGATGTCCTTAGGTTAGTTAGGCTTAAGTAGTTCTAAGTTCTAGGGGACTGATGACCATAGATGTTAAGTCCCATAGTGCTCAGAGCCATTTGAACCATTTGAACAACAGATGTGGACTAGGAAGAAGATGTAAGAAATTTTTTACTGACCTTATTGTTAGGGGGATGTTACAGTGTGATCTTCCTTTCTCATTAATAAGTTTGAAAAAGATATCTTGGTTTCTCAGTGATGTACTTATCCTTGTTCCATATCTGATATTTTCCTGATGTTCAGGTGAGCTTATATAATACCTAATTCTTCGGTCAGAGATGAGGAAGTTTCCCTTCCCATATCATAAAGTGTTCTGGACAAGATTATATTTGATACCTTCTATATTTCAGAGATGATCAGTGGTCAGAAGAAGCTAGGGAACTCATGGAGGACTTGTGCCATGTGGCACAGTGGGTTGTAATTATGGCACGAGTGGATGGATACAGAGAACGGCCACGTACAGACCAGCGACAAGAGCGTGAAGGCAGTCCTGTTCCATGCGTATCACTTGTCAACACCACAGGACCCAAGGTACTTTGCACTGTATAAATGTGTCACATAATGTGCAGAAGTGTATTTAGGTATTCAGTGTTGTTGGCCCTATACAGGAGATTCAACAGTGATTCAGGTATTATTTTAAATAATTTCACCTTTTTTAAACCTGCTGGAGTTTAAATATAGATGCAAAGTTTCAAGGATTAATCAGAATAATTTCATTTATTTGTACCTACTGAAAGTGCAAATATCTGTAAATGAATTACAGTGACTCGTGCACATTTTCCACAATAATGTAAAGATGTACTTCCCTCAATAAGACCTAATGATTCTTAGAATTGATTGTGACAGCATTTAAATACTTGTGTTAGCAATTTGTACACTACCTGCTATTTGACATTTTTAAAGTAGGTCAGTATATATTTAGAACTTTTTTAGACAATAAACAGTTAATTATTGTGTTTTAGGATGTACCTGTTGCAGCAGAACTTGTTAAACGTGACCTAGCTGAATGGGAGAAGCCAGTTGCTACAGAAACCAGTTCAAGTGCGAATAACAATATAGCAGAGAAGACTGTAAATGGTATCACTAACTCAGAAAGCAGTTCTCGTACATCAAACTTGTCATATGAAAACAGTGAACATAAACAGTCATTACCTCTGTTGCCAGACAGTGATTCGGATGAAGAAAGTGATTTGGAAATTACTTAATGCTATCCTTGGAACAATCATTTCACATTTCTGATAGTTTTTATTTATTGTCTGTATGTTTATGTTAATGAAATTGAGTTCCTTTAAGTAATTTCTATATCATTTACTGCTTTCAAGTGGTGATTTCACTCAGATAAAGTCTCTGACACCTACCATGTCCTCCCTCTACACGAATGATCGGTATCTCTCCGTCCCTCCCTCCCCCCCTCTCTCCCTCCCCCCTTGCCCTCTCCCCCCACCCTCCACCACCACCCCCCTCCCCCTCCACCCCTTCCCCACAATCAATATCATGATGCAATTTCTCGCCATAGTTTTATCAATGTAACCATTTTTTTTCCTGCCCAGTCTGCATTCTTTTTTTTTTTTTTTTTTTTTTTTAATCAGGCTTATGGCCAGTCAGCTTCCCTTAATGAAATTTTTTCGTAAAATCGTCTGGCATAACAGTAAGTTATTCCTTGACATAACTGTTGTGTTGTGATAGTAATGGGTTGTGCTTCATGTCTGCGTGTTAAATATTTAGAAGCTGATAAAATTGGTATAATTAATAAAGCATTTAAAGTCAATAATTTTTTTGAACATAGTTTCTGACAGTATTTAATATCAGTTGCTCTGGATGGACTTCCCATTCTGAAAGTATGTTTTCTGGCTGTAAATTTTATTTTAGTGGTGTCTGCCCATGAAAAAGTTTTCAAGGGGAGTAGATCACTGCATTAATAGATACTGAATAGTATTTTATTTGTTTGTTTGATTGTTTGTTTCTAACTCTTTTTTTTTAGTTTTGGTGTTGTGCATACTGTCCTAAATAGGACACCTTTTGTTCTACTGCTTTGTAGGGGTTTTGTAAGCAGTAAATCAGTTACAGTAATATTGATTGCTCTAATACATTCAGAGGGAAAAATTTAATTCATATTTGTTTGTAGGCCTTAGGCATTTTACTTTATAGCTTTGTACTGCTACATGGCAGAAATTAATATGAAATTACAACTTCTGTTAACTTAAACCAAAAAACTTAGTCATGTGCCAGCTGCTGCTAGAGATTCCTGAAAACCACAAGGGCAGTGAAGTTTTATGTTTTCAGTTTCCAATTATTATTGTTGCATTTTGGTGTAAAAGATGGCTTAAAATACTTATGAAACATATTGATCTGGTAATGTTATTGGCTTACCCAAACTTTTATAATTATTATTTTATTTCTTAACTGTATTCTGAGTTGTATTCTATTTTGAGGATAACTGGATTGTGATGTCTTTGAAGACTGAGTTTTTAAAGATGTGTGAATAATATGTTCACAGTGCCAGGCAATAAGTCATGTCATTTGACTGTCCCTTCATAATAAACATGCTTTAAACAACTTCATGTGTTCACTCATTGTGTCTGTTGATTTTCTGAATTACCTTTTCCTTATAGTTATAACATTTACATTCAGTTGGCTGTTCTATTCATATAAATCCAGCACAAATAGTTTGTTCACATTCTTACTGATAATAACATTGTTACAGTATGTTAGGAGAAATATGTAATTTTGGGAAGAGCATTTGGATTTCTTATTTTCTGTCAGACAGTGGTGGCAGAAATCTCAGATTCTGTATTGGTGCAATTGTGTACAGCAAATTTTTATATTTGAATAACTATAGGAAGATTTTGAATGACTTGTGCAAAACATTTACTTATTATAATGAATGGCAGCTTGGCCTTAAATATACGTAAAATTTGGAGAAATATACTTTTGCAGCAAAGGAAACAATATTCAGGACCATTGTTTGACCCCTCTATGAGTACTGATAGTGTTTCGGCTCCTCAGTCATTAGAATGTAAGGAGATCAAAGGATTTAAGGGGTGCTGCTAGATTTGTAACTCCATTTCAGTTCATACTACTTACGTACATCGGATTCCTTGGAGAAAAAGTGAATTCTTTTTCAAAAAGTACTGTTCTACTGGATAAGAAGCAATAGATTACACTGACTGTAAAATTATGCACTTTCTTTATTGTAACCTAGCAAAAGGAGCTTAAGGACAAAATAAGAGAGATTACAGTGCTTGCAAAGTCCTACAGTTAGTGTAGAACAAGAAAAAGAGTGACAAATAAATGTAAAAAGTACAAAGCAAAGTCAGAAGAAATAACTTGAAATACAGTAGGCAGAGAGAAGAATGCCTGTGAGAAGTGAGGTGTGGGGTAGGTGAGACTGAACCCTCACTTCTTTCCACCCTGATGTTGCCTACAGTTTGCATGTGTTTAGGCTTCTGAAAAATACTGTCTTCTCACTAGATTTAACTGTCAGACTTTTTTTTATTACATTGTTCACTGCTTGTAGTTTCATTGTTTGTTATTTTGTGTGTAGAACAGGGGTGAGAAAGGAAAATTCTAGTGAAACACATGGGGTGTCCATAATTGAAGTTCCGGTTTCATGTGCTGCTTAGAATGACGTCTAATTTTAACATCATATTATTAATCCAAAGGGAAACATCATGGAACAAAAACAAAAAAAAATCACATATCGACAATTTGACCAATAGATGCCAATGTAGGTGTCGGAATGTGCTCACTGACAATGTATGGCACCTGGCTGTTCTTCAGTTTGTGTCCGAGATGCCCAAGTGGTGTAGTGGTGTGCAAACATGCAGTGCTCAGGGAATAGCCCAAATATTGGACATGCCTGTGCTTAAAATCCTATGAAATGTCCTGCATTACTATCCACAAAAATCACCCATGTTCAGGAGTTGCTTCCTGCTAATCTGCCAGCAAAAGAAACATTCACTCTGGAATTATTGCTCGCATGGAAGTGGATAGTGTATGACCACGGAGTATTCCATGTGCAGGCGAAGCCCATTTCTATCCCCAAGGACTCGCCAATATGCGCAATGGAAAATCCACATGCACATCGACCAGTAGACTTCGTTCTGGATAGGTGACTGTGTGGTGTGGTGTGGTGTGGTGTGGTGTGGTGTGGTGTGGTGTGGTGTGGTGTGGATGGACAGCATCCTTTATCATAGGTCCTTATTTTTTCAAGGAGATGAGTCCTTCGGGTCTTGTTACCTGTGCCGTCACTGGCAAACGCTATGAGGGTCTTCTGCACGTCATTCCAACCCGTGAACAGCATGGATGTGTAGGTAGGATAATTTGTATGAAGTATACCGCTCCTCTGCACACTGCACAGCCAGTGAAGTGACTGTTGCAGAGGCATTTCAGAAATCCTATAATTATCAGTCATCACTTCCCTACAGCCAGGCCATCCAGATCATCTGATTTTAATCTGTGTGACTTCTGGCTGTGTGGTTATCTGAAATATGTTGTATTCAGTGCTCCAATTATGAATGTAGCTGAATTGAAGGCATGCATTGTGCAATGCATACTGAACATGAACCCCGAGACACTACAGTCTGGTGGGGAACATGCAGTTTTTGGTCCCAGGACAATTAAAAACGTATGTCATTATGTGTTTTATACGGTTTTTGGTCTCAAGACAATGAAGAACTGATTTTTCCCATCCCATGTGGTACAACCTTGATGTAGTTTATGGGCTTACCTAACCAACAATGCCACAAATGTTATCTATTTACGTTATGACACTTTCAGCACTATGTGTTGGTAATCTTGTTCTCCCCCCCCCCCCCCCCCTCCCCCATCCCCCCATAATGTTTCCCCTTGTGTCAATAATATGCTGTTCAAATTTGGCATCATTCTGAGACACAGACCTCCAGATGCCAGACACTCAGATCTGTACCAAACATTGAAAGTCGATAGAGTATCAACTGACTTAGCTCATACTGTGTGCTGTCATCTAGCAGAAGGGGCTTAAATGTTAATTGAAAGTATCAGCAGAATTACCAGAACAAAGCAAAAGCATAACTATGACGAAGCATCCGTGGGTGAGTTGGTAGAGTGTTAGATCATTGTACTGAGGTTCTGTGGTTCGAACCCCACTGATGACTAGTTTTTTTAACTTTTTATGCATGAAACAGTTATATGGGAGAACATTGTCCTGATATGTAAAAAGACTGTTCAGAGTTTATAGAAATTTTCTTTGGGTAATCTGCTTTCACTTCGTTAACTGAAAGCAGCAAACCTGTAGAGTACATTTATATAGATACGTGTGGTGTTCTGTCGGACATGGGCAACAGAACAGACACCACTCATGATGAAGGAGTGTGTTTTTAGTTTCACAGAATAAACATGAACAATGGGACAATAGAATAAAGAAACAATTGCATCACACGTGCGGAAGTATTAATAGTAGTAATCATTATATTGACTGCAAATGGCAGAGCCATGTACATTTTATATGTGTGTTGCGACTAGAGCTTGTGCGCTCACAGACAAATGAGTCAGTAGCTATCCAGTCTGCCAGCTACAGGTACTGCTGTCATGCCACATGAATGCATGGAATGTTACTGACATTCTCATCAAACTGTTGCATTGCGACTATTTTGTTCGTACAACAACGTAAATAACTGGATATGAGAGGAAGTGTGCAGCATTCCTGCTGGACATAATTGATCAGTGGAATGCGTTGAATGTCACAGAAGAGGAAATATTAGATATCAATGAGCGCACACCAGTTGGAGCAAAATTATTTGTTTTTGACCAAATGAATGGACTGGAGTCAATCGTCTTTGATATTGTCACCAGACGGGTCCTTGAGCAATGGAAATGATGAAATATCACAGAAGAAGAAAAGGATAGCATTTTACTCAAGAAAATTGAAATGCTTGGATATTGCCTTAACATCAAAAACAGCCGAAGCCACCACAAACATTTGCACAATGCACGATGTGTGCAATGAAAAATAGATTTCACACTAGATGTCCTGCACAGTGTATGTTGTCTGGATGGAAGCGGCAGTGGAGAAAGTGGAGAGTTAATGTCTGTGAAGCAGAAGTACAAGTATATTACAATACATGTGATCGAGATTTTCAAACACCGCAGCCAGGAAGGTCGATGTGTTCATGATGTAGACATCAAATTTTGCACAAAACAGAAGCGGGTCAGTTAAATTTCCCAAGATTTGATGCCAGTGACAGTTGGGTCTTGTGCTGGAATCAATATTGTAAGCCGTAAAGTCAAATCTTTTGTTACAATGAAAACGTGCTACAACAGAAACAACGTCCAGAAAATGGCAGGGAACTGGCAATGAACAACTCGTGCACTCATGACAGCCTACAGAGACATAAATATCTGCAATGCTGATGAGAGTGGATTGAAAATGATGTCTGCGGGTCACATTCCTGCAACTAGAGGTTTTAAAAGTATTGTGCAGGTTGTACAGTCCATTCACATGACAACCCATATGTACACAGTTATTCCATTGCTTTCACAGATGGACAGACATGCTCCAAAGCTGTTTATTGTCCTTCAGGAGCCTTGTTCTTTGCGTACTCAAATACCTCAATCCATATTCCCAGCATCAAATGTAATTGTCCACTCTCACTCCTCTGGAAATTTGACGAAGGAACTGTTCAGGACATTTCTACAAGAAGCAGTTGTGGAACAAGTCAGTGAAGAGGAACTTCTATTAATATTTGACTCTTACGGGCCCCACAGAGGCACTAGTGTTCTTCATAATGTGTATGTACAAAATAACCTACCAGAAGACAAAATCACGATTCACATATTCCAACAAACACAAACTCCATTTGCCAAACCCCTCAATCTTCATTTCTTTAGAATGTACAAGCATATGTCTCATAAAATAGCCGATGCTACTCGAAATTCTCCGGAAGAGATTAGTCTGCAACAACAGAATAATCTTCTAAAGTTTCAGTCCCTCACATACAATCAGAACGATAGATAGTGGCTAAACTTGTTGATGGACCCAGACCCACTGAAATTTCGACAGAGTTCTGTTCCAGACACAAGCTTTCATTCTGCAATTATAGGGTGTATGCACAAATGTGGGTTTCATGAAATGTGGGTGTACTAAAATAATTTGCTTCACACACTACTTCATATGCAACCATTATTAAGAAGCCTTTGTCCCTGAATGAGCGACTGTGTGTGTGTGTGTGTGTGTGTGTGTGTGTGTGTGAGAGAGAGAGAGAGAGAGAGAGAGAGAGAGAGACACAGAGAGAGAGAGAGAGAGAGAGAGAGAGAATTGTCATCAGAGGGGTTTACGCCCATTCTGCTGGACAACAGCACATAGTTTGAACTAAGTCAGAGTTTTGGTTTGATACCCTATCGACATACAACGTTTGGCACAGATCTGAGTGTCTGACATTTGGAGGTTTGGGTGTGAGTCGCTGTTCTCTTTCTACAGCGTTTTGAAACTGGAACCTTAATTACGGCCCCTGTACATTCAGATATTAAATCCACCTTGTAAACAAGAAACTGACAAGAAAATTCTACCATTTGCAATGCTTTAACTGGATAAAACGAAACATTTATTTTTTTTTCAGGGGGGAAGGGGGGACTATTTCCGTAGTTGTGTATGCAGTATCATTATTAATAAGCTATCAATACAACAAGTACTGATACAATAGCCACACAAATTGAGAATTTGAGTGTTAGCATTCTGAAAGTATCAGTGCACAGAAGAGGTGGATGGTTTTATATATTTGCCATTCAAACCTGTTTGAAACATCAGAGTTACAGTGATGACGTTATTGCATTAATGGAGGTGGTTTTAGAATAGCACTTACTAATCTGTGTAGAGCATGTCACAATGCCACATTCCTGTTGTGTGCATGCATCTCAGCTGTGGAGAGTAGAGAGGTTTTCCATTATCATGGATTCTTAAAGTTGTCAGTTTGTAACCACAAATGTGGAAAAACAGTACACCTATATTAAGTTCTGTTCCAGGCTTGGGGAAATCAGCAACCATAATTTTAATATACACATTTGGAAATAGTGCTTCTATCAGACTTCAGACTAGGGATAGAAATATATCTCACTAGTGTCTCATAAAAAATAGTTAAATTGTCATGGACCTTGTAAAGCATTTCGGGGAATATTGAACTGTGCTGACCTCTCTTGACTGGGTGTGCAAATCGGTGTAGTGTCAGTGCAAGACTGTTCCTTATTTAGGAGTGTGGTTGTCAGGTTGTCTTAAGCCCAGTATACAGAGCTTTAGTGAAGTGCCATGTCAGCTAGCTGTGGCAGTCACCATCCGAAAGTGTTTCTAACATGCACAAAATAAACAGCTCGAAACGTGGATTTAAATGCCTGCATTTTTGTTCTTTTCTTGGAACATTTGTTCTAACAAGGAGAGGCCCCTAGTGGTGGGATCAACTTTTTCAATGCATCTGTACGATGACTTAGGTTAAGGTCCCAGGTATCACAGCCTTTTGCAGTTCACCCTGTTGGACCCTTGTTTGCGAGTAATCGACAAAATTTTGGAAATTTTGGAATTTTGCATTCTTCTCTTCAGCTTTAAAAAACTGATACTTAATGGAGTGGTTGTGCAATTTAATAGTTAAAGTACAGGTCTCATGTGAGGGAGGCATCTTGATTGAAACAACTTTGATCACTATTTTTGTTCAATCAATTGGATAAAATCTAATGTCTTTATTTCTGTTGGTTTGTCAAATAATTTTAATCACCATATTGACTTTTATGAGTACTTGCTCATTTTTTTCCTATCATTCTTTTCCACTTGAGACCCTTGCGCATGTGAACTTAATTATTTCTATTTGTCTATCATAGTCAAAAGTGTATTTTTCATTACAAGACATACATTTTTTGGATGGTTAACATCATACAAAATTTAAAGTATAAATTACATCAAATAATGGAGAATCCACGATGGAATGTAACAATACCAGAGAAGGAAAGTTCCTACTCACCATATAGGATAGATGCTGAGTCACGATAGGCACAATAAAAAGATTCACACACTCATAGCTTTCGGCCATTAAGCCTTTGTCAGCAGTAAACACACATACACACACGTGCACACACACACTCACACAAATGCAACTTGCACACACGTCTACAGTCTCAGATAACTGAAACTACACTGCGAGCAGCAGCACCAGCGCATGATGGGAGTGGCGACTGGGTGGGGGTAAGGAGGAGGCTGGGGCTGGGAGGGGGAGGGATAGTATGGTGGGAGTGGCAGACAGTAAAGTGTTGCAGTTTAGATGGAGGGCAGGAGAGAAGGTGCAGAGGGGGGAGGGGGTAAGTACCATTCCTAATGCCCATGGCCTTACTGCTATCAAACACTACCTTTCCAGACACCCTATGGATTCCAAACCAACAACCTCCTTCCTAGTCTCCATGACCAACTATATCCTCACCCACAATTACTTCTCCTTTGAAGGCATTCCCTACAAACAAATCCATGGTAAGGCTATGGGCACCCGCATGGCACCATCCTATGCTAACCTATTCATGGGCCATCTAGAGGAATCCTTCCTAAAAACCCAGAATCCTAAACCCCTCACCTGGTTCAGAGTCATTGATGACATCTTTGCCATCTGGATTGAAGTTGAGGACACCTTATTCACATTCCTCCACAACCTCAACAACTTCTCCCCCATTTGCTTCACCTGGTCCTACTCAACCCAACAAGCCACCTTCCTAGATGTTGACCTCCACCTCAGAGAAGGCTACATCAGTACCTCCGTCCATTTCAAACCTACTAACCATCAGCAATACCTCCACTTTGACAACTGCCATCCATTCCAAACCAAGAAGTCCCGTACAGCCTAGCCACTCGTGGTCATCACATCTGCAGTGATGAGCAGTCCCTCTCAAAATATTCTGAGGGTCTCACTGAAGCCTTCACTGACCGTAATTATTTTCCCATCATTGTACGCAAACAAATCTCCCGCACCTTATCTTTCCAGTCTGCCACCACCGCCCAAAGTCCCGCAGTCTGGCCACAGAGGAGCATTCCCCTCGTAGCTCAGTACCATCTGGGACGAGCTATTGAATTACATTCTCCGTCACGGTTTCGATTAGCTCTTGTCGTGCCCTGAAATGAGAAATGTCATACCCACTATCCTTCCCACCCCTCCTACCGTGGTATTCTGCCGTCCACTGAACCTACACAATATACTCGTCCATCCTTACACAACCCCTGCTCCCAGTCCCTTACTGCATGGCTCATACCCCTGTAATAGACCTAGATGCAAGACCTGTCCCATACATCCTCCTACCACCACCTACTCCAGACCGTTCACTAACATCACCTATCCCATCAAAGGCAGGGCTACCTGTGAAACCAGTCATGTGATTTACTAGTTAAGCTGCAACCACTCTGCTGCATTCTATGTAGGCATGACAACTAACAAGCTGTCTGTCCGCATGAATGGCCACTGACAAACTGTGGCCAAAAAACAAGTAGACCACCCTGTTGCAGAACACGCTGCTAAACATGATACCCCTCATCTCAATGACTGCTTCACAGCCTGTGCCGTATGGATCCTTCCCACCAACACCAGCTTTTCTGAATTGTGCAGGTGGGAACTTTCCCTGAAATACATCCTACGTTCCCGTAATGCTCCTTGCCTCAACCTTCGTTAGTCACTGTCCTCACCCATGCTGCCCCCTCCCTGTTCCCATTTCAGCACTACACAGCCGTCATTTCACCGCCACACTCAGTCTTTTAATTTCTTCTTATTTTTATTTCTCTCCTTTCCGCTACTTACCGCCCCCCCCCCCCCCTCCCCCTGCCCCCCTCCGCACCTCCTCTCCTGCCCTCCGTCTAAAGTATAAGTTCTTATTCCACTATGGCCAAAGTAATGCAGATGAAAATTTAAATGTAAAAGGGATTATAAATAAAATGAAATTCAAACAAAATGGTGAAAAAAATGCAATAATATGGAAAAAAATATAGGGTATGCAACAGAAGAAATTAAATCAAATTCAGTGCATAAAAATAAATAAAACCACATGTAGAAAGATCCCAACTGGAAAAAGAATGATAGGAAGAAGAAAAAAAAAAGACAGGAATTTGAAAACATTAATATGTTGATTAAAGTGATGTGACAAAGGAATAGGAATAAAGAATAGATTTAATCCAAATTTCAGAGGACCTAACAAAATTTGAACCCACAACCTTTTGCAAATGAGACCTGTTCATCAACAGTTGTACTACACAACCAGTCTGGTAAACATACTCTGTTAAAGGTGAAGAGCATCACGTGAAATTCCAATATTTTTTTCTTCTTTTTCTATTACCTGCAGACAAGGGCCAACCAGGATCAATGGCTGCAAGGTTTGAAACTTGGGCTCTTAACCTACAGCAGGATTTCATAAAGTTGATCCCACCACCGGCGACCTTTCCTTGTAAGTTAATATGGGATTTATTCACATGAAGAAATGGCTAGAACTAAACCTTTTTTTATTGGTATTTAGAAACAAACACTTTTTCCATTGAATAAAGTTGTATATCCACTCCCATTGTAAATTGCTACACCAAAAAAGAAAACACCTCTCTGCCCACTCTACAAGAGACTGAGCCTGTTGTTGTAAGATACTCTGTGTTGCAGAACCGTGATGTCAGATGCATTTTCTTCTGCAGCCAGAAAAATGGAAAGTAAAAAAAAAAGATCTAATCAGCTTTTTAGTTTAGTGAACTTGTTGAACATTTTGCCAGTGAGTAGATTCCATCGATTAGTGACTGAAAATCTGCAAAATACTTAATTATAGCTGCAACAAAAAATTGGCCTCCAAATTTTTTCCAGCTACAAGTCTGTTTAGATTCAGGAGTAGATGTGTGAATAGCTTGGATATTCCAGCAGTTTGCACTTCAGATCTCTGTGGTAATCAAATCTCTACTGAAATACTCATGAGAAACAGAAAGGAGGACATTTTACTGATGCTGATATTTTGAAAAGGCACATAATTTTTGTTTGCTGTAATGTATGTAAGACTTCACTTCTCTGTATTAGCAGCCCTCCATTTGTTGTACAAGTGTAAATTAAACAAATTCAACACAAAAAGAATGAAATCCTTTCTTATTATAAACTTAACTATATGTTGTGGGTGGAATGTGAGGTGCATCTGTTTCCTTCTGCTTTGCCCCCACATTTCAGCATTTTACAGCTTTGTTCGATCAACACTCTGGCTGTAAGCGCACAGTTTACTACACACACATATTATTGCATTCCACCAGAAAATATCGTGTACTAAAAGGGAACAGCAAGTAAATGTAAAGTTCGTAGTGAAATTTAAAAAGTCACTAAATAAGAGATTTTTCAGATGATAGGTGGTGTCATGTACTTAGCCAAAGAGAGTTTCTGAACCATAGAAACTCACTGGTAGGTGTTGATCAACTTGACCTAACAATAATCACATCTGCAAAGGCTTGAGAAGCACTATGGAAAGAATGAAGGGTGAGAGTATCCATCATTTGACAAAATTAAAACAGATATCTGTATAAGCCGCTTTCTTTATTAAACCTCTTATGCTAAATTTTGAGCATTTTAACTAACAGAGTATTTTTCTCTTATGCGCAATGATTCCTCAATATCTCATGGTGTTACTGCAACAACACGTAAGCTGGGCTGTTTCTAGTATCTACAGTGAATCTGGTAGGGGTGTCCTCCTTATGAACCATCAGCTGTGCCCTTTGCCGTATCACTTTCAGGTTTGTGCATATACATCTGTTTACATCTTTTTTCAGTGAGTATAAAACCACCTTTGCTTAGATGTTCCATTAGTTCAGACTAAGGTTTGTAAGTTGGGTAAAGCTGTCAAAAGGCACTGTGGAGGTTTAATTTAAAAATAAATGTATAAAAAGCTATGCAAATAACTGTCTTAATTTGTTTTGTTATGACAACAAATAACTGAAGAGCCCAGTTTATTATAGTGTTTTTATTTCTGTTGATAATATATGGATTTACATACAATTACAAACCAGAAAACAAATGGTGATGTGCACATTGGAAATCATCAGTCTCTCTTAAATGGAGCTCAAGTGAAAATTTGCTGTCATGTCATTAAGTTTTCCTTCGAGAATTTATGTAATATAGCTGGCATCATAATTACTGTGTTAGTTTCCCATCAAAATACTTATAGTCTCATTATCCAATTGTGAATTAACACTCAAAATTTTGAGAATTACCTTCATTCTCTTTTTAAGGAGTAAAAATACATTCCTGATGAGTAAGATAAAAGTTATACTGAAACCTATGATTTCAATGGAAAACTGAATTTGCTAATAGCAAAATATTACTAGTATTCTCTGTGCACTTATCAAAAGTGTTTTGACTTGCAAACTACAATATTCTTCTAGACTTACTGGGGCAATATCAAATAAACTGTATAGATAAAAAATTGCTTATTCACACTTCACAGAAAAGATGTAGGAAGCCATGCTGCAGCAGTCTGCAGTTGTAAGTAGAATAGGTTTTTCTGACTGAAAAGTGTTTCTGAATGGATTTCCACAAGGATTAATCTTAGGCCCACTATTGTTTGTCATATTTGTACATGACATCCAAGCTAATTTACGTCAAACAGAAGTAGATCCCTTTTTGGGTCACTTGAGTACTCTAAACATGCATATGTGGACAAAAGAATATTCTGGCAGTTGTTTTAAGCATACCCATTTCCACATGCTGAACTGCGCAACACTAATGGCAATTGTAATGTACTGGCAAAGTTAATGCTATAGTAGAATCTAAATATTTTACGCATAAATGTTGATAGAAAATTCTGTTAGAAAAACAGAGTGAAGTAACTCATTACAGCCTCATTTTACATGTTATATTATTGCAATAGCCATAGAGAAATAGATCAGAATGTTAACAAATTATTCTTATTTTCATTCAATAATGTCTTACTGAATAATGTTCTGAAATGGCTCATCGTTAGGAAATAAATCTTTCGTTGTCAATAGTGTGCTGTAAGAGCAGTATGTAGTACTCATTATTGACCATGTTGTAGACAGCAGTTTGAGGAGTTGGGTACTTCAGTTATACTATCAGGACATACAGCTTATCTTATTGACTTTGTTTTAAATACTCTAACACAGCTCTGAAGGAATAATTTTGTCCATTATTACAAAACTGAAAGAGAACTGACCTTCATTATTGTTTTTTAAAATTTACTTTAGGTTAAACGAGGGTGTTTAATATTGTTAGCAAAATCTTTTATTTCATACCTAAAGGTATAAAATGTCCTACAGAGAGCATAACACAAGCTGAAAAAAGTTGTTATGATCAACTCCAGCTCTAGGCAGTTTTATTTAGAAATTTGTAACTTACACAGTGGCGGCTCGTAGGTATACATTCTGGGTGTTTACAAATTTTTAAATTCGCATAAATATCAGAGTGCAAAATTAATAGCCTCTGCTGTATGGTAATTATGCTTATTAGCATTTATACAACTTTAACCACTGTCAGTAATAAGAATAACAATAATAATAATCATATGCATAACTTGTCTGAAAAAAGAAGAATTGTTTTTGTGGAATTTTGTTATTTTGCACGTAATTAAGTACAGTTTATGGTAAGAACAAAATAATGTTTAAGTTTTCACTACTCCCCATTTCACATTTTTGTGTAAGTGGAAGTTTTCATGCTTTTTTAATTTTTTTGGACAAATGTACAAGGCCTCTAATTCATCTATTAGTTAATGAATTAACTTCCAGGCTGAAAATCAGGCATTCGTACAGTGTACTCACACAAGAACTTAATGCTTATTATACACTTCTCTGTTAAATGTTCACTTGTAGTCACGCTTATTTGATTTTGTCACTTTCTCAGACAACAGATCTGGTCTGGGAGGCTCTACTACCTTTGAAGCTAACTTTTCCTGATAATTTTCTTTTCTGTTAGTGCTTAATACAGGTTCAACAGAGTTCACGTTGACACTGCGAAGGAAAGCCAATTCCTGCACGGTAAACAACCAGCTCCAAATACAAACTGCCATTTGCGGTAATTGTTAAATTCAGTTAGTACTATCTACCAACAAGGGTGCTTGACTAGAGTAGAAATACAGTGCTGAGAGCCATAAGGGCTAAAAGTGCACCCTGTTTGTCACCCCCCCCCCCCCCCGCCTCCTTATTTAGGTGAATATCAGAGAAACCAGTGGGAAGAAGACTGCAGTGTGATCTATGGGAAACTCTCTGAAGTCATGGGAAATCCCCCACATCAGTATTCCGTATTCTGACAAATGATTTGAAGAAGAGAACAATTTTTTCGAGGTGGGTCCCCCTCTGTTTGACTGCTGAAGAGAAGCAGAAACATCTGGACGTTGAAACTCTGCTCAAACAACAATTCAACCATGGTCAAGGATTCTTGTGTTGAACTGTCACTATTGATGAAACGTGGATCAGAGACTTTGAACCAGAGTTGAAATCATGATCCAGTGAGTGGAGAGCTTCAGATGCTCCACACCCAAACAAGTTTTGACACACTTAATCAAATCTCAAGCAAATGATGATTTTTGCTGAAGAACACCAAGGAATCATCATGACAGATAGTGTCTCATGTGGAACAGGTGTCACAGCAGTGTATTATCATAACTTCATGCAATACCTGCACAAAACCCAACCTCAGTTGCTCAATGTTGGGCCACACATTCTCCCCAACAATGCCTGCCCACATATCAGCAATGTTTGCAAGTTGACCTATGGTGGTAGGAGTTCTCCATCTGCCAAACAACAGCCAAGAGGTGCCACATTTATCAATATCACAAGGAAATCTGACATTCCTTAAAAAGTGGCCCCCATGTGCATCACCTAATGAGTTGTTTAACTTGATATAAAATTAATTTAATTCCTTCAAACTCACAACAAAATAAATGACATTGTAGGGAATGAGAATGCATGTTGTTGAAAAATTAAATGAGTAGAAGTTGTGTCCTGGATGGAATACCAGAGCTTCTGAGACGTTGGGATTCAGTCACAGTGAAGCAGTGAGGCTATACTGAAGGACAGCAAAGGGATATTGAAAAAGTATAAGTGTGTAACCAAAAGAAATACTGTGCAGTATTTATTAAATTGCCCTTCGTATGTTTGTGTGAAAAAATACTGATACACCAGTAAAGACACACAAAATACAAACACCATCAGATACAAAATTCAATACTTTAAAAATTATTATAGTACTAGTGACCCATCCCAGCTTCTCATGAGTAGCTCTAAAGATCTACAGCTGGATGAGTTTCTGGCATAGAGATATTTTTGTTTGTGGTCCACTGTGCAGAGTTAACATTAGTAACTAAATATCATCATTTTAATATAATTTGAATGATGTAAGTAGTGGATGACAGGAGAGATCTCAGGAGGCATAGATGTTATCAGTTCCATATTTAATCGGCATTTAAAATGACATCTTGATAATCCCCTTCTTGTCAGCAATATTTTTAATAATTCATAGATACTGTCAAAAATGATTTCTTTATGAAACAGGATATACAGCACTCATTTGAGTCTTGTAACAAACAGAACTGCAGTACACTACACACAGAAGCACATATGACATGCTGCAGCTTACTGATAACCTCAGAAAAAAAAAAATCAGCAGGATTAGATGAAATTTCTCCATATCTATTGAAGAAATGTAAATATGAACTAATGAAACCACTAGTTCATCTAATAAACTGTGTTCTCGAAGGTGGTGTGTTCCCTGACAAGTTGAACTCTGTAGTGAAACCAATACTCAAAAAGGGGGAAGTAAAACATTTACAGAACTACAGACCCATTTCCCTAATCTCAACTTTCAGCAAACTGATAGAGAAAATAATATTAAAAAACCTTTGAACATTACAACAATGCTGACATATTAAGTGATTTCCAGCATGGTTTCAGAAGAGGACGAAGTACCATGTCAACAGCAGTACAATTTGTCCACAACGTACTTGAAAAAATATAAGAAAAATCCCAAGCAGCAGGAGTATTCCTGGACCTCTCAAGGGCTTTTGATAGAGTACATCATGACGTGCTCTTATCAAAAACTGCGAAGAGTGGTGTCACTGGAAAACTCATGCAATTGCTAGAAACATATTTAAAGGATAGACAACAGTGCATGGAGGTTTTGTACTCTAATGGAGAAATACTGGAGAGGAGGAGGTCAATTATAAGAAATATACATTTTGGTGTTCCTCAGGGCTCTATCTTAGGTCCAGGCCTATTCATATGCTATGTAAATGATTTCCCAAGTTCTCTTGACATAAGCGCTATGTATGCAGATGATACATCTGGTGTCTGCTATGCAGACAATGAGTCCAGCCTAGTGGAAGAGACACATGACTTTACTGAAAAGGCAAGAGCTCACTTTGAAAGAGAGAACCTAAAAGTAAACATAGAAAAAACTAATATTATTCATTTTAAACCAAGTGGTCCAAACAGACAAAATATTGTGACTGATGAAAATCTACCAAAAACCTGTACAGATTGTAAATTCTTGGGTTTATGCATAGATGATCGATTTTCATGGAAGCAGCAAGCTGATTACATCTGAAAAAAAAAAAAACACCACCACCCTGTATATATGCACTAAGAAGATTATCACCGTATCTTAATTCTGAAACCCTAAGGACTGTGTATTATGGATTAGCGTATCCTTTCTTGTCTACTGTATTAGTGCTGTGGGGGTACTGTTTGCAACCCCCTATTAACTAGACACAATATTGTCACAGTTTATGCCATGTATATACAAGAAACTATAATGCTTGTGAAACAAGACACTAAGATTATAAAAAGAAATGTGGATATTTACAACTATGGAACAAGGCATAGGAAAGATTTTCATATGCTTAACAGAAGATTAACTTTGACAGTGAAAAGCCCCTATGTCAAAGGAGCAGTTTTTTAATAACTTGTTACAAAATGAAGTTAAGATATTGACAGGGATACATTTAAAAAGTGAGTCAAGGAGTGGCTTATCCAAAAATGCCCTTATAACTTGGACTTATCATAAATTACAATGTAATAAGAAATAATGTAAACTAAAAAAATTGTAATTGTAAAAACTTTATACTTAGTTGAATTGAAATGGGAGCTATGAGATACTGTACCACCTGGTCCAGCTAACTGCAGCGCCAGTTTGATGCAAGCTATGGCACTTGCCAGCTGTCCGACTGCAGTGCCAGAATGGCACAGTATATTTGATCACAACAGAGTTCGGCACAAGCTATGGCACTTACCAGCCACCCTACTCCAGTGTCAGTCCAGTGTGAGCAACATTTTCTGTGCGAACGTTTGCCACATTTCTCATCACACCCCTTTAACATTTACTCAGTACCAAAAATCTGTTCTTATTAGCTTAATATCTGAAACATCTGGCATCACAGATCATTTAGGAAGTCAGCAGTTTCCAGCCTCCCAATAGCAACAGCTTACACTGGTGTCATGCAGCAGTTAGCAGCCTTACTCTTTTCATCTGTATGGACGATTCCAAGGGGCTCTGCCAATCACCACTAGATGGCTATGACATTGTTTTCACAGTGGTAGGGACTAATTCATCATAGTTCAGCCAATTTGCATGACATATTTGTAAAATGTACATGCAGACCTAACTCATGAATCACACCAAGCAGGTCAGCGGTATGGTTCTGAAGACAACACAGTATGAACCTATGTTGGTTTGGAGAGTGATTTACATGAACTTGTATGGACTTTTAATTCTGGGTGCCAGTATGGTTGCAGAACAATTAATATTTCAGGTGGGCAACTTTTTTAAACCTTATCAGGAGCAGTGCAAAGACTGTTAAGAAATCTGACATTATTTGAGTTTAATTTTGTGTGCAGAACAGTTTTTGCTTGGCTATTTCATATAATTTCCAGCAATGTACTAGAACTTTATTCTATTTCAGAGGGCTTAGTTAACTTAAGTCCCTCTCAGGGGACACCGCCTTATAGTAGGCACCTTCAGTGCCTGGCGGGAGGGTTTGCGTGCTTCGGTGAAGTCGAGAGTTATGCCGGCGGTAGCATAGCTACTGGCAGGGTCTCCCAAGCCGGACTGGTCCCGACAGAGGAGCCAGACAAAGTGTGTCCCACAACTTAGGGCAGGGAGGGCTCTAGAGGCGTAGTGAAGCCAGCTTCCCTAGAGGAGTAAACCTCATACAAATCCTGGTCCTCCAGGTTGGGGGTTGGGCATGGGGATAATAACCCCATACTGTAAAAAAAAAGAATATTACGGAAATTCAACAGAAGCCTCGGAAACTGGATGGAAAGCATGTATCACGACCCCGGCAAAGGAAACGGATAAAGGATCTAACAGTAGCATCATGGAATGTGAGGACAATGCTTCAGCCTGGAAAGATGAAAGAAATAGCCAATGAAATTTTAAAATTCAAATATGATATTGTAGGGCTACAGGAAATAAGATGGCAGGGGAATGGGCAGATAGATAAACCTGAGTACTCATTGGTATATAGTGGACCAGAAGAAAGAACAGGCCAACTTGGAACAGTGTTTATAATAACTAGGGAAGTTAGGAAAAGCCTTCTAGAATTTGAACCCATAAATGAAAGGATGTCCAGACTCAGACTAAAAGGTAAATTTAGGAATATATCAATAGTTAATGCACATGCACCAACAAAGGAAAAAGAGGATATAATTAAAGAACAGTTCTACGAAGACTTGGAAAAAGTATACGGTGCAGTACCTAAATATGACCTGATGCTAGTAATAGGAGATATTAATGCAAAAATAGGGAGGAATGAACATCTGTATGGAGTTTCTGGAAAATATTCACTACATGAAGAAAACAATGAGAATGGAGACTTACTATGCCAATTTGCAGCAAGGAATAATATGATTATTAAAAGTACCTGCTTTCCACATAAAAGGATCCATCTGGGTACTTGGAAGTCTGCAGCCAATGGAGTAGTCAATCAGATTGATCATATTTTAGTGATTGCACGCCACTCCACGTCAGTTACGGATGTACGGTGCTGCAGAGGACCAAACTGTGATTCAGACCACTTTCTGATAAAATCAGTCTTGAGAGAGAAACTGTCACTAACAAATGGCAACAGAATGGGAAAGATGATGAAATGGAATACAGACAAACTGAACATCCCTGATGAAGTAAAAAAATACCAAGTAACACTAAGCAGAAAGTTGAGCAATGAAGAGACCACAGTAGGAGTAGATGAAAGGTGGAACAGGTTTGAAAAAACCATTATGGATGCTGCAGAGGAAATAATAGGCATAAGAAGGAACAGAAGAACCCAGGAGTGGTTTGATGAAGATTGCAGGTCAGCAATAGAGGAAAAGAACAGGGCAAGAACAAAAATGCTACAGAGAGAAACCAGAAATAATGTGGAACAATATAGAGAATTAAGGAGAAGAGCTAACAGACTGTGCAAGAGAAAGAAAAGAGAGTGGAATAAGAAGAAATTTCAAGAACTAGAAGAACTAAAGGAACAGAGTAAAATAAGAAAGTTCTATCATGCCATAGGCAAAATGAAGAATAGATTCCAACCAAAAACAATGGCCTGTTCCAGTAAAGATGGGAAAATGATAAGGGAGGAAGAACAGATAGTGGGAAGATGGGCAGAATATTTCAAAGATACACTAAGCACCAGCCTAGAAGATGAAGAGACAGCTGCACAGGAGAGAAGAGTGGAGCTGGAAGTAGACAATGAAACCAATGAGGAAAGAAAACCAACACTACGAGAGGTCTCCCAGGCTGTGCACAAGTCAAAAAATAATCGAGCCCCTGGGGAAGACAGCATAATTGCTGAATTAATAAAAACTGGTGGTGAGGCTGTAATAAAGGAACTGCACACATTAATATCAGATATATGGGAAACAGAAACTATGCCAGATAATTGGAAAATTGGAATAATAGTCCCGATTTATAAGAAAGGGGACAGAACAGCATGTGAAAACTATAGAGGTGTAACACTCCTAAGTACAGCTTATAAGATCTTCACAAGTATATTAAACGAAAGGATATGGAAGTGTGCAGAAGGCATACTAGGGGAATATCAGTGTGGCTTTCGACCGGGCAGAGGAACAACTGATCAAATATTTGTGATAAGGCAAATGATGGAAAAGTTCTATGAATATGATATAGATCTGCATTTCTTATTCATCGATTTCAAACAAGCCTGTGACAGCATAAATCGGCAAGAACTATACAGAGTACTGAAAGAAGTTGGTATATGTGCTAAATTAATAAGACTAATCAGAATGACAATGACAGAGACAAGAGCAAAAGTAAAGGTCCTTAGCAGAACGAGTGAAAGCTTTGGCTTTAATAAAGGTGTGAAGCAAGGGGATAGTCTCTCCACTGTCCTATTCAACATTGCCCTGCATAGTGCAGTAAATAAAATCAACAAAAGAGGCACCATATTTATGAAAACTAGCCAGATATGTGCATACGCTGATGACATTGCTATAGTAGGAAGAAATACCAGTACACTCCTAGAAACATACCGGGCAATGGAAACAGAAGCCTTAAAAATTGGCCTCATAGTAAATGTAAACAAAACAAAATATATGGTAATGTCACAATCTGAGGCCAGAAGAACCCCTAAAAACCTAAACATCAATGGGAAATACTTCAATGGAGTGTCCTCTTTTAACTACTTGGGAGCCCTAATAACAAATGATAACAGTATTGGAAAGGCTATAAGGGAAAGAATACAAGCAGGAAACAGAGCTTACTTTGCAAATATGCAGCTTTTCAAAAGTAGCCTTGTTACAAGAAAAACTAAATTGCTAATATATAATTCCCTAGTCCGCCCAGTTATCACATACGGCTCAGAGGTATGGACGTTGACAGAACACGATAAAAATGCTCTAAGAAGCATTGAGCGGAAAATACTACGCAAAATCTATGGGCCAATAAGGGAGGAAGAAGGCTGGAGAATACGCTACAATGCTGAATTACAGTAGTTAATACAAGGCAGGGACATAGTAAAATTTGTTAAATCACAGCGAATACGATGGCTAGGACACTTGGAGAGAATGGCAGAGGATAGAATTCCAAAGAAAATGATGAAAGGTATGATCCATTCAGTTAGGCAAAAAGGGAGACCTAGAAGAAGATGGATCGATGAGGTAATAATGGATATCAGCAATATGGGAGTCCGGGGGTGGAAAAGAGCAGCAAATAACCGAGAAGTGTGGAGGAAGATTGTTGAAGAAGCCAAGGCTCACCAAGGGCTGTAGAGCTACTGAAGAAGAAGAAGAAGAAGAGAAGTTAACTTAAGTTGTTATATGAAAACTTTACTGAACTTGCATTGGTTCTCAGTGTTGATTAAGCATGGCTACAATGGATAAATTTTGGTTTTTCCTTTTCCTACACCAGCAAGGTGCTTGGTTACGACAACATTCTTTCTTCCCCTTCAGTCAAAGCAATGTGAAATATAAGTTCTGCTTTCACACAGTGCTCCACAGTACCGCTCTGTTTCACGTATTATTAGTATGTTTGGCTTTAAAAGTCCTGTGTGTTGTACTGGAATTTATGACATGGTCTACATATGAGATGTGGCCATTGTTTAAGTAATGACAGATGTGATGTTGTGGCTTAAACTGTTTTAACTCTAACCGTGAAAATGGTCTGAGACTGAAACCAATCGATAGTTGGGTTTTAAATAAAAATGCAGCTGATGGTCAAACATGAATTTTATACTATAGTAATTTGTATTTTAGTTCCCCAACTTTTTGTGTTACCAAACAGCTTGATAGTGTAAAGAAGTTATGATGTCGGTACAAACTCCCTAACTGGGGGTAGGAGTAGAGCAGCAGACCATCATGGCATGTATCTGATGTAGATGTAAGATTCTCTTGTTGATGGGCTAGTCATCATTTTCTTCATCTAGCAGGACCCATGCTGGTTTAAGCCCCTGAACAGAGATAGTTGAGGGTTCGCCATTAAGCAAAATAGTAAGTGTTTGTTCATCATTCTGTAGCATTTTATGAGGTCTATCACACAGTTGTTGGGCAGCCTGGATCCTGTCATTATACAACATTATGTGGCAACAATATCTCAAAGCTTTGTGGACAAATACCTGCTGCAAGCCATATGGCTGAGGAGGGAGTGTATGGATGTGAGTGATTGTTTCATCCTAGTTACTGAAGCTGATAATTCACAATCCACCAGACATGGAGACAGAAACAGAAAGTCAGCCAGAAGTGTTACACATTTGTCATATAAAATCTCCACCAAAGATGACGCCAGATCATCTTTGTAGGTGGTACAACCAGGCAGCAAATGACACACCTATTAAGATGCTTACGCTCAGAAGTCAAACCAGTTTGCCTGATGGGTCCAAGCATAGTGGACATTTATATGTTCTTGATAGAAATACAGATCAGTATCATCAGTATTGTCTTGACAACATGGGCTCTGAAATAAGTACAATCCCAAAAACAGCTACCAGACCTTCAATTTCAGTATCCTTTCTACAGCTCCAGGCAGCAAATGACACACCTATTAAGATGTATCGTACTACCAATTGCAGTGTCTACTTAAGTCTGGGCACACTATGTGTATGGACATTCATGGTGGCAGATATCACACTGTTGAGAGAGAGTTTTCTCCTTTATTTCCACCTTTGTCCAAATTTAACAGATTGAATACCTCACAACTGAGATACTTGTGATAAAAATTTAAAGACTCATGGCATTCACTAACTAGACAGCTGGCTACAGTGCAGCAGATGTACATAGACATGAAAATGGAATGTGCAAAATTAGAGGACGAAATTTTGGTGTTACACAAATCTTTTGCATGACATACACAGTGGACTAGCTGAGGTCAAACATTGGTTCTCACTGTTAAGGATTAACCCAGTTTCTGACACCAAACATTGCCCACTTCTTTGTTCTCATCTTCAGACTATCGTACATAAATTAAAGATTATGACAATCAACTTCAGTGGATTCTCTGAGGAAGACAAAGAATGTAAATACCCTGACAAGAAACACAATGAATCATTGTTGGAGTTAGATTTTGTGAATAATGGAGGTAACGAGGATTTCAAATGGTTAGGGAAAGAGGCAGAATGTATCACCCATCTGGAATTGTTGGTGATTATAAGCACTCTACTCAACCATGGACTTCATACAGTAGGCAAGGAGCCTATACGTGTCAGTGACTGTAACATCAGTGGATCTTCTCACTTTTCTAATGTTAACTGCCTTTCACCTAGTGTTTCTACACTCCAAACACAATATGGCATTAGAGATGGAACCATTGACAGAATAAACACTTCTGCAGGACCTCCAGTCTTCCAGAATGCACGACCTCTAACTCCAGCTAAGTTACACATCACAAAAGCAGCTGCTGTAGAACTATTAAATCAGGTTATGCATGGGCCTCACTCATCCATTTAGTGCCTAAGAAAAGCGACACATACAGAATGTGTGGGGGCTACAGGGCACTGAATGCCAGAACAAAAGTAGATAGTATCCAATTCCTAATACAGGACTTAGCTCACTCGTTGCATGAGGCTTCAATATTCAGTATTACCAACTGTCAAAATGTGTATCCCCAGATTCCAATGGAAATAGAAGACATTCCTAATACCAACATATTTACGCCTTTGGGATTTTTGAATTCTTGTATATGCCGCTTGTCATTGTATGCAAAATGGTCATTGATTATTAGCAAATACTGTTGTCCAGTACAGCTCTGCAATGGACCAACAATGTCCACATGGAAATGCGAAAACCTGTCTTCAGGTATGAACACATGCCTTCCAGTCTTGTTTCACTGACATATTAAGCTCATGCACGCCCACACCCAAGAACCTCTGCACCTTGGGCTGCACCACTTTGCCATTGACCATCTTAGCTGTAACTTGCACACCTAGGTGTGTTAGATTGTGCAGCATTTCGAAAACCTTCTAGCGAAGAGGTTATGGAATATAGGAGTGGTGTTGACTTCTTGCCACGTCACACCAAATTCGTTCTGAGACTTCTGGAAATGGTGCTCATTTCAGTTACAATCCCCATGAGCCCTTCTACATCTACAACTACATCCATACTCCGCAAGCCACCTGACGGTGTGGCAGAGAGTACCTTGAGTACCTCTATCAGTTCTCCCTTCTTTTCCAGTCTCATACCATTCGTGGGAAGAAAGAGTGTTGGTATGCCTCTGTGTGGGCTCTAATTTCACTGATTTTATCCTCGTGGCCTCTTCGTGAGATATACATAGGAGGGAGCAATATACTGCTTGACTCCTTGGTGAAGGTATGTTCTCGAAACTTCAACAAAATCCCGTACCGAGCTACTGTGCGTCTCTCTTGCAGAGTCTTCCACTGGAGTTTATCTATCATCTCCGTAATGCTTTCGCAAGTACTAAATGATCCTGTAACGAAGCACGCTGTTCTCCATTGGATCTTCTCTGTCTCTTCTATCAACCCTATCTGATACGGATCCCATGCCAGTGAGCGGTATTCAGGCAGTGGGCAAACAAGTGTACTGTAACCTACTTTGTTTGTTTTCAGACTGCATTTCCTTAGGAGTCTTCCAATGAATCTCAGTCTGGCATCTCATTTACCAACAATTAATTTTATATGTTCATTCCATTTTAAATCAATCCTTCCTGGAGAAGACTATGTAGAAAAGAACTGACATGCTGCTCGATTGCTAACTTGTCTCAGTGAATAGATCATAGAGTGTCACAGTTCCTTGACATGTGATCTGTGACCGCATTCTTCTTTCGTGGTAGGTGCCGCACATCTGTTGTAAATTGAGTTATACAAGCATGTTCAAGTGCCTGTACTGACACGGAGGTGTAAGCTCTGTGGTTGGTTGAAAAATGGCAACTTGGGGCTTGTGGTCCATGAAGACTGTGAATATCTCCACTCTACAGCTGTGCAAAAATGCCAGATTGCCAGGTACAGTGCAAGCAGTTCACAGCCAATGTTGCTTCATTTTCGTTGTTGTTGCGTCAAATTCTTAGAGAAGAATGCAAGCAGCTGCCACTTACCATTTGTCTTTTGTTGCAGGTTTGTGGTTACCACTGTCTGGGTTGCATCTACCGTAACAGCTACAAGCACTTCCTGGTTTTGCATGTCATAGCAGCATTGCTCACGAAAGACGTTCTTTGAGCCCCTGGCATGTTGTCTCAGCCTAAAAAATCCGGCATGTTGTCTCAGCCTCAAAAGTCCATGGAATGTTTCGGTTGCCTGTGGTATTCTTTGAGGTGAGCAACATTGTGAGTGGCTCTTAGGTTACTGCTAGCCCAGACAGATGACATCTATTATAATTTAGCATGACAAAAATCTGCGAAGGGCTTTGTATATGCTGGGAAGATGCACTTGCTGTACAGCTTCGACCAGTTCAGGTATGGTGTCAACCGTGCTGATGATGCTAAGTAATCCAGAAAATGAACTTCACTCTTCCCAAGACACACTTCGCTTCATTAATAATGATGCCATAAACTTGTAGACAGCAGAGAAGCTGTCACAGATGATCCGCATGCTGATGTACCAAAGTAGGAAATACTAAAATGTAATCCATGTGACAAAACACCAATGGCAACTCCTGTAGTGCTTTCTGCATGAACATCTACCATGTCTATTCAGCATTCCTGAGACCAAATGGCATTAACTAGTATTCGAGAAATCCAAAAGGTGTGATCACTGCTGTTTTTTTAATATCCACTGTAGCGATGGGAATTTAAGAATATGCTTTTGCACATCTGTCACACTTAATATTGTCTCGGCACTAATTGTATTGCTGAAGTCCATCATGTAAGGAATGGTGTACCGGTCGAGAACTGTCCGTGCATTGAGTGCTCTGTAATCGCCATACATCTTCTAGGCTTTATCTTTTCTTGGAATCATGTTAATTGGTAATGACCCTGCTCTGTCAGAACTGGTTACAATAACTGTTTTCAGCAGCTGATCAAACTCTGCCTGCACTACGAGTCGCTTCTCTGGAGCCAGGCATCACAGATTACAGGAGACAGGTTGCCCTTGACTTGTACAGATATCATGTGTTCAGTGTTTGCATTTGCTACTGGCATTTGCGGGTTCCATAAGTCCTGGGAACTCTTGCAGGAATTTGTGAAATGGGGCGTATGCGGATAGTGCTGAAACGTTGCCTATCAAGTTGAATTGCATTGCCTTCTGGGGTTCTTTTTGCACGGTGCACCCATGTTTGGTCCTTGTCATTGCGGGTACGGAATCGCAGGATTGAATCCCGGAGCAGAAGAGGTACCGTACATCTTCATGTGGCAAGCCGTGGGCACCTCGCACTGTAAGTATCCCAACTCGGAATGCATTGTAGACATTGCTTCTCCTGTATGAATTGGCACCAATCGACAGTTGACTAAATCTGGCTTGAGGCGATAATTGCAAAGAAAATATGCACCTATGATAGGACTAGGTACATCTGCAAATATCTAGGATGAAAATTTTGGTTCAGTTGTAATTCCAGTTATCTGTCACCATATGTCGGAATTCTCGAATTGTTGGCCGCTGTCAATACATGTTTTGTTGAGTTGCCCTTGTGTCTGTAGCCTTTCTTGGATAGACACTGATTTCTGACCCTGTGTCCATCAGAAATTTCTCACCCGAAGCATAGTCATGCACAACCATTCATTGGAAACTATACCTGGAGGTCAACAACGCATTTGTATTTACGCGTATTTTATACCGTTCCTGGCGCCTGTGTGTTTGCGGATGAGCGTTAGGGTCATATAACGCTCGTCTTTGCAGTTTGGGTAATTGCAGGGTTGAGTGCATTGGCGAGCAAGGTCCCAAAAACATTTGCAATACCAGCACCATTGTCCCATCGGTGGTTGTGGTTCAGTATTCTTCCTCTTCGTCCAGTTGTAACTACATATCTCATAGCTACTTGCAGGGTGAGCTTGGACACTTGTTCTGACAAGCTGTTCGACAGTGTATCCTGTAGGCATGCGTTGTAAATGTGAATTCTTCGTCTGTTCAACGGAAAACCAGCCAAAGTTGCAAATTTCACTTTTCTAATTTACTTGATGACTAGTTTCGGGCCAAAACCCATTTTCAAAACATCCTACACGACAAAAAACTAAACTTATAATAATATACAGTACAGCTATTATCAAATTTTTAAGCACATGCTAAAATTCAATGTGTATCATTACAAGATTTACGTACAAGATAGTCAAATTGGTATTTCCAAAAATACAAATACCATGTCAAAAATATATACGTATTATGAAGTGCAAAAGAACAGTAACAGCGCACACTAACTGATACGGAAATCTTGAAACAATACATTCTATATTTTTGGCGTCTGCTTAAAAATTTGGTAATACCTGTACTGTACGTGATTGCAAGTTTGGTTTTCTGTCATGTAAGATGATTTGAAAATGGGTCCCGGCTCTAAACTAGTCATCGAATGAATAAAAAATGTGAAATTTGCAACTTTGGCTAGTTTTCCGTTGTACTTTCCTTCCTGACTTGCAGTCATACTAGCATGCTGGAAGTTCGTTAATACTTCGTGTTTGCTACGGTGTTCATACTATTCTCGTTGTTTCCTGTCTCAGTACCCTCTTCTCGCCTACTGTTGATTGTTGCACACTTAGAGGCCTGCCCTAAACTGTTTGCGACAATGTCTGGTGGTCCTGTAACGAAGCGTTTGTCACGGAAATAAAGTTGTTGACTGGAAGTCTTTGTAACCATAACACCTGTAAGGACTGTTCAAGAAGAAGATTCGGTGCAGCCAAAGTGCGAAGGGTTCTGAGTATCTGCGATGGGCTCTTGTCCTCCATACAGTCTTCTGCAAAAAATTTTCGTAAACGTTGCTCCAGTGATAATGTATACCAGTGTCAGTGTATGAGTGTCTCCTTGAGCGTGACGTGGTTCTGTTGTCCCAAGGTATCCTCTGTCTCTTTTGTAACTTCCAAACTCATGTGTGACCACTATATTGAATTTATCACTGTTTGCGAACACTTTGCGGAGCTGAAAAACACACTCAGCCTGTATCAACCAAAGCTGCGGTCTCGTGATCCAAAATGATGGAACCTTAACGTTCCCGCTTCGCACATTTGGGACCCTCTCTTGAACATTATTTTCTGTGGCTTCTGTTGGTAGCAAATTAACCATCGAGGATCCTGGGTCTGGTGAATAAATATGTTCCGTCTTAACTCTCGCTGCCGATATCTGGGTCGGCAAATCCATTTCTTCCGATGATATATGTTTCTCCGTTTCTTTCTTTTCTTATGGATAACACGCCACACCAGACAAGAAACGCAAACACAAACACTAACTCACATATCCTGTTTTGGAATGCAATGGGATCGTAAACAAAAGAACCAAAAAGATTGTGTTCAAGGAGCCAAAGGGTATCCGAATCGCCCTTATGAACGAAACACTGCTTACGCCTCACCAACAGCAGAATATCTCAGGTTATTGTGTCTATCGTACCGACCGAGCGGACGGTAAGGAAGGGGGGTGGCACAGCCATTGTCATACACAAAGACACAGAACACACGAACATCGGGCTACCTGCACTTGAGACTAGAGGCTACGGCCATCAGGATCAAGTTCAACAAAACTAATGCCGCACTGGTATTGCTATACAACCCACCTAAAAACATAGTAACACGTGATATCAGCACCGTTCTCAGCATAGCACCACACGTAACCGCTACTGGAGATCTAAACACAAAACTCCCATACTAGAATCCACGAATATGTACCTCCAATGGCAAGGAACTTTATGAACATGCTCTAGGTCGAAACTACATTATACTTTGTCTGGACATCCCCATGTACGTGCCAGCACAGGCCCAACTCAGAACAGATGTGTTAGACATAGCCCTCACCAAAGACATCACATGCACACTTAACCTTATGGTTGAAAACGATCTGGGCTCAGACCACATGCCTGTAATAATACACATGGAAGAAACACTGCAGGACACAGAACCACTCGGAATACTGACCCACAAGTGCACGAATTGGATACTGTTCAAGGAAATGCTTGATAGTCATATTCCAGACGCACACGAATTTAACAACATGCAACAAACTGATGAGGCGGTGGAGGCTAAACTAAGCGATGCTGGTTTCCCTGATGGACTCGTATGTCTCATATCTCACGATCAGACGTTTCAATACTGACATGTAGGACAAACAATCGACGGTATTCCAGCTGGAGTACCCCAGGGAAGCATTCTGGAGTCCACCTTCTTCAACCTCTACCTTAATGACTTTCTAGCAACACAAAACACAACGTTAGCCATCTACGCAGATGACACAGCCATCTTTGTGCAAGACTGAAAACCGTCGAGCACAAATTCACGAATTCAGATGGAACTGCCGACCTTGGTTGGAACGATGGCGTATTAAAGTAAACATCGACAAGTGCGAAGCAGTTCTGTTCACATGCAGACCAAAGCTACTGTGCAAACGTCAAACACTGGAGACAGGTACACTACATGCCCAATATGTTTCTGAGAGAGTCAGATACCTCGATGTCTGGCTGGACCGAAAACTTACATATACACACTTACACATAGAATATGTTGCCAACAGAGCGCACGTGAGGCTCAGATATCTCTATCCAATTCTCAACAGGGAGAGTACACTGAATAGGAGGGTGTCGAGGTCTATATACATGACACTGATTAGACCTCTGATCATGTACGCAGCACCCTTTTGGGGATACACAGCTCCTACACGCCTGAGCCACGTGAAGATCATACCGAAGAAAGTGCTACACATCATTAGCAATGCTTCACGTTACACCCGCACTGTGGATCTTCACAATGAATACCGGTTTGAAACTGTCAAGGAAGTATCCAAAAATTCGCCACACGATTATACAGGCACTCGAGACACTCCTTTCATCCTTACTCTGGGAAACTATGTTCACAGCCATAGGTGGAAACATAAGCGGTCAAAGACACTACTAGCTAGGGCATAACCACCTATGATGAGTTAACACACACTCACAAGCGTCAACATCGGCAAGCCCTTGCAAATCAGCAACATTGGCTGGATATGCCAGCTGTTATTTAAGTCGACCAACAGACTACAGTAGGGAAGCCGACAAGTTCGCACACTAATGCACAAACAAACCACCAACACTGTGGATCCGATATATGACATATCAGACACTAAACTATGATGAACCCAACCGTTACAGGCATTCTGATGCTGACTGAGAAGCCAGCACCAGTACCCAGCTGTAGCCTCTGAGTAACTCCGCTCCACAACGTCAAAGGTATCCGCCTGCACGATACCCACTACTAACAAAGCCTACCCTTGCATGACCTGTCACAGGCAGCAAGAAAGCCACTACTGCTCCTACAGCCTGACCCAACTATTGCAGAGGTGTTTTTCCCTTAGCTCTTGCCTTGGTACTTTTTTTTCCTCTGCCCTTCAAACCGCTATCCTTCGTTCAACTTTCGACTCAATCTATCTCAGATGAGCTTGTATTAATGGTTAATCATAATCCGACGTACGAAACATCGCAGTACCCACATCCTCCGAAACCCCACTTAGTGAAAACTAACTAGTATGCAGAGAAGGCAGTAGACCTTTTGTGTTGGCCATCATGCCGGTGTGGGCATCGAGGGGCTTCAACCTATTTTTGAAAAACTGAAAGATGTGGCTACGGACCTGCTATTAAGCGTATATTTCGGCAGCAGCAGCATCGAGGCTTGCTAGAATTTGTATCACAATTGGAATTTGATGTGGTGTGTGTTACGAATTCGTCCCTCCCCGTCATAATATGATGTCATTTATGGCTGTGGCTCCCGAAAGCTTTAGAACACACCTACTTTCACATTTACATCGACTTACATGTTCTGCAAGTTGTTCTGTGGACATGACAGAGGTTACCTTATACTACTATTAGTCATTCTCTTTCCTTCTAGCCTCGCAAATGGAGTTAGGTAAATCCAACAATCAATATGCTCCCATACTACTGCGGAAATTCTTTAATGTAGGATGCCATAATATATGTGGAAATCGTAGGAAAATAACTAAGGAATAGTAATGTAATGGATGACTAGCAACTTGTGATGTGATGAATTTAATAACGACTCCTAACTGGAAATGTTATCAGTATTTAGAGAAATGATGACAAAAATAATTTAGAGCATTTTTAAGGCTACTTGCATACTGTGGTTATTGACAGTTCTGTAAAGATGCAGCCTGTTTCCTATTGGCATCTCCCATTACCCATGGCGTCTCATAGACGAGCATGGGCAACTTGTGATCACAGCTTCTGTTCCTTGCTGGTGTAATGTCCTGTTGACTGCTTTTACACGATTTTAGCGGTGTCTGAGGATATTACACTTTGTACTAATCAAGGGTTTAATTGTTTAAATATCACAACGCTATTTGCTTAACATTTACAGCAATGGAAGATTGTTATTTTTGATGAAGTGCTTACAGAGAGAATGTTATGACGTCATGATGTCATTATTCCAGTGAACACAGTGTATTTGATATAGAAATGTCACGTTGTCAATAGTATGATGTGCTGATTTTAATACATGCATTAGTGATGACATAACGAGATTATTTGTGCATGTACTGTGTTGTCAAGAGGCGCGCGCGCGCGTGTGTGTGTGTGTGTGTGTGTGTGTTGTGTGTGTGTGTGTGTGTGTGTGATTGAGTGTTGAGTGATTTTTTTTTCATCATTTTAAGTGTAGTAGGGGCAGTTTCATAGCGATGTTATACACAAGGATGAGTCACCTCGAAGTGATAGTTTCAGCGTTGTACTTAGATAGGGTGACTTGCGAAAATCATCTTAAATTACAGCAAATTACAGGAAATACTCAATACTTTGCAGCTAATACCGTTAATTAAGATATGAAACCTGAGGGTGGACATTAATTATGGTAATACTGGCTACCATTTATAATAGGATAATGCTCTGTCACACACAATTCGGCTAGTGGAGCATTTGGATTAGCGTCCCCGCCACTTCTGTAACGACACATTTAACATTGTAGAGAAAGGGATACCACATTCAATGTGATGCTAATGGCATATCGAGCACCAAATGCTGAGATGATAGAATGAGCACCAATGTGTGTGTGTGTGTGTGTGTGTGTGTGTGTGTGTGTGTGTGTGCGTGTGTTAGAGAGTGATAGAGAGAGAGGAGACAGCCTCACTCTTTCATCTATGGAGCAATTGCAACTTCTAACAGGCAGACCTTGCTGGAGTGGTGAGTGTTCATTGGACGCTGTCAACTGCTGAGACAGTTGTTTGCAATATATTTCTAACAGAACTAATGGTGCCATGTAGCATTTAGACTTATGTAGGTTCCTATGGCATATATTAGCTCATTTGTGCTACCTCATCAATGATGCTGTCATAGAAAGGATGTTGTCTCCTCTCTTACTGCTCTACTGTTACTTGAGAAACAGGACATGAGAGCTTTGCTAGTATATGAAATGTTAAGAAATGTTAAGAACACTTTATTTCTGAATATATTCTTCGTATTTAGAGAGGTGTACATATATATACAGATATATACAGATATGCACCTAATTTTTTAGCGATATCAGGTGGTGATGACAAACCATACATAATTTGTACACAAGCACAAAAATCATCAAAATTTTTTTACAAAAGACACTATGACACACACAACTTTTTTTCTGTATGTTGATTTCTGAATATGAGTGCACTCCTCGGAATTACAGTTGCTATATATATCTTAACTGCTCTTGATTGTCACCAACACATACTGAGTAGGTACCTAGTAATGCATGAGGTGCTGAACCATTGAACGTTGCACATATAGATAGCTGAGAAATTGTGACATAATACACATCATTCGTTGTGTGAAAGCACTGCATTGATATCATTATATGGAGGATTTTCAATCTTTACCACTAGGTTGAACCTGTGGTCTGAGCATAAACCTTTAATTACACACATTTATATTGCACACTACACAGAATAACATCACCTTAATAGGTGATATTTGACATGGTAGCAGTCTGACAAGAGGTGCTGAAGTAAACGATAACGAGAGCTCAATGTTCAGGAACAGTTGTTCTACATCAGATAGCTCATCACTGTGCTTCCTCTGCTGGTGTGTATACGGTGGCTGTATTTCCTCATTCAGATATGTGCTGTGGGGCATGATGTTTGCATGGCTGTTATTCATAGCAATAGCTTTTCATACTGCAGTGTGCTTGTTGTCTAGCCTCATTTCTATTATATGGTCTTTGTAACACTATGGAAAAAAGTAGGTATAAAAACGTAAATATCGATGTGTAGCAGGTGCACATACTCCGATTTTGCAACTTTCATTGCACTAAGGTAGTGTTATAGTAACGTCACACTAATAATGCAGGGTAATGTAGTGTTGATATGCTTTTGTTCTTAAGCAATGCATTGGAGAATTTGTGAAACATTCAAGTATCTCATATTCAGAGATGTGATTGGAATACTAAGCTATAATCGTGCTTTGTAGTGCTTACAGACAATATCATGACATAATTAAATTATACTAATTCTGTTGCTAGAACAATGTGCGTATTTTAACACTTACTATGGCGTCACATAAATATTAACAATGCAAGGGCGACATACATTTGGTATGTAGCAAGCAAGAGTTTATTTAGAATGAAATTCTCACTCTGCAGTGGAGAGTACGCTGATATGAAACTTCCTGGCAGATTCAAACTGTGTGTCGGACCGAGACTCGAACTCCGGACCTTTGCCATTCGCGGGCAAGTGCTCTAAAAACTAAACTACCCAAGAACGACTCACGCTCAGTCAGCACAGATTTACTTCTGCCAGTACCTCGTCTCCTCCCTTCCAAAATTCATAGAAGCTCTTCTGCAAATCTTGCAGAACTAGCACTCCTGTGAAAGGATTTTATGGAGACACGGCTTAGCCAGAGTCTGGGGGATGATTCCAGAATGAGATTTTCCCTCTGCAGCGGAGTGTGCGCCGATATGAAACTTCCTGCCAGATTGAAATTGTGTGCCGGACTGAGACTCGAACTCGGGATCTTTGCCTTTCACGAGCAAAGTACTCTCGGCAGTATCCTTTCTTCCAAGAGTGCTAGTTCTGCAAGGTTTGCAGGAAAACTTCTGTGAAGTTTGAAAGGTAGGAGAGGAGGTACTGGCAGAAGTAAAGCTGTGAGGACGAGCTGTGAGTCGTGCTTGGGTAGCTCAGACGGCAGAGCACTTGCCTGCGAAAGGCAAAGATAGCGTCTTCGAGTCTCGGGCCGGCACACAGTTCTAATTTGCCAGGAAGTTTCATATCAACGTTCACTCCACTGCAGAGTGAAAATTTCATTCTGGAAACATCTCCCAGGTTGTGGCAAAGCCATGTCTCCGCAGTATCCCTTCTTCCAGAAGGGCTAGTTCTGCAAGTTTCGCAGGAGAGCGTCTGTAAAGTTTGCAAGATAGGGGACGAGGTACTGACAGAAGTAAAATTGTGAGGACGGGCCATGAATCATGCTTGGGTAGCAATAATGAATGATCGAGTAAACGAATCAACTATCATCTTGAACGGATCTCTTGTGACGTCCGCCCAGACCAAACGCAACGAACAACACCGAACAAAATGAAACAAAAAGATGGTAGAGTGTTTGCCTGCGAAAGGATAAGGTCCTGAGTTCGAGTCTCAGTCCGACACAGAGTTACAATCTGTCAGGAGCTTCGTATCAGCGCTCGCTCCACTGCAGAGTGAAAATTTCATTCTGGAAACATCCCCCAGGCTGTGGCTAAGCCATGTCTCCGCAATATCCTTTCTTCCAGGAGTGCTAGTTCTGCTAGTTTCGCACGAGAGCTTCTGTGAAGATCGGAAGGTAGGATACGAGGTACTGGCAGAAGTAAAGCTGTGAGGACGGGCTGTGAGTCGTGCTTGGGTAGCTCAGATGGGGTCGGCATGGTAGCTCAGCGTGTTCGGTGAGAGGGCTGCTGGCCCTCATAATGAAGAACTGAGTTAACGAATCAACAATCAACTTGAACAGATGTCTTGTGACGTCCGCCCAAACCAAACGCAACGAACAATACTGAACAATATATATATATATATATATATATATATACACTCCTGGAAATGGAAAAAAGAACACATTGACACCGGTGTGTCAGACCCACCATACTTGCCCCGGACACTGCGAGAGGGCTGTACAAGCAATGATCACACGCACGGCACAGCGGACACACCAGGAACCGCGGTGTTGGCCGTCGAATGGCGCTAGCTGCGCAGCATTTGTGCACCGCCGCCGTCAGTGTCAGCCAGTTTGCCGTGGCATACGGAGCTCCATCGCAGTCTTTATCACTGGTAGCATGCCGCGACAGCGTGGACGTGAACCGTATGTGCAGTTGACGGACTTTGAGCGAGGGCGTATAGTGGGCATGCGGGAGGCCGGGTGGACGTACCGCCGAATTGCTCAACACGTGGGGCGTGAGGTCTCCACAGTACATCGATGTTGTCGCCAGTGGTCGGCGGAAGGTGCACGTGCCCGTCGACCTGGGACCGGACCGCAGCGATGCACGGATGCACGCCAAGACCGTAGGATCCTACGCAGTGCCGTAGGGTACCGCACCGCCACTTCCCAGCAAATTAGGGACACTGTTGCTCCTGGGGTATCGGCGAGGACCATTCGCAACCGTCTCCATGAAGCTGGGCTACGGTCCCGCACACCGTTAGGCCGTCTTCCGCTCACGCCCCAACATCGTGCAGCCCGCCTCCAGTGGTGTCGCGACAGGCGTGAATGGAGGCACGAATGGAGACGTGTCGTCTTCAGCAATGAGAGTCGCTTCTGCCTTGGTGCCAATGATTGTCGTATGCGTGTTTGGCGCCGTGCAGGTGAGCGCCACAATCAGGACTGCATACGACCGAGGCACACAGGGCCAACACCCGGCATCATGGTGTGGGGAGCGATCTCCTACACTGGCCGTACACCACTGGTGATCGTCGAGGGGACACTGAATAGTGCACGGTACATCCAAACCGTCATCGAACCCATCGTTCTACCATTCCTAGACCGGCAAGGGAACTTGCTGTTCCAACAGGACAATGCACGTCCGCATGTATCCCGTGCCACCCAACGTGCTCTAGAAGGTGTAAGTCAACTACCCTGGCCAGCAAAATCTCCGGATCTGTCCCCCATTGAGCATGTTTGGGACTGGATGAAGCGTCGTCTCACGCGGTCTGCACGTCCAGCACGAACGCTGGTCCAACTGAGGCGCCAGGTGGAAATGGCATGGCAAGCCGTTCCACAGGACTACATCCAGCATCTCTACGATCGTCTCCATGGGAGAATAGCAGCCTGCATTGCTGCGAAAGGTGGATATACACTGTACTAGTGCCGACATTGTGCATGCTCTGTTGCCTGTGTCTATGTGCCTGTGGTTCTGTCAGTGTGATCATGTGATGTATCTGACCCCAGGAATGTGTCAATAAAGTTTCCCCTTCCTGGGACAATGAATTCACGGTGTTCTTATTTCAATTTCCAGGAGTGTATATATATATATATATATATATATATATATATATATATATATTGAGGAGCACTTGCCTGCGAAGGCATAGGACCCGAGTTGGAGTCTCGGCCTGGCACACAGTTTTAATCTGCCAAGAAGTTTCATATCAGCCCGCACTCCACTGCAGAGTGAATATTTCATTCTGGAAACATCTCCCAGGCTGTGACAAAGCCATGTCTACGCAATATCCTTTCTTGCATGAGTGCTACTTCAGTACGTTTAGCAGGAGAGCTTCTGTGATGTTTGGAAACAAGGAGAGTAGGTACTGTCAGAAGTAAAGCTGTGAGGACGCACTGTGAGTCGCGCTTGGGTAGCTGAGTTGGCGCCGTCACAGTAGCTCAGCGTGTTTGGTCAGAAGCTGTTCGCCCTCTGTAATGACAGACTTAGTAAACGAATCAAATATCAACTTGAATGGATGTCTTTTGACGTCCGCCTAGACCAAACTCATCGAGCAATAACGAAAAAAAGAAAAAAAGAAAAGATGGTAGAGCACTTGCCTGCGAATGGAAAAGGACCCGAGTTCGTGTTTCGGTCCGGGACACAGTATTAATCTGCCAAGGAGTTTCATATCAGCGTTCACACCACTGCAAAGTGAAATATCATTCTGGAAACATCCCCCAGGCTGTGGCAAAACCGTCCGAAGCTAGTGGTCGTGCCGTAGCGTTCTCGCTTCCCGCGCTCGGGTTCCCGGGTTCGATCCCCGGCGGGGTCAGGGATTTTCTCTGCCTCGTGATGACTAGGTGTTGTGTGATGTCCTTAGGTTAGTTAGGTTTAAGTAGTTCTAAGTTCTAGGGGACTGATGACCATAGCTGTTAAGTCCCATAGTGCTCAGAGCCATTTGAACCATTTGTGGCAAAACCATGTCTCCGCAGTATCCCTTCTTCCAGGAATGCTAATTCAGCAAGTTTCGCAGGAGAGCTTCTGCGAAGTTTGGAAGGTAGGGGACGAGGTATTGATAGAAGTAAAGCTGTGAGGATGGGCTGTGGGACCTGCTTGGGTAGCTCAGATGGCGCCGGCACTGTAGCTCAGTGTGTTCGTTCAGAGGGCTGCTCGCCCTCTGTAATAAAAAACTGAGTAAACGAATCAACTATCAACTTGAACGGATGTCTTGTGACGTCCGCCCAGACCAAATGCAACGAACAAAACGGAAGAAAATAAAAGAGAAAAGATGGTGGAGCACTTGCCTACGAGAGGCAAAGGTCCCGAGTTCGAGTCTCGGTCCAGTACACAGTTTTAATCTACCAGGAAGTTTCAAGAGTCTATTTGTTTAAATATCATGTTGTGTTACGTTAATTGTACTTACATGTTTTCTTACTCAATTTTATTCCCCCTTAGAGCGCTAGGTGCCATACTGGCCATTTACTGGTTTACACATACCAATAGACATTTCTTGGCTTAATGTGCGGATCTTTTTCATCAGACATACACTATGCAGTATGCATATAATTAAAATTGATGGAAATTATCGAATAATTATACTACTGTACATCGTGAATGAGAAGATTGCTGTTAAATCTAGCAGAATATTCCATGTCTTCATTAACTGATACTATCAATGTATCGTATGTCATAAATTATGGTAATATTTGCAGGTATGATGACTGTTGATGGTCTTCTCAATACATTTAAACACCATGATTGACGACAAATGGTTCAAATGGCTCTGAGCACTATGGGACTCAACTGCTGAGGTCATTAGTCCCCTAGAACTTAGAACTAGTTAAACCTAACTAACCTAAGGACATCACAAACATCCATGCCCGAGGCAGGATTCGAACCTGCGACCGTAGCGGTCTTGCGGTTCCAGACTGCAGCGCCTTTAACCGCACGGCCACTTCGGCCGGCCGATTGACGACAACTTGTGTAATTAAAATAATAAATAAAATTAATTTATTTTACCCAGTTTTGTGTAAGGTGATTGACCTATCTTCAGATTGCAATGGGAAGAGGAGTGCTGACAGAAAAAATTCCCAATACTTTTCTGCTAACTGTCTTAATTAAAATATGAAACAAAGCAGGTCTGATGAATAACACTACCTGCCATCCGCAACTGCCGTGGTGATGTAGGGAACACCTATGTGCCCTGATCCTGCAGTTCTGCTGGTACTGCACCAGGGACACTTTGCACTGCTGTGAAAATAACAAAACTTAAGTACAAACAAACGTATTCATAAATGTATAGTAATTGATGGACAGATACTTCCTTTTGGATCTGACAACCTTCTTCTGGTTTTTATTCTGGCTGTAGGTAGTGACTAGTACCTATTGACTGTGTTTCTTGGTGATCCTGTGTGCAGACCTCGAATTAGAGCTAATTGAATTTTTAAATTGAAAAAGGAGGATGGGGAGGGGAACTTGTGTGCTGTTGGCCATGAGAGTTATATTGCAATTGGCTAAGAGCTACACAGGGGGGGGGGGGGGGGGGAGGGGAACAGGATGAGACTTAGAGGGTAGAGGAGTGGAAGTGGTATTGAATTTAGCAAAAACAACTGCCACAGGTGTAATCTGACACCAGATCAAAAAAGTGCTACACTAGCCCGAATTATCAGTACCGTCCTACTCACAAAAAGCAGACTAGCAAAGGCAAAGAAGGCATTCCTTGAAAAATGTAGCATATTAGCATCAAACATAGACCTTAATTTAAGGAAGAATTTTCTTTGGAAATGCTTGTGGAGCAATGCATTGTAGGGCGTGATTAAACTGTAGGAAGACCAAGAGCTAAGAGAGGTGGAGTGATAAGATAAGGAATGAGCAGTTACTCCACAGAATCATGTGGAGAACATTGACAAGAAGAAGAGACATCATGATATGACATGGGTTAAGATATCAGGTAATAATTTCTAGAGGCACAAATTGGAATTTATCCAACAGGAATATATATTCGTTATTTCTAATTTACTTTCGTGTTAGCAGGGCATGATTTCCTGAGGTTCCAGTGCTGTGACCTTCAGTGTGGTGTTTCTGAAATTTAGGCTTCTTAAAATGTTGTTTGAACACTTTTTTGAACATTTTAAAAGTGTGAATATAGTATTTGTACCGCTAAAAATTAAATTCCCGTATACACCAATGCTCTTTTATTACATAATTTATTAATTACGTTAAATATTATTTCTCGTTTCAGGATTCGTTACAAAAATGAAATTACAGTAAGGTGAACACATGTAAATTTGAACAATAAGGTACTGAAAAAGAAGAAAAAACTTGAATTTTTTAAATTACAGTTTGTAAAACTGTCAGAAGTTTTGAAATATTTTCGTTGCACATCCCTCCTCGCTCTGTTTTCTTGGTGTTGGAGTCCATAGCAGAGTGGAATGCACAGATTGGTATTTATTCAACAGGAATACATATTCATTGTTTCTAATTTACTTTCGTGTTAGCAGGGCATGATTTCCTGAGGTTCCAGTGCCATAATCTTTCAGGTGATGTTCCTGCAATTTAGACTTCTTAACATGTTATTTTAACGTTTTTTTGGCTATTTTCAAAGCAGCCAAGAATCCACATATTTTGGAAGGTCAAAACAAGTCAATGGTATGCCATTAGGCTTCAGAAGATACTGCAAGTATCTGGATGGATTTTTCAACAGAAGGAAATTTGTGGTATAATTTACTATGTTTTGTTTTCACAATTTCTATCAAAATACAGTTGTAAAAAACGGACTCGCAAAATGCTTTAATCGCATCTCAATTTGTTCAACTGAAAGTGAACTGCAAGTAACTCAGCATCTTTTCCGCCAAAAATACTGTCTTCCGTGCTTGTGTCAACTTTAGAGGCTGAATTAATCAAATTCGCATCTTCCACACTCAGCATTCTCTTTTCAGTCACTTCTGAAAGGTAGTCATAAAAGTCAACGGTATTAATGAACAGTTCTTTAGTTTTCATGTTCGTCCAATCACCACTGCAGCTCTGTCACACGCCATGGAAATTAGTCTACTTTTTAAAATTTTCTTATCTAATTTGCATCCTTCAAGGCAACGAAACATAGCATGAAAAATACTAAGAGAGGTCACACTTCAGAGTTAAACTAGACCCAAAAATAAAATTACAGGGGGTTTCATACTTAATGTAATGTACAAAATTAGAGTTGATCTTTTGCTTAAAGTAGCTGATTCATCAATGATGATTGCAAACTTATTGTCTGCTTGTACTATTTCCTGTGCAACATGTTTTCTCATTTCTACACTGACAAGAGCGCCCATAGCATAGTTTTAGAGGGAGGGGGAGGAAAAGACCTGGAAGTAAGGAGTATTTTTAATATTCTGGAACATAAATGGCGACTTGTAAGTACCAATAAATAAACTCCTATGTAAAACCGACATTTAAATCATATTCTTGAAAGAAAAACGCCTGACTGCGCTATTTTTCCTGACTGCGCTATTTTTCCTTTCACTAAGAGCTAGGGGGTGGGGGGTGGGGAAGGCGGCCCCTCTTGTGTCCTGGTATGGGTGCCCTTGAGCACTTATGGGCTTATTGATATTCATACACGCCTTATTTGAATGTTGATTTCTGCCTGTATTTAATTGATGAGCTCTTGAACATCGATTTCTGATTAAAAGGTGATAAAGATTGGTTCACTTTTGCAACCTTATAGGCTGTGCAAAGGATTCTCGCCATGACTTTTTACTCTTTTGATATGGTTTTCAAACAAACTTTTTCCGGTGTTTGTTTCTGGGACTGTGCCAAAATTTTTAAAGCTGCTCCATGTGCAGCATTGTCTTTGTGGTCAAATGTCTTTTTTCTCAGTGCTGTTTTTTGTTGGGCTCGAATTCGCCCCAAAACTAGTAATATTAGATCCAGCCTATTGCTTAGATACTTTCAAACTTTTTTTTAATCAACATCCAGAGGTCGGACGTTTAGGCAGATCTCACAGCCAAATTTTTTGTTATGAGGAATAAGCCAAGTGCATTTATGTTACAAAACTCGCTCTTTTATTCAAAAGTCGAACAGTCTGACCACTTTTAATCATTTTCTTTGACGTCCTCAATAGAAGAAGATGATGTGATGCTGGGTGAAGCAGGCAGTGGTGACTCCATTTGAACTCTTTCCATTGGAGGCGGTGAACATTTTTTAGCTTCTCCATCTATATTTTAGCATTTTTACTAAAATAATTCTTTTATCCATTGTACATGGTTACTGAAAACTTAACACTCTTTGATTTTAGAACGTTACTTGAGGGAACTGAGTGAGCACAACTGAACAGTCATGCGTAGAGTGGGCACTTGATACAGAAAACCAAGTCGAATCAAATAAACTGCCTGAAACGAAAATCATGGGGCTTTTAGCTTGAGACAAGAAACACTTAATAACAAGAGGAACATTGAAATACCAAGCTGTTGACTGCGTGGGACACAAGATAGTCTTCCAATGGTTTCTCCAAAACTGTACAACACACTGCCTTGAACTATGCAATGTCTGCTGCCAGGATTATTCGAAAGGAAAATTGCACAGGGCTTCTAACAGCACCCATTATACTGTATTGGAAAATTTTTCAAAAGTGACCAAGGTGACTGGACAATATAATACTGTTTTCATTCGTTATCTGTGTCCTTATTGTAAACAATTTCTTTATACATGGTATGAAAAATTGTAAACAACTCATATGTATGTATATTCGTAATTTTGATGTAGTTCATCCAATCATGACAGGTAAACTACACAGATCTAGAAATAAAGGAATATGGCAATTGGCAGTAGTGGAGCACACAAATATTGGGGCATGGGGGGGGGGGGGTATGGCCCCAAAGTAAGTTATCCAAGATGGCGGCGATGATGTCACCCAACCCCAAGGTGGGTACAGCCCCAAAGTACTGTTATCCAAGATGGCGGCGATGACGTATGGCGTCCATGACGTCAGTTGATGACGTCATCCAACACAGCAGCCATGATGTCAGCTGATGACGCAAGTATCATTATCCAAGATGGCGGGAAAGTGCCACACCCCCCTGCCACATCCCCACTGGTGGGAAGTTCAAATGCTCTACTAACCTAAGAAATGGCGGAAAAGAAAGGTCGCTTGGGTTACCTCCACTAACCAAAGTCATCCAACCGTCACCTCATCCTAGGAACCGGCGCCAAGTTTGAAATTTGGCAGGAAAATAGGTCAATTGGGCTATCTCTACCAAACTAAGAAAATGGCGGATAAGAAAGGGCAGTTCTACTAACTTAAGTCACCCAACCGCTACCTCCTCCTAGGAATTCGCAGGAAGAGGACTCGAGAAGTGCTGGACATAAGTCTTTATTTAAACAATTTCATGCAGTACGGCCATCCAGTGTGTTCACCACGAGATCCGGACTCCAACTGACTTAGTACGCAATACCACCACCAGAGAGTGCTATCATCCCTCTCATCTGTTCGACTGCTTTCTCTCTCCCGTGATTCTAACGGTACTCGTGCAATGTGTGTAGCCCATGAGTATATAGTGACAACACAGCATCTAGCCCACATGCATATACTGACGTCCGCCGCCCCCTGTCCACCAGGCCACACAGGAGGCTAACGACAGCCTCACAAAGTGACATGGCTGTCAGCTGTCAAACCACACACAATTGCCCATTTAGTTCCTGCATGCATGAGGTGATGCCATCTCTTTCATACTTAATACCTGAGAAATTCCTTTCGAAATATGTGTTCACCCAGGCACTCTTGCTGATATGACTGAATGGGAGTGAAGACGCTGCCGGGAGCCACCACCGGACGCAAGCCAGCACGACCCATCGCTCTCTCACCACTGCCAACAGTGTGTGAAAGTTTACCCTTCCTAGCGCGATGACGTATAGCTGCAGTGCGGGTCCAGTGGGAGCACCGTTCACAATTGTTTTCTGCAGACGAGACATTCAGTGGTAAAATTATTTTGCACAGATCGCTAAATTGCACTGACAGTTAAACCCACAAAAGTTGTCTACGGATCATCAAATACATACAAAACTCACAAGAATATTGGAATCCAGGAGCATATTTACCAGTGTAACTACAATTAAATATTACGATTCATGCTACAGTCAGACACCAATAGACGTACAGGTGATGTCTCCTCTTGATGGCTGTGGTTCTGGAAGGAATCTCAGTATCTACAGCGCACATAATTTTCCACATAAAAAATTTCTCTCATACCCTCGCAATTATCAATGTGCTGAATCTATACATACCTCACGATAGAACACACACTCATCTTCTCTGGTCATGCCACAACATAAGCCACAGTAACTTTCAATGCAATATATAAACATTATATACAAACAGTGCAGTTATCTTTTATATCTGTACAGCACTCAAAAAAATTATGGTATGCCAACACTCACACCGGCTATATGTCTCGATTCTCCTCAGTCCTAGCAAATTATCTGACAAAGTCTTACAATCAGCGCTTCTGGAAGGTGCTGCATCCCACCAAGATTCTCTCAAACAAATTTTTTGAAGTACAGGCGTCAGGCACTATGTATGATAAAGAATACTGCACCCGTAATGCTTGGAAAGACATCACCGACATGGGTTGGTGTACTGTAATCATCATCACTATCAGTAGAACAACAAGGAAAATGCGAATTCGTTCTTCATCGTGGTCCTAACATAGCACCCTGTCCATCGTGTGTTACCCTTCTTGCTTCCAACATACACAAATGTTCACACCACTATGTGGAGACACCTATATCCCAGCACAATGGATGTCTTGTGAATGAATGTGGGATTATGATTGGCTCTTTACCCACCGAATTACTCATGCTGTTGGTGTGGAAGCTCCATCCAACTTTTCTTTTTGTTTCTGCAAATGAGACTTTCAGTGGCAAAAAACTATTTTACACTGATCCCCATATTGCACCGACAACTAAACCTCACAATGTGCCATACATATCATCAAATACGGAAGGACTCAATTATACTGCCTTCCCACTGAGGACAGGAGCTTGAATATTAGAGTGTGAAACCGATCTCCAACCCAGCAATATATCACTGCGTACCATGTCGATGTAGCAAATATACAATTTGTATCCTATGCCATACAAAAATCGCCCTTTTAACATCATTTGTACACATACCATGACGACAGGCAGCACCACAGATATACTCATGGCACTAGATATCTCCCTGTGAGGTCAGTGGTCATACACTCCAGACGCGGGCCAAAGTAGCTCTCAGAACTGTTCTACAAATTCTGACTCGTTTCCCCCGACACAAGCGCGTTACTGTTTCTGGTCCGCACCTGCTTCCCTGCTCGCTTTTTTCTACACCTATCTCCAGACTCTGGGATTACAAGAACAAATATATTTTCACCTGCTTTGCACACAGCATTATCCTACCAATCGCTCACGCAACATAATTCTGAGGATGCAGACTGGGAATTATTTCTCAACAAACCCAAAACTTTAGCTAGGTGGTGCGTGCTGTAGACCAGTAAGTAACTAGGAATGAATAGAGAAAGCTGATATTTCCACTTGTGAATAACGATGTTGGTGATGTTATAGATTCCAAATCATCTTTATAATTTACAAACTCAACTACGGTGTATTTCATGGCTAGAGAACCAGCAAAGCTATCTTCCACTTGCTAGATGCACACATGACAATCGATATTCTTTCAACTAAATAAAGACAGGAAATGTGTGGAAGCAGTCAACCGAACAATTTACATGGGAGGGAATAAAGATCCAGCACAAACGCACTTCCATATTCAATCCTCTCAAGCTTCTGTGCGATAACCAAAGCTATCCAACACATACTAAGTATTAGTTCACTATTCAGCTTTCTCCATTCAGATGGCCTCTGCCGTTGGCTGGAAACGTGAATCACTCCCACCACAGGCCATGCATACATGGAATCATCCTACAAAATCAGTCACATATATATTTGATTGCTATACTTATATTTAAATGTTACGATTGCGGTTTCAGTTGAATAACATTCGACAATGAGCAAAGTATCAGAAATGCATCCTGCTGATGGCTATGGCTCTAGAAATAGTAATATCTGTACTATTCTTATGACTTGACATACTCTTCCCTTTGCATATTTTGGAACATAAACACATACTTTATAAGCCTGATGCTGAAGGTGAACCTATGATGCAGCCCCTACTACTACTAAGTATAATACTTCATCAATAACTGATTCCCTACGATACGAAATAATACTGAGAGAAAATCACCGATGGGTGGACATGTCTCATAAGTTTGCCTTGCAAGTGCTACCACTGTGTCTTAGAAAGAGAGACGTAACCAGCCCGATCGCAATAACTGCTATATGTTACTGTCACAAGTGGTCGTGGTCCTACATGTGCACACTAGTATCCATGTTAAAAGCTATACTGGCTTTATAAATCGAGGTACTACATTACCACTGAATGAGGTGGTTTTTTCCAGACAAATACCAAGACGGTGATCATAGGAGTGTATAGTATCAGACCAGCACTATGGTTACACATAGCCCACGGCAAAAACTCCTGATAAAATTACTGTATTATGAAAGTGATTCGGATAAGGAACGTGGTATGTAAGCAGTATTTGCGACTCCCTAACACCGCCCCAGCTAGATATTTCTATAGTATTTGTAACACATTCTGTCTCGATGCAGTGTCAGAGGGTCGGTGATATATCCATTGGGCTATAGGCAATGGTTGATTCAGAAAGATCACGAACAGGAGTAGATGGTGTGATGATTGAGGTCATAAGAAATGTACACAAGCTTTTCAGATCTCTAATGCCACGCTATCCGCTAGAAATACTGACTGGAATTTGGAATCAAGTCTTTCCACTCAAGCACATACCTGAGCTGGATCCTATGGAGAAGTCCATTAATGATTACAGCCAGTAGTGAATCATATTTCTGGCACTCTCATATCTCAAAACAAGTCACCTTTCTCGAATCTATCTGCTATAGTAAAATTACTGCCTCATTTTAGGTAGCCCCTATGCATCCTGCAAATGCCTCCTCAGACTCTACACTACCATCCGTGCACCTTTGCGCACGTGATCATTCCAGTGTAAGTCAGAACTGAGTAGAGGTCAAAGGAAACTATATCTACCACCTCCTGCAATCCGTGCAGGAACAGACGAAGCTGAGTAACTGCTACAGAACTGTGTTTTGACCATTAGACCGAAATGAAGCCTGCTCCTGCAACATGAAGTAGTAAAACATACAATAAGGAACTGGGGGAAAGATGTGGATTTTGCTACTGCATTGTGGTACTTCTCCACTCTACATACAAATACTTCAAATACAATACAATACTACAAACAAATACTGTAGTCCATTGACATCTATCTCCTCAACATGCTATCTTCGTTATTCTGTACCATCAATCAGAAAAATTACGACCTATAAAAGCTCAACTAACTTCATCCGATAGATAACTAGATAAGATTTTTACCACATCTTCCTCCCCCCATACATCGAAAACAAATACCGCATGCGTGCTGGCAACGAACACATGTGACAATACTATTAAATATACAGATATTGATCAACTGCACAGGCCAGTTTAAAGTTCCATCACCTGTACTGTAGGAGGATAACCGTATCCCACAGACTAAGCCGCAAGAGACGCTCCCTGTGACCCTGTCTCGTTGTTTGAAACATTATTTTTTTTCTGCGCTAATACGCTTTGTACACTGCCGAACATTTTGATTTTCTGCCACGACTTTGAGGTCTTAGTCAGGTTCTAAACAGCCATTAAGGCGCTCCGATCTACTGCCTCTCACAGACAACAAGGACATCACCCCAAAGTACCATAATCCAAGACGTTGCACTGTGACGCGATTGACGTCATTCAAGATGACTACCGTGACGTCAGCTGATGACGCGAGTACCACTACCCAACGTGGCTGGAAAGTGCCACACATCCCACGCCAAGGCCCTCCCCCCCCCCCCCCCTCCATGGCGGCAAGTTTGAATTTTGGAGGGAAGATAAGTCAACTGGGATACCTCTCGACATCGCACTGTGTAAACCATATTACTGTATTACTTCTGTTACCATAACACACCGCACACACTGGATGATTTTAAATAAATGTCATTTACAACATAAGAAAATTGGAGGAGTTTTACGGCGTTGGCGTGGGTTTCCAAACTACATTTAAACTCATCTGTCACATTGACTCAATAGCTGATGGCTCTGCGTTCCGTTTCGACTTACTACTCATATTTCAGACAAGTAAGCGATCATTGTTTCGGTGCTATAAATCCTCAGAAGGTGACCCCCCTCCCCCCCCTCACAAAACTCCTTCTCCAACTCAAACACGCACCGTCAGTCAATCATTATCTCATAACCAACAGCGTGCCAGTGCACGGATGGGATGGAAAAGATACCATCGATGTACTCTAATAATAAGCCTCACAGTTGATAGTGCGAAAAATTTTAGCAATTTTACAGTAATTTCAACACCGACTAGTGATGCGACAGCATGTTTCCCAATTTCAGTATCAGAGCTAAACCACCCCTACTCACTTTGCGAGTATCATTGCAAATAGATGACTGTGCAGTAGGTCCATTCGTTGCTAGTTCTCGAACACATACACAATCAAAGTATATCAGACAGCGCTCTACATATTTCTAACACATCGAGCATACTGATTAATTTACGATCTGTCTCTCTGTGTATGGTAGTCACAGAGAATTCTCGCTCTCTTAGGTTAAAATTAGAGAGTGCAAGACACTCCTCACACTGTCATTGACCAACCCGCCCTGGAGCACCGTCACCGATTTAATCTGTAACCAACTAGAAGTAGGCCACTACAAGCCATGTCTCGTGAATGAATGGAGCTTGCCGAGTCCTCGCCCATCCAAGTGCATAAGATTTCTCGAGATGCACCCATTTGGAGGAGGTTAGCACTCCTTATCAATGTATAGTAACAGATATCAAAGTGTCATGATGTAATAGAAGACGGTTAAGAAGAACAAGAAACGGATGATTTTTATGCGCAATGGAGCTCCAGACGGATGGAGTTCGATGCATTTTTACGTAAATTAAACAAGCTATCAACTCTAAAGTATTGTTCTAGAGTCTAGGATCAGAATCTGGAAGGTACTGGTAAGAGAGAACATAAACACACGCAGTCGTACGGATACAAGGTTCTGCCGTTACACGGACTATAATGTTAGATCGCTTACGTTTCTAAACTATCAGTCGTATGGAATGTAGCGGTGTTAACATTCCAACCTAAGAAATATATTTCAAGAACAGGACATACATCCTTCTTCCTGGTTTCTCTACGATAAACTATGTTATCGAACCGTCATTTTTTTGGAATTGTATCGATTTTACATCAGATTAATCCATGCGGTCATGATATAACCTCTCGTTCTGTGTTCTAAAATTGCTTGTTAATGTAGCACAGGTGCCAACACCTAGCCCAATTGCCCTGATCGGGAGGTGTAGTATAGCACTCTAATCGATTGTGTCCAGTCGCCTCCACATTTGGAGAGTGTTTGCTCTGTTTCTGTATGTTTGTGTATATACATGTCTCGCGGAAGGCTCCCAGGATCCAATTCCCCCTCTGGTGGACCAAACCTCGAACATAGAACACGTTTTCGTCAGCAGCGCGTGATTGGTCCATCTGCGAGCCCTATCCCAGATGCGATGTGTGGTGGCTCTGCCTCCAAACATCGGCCCAGATATGTATATATATAGTGCGCCACAGATCCACACTCGAACGGTAACTCGAATGTGGTATATCGTGGATCTGCAACCCAACACCGCTTCGTACATTGTGCGCAGTGGATCCACCTGCAAACCCTATCCTGTGGGCGGCATATTGTGGATCCGCATCCCGACATCGATCCTGATATAACGCGCAGCGAATCCTTACTCGAACGCTAACTCGGGTCTACTACACGTCCTGGGAGCCATCTGTGAGACATGTATATACACAAACATACAGAAAACAGAGCAAACGCTCTCCAAATGTGGAGGCGACTGGACACAATCGAGTACAGTGCTATATTACACCTCCCGATCAGAGCAATTGGGCTATGTGTTGGCATCTGTGCTACATTTACAAGCAATTTTAGATCACAGACGAGGGGTTATGCCATGATCGCATGGATAGATCTGACGTAAAATCGATAAAATTGCGAAAAATGATGAGGGAATAGGTATAAATAGACCGAATACACACCGAAATGCGGGGAAATTGAGAAAGTACTTGCGTATCTTCTGGTTTGCGCCGAAAAATTTGTACATGGGAATAAGTATGCTGCAGCAAGAGGAATCCGAAAAACGTCGACATCGAAGCGAAGGGAAGGGAAGCAGTCAATTTTTCTCCATCGAGGCAGCATTATACTGTATGTCTATCGAGGTACCAGTGATACAAGCGAGTTGTCTACTGTATCTGATGATTTTCAGGAAGATAGAGAACCATCCGTCACTAAACTTACTTGCATCTGCGTTAAAGGATAACATAGAGTGGACGGGGTGATCGAATGAGATGGAGCTGTAACGAGGTACGATTTAATGGCTGACTGATATGCATTCTAGAGAGGAAGAAGTTGCTGCAGGTCAATTTTTCCATTGTTCTGTCAGGATGCATCAGTCGCGTGACGTAGCCTGCGTTCTAATCGTATACAGCCATGTGTTCTGTACGTGGTTTAAAGCACTGTCTACTTGCGACCGTTAATGGTAAACCTGTCGGTCATCGGAGGACTTCCATCTCATGTGTGATGAAACGTGACACATTCCTCTAAACGAACTTTGATTTATGCAATGTACTCCATCCTCTCTGTCGCATTTTGGGTGTAAAATCGAGACGTCAGCGTCATAACTAAGTTAGCGATAGGTGCTTGTGAGGCAGTGCAATCCCCGTGCACACATTTGCCTGACAGGTGTGCTGTTTACAGAGTTAGTGACGGAATGACTTGTAATTTTCACATGTCCGGCCCTGCTGCTATGCATTTATCTGTTTCCTTGTAAGAGATATTCGCCGTTACCAACGATCATTTTATATAGGGCTGATGGAGGCATTGTGTAATTTCCAAACCATGATCGGATGTGAACAGTGGGCGCTACACATCTCCGGAAAGCTATATTGTACTCGTATCATACAGAGCCAATGTTTTAAGGAAGTAGTTTTTTCGTTTTACGGTTCAATAACATAGTTTATCATAGAGAAACCAGGAAGAAGGCTGTATGTCCTGTATCTGAAATATATTTCTTACATTGGAATATTAACAGCGCTACATTCCATGCAACTGATAGGTTGGAAACGTAAGCGATCTAACATTATAGTCCGTTTTAAGTGCAGAATATTGCAGCCTTAGTAGTGCGTGTGTTTATGTTCTCTCTTACCAATACCTTCCAGGTACTGATCCTGGACTCTAGAACAATACTTTAGGGTTGATAGCTTGGTTAATTTGCGTAAAAATCCATCCATCTGGAGCTCCATTGCGCATAAAAATCATCCGTTTCTTGTTCTTCTTAACCATCTGCTATTACATCACGACGCTTTGAAATCTGTTACTATCCATCGATCGATAAGGAGTGCTAACCTCCTCGACATGGGTGCATCTCGAGAAATCTTATGCACTTGGATTGGTGAGGACTCATTCATTCATGAGACATGGGATGTAGCGGCCTACTACAAGAAAGTTGCAGATTAAATTGGTGATGGTGCTTCAGGGCAGGTTGGTCAATGACAGTGTGAGGAGGGTCTTTCACTCTCTAATTTTACCCTAAGACAGCGAGAATTCTCTGTGACTCCCATACACAGAGAGACAGACCGTAAATTAATCACTATGCCCGAGGTGTTAGAAATATGTGGAGCGCTGTCTGATATACTTTTATTGTATATGTGTTCGAGAATTAACAATGAATGGACCTACTGCACAGTCATCTATCCACATTCACAATGATACTCTATAAGTGGAGAAGGGGTGGTTTAGCTCTGATACTGAAATTGGGAAACATGCTGTCGCATCACTAGTCGGTGTTGAAATTACAGTAAAATTGCTAAAATTTTTCGCACTATCAACTGTGATGCTTATTATTAGAGTACATCGATGGTGTCTTTTCCATCCGATCCGTCCACTGGCACGCTGTTGGTTATGACATAATGACTGACTGACGGTGCTTGTTTGAGTTGGAGAAGGAGTTTTGTGAGGGGGGGGGGGGGGGTGACACCTTCTGAGGATTTGTAGCACCGAAACAATGATCGCATAAATGTCTGAAATATGAGTAGTAAGTCGAAACGGAACGCAGAGCCATCAGCTATTGAGTCAATGTGACAGATGAGTTTAAATGTAGTTTGGAAACCCACGGCAACGCTGTAAAACTCCTCCAATTTTCTTATGTTGTAAATGACATTTATTTAAAATCACCCAGTGTGTGCGGTGTGTTATGGTAACAGCAGTAATAATATGGTTTACGGAGTGCGACGTCTAGAGGTAGCCCAATTGACCTATCTTCCCTACAAAATTCAAGCTTCCCTCCATGGGGGCTTGGCAGGGGATCTGTGGCACTTTCCAGCCACTTTGGGCAGCAGTACTCGCGTCATCAACTGACGTCACGGCAGTCATCTTGAATGACGTCAATCGCGTCACAATGCGACGTCTTGGATAATGGTACTTTGGGGTGATGTCCTTGTTGCCTGCGACAGGCCATGCCTCATAACGTCTTAATGAATGACGTCAATCGCGAGGAGGGAAAATCGATTGCACAATCGGAAAACCGGTAACTGGAAGCGGATTTCCAGAATCGAATTTGAAGTGTTTACATGACCACCCAGCAGTGATATTGGGTAATCGTTTTACGTTATCCAGTTTCAGGGGCGTCATGCAAACGGGGTGAATGTCCGCCACTGCACTCGTCTCGATAAACAACAATCTAGTCTCGCACCATGTAGGCATAATTTTACGTCGCTTCAACCGTAACAAAAGTTCTATCGCAACATATCTCAATATCTGCAGTTACGATTTTTTTTCGTCAGAGGTACTGTTATGGGTTACTGGCGCGAAACGTCAAAAATCAAGTACTGTGGGTCAACAATGTACGAGTAACATGCACAGTTCCCAGAGTTTCCCGCTGCCGTATGAAACTTTTCGGAAAACAACGAAAGTTGTAAATTTGTCACCAGAAACAAATCCAATGTGCTCAGACAACTATGGCGCGATAGCTCCCAAATGTTGAACAGACGGAAGCACGTACTAGCTTTAAAGTAGCAGTGACGCATGTAAATGGAAAACGAGTAGCGTTGACGCGTAATTCAGATGCTGAAAATTGTTTGCTGTCCCAAAGTTACCTTGTTTTACGGCACTGGAATCTCAAAACATATATAATTAGTCACCACTACCGTGGAGGTACGAAATTAATTTGCAGATTACTTTATTTCACCAGAAGAGAAGTATAATGACAGTACAGACATCTTTAAATTTAAACAGATTTTTACATTTTAACATAACCGTAAATGCACTCTAATGAAAGTGATAAATACTGTTTGCAAAAATCGAAGAGTATTTAAAAAGGCATAGGCTGCCAAGTTTTTGTATCCTGTTTTCGAATATTTGATTGTACAATAGACAAGAGATGTTCGAAACTAGCATACGACATTCTCAGAAAGTATTTAATCTGAGATAAGCCCTCTGATTCTTTTTTGATTCAGTAGTGTTTCCTTATAACTTAAACATGTACTTCTCTGTATCCGTTTCTTCACACAAACATATCTTTTTTGGTTAATTTTGCTTTTTGTAACGCTTTTTCTTCAATAATAATGAAGCAACAACAGGGCAGTTGCTCTGTTTTTAGCCATGATACCATAATCTTCCACTTGATATCTCATAACGCAGCTCCAATGGAAACATTTCAGCGAGTAGGTCTGCTTGCAGTTATTTCTTGAAATTATCCAGCAAAAGTGACTTGTAGAAATAAACTATTACAGAGTTTCGTTATAACGTAAACACCTCACAAGAATGTGCAGAAGTTACTAGTGGAAGTTACTTGCAAGTGGACACGCACCTTACTACTCACAAAGGCAATTTGACACGCAGCGTAGTGGCTGACGGGAATAAACGTAAACGTATTTCTCATTTACAGCCGCTCTTGTCAGCCATCTCGCAGAGTATCAACTTGATTTGTGGAAGTATTATGTGATGCTGTAAAGCATGTCTAACATATTGTTCTTTCTTCAGTGAATAAATAAAACTTAACTTTCTCCCTTGCAACCACATTCTGCTATCACTTTTTTCATCAATTTATCGGTCCCGAGATGGAAAATAAATAGTTGGAAGTTTAAAACGTAACTAATGTGCAAATGTTTATTTTTTGTATTTCTGGTTCGTCAGCTTAGAAAGTTATTGTATTAGAAGAATATAAAAGCAAATGCCACTTTTCGATGGAAACAATTTCGAAATTGGAAATTCAAAATCCAAGATACAGTTGAATTAGATCCCTCTACAAAAGGATACACAGTACAAGAGATGTTTCTATATGGTGATATGGGAATTAAAGAACCTGACAAATACAAACTAAAAAACTCATGAAATGTAATAAAAATGTTAAAATACAACAGAAAGAATTGAGGTCAGACACCTGAAATACATGAAACGCTGCAGTTCTGTTTTGAATGGAGAAAAACCTTGTGTGACACTTTTTACTCAAAAAACATTGCTAGTCTGTTACTTCTACAAATTAAATCCAACAAAAAGTTCAATGAGTGAGCATCTCTTAGAATTTGACAAACTGATATGTGACATTTGGTCGACTGGTTGAAGAAACTGATGCTGTGTGTAATCTTTGGTTCACAAAGCCACAAGAATACGCTGACACACTAACTGCAATCGAGATACTATTTACGGAAGGTCTGAAGCTAAGCTACGTATAAAATATGCTGATCAATCGCAAAGTAAACGTGCAAACTCTAAGAAGAAACCTGCAATATACATGGGACAGAATGTGGTGTTTAGTATGTAAATAAAAAGTTTCAGTCATGGGAAACCTAAAAGTAAATCCAAATTCACGAATGTTAGCGAAAGTGACATACACATTTCAGATGAAAAAACCGGTTTAGTTTTAAATGTCATAAATGTGGTGACTTGGTACACAAAACAGCTGACTGTAATAAAAGAAACGAAAATAAAAAAGTTTCTGCAAATTCAGTTAGTTGGAATTCTCAAGAGGCTTCTGTAAGTTCTGAAGCAATTTGATTTTCGGCTGATGCATTTCATGAATCGAATTCCTGGTATTTGGACTCAGCAAGTGAAAACTTTGTGAATTACTTGATAAAGTGCAGATACTTGGAAGACAGCTAGTTATTAACGCTGCAAAAAACTGGAACAACCGTTTTGAAGCCAGTCTAATTCGATGAAATTCGTCAAAAACAATATAAACACTGCAAATCTGGCATGAGAGGCTAGGACATATGAATTATATCGCTCTAAAAGTCCTTCTGAAATACTTGGAAGGAATGAGGCTGAAGATGTGATATCGCCTGAAATCCACAAGAGTGTAAAAGAAAGATGTCTGACATGGATGTATTAGCTCTGAATACAGAAATGTATTTCGAGGATATTCTGGAGACTTTGAATAATAGATACAGCAGATTGGGTGGAAAATAATGGCATCGCAATGCAGCAAATGCGAGGCAAGTTGATAAATGAAAACGAGACCTGGACAGTATAAGAATTCTACATGTACATCATATTCTGCAAGCCACCGAATGACGGAAGAATCGTTCAGTCAGCTTCAAATGGAGATTCTCTAAATTTTCTCAACAGTGTTCCTCAAGGAAAAACGTTACCCCTCCCCTCTATGGATTCCCATTTGAGTTCACAAAGTAAATCTCTAACACTTACGTGTTGACTGTACCTACCAGTAACAAATCTAGCAGCCCATCCCTGAATTGCTTCGATGTCTACCTTTAATCTAACCACATGGGAATCCCAAACAGTCGAACAGTCCTAAAGAATGGGTCACACTAGTGTTCTAAATGCGGTCTCCTTTACAGATGAACCACGCTTGCCTAAAATTCTCTCAGTTACCTGAAGTCGACTATTTGCCTTCCCCTACTACCGTCCTTATATGCTCATTCCATTTCATATTACTTTGCAATGTTATACTTAGGTATTTATGCATGTAAATGTGTCATTCAGTACACTACTATTGTTTGTTCGAACATTACATGGTTGTGTATCCTACCTATTTCCATTAAGTTAGATTTTTCTACATTTAGAGCAAGCTGCAATTCATCACACCTAAATAGGAACTTTATCTAAGTCATCTTGTGTGCTCCTAGTCTCTGAATGATGACACTTCCCCATACGCCGCAAACTGCTGCTCACCCTGTCCATCATCGTCATTTATGTGTATAGAGAATAGGAGTGATCTTATCATACTTCCATGGGTACTCCTAATGATACCCTCGTTTCTCATGAACACCTGACATCGAGGATAGTGTACTGGGTTCTATTACTTAAAAGTCTTTGAGCCACAGACATATCTGTGAACCTGTTCCCTAGCTCATACCTCTGTTAACAGTCTTCTGTGGACACTGTGTCAAAAACTTTCTGGAAGTCTAGCAATATGGAATCTGGCTGTTACCCATCATCCATGGTTCACAGGATAAGCTCTTCCATCTCAAGGAAATTTATTATATTCGAACTGAGAATATGTTATAGAATTATGCAGCATACTTATTTTAAGAATACTCACTGTAATTTTGTTGGTGCATTTTTTACCCTTTTTGGATAGGAGTCGTCAACGGCCTTGCCGCAGCAGTAACACGAGTACTCGTCAGAACAACGAAGTTATGAGCTGTCAGGCTTGGGTAGGACTTGGATGGGTGAGTGTCCGGAGCTACTTGATCGAGAAGTAGCGGCTCCGGTCACTAATACGGACAATGACCAGGACAGTGGTGTGCTGACCACATGCCACTCCATTTCCTATCAGCTGAGGATGATACTGCGGTTGGTCGGTACCGTTGGGCTTGCCGAGGCCTGTTCTGACGGAAATTTTATATACAGGAGCCACCTGCAACTTTTTCCAGTCTCTTGGGACTTCGCAATGAGTAAAAGAATCGCAAGAAATGAAAGTTAAGTAAGGGGACAGTGCCGTAGAGCATTCCATGTAAAGCCGAACTGCAATTCCACATGCGTCTGGCAACTTGTTTTCAACTCTGTCAGTTGCTTCTCTGTGCCAGGGTTCTTGTTATTATATCCTCTATACAGCAGTCTGTACGACGGTCAGGTAACGGTATGTTTGTACAGCCCTCCTGTGTGAATGATTCATTAAGTCTATATCTGTACCTACATATACACTCCTGGAAATGGAAAAAAGAACACATTGACACCGGTGTGTCAGACCCACCATACTTGCTCCGGACACTGCGAGAGGGCTGTACAAGCAATGATCACACGCACGGCACAGCGGACACACCAGGAACCGCGGTGTTGGCCGTCGAATGGCGCTAGCTGCGCAGCATTTGTGCACCGCCGCCGTCAGTGTCAGCCAGTTTGCCGTGGCATACGGAGCTCCATCGCAGTCTTTAACACTGGTAGCATGCCGCGACAGCGTGGACGTGAACCGTATGTGCAGTTGACGGACTTTGAGCGAGGGCGTATAGTGGGCATGCGGGAGGCCGGGTGGACGTACCGCCGAATTGCTCAACACGTGGGGCGTGAGGTCTCCACAGTACATCGATGTTGTCGCCAGTGGTCGGCGGAAGGTGCACGTGCCCGTCGACCTGGGACCGGACCGCAGCGACGCACGGATGCACGCCAAGACCGTAGGATCCTACGCAGTGCCGTAAGGGACCGCACCGCCACTTCCCAGCAAATTAGGGACACTGTTGCTCCTGGGGTATCGGCGAGGACCATTCGCAACCGTCTCCATGAAGCTGGGCTACGGTCCCGCACACCGTTAGGCCGTCTTCCGCTCACGCCCCAACATCGTGCAGCCCGCCTGCAGTTGTGTCGCGACAGGCGTGAGTGGAGGGACGAATGGAGACGTGTCGTCTTCAGCGATGAGAGTCGCTTCTGCCTTGGTGCCAATGATGGTCGTATGCGTGTTTGGCGCCGTGCAGGTGAGCGCCACAATCAGGACTGCATACGACCGAGGCACACAGGGCCAACACCCGGCATCATGGTGTGGGGAGCGATCTCCTACACTGGCTGTACACCACTGGTGATCGTCGAGGGGACACTGAATAGTGCACGGTACATCCAAACCGTCATCGAACCCATCGTTCTACCATTCCTAGACCGGCAAGGGAACTTGCTGTTCCAACAGGACAATGCACGTCCGCATGTATCCCGTGCCACCCAACGTGCTCTAGAAGGTGTAAGTCAACTACCCTGGCCAGCAAGATCTCCGGATCTGTCCCCCATTGAGCATGTTTGGGACTGGATGGAGCGTCGTCTCACGCGGTCTGCACGTCCAGCACGAACGCTGGTCCAACTGAGGCGCCAGGTGGAAATGGCATGGCAAGCCATTCCACAGGACTACATCCAGCATCTCTACGATCGTCTCCATGGGAGAATAGCAGCCTGCATTGCTGCGAAAGGTGGATATACACTGTACTAGTGCCGACATTGTGCATGCTCTGTTGCCTGTGTCTATGTGCCTGTGGTTCTGTCAGTGTGATCATGTGATGTATCTGACCCCAGGAATGTGTCAATAAAGTTTCCCCTTCCTGGGACAATGAATTCACGGTGTTCTTATTTCAATTTCCAGGAGTGTATATTCCGCAAGCCACCGTACGGTGCGTGGCGCAGGGTATCCTGTACCACTACCAGTCACTTCCTTTCCTGTTCCACTCGCAAACAGAACGAGGGAAAAACGAGTGTCTATATGCCTCCGTATGAGCCCTAATTTGTAGTATCATACCTTCATGGTCCTTATGTGCAAGGTATGTTGGCGGCAGTAGAACTGTTCGGCAGTCAGTTTCAAATGCCGGTTCTGTAAATTTACTCTGTAGTCAGAATCAGATTTTCACTCTGCAGCAGAGTGTGCGCTGATATGAGACTTCCTGGCAGATTAAAACTGTGTGCCCGACCGAGACTCGAACTCGGGACCTTTGCCTTTCGCGGGCAAGTGCTCCTCCAACTGAGCTACCGAAGCACGACTCATGCCCGGTCCTCACAGCTTTGCTTCTGCCAGTACCTCGTCTCCTACCTTCCAAACTTCACAGAAGCTCTCCTGCGAACCTTGCAGAACTAGCACTTCTGAAAGAAAGGATATTGCGGAGAGATGGCTTAGCCACAGCCTGGGGGATGTTTCCAGAATGAGATTTTCACTCTGCAGCGGAGTGTGCGCTGATATGAGACTTCCTGGCAGATTAAACTGTGTGCCCGACCGAGACTCGAACTCGGGACCTTTGCCTTTCGCGGGCAAGTGCTCCTCCAACTGAGCTACCGAAGCACGACTCATGCCCGGTCCTCACAGCTTTGCTTCTGCCAGTACCTCGTCTCCTACCTTCCAAACTTCACAGAAGCTCTCCTGCGAACCTTGCAGAACTAGCACTTCTGAAAGAAAGGATATTGCGGAGAGATGGCTTAGCCACAGCCTGGGGGATGGAAGGTAGGAGACGAGGTACTGGCAGAAGTAAAGCTGTGAGTACCGGACATGAGTCGTGCTTCGGTAGCTCAGTTGGTAGAGCACTTGCCCGCGAAAGGCAAAGGTCCCGAGTTCGAGTCTCGGTCGGGCACACAGTTTTAATCTGCCAGGAAGTCTCTTACTCTGTAGTGTTTGTCGAAAAGAACATCGCCTTCCCTCCAGGAATTCCCATTCGAGTTCCCGAAGGATCTCCATAACAATTACTTGTTATTCGTATCTATTGGTAACAAGTATAGCAGCCCGCCCTTGAGTTGCTTCGATGTCCTCCTTGAATCCGACCTGGTACGGATCCCAAAACACTGGAGCACTACTCAAGAATGGGTGGCACCAGCATCCTGTATGTGGTCTCCTCTACACTCGTTCCTAAAATTCTCCCAATAAACCGAAGTCGATCATTCGCATTCCCTACCACAGTTTTCACATGCTCGTTCCATCTCATATCGCTTTGCAACGTTACGTTCAGATACACAAACGACTTGATTGTGTCAAGCGGGACACTAGTAATACTGTATCTGAACATTACAGCGTTGTTCTTCCTGCTCATTCACATTAACTTACATGTTTCCACGTTTATGGCTAGATGCCATTCATCAAACCAACTGGGAATTTTGTCTTGAGTCCTTGTATCTTCCTACAGTCACTAAACTTCGACACCTTACTGTACAACACAACATCATCAGCTAACAACTGCAGATTGCTGCCCACCCTGTCCGCCAAACCATAAATGTATATACAGAACAACAGCGCTCCTATCACACTTCCCTGGGGCATTGGGTTCTGTTATTTAAGAAGTCTTCGAGCCACTCGCCTATCTATGACCTTATTCCATATTCTCATACCTTCGTTAACAGCAAGCAGGGGCATCGTGTCAAATGCTTTCCGAAAATCTAGAAATATGGAATCTGCCTGTTGCCCTTTATCCGTAGTTCGCAGTATATCATGTGAGAAAAGGCCAAGCTGAGTTTCACAGTGTATTATAATAAAAAAATAATTAAAAGAAAGAATGAAAGAAATTGGTAATTGTCTTTTCCCTTGCAAGGAAAATGGAATATTAGTACAATTGCATTGTTATGCAATGTTCTGCGTGTATTAAATGGTGTTATTGTTCATTCACTTTACCTTGCATCATTTATTTTTCTGTGTCCATCACTATATATGTTTTAATTATATTTCTCGTCTTCTGAAAGCTCCTTCTGTCAATTTTACGAAAAATATGACTGTGGACTTCTTTTCCTCAACTTCAATTGTAGATGCAGGCAGCAGATTCCAGGGAACACCAGTGACCCTCAAGATGAGATAAAATAGGAAGAAATTCTTCTTACTTAGTTCTGTTTCACTTCAATAAAAATACTTAATACTGTTATTAAGTCTTCTCTTATTCAGAAACACGTATGATGACTCATAGCCCATCATACTCCGTGCTGTACAGCGTAACAAAACTACATGCGAGAGAGTGAAACAAAGTCATGTACAAAAAAGTGAATGATGTTTTAGGGTCATTTGTCTGCGCTTTACTGTGCATTCATAGTTAATGCTTTGGCGACGCTTATAGTCGGTCTTTGATTATATCGTTATCGCTGTTTCATTTTTAAATAAATTTTAGCTTTACTATATCCGGAGGGTCTTTCCCCATGTACCTACACAACAGGGGCGATGCCTTCTAAAGCCATGTGATTCGTGGACATAAGCTTCTCAGTTTCAATAAAGTTTAGTGTATTTGAACTGAGAATATGTTCAAGGATTCTGCAGCAAACAAAAGTTACGGATATTGCTCTGTAATCTTTCAGGTTCATTCTTTGATCATTCTTATATACTGGAGTCACCTGCGCCATTTTCCAGTCGCTTGAGACTTTTCTGCTGGACGAGAGATTCGCGATAATTGCAGCCTAGGCAGGGAGCCAACACAGTAGAGTACTCTTTGTAAAATCGAAGTGATATTTATCTGATTTCAAATCTTTCAGTTGTTTCTCTACGCTAGGGATGCTTATTACTATGTCGTCCATACAAGAGTCTGTCTGATGGTCAAATGACAGTATGTTTGTACGATTCTCCTCAGTAAACAATTTCTTGAACGTGAAATTTAAAACTTACGCTTTCATTTTGCTATCTTCAACTGCCACACCAGACTGGTCAACAAGGGAATGAATGGAACCCTTAGACCCGCTTAGCGATTTTATGTACAACCAGAATTTCCTCGGGTTCTCCGCCAGATGTTTTGCTAAGGTGTGACGGTGGCAGTTGTGTGCTTCATGCATAGATATTTTCACAGATGCACGAATCTCTGCTAACCTTCGCTTGTCGTCATTTGTACATTCCCTTTTGAACCGAGAGTGCAACAGTCATTGCTTTCTCAGCATTCTCCGAATTTCGTTGTTAAACCGTGGTGAGTGTTTTCCATACTGTATCCACTTACTAGGCACATAACTCTCCAGACCACGATTTACAATCTGCTTAAACTTTGCCCATAATTCCTCTACATCATTTTTACTGAAACTAAGTGAAGACAAATCACCATCTAAGTGACATGCTAATAAGTGCTTATCTGCTCTGACTTGTGGGAAATGTTAAAGATGTCCTGGAGTTACAGAAACCAGGAATTTACAATATACGAGGGTCACTCCAAAAGAAACACACACAAATTTTTTTTAAATCCATCTTTTATTCTATATGTTTGAAAGTTTTACTGTGTGTAGATACATCCTTTAGGAATAATATTTTCATTTCTCCACATAATTTCCATCCCTCTCAACTGCCTTACGCCATCTTGAAACCAGCGCCTGTATATCCCGCACGGTAAAATTCTGGACCAACCTGTTGGAGCCACTGTTTGGCAGCGTGCACAAGTGAGTCATCATCTTCAAACCTTGTTCCACGAAGAGAGTCTTTCAGTTTCCCAAAGAGATGATAGTCACGTGGAGCCAGGTCAGGACTGTAAGGCAGGTGTTTCAGTGTTGTCCATCGGAGTTTTGTGATCGCTTCCATGGTTTTTTGACTGACATGTGGTCGTGCATTGTCGTGCAACAGCAAAACATCCTGCTTTTGCCGATGTGGTCGAACACGACTCAGTCGAGCTTGAAGTTTCTTCAATGTCGTCACATATGCATGAGAACTTATGGTGGTTCCACTTGGCATGATGTCCACAAGCAAGAGTCCTTCGGAATCGAAAAACACCGTAGCCATAACTTTTCCAGCAGAAGGTGTGGCTTTCAATTTTTTTTTTTTTTCTTGGGTGAATTTGAATGATGCCACTCCATTGATTGCATCTTCGTCTCTGGTGAAAAATGATGGAAGCATGTTTCATCACCTGTCACAATTCTTCCAAGAAATTCATCTCCACCATTCTCGTACTGTTCCAAACGTTCGCTGCATACCGTTTTTCTTGCTTCTTTGTGAGCCACTGTCAACATCCTGGGTACCCACCTGGCACAAACCTTTCTTAACGCCAACACTTTCAGTATTCTGATGACACTTCCTTCCCCTATCCCAACGTAGCGTGACCAATTCGTTCACTGTGATGCGTCTGTCAGCAGTCACTAATTCGTTAACTCTCTGTACATTGTCTGGAGTGTGTGCAGTACGAGGCCTGCAGCTGCGAGGACAATCCTCAATACTGCTGTGCCTGCTTTCATCACATAACCTGCTTGCACACCGACTAACTGTACTGCGATCGACAGCAGCATCTCCATACACCTTTTTCAACCTCCTGTGGATGTTTCCCACTGTCTCGTTTTCACAGCACAGGAATTCTATGACAGCACGTTGCTTCTGACGAACGTCAAGTGTAGCAGCCATCTTGAAGACATGCTGTGACGGCGCCACTCACGGGAACAGGTTGACCTAAGTTTGAAAGCAAGTAGGAAGGATGTATCTACACACTGTAAAACTTTCGCACATGCAGAATGAAAACTGTATTTTTACAAAAATAGTATGCATTTCTTTTAGAGTGACCCTCGTACCTTGTCAATGTGGCATGTCCTACATTGGCCAGACGACAATAACAGTGGGTAACAGGTGCAGTTAACAACAAAGGCACACCCGATTAAGACAGGTGACGAAATCAGCCATTGCTGAACACTGTCTAGAACTAGATCATACCACGAATTATGATGAAACCAAGATTCTAGCACAGACACCCAGATTTTGGGACAGTGTTATAAGGGAATCGATAGAGATAAAAGTAACTGACAATCTCATGAACTGCGACATGGGGTACCAGCTAAGCAGAGCCATGGATACTGCTCTGGAATTGTTAAAGGACCAATGGGGACAGCTGAAGCACTCCATGAACAGAGGGACTTAAGGCGTGGATATAGAAAACGATCCCCAGACAGAGTGCCAGGCACGCCGGACCTAAGATGGAAGGTCCGGGAGCGGGGTCGACGGGAGCGGACTGTAGAGGTAACACCCAGAACCTCAGCGGACCGAAAACGGAACGACGACGCTCTGGAAGATCGCAGTGAGCGGGAGAGGACCGCAGGGAGAACGCCTGGCAACCCAGATAGAACGCCCAGGAGCTGATCTGGTGGGCGCGTACCACAGAGGGAACGCCCAGAACTGCAGCGGACAGAAAGCGGAACGGCATTTTGTGTGTGTGTGTGTGTATGTGTGTGTGTGATGGCAATGCCTTCGGCTCTACATGTACTTGTGTGTAGATGTTGTTGTTACGCTCTGTGATCTATTTATTTACAAAAATAAATCGTTGGCTTTGGAGGGCATGGTTGGAACAATAAGGCCTTGCGGCCCCGCAACCATCCTCGATTTATGCGTCGTAGGATAAAGGGTGTGAGGATCTGCGCAGTGGGTGCAGCGGATGCTGCTTCCCACTGCTTTGTTTGACTTTTTGCACCAGTCGGCGGCTCGGCGAGCATTGTCCTCCTCGCTCCTCGGCGGCCGCTGTTCTCGTACTGCCAGGGCGTTGACAACCCCTACCTGGTTGAGGCGCGGTGCTCCCCACCACTTGTCCACCGAGAACAGGCGTAGGCGCGCAGTTGGTCTGCGCCTATGCTTTACTCTATTACTGCTGGTTAAATTCTAAGTAATCTTTCTCTAAAGCTATTTTATTTTTAGCGATCAAACATCCGACAGAGAGAGGGGGGAGGGGCGCTAAACTTATTTCACTAGAACTTTAGGCTAACCTAGATCTGTAATCTACTATTTACATGCTGATGTACCATTAATTAAACGATTTAACAATTTTTCAACATTTGGCTGCTGTGGTGATCATGGCTTTAACTAACAAAACATAATATATATATATATATTTTTCTATGGATTAATGGTTGCCTGGTAGCTTATTCTATGGGGTTTTAGATGATAAGGCGTGGCACTCTCTGCCAGTGCCATGTTCTTGGTGTCACTGTGCCTGTGTCCCTCAGTTGTCTTCAATTGTTTCTTAATATATCTAATTTATTGTATAGTTTGGTCACTAATCTCTTTACTGTGTCGTCAATGCGTTCGATTTCCACTGCTTCGTGGAGCTCGTGTATGGGTGTCCATGGTGGGGCGTCCAGAATCCACCTTAAAACCTTGTTCTGCACCCTTCGCAGTTTTTTGTGGTTTGTCTGGCACGTGATTCCCCATGCAGAGCACCCATACGTCAGTGCTGGAAGAACAGTTGTTTTTATAGCGTTCTTTTTGTTTCCATCCACATCTCCCTGCTGAGAAATAAAGGCAGGAGGGCTTTTTCGAGGTTTATACCTCTCTTCCTCTTTTCCCCGATGTGTAGGTGGAAGAGAATTTTCTTATCTAATGTAACGCCCAGGTATTTCACGGAGTCTCTCCGAGGGAATTCCTGGGTGTTTAGAGAAAGCTGGTTTCTGAGTACTGGGCGCTTTCTTGTGAAGTAGACATCTGCAGTTTTTCCTACGTTTAGTGTCATTTTATTTTCCCTACACCAGTCTTCTACCATGTCTAGCCGCCAGCGCTCCTGCAGGTCGCAGCGAGCGGACACAGACCGCAGAGGGAACGCCCGCAGCTGCTGGTGGAGGGGGAAGGCCACAGACATAAATACTGGACCAGGTCTACTCGAGGAGCAGTCTCAGGTTGCACTTGATGAAGGTTACGAGCTAAGTTACCGAAATATCGTGCAAGAACGACGCTGATATGCGGCAGAACACCCGACAACCCAAGATGTCATTAGATCGTCGGGGAAGCCTGAAGAGTTACAACTTAAAGCTTATTTAGGATTAGCATCCTTTTTTTGTAAATTTGTACCACAGAAACTGATGAAGAGTGATGCATTACTCAACTTCCTATGGAAAAATAGGCGTTGGTTATGGGATGATAAGTGTCAGGAGGACTTTAATAACATTAAGCAGGCATTAGTCAATGCAAACATTCTTAGCCACCCTTACATGTCCAAGGATTTTTGTCTATGCACAGATGCCTCACCTCAGGGGCTGGGGCATACTTGTTCCAGATGTGAGAAGAATAAGGTAAAGAAGTACCCAAGGTCACCAGTTTTGCTAGTCAAACATTATCAGAAGCAGAAAGATCTCACTCTGAGTCAGAATTGGAAAGTTTAACTGTAACATAGGCATTTAAAAAGCTTCAATATTTTTGTGAGGTAAGAATACCAAAGTTTACTGTGACCATCAGTCCCTGTCATTTCTTTTAACATGTAAACTATTGCACCATAGGTTAGCTGGTGGTGTCTATATTTACAAGAACTCAATTTCGAAATCATTTATATTAAAGGAAGTCAAAATGTTATGCAGATGCCTTGTCTATGTTACCACAAGGTTTAGATGAATTTAGTGAATTAACAGAGTAAGATGCGGAAATCAAAACGTTACTAATTCAAAGTTCAACACAACGGTCTGAATATCAAAAGTTTGTTAGCAAATGAAAACTATACAACAGCAAGATAGCAGATGGTGTAAAGTCATACAAAACTTTAAGCAAGATGTAAGTGGAAAGGTAAGTAAATGGTATCAGGAGTACAAGGGTGTTTTGTTTCATAGGAAACATGAAAAATCTGATCAGTGGTGTTTGTGTATTCCTGAAGATTATATCAACGAATTTATAAGACACAAACATGAAGTATGGGGACATTATGGAGAAGGCAAAAGTACTGAAAAATATGCAAAACCATGTTATTTTCAAAATTTGAGAAAGCAAGTCCTACAGGTATTATGAAGGTCAAAAATCAGAACAGTCCATTGTGTCAAAATATACTGAGCTACACCCAATACTCACAAAAAACCGCACGAATCTCTGTTAACCTTCGCTTGTCGTCATTTCTACATTCCATTTAGAACCGAGAGTGCAATAGTCCTTGCTCTCGCAGCATCCTCCGACTTTCGTTGTTAAACCGTGGTGGGTGTTTTCCATCCTTTATCCCCTTAGTAGGCACATAACTCTCCTAAACACGATTTACAATCTGCTTAAATTTTGCCAATAATTCCTCTACATTATTCTTGCTGAAACTATGTGAAGACAAATCACTATCTCAGCGAGATGCTAATAACTGCTTATCTGCTCCAGCTTGTAGAAACAATTGATTGATGTATTAACTTTCGTATTCATAGTTGCTATAATGACATCATGAACGCTAATCCCCATTACTATAGCGACATAGTCGATAAGGTCCAGCCTATTTGTAGCTTAAAGGTCTAAAATATTTCCACTGCATATGGGCTGCCGAGCTAGCTGCTCAAGACAGTTTTCAGAAAAGTGTTCAAAAGTGTGATTCTTGAGTTTCTCCCGGCGTATTTGATAGTCAAAATATCCACGGGTGTGCTGCCGGTCTATAGTGTCCAACGGGCACAATATTTCGGCGATCATGCATGTCGCCATCATCAGGTGAACTGACGGACTGAGCTCCTGTGAACGTGCCGGCACGGAGATCCGTACGCTATGGCTGCTCAGAGGGAACTGGGTTCGGTCACTCACTCACTCAAAATCACAGACATCATCTGTCTGGAGATGGGGGAGGCTAAGCAGCGTGGCTGCTGTTCCTCCTTTATCAGCGCTGTTGTCATCTGTGTGGCCTCTCGGTGGAATTGGCCTCTGGCTACCTCGCTGAGTTTAATCTAGCGAAGTAGTCGGCTGCTGCTTGGTCTTCTGGGGCAGGCTGTCGCCTGCCGGAGCGAAACTCTTCCCGCACCCACTTCGCTGTGGCCTCAGTGATGTGGTCCCAGTCCGAAGGGGTGAAGATGGGGTGGCTGTTCAGCAGTTTAAGCTCCTTCCGCGTTATGGCCTCGTGCAACATGCCATGCGAGTGGCGAAGGTCGCACGGTACGTGCGGAAGAGGTGGCTTCGTGGGCGCCGGCGTGAAGGGGTACGGATTGTCCCCGTGAGGGTACGACCCGTCCTTCAGCGACGCCACGATCTTCTTCAGGAAGGGCTGCACACTCCGCTCGTCGGGGAGCGGGAGGGGCAGTCCTTCGGTTTCCGCCTCTTCTTCATCTTGCGAAGAAGCGGTCGGCAAGTCGTCGTCGGATCGTTCTTCTTCTGCCTCTGTCTCCAGGCGGGAAGACGGTGCAGGCGTCCCGACGTCTACTTCCATGCGACACGCCGCCTGCATTGCTGCAGGAGGCGAGTCGGTGGACGTCTGAGTGGCGGCATCCACCCGCAATGGGTGCCTCACAGGGGCGGGGGGAGCTGGCACAGGCGGCGACTTCTTGAGAAGCCGCAGCTCCTCCCGCAGCTGTTGAAGCTGCCGGTGGACGGCCACTAGCTCGTCCTTCGTTGCGGCCCTTTCGGCCGCGATGGCTGCCTGTAGGTCGGCCAGCGCTTGGTCGGTTGCCGCTTCGACGCGGCACGACGGGCGCCCCTCGCCGGAGCGGGGAGGTAGTGCGGCCGACTTGGCGGCAGGCACCGCAGAGCTTGCTGTGGTGTGCTGCCGGCGGTAGCTGCAGCTGCGCGAGTTGGCGGCGTGAGGTCCGCCGCAATTCGCGCATGTGTTGGCGGCTCCACGTGGTTTGGGGCAGTTACGGGTGTCGTGTGCCGCCGCGCATTTCAAACACGCGGCTGCGTTTCGGCAGACACCCGCCACGTGCCCCAACTGCTGGCACCTGTAGCACTGCACATGTTGCAGTGAACGCCGCTTGTGCTTCGGCTTCTGTGGTCGCCTGCGGCCGCGGGAACACCCAAAGCACTGACGAGATGTTCCAGCGCGGCTACTAGCTTGTTCCCCTTGCGTCCTGCCATACTTGTGGTTGGAACGAGCGAACAAAGGCGTGCGCGGGCGACGTAACGATGCGAGCCGTAGCGAGTCCAGCAGCGGAGGAGTCGTCGCGTGCGTGCGTGCGTGCGTGCCGCGTGCGTGCGTCGCGCGTGCGTGCGTGCGTCGCGTCGCGTGCGTGGTTCGGTCGCGGCGGCGGCCGATTTAAATACCCTCCGCCCACGGCGCGCTCCCTCCGCCGTCCGCGCCCCGCGCCACGGTCGCGCGGTGGAACAGATTGCGACGGCGTCTGAGATGACGTCGGAGTGATGGCTCTGTCCGCCGTGATCGTCACAACTATACGTTTGCTCGATTTACTCTTGATTAACCCGATCGCTGGTTCCCAAGCCTTGCTAAGATTATAGCCACAGTCACGGTTTATGAGGTCGTCATTGGTGCGAATTTCGATGGCCTCTCTAACAACGCTGTCCCAGTACCTCGACGTCTGTACCAGAATCCTCGTGCGGTCATATTCCATGGCGTGATTTTCCGACAAACAATGTTCAGCGACCGCCGACTTGCTCGGATACATCAGACGAGTGTGCCTCTGGTGTTCACGGCATCGATCCTCGACGGTACGCATCGTCTGACCAATATACGACTTGCCACATTGACACGGAATCTGGTACACGCCGGCCTTCCTCAAACCGAGGTCATCTTTGGCGCTCCCCACCAGTGCACGAGTTTTATTTGGAGGACAAAACACAGTTCCGACCCGGTGTTTCTTCAGAATGCGAGCGATTTTCCCCGAGAGTGCGCCTGTGTATGGAATAAATGCAGTGCCTACCTTCTCCCTCGTGACTTCATCCATCTCAAGAGGTTGTGCTGCAGTGGTTGGGCGGAGAGCACGTTGAATCTGCCACTCTGAGTACCCATTTTTTCGAAATACAGTTCTCAGATGTTCCAATTCCTGGGGTAAACTCTCTGCGTCAGAGATAGTGCGCGGCCTATGTACTAGAGTTTTAAGTACCCCATTCCTCTGTGAAGGGTGGTGGCAGCTGTCTGCGTGCAAATACAGATCAGTGTGCGTAGTCTTCCGATACACCCCATGACCTAGGGTGCCGTCAGCCCTTCTCTTGACCAAGACGTCAAGGAAAGGTAATTTACCCTCCGTTTCCTTGTTTACGAGGGTACCCCTGCGAGAGTCACTAGAATTGATTAGTCAGAAGTTTGACGAGAAGACCACTGAACTTTTTAGGCATGTCTTGACTTCCACGTATTTTCTTTTAAATGGAGAATACTACGAACAAACGGAGGGAGTCGCCATGGGTAGCCCACTCTCACCGGTGGTAGCGAATTTGTACATGGAGAGCTTCGAGGAGGAAGCCCTGTCGTCATCCGTATGGAAACCTACTTGCTTTTTCCGTTACGTGGACGACACGTTCGTCATCTGGCCACATGGTATGGATAAACTCCTTGACTTTCTTACACATCTAAACTCCATACACCCCAACATCAAATTCACTATGGAGACTGAAACGGAGGGTAAATTACCTTTCCTTGACGTCTTGGTCAAGAGAAGGGCTGACGGCACCCTAGGTCATGGGGTGTATCAGAAGACTACGCACACTGATCTGTATTTGCACGCAGACAGCTGCCACCACCCTTCACAGAGGAATGGGGTACTTAAAACTCTAGTACATAGGCCGCGCACTATCTCTGACGCAGAGAGTTTACCCCAGGAATTGGAACATCTGAGAACTGTATTTCGAAAAAATGGGTACTCAGAGTGGCAGATTCAACGTGCTCTCCGCCCAACCACTGCAGCACAACCTCTTGAGATGGATGAAGTCACGAGGGAGGAGGTAGGCACTGCATTTATTCCATACACAGGCGCACTCTCGGGGAAAATCGCTCGCATTCTGAAGAAACACCGGGTCGGAACTGTGTTTTGTCCTCCAAATAAAACTCGTGCACTGGTGGGGAGCGCCAAAGATGACCTCGGTTTGAGGAAGGCCGGCGTGTACCAGATTCCGTGTCAATGTGGCAAGTCGTATATTGGTCAGACGATGCGTACCGTCGAGGATCGATGCCGTGAACACCAGAGGCACACTCGTCTGATGTATCCGAGCAAGTCGGCGGTCGCTGAACATTGTTTGTCGGAAAATCACGCCATGGAATATGACCGCACGAGGATTCTGGTACAGACGTCGAGATACTGGGACAGCGTTGTTAGAGAGGCCATCGAAATTCGCACCAATGACGACCTCATAAACCGTGACTGTGGCTATAATCTTAGCAAGGCTTGGGAACCAGCGATCGGGTTAATCAAGAGTAAATCGAGCAAACGTATAGTTGTGACGATCACGGCGGACAGAGCCATCACCCCGACGTCATCTCAGACGCCGTCGCAATCTGTTCCACCGCGCGACCGTGGCGCGGGGCGCGGACGGCGGAGGGAGCGCGCCGTGGGCGGAGGGTATTTAAATCGGCCGCCGCCGCGACCGCCGGCATGTTCACAGGAGCTCAGTCCGTCAGTTCACCTGATGATGGCGACATGTATGATCGCCGAAATATTGTGCCCGTTGGACACTATAGACCGGCAGCACACCCGTGGATATTTTGACAGTGTTCAAAAGTGTTTCGCATGACTGTCTGCCTGTAGCCGCCACAATGAATCCATAGACATTCAAGTCTATACTTGGCAAATTAAAGTCGCTACAAACTAGTATTGCGTGATCTGGGTATTTACGCGCTGTTGACCTGAGACTTTCTTTGAATGACTCTAGAACTGTCACAGCAGTATCTGGTGGGGGATAAAAACACCCAACAATTAACTTGGTTTTACGTACATCTATTATACGTGACCGGATAACTTCACCTTCACACTTAACTTCGACGTCACTAGAGACAATATTTTTGTCAATTGCATTAAACATCCCCCTTCTATGGCCTCTAATCTGTCTTTCCGATATACGTTCCACGACTCGCAAAATATCTCAGAGCTTTCTACTTTGGGTTCAGCCAACTCTCAGTCCCAAAAATAATTTGAGCGCGAGAATTTTCCTGGAGGGCAGTAAATTCTGGAACTTTATTACGAATACTTCGAGAGTTTACTGATAAAATTATGACAGTCGAAGCGTCTTTATTCTGAACGCTGCTTGACTTCCCTTGCCGCATATCGACTGGCGATTGTTCATTGAAGCAACTCAGACAACTTCCTAGTCTAAAAAACCTTCATGTGCACTCTCTGCTTCCCGAGTAGCTGCTTCCTTTGTGTAGTGCACCCCGTTTCCACAACAATTACCAGGTTTTGTTGTTAAATCAAAGCGGATGTATTCCATCCTTAATCCTCTTACTCGGCACATGGTTCTCCAGAGTACGATTCACAGTCTGTTTAAACTTTTCCCATAATTCCTACGTATCTAACTTACTGGAGCTAAATGACATCCATCCACTTTCTAAATGGGATGTTAACAACTGCTTATCTGCTCTTTCTAGCAAAAATTGTCTCCTAGAGTTCTTGATGGATTTATTAACTTAAGTAACCATTATCAGTAGATGACATCATGAACACTAATCTCTGTCTCAATACTGACACTGTTAATAAGGTCAGGCCTGTTTGAAGTTACAAGGTCTAAAATATTTCCATTGTGTATGGGCTGTCGAACTAGTTGCTCAAGACAGTTTTTGGTAAAACATGTTCAGAAGTGCTTCGCAACCTGTTTTTCTATACCACCTGCAATAAATCCATAGGCATCCCAGTCTATTTCAATAGGTAGAGTCACCTTATAACACTTCTTTGTCAGGCTATGAAAGTTAATATTCAGCTTAGGTTCTTGACATTGAAGGTTGGGTATATGTCTTGCAAATATCTCCACTTGCAAGAAAGTCTGTATTTGCTGTAATTTCAGGATCTGTGGGTCTTGAGTAATCAGTTCTAGAAAATGATGTGGCAGAAACAGTTAATTACTTTAGAATTGTTGTTTATTTCCATTGCAAAGTGACATAGGTTTTGTGCCCAAATGATGATACAACACTTACTATATCTGGCTATTGGTGCCATTCCTTATATACTTTACAATAATGAAAATGTGAGTACAAACATTGTTTAAAGTGTTGAATAATTTTCAAGAAAAACTTACAGAGTTCAGATTTATAAATCATGACAATTTCTTCTGAGTAATAAATACGCCAAAATAAACCAGTTATCATGGCCAAAACATTTAAGATATCTTTTTGCAATAATACTTAATTTACAAAGTGTAATAACTTTTTAGTTAAAATTTCATTTTGTCAGTAACATTCTTCCTCGATTTTTTCATTGAGCTGTACAGGAATAACTAATTGGCTTTCATGTACAAATGTTATAAATATAACTTTTGAGATTTTTTCTGAGGTGTTTCTATACGTTTAATTTAATTTTAGACTTGGCGAAATATGAACAGTCCATCTTAGAATACTTAACTTATATCTTCTTGTTGTCCTGGAATTCTTTCTGAGAACTTCAGGTGCATTCAGCAAGCTTGTGGATTAAGATACAGATGAGCCTTTACACTTTTCATTGCGGTTTTACTGCACAAAGTGACATAGGCGGCATATCACAAAATCTCTGATCAGCAATGATGCCTAGTGCACTAATTCTCGTTCTTATATACCTTTTTAAACAATTCATTCATTGTTATAGTATCATTTTTTATATTAAAATTCAAAATTACCACATCAAATCGGTTTGACATAACTACAAAGTAGGATAAAGTACACTTATAGTTTTAGACTTACAGTTCTGCCAAATAACCATGTTGTTATTGCAATTTACAACAAATATATAAAACAAACAGTCAGTTCCTTAGTTCCCTTAATTGTATGAAAACGAAATTGGATTCAAGGTTCCTACTATATGATTAGATCTTTCCAGCTGAATAAACAGTAGTTCTGTCCTTCAGATAAAAAGTACTTTTCACAATTTCATTGACATATTTTTGGCTGCATCATTTTGCAAATTATTTTAATTACTTTGAAAATTACCTATATTTGTTTTACTGTTTGATAGTAGGTGTTCATGTGTTATTTCAGGTATTTTTGGCTAACAGATGCAGATGAGTAAATTTTGTTACATGATTTCATAATACATTAATTACCACATTATGTGGTAATTTCTGACATTTCTACAAATTAACAGAATTCCAAAAATTAGATGGGTTGATGTTTCATAGTTATTTATATTTTATGTCATCCACAGGGTACAGATTACTGGTCCCAGCATTGTTCTGATATTACAATTATCATGTAACTGGAATCTTACTTGCCCTAAATGAACTAACTGTTATGGTATTGATCAGTGCAATAGACTTCCAAACCTGGTTTGTTGCAAATCATTACACTTTCTATACCTAATTCTGAAAAGAATCATTTCAGTTATTGATCATCATAATTACGTTTTAAGTATGCAGACAAAGTTAAACAAGCCATTCAGTATGATTACAACATGTGCTCACAGAGTTTTCCTACTTCATGTACACATTGTGAAGAACTATAGAATGGTCCAGTTGTCTGGGAGTCATGGTTTTCATGAAATGCCAGCCCATTCTACTCCTTTACAATCTCTGACTAGTACTGCAAGATCTGTGTATTTCCGTGCTTCGGAGCGTAGACTTTGTTTGAATGGTTCTAAAACTGTTACGGCAGAATTTGGTGGCCAGTAAAAACATCCAATAATTAACTTGTGTTCAACTAGACCTGTTACACGCACCCTGATAACTTTTTATTCAGACTCAGTTTCGACCTAAGACACAAGATGTCTGTCAACAGCAATGAACACTCCCTCTCCCATGGCGCCTAATCTGATGTTTGAAATACATTCCATGCCTTGCTAAATATTTCAGAGCTTTCATCTTCAGGTTTCAGACAGCTTTTCATTCTAAGAATAGTCTGAAGTTGGATACCTACAATTTTAACCTAATGTACCAATGTTTCATTTCTGGCTCACTATTTCATACAATAATTATAAAAAATATAGATTTTATTATGAAATACGAATAAAATTAAGAGAAAAGGAATGAGGAGGATTTTTTTCTGTTATGTTTCCTTCTTCAGAAAAAATTGAGTTTAAGTAAATAATGGAAACAGATTCCATTTATTATACTTCTATATGTTTTTGATTTTTAGCAGACATAAGATTGTATGAACTATTGTTTTTACATAAAAGAAGAAACATATATTATGACATCCATCTTTTTGGTGCTTATCTTTATGAAATTCTTGAATAGGACAAATAAATTTCAAACTAGGAATATACTCTACTATGACGAATAAAAAATGTAAAATTAAATTTCATTTGAATATTTACTATTCAAAACACGTTTTTTCAGTAAAACTCCTATCTTGTTTGGAGAAACCGTGGGCCATACTATCCAGGATTTTTTTAAAAATGCTCACACTTTAGCAAGATTCGAACCATGAAATGCAGCTACCAAACATTTAATAATCTTTATCCACGCACCTAATGTGCTGAGCTACTGACACTAAGTAGTACATGGTGCTTTGATTTTGTATCTCATACAGTGCGAGCATAATTTTGTAACACACCCAGGAGGAAAGGGAGTAGATGCGAAGTACTAATAAATGCTAGCCTTTAGCACTCGAGACTGTATGCCACTCCCTAGACACGGGAACGACCGTGTTCCTAAATCCAGGTAGCTGGTCCTTTCTGTGGCGGTTGATCTGCAGCTCTCTGCACTGTTTGCTATGATGTGTCCTGTAATCAATACTGTCTAGGAGGGAGAGGAGCCACTCACACCAACAATACCAAGTTGATCTGGTAGAATTTACTGTATTCTGTTACATTCGCACAGAGTGGGGCTGCACTGTTCACAGTAAACATTATTCCCCAATGGACGTGATCAGTATTTGTACTCCATGTCCGTTGCGGTGTATAAGGTTGCTGTCTAAATGATGGTGTCCAATGCAAAAACATGGTGAACAGAACACAAAATAATCACTGTTCAACAGTGTCCCATAGTGCTCAGAGCCATTTGAACCATTTGAACAGATGTTTTATCAGTCGACGACTGGCACAGTTCTTCCCAACAATGCTAAACAATTCAATAGCTTATAACACGAGCGTGCGCGTGACCGAATCGCAGCGCGAATGCTCCATAAAATTTCTGGTACGATATACGACCGAGTAAGTACCTGCGCTCGTGATACTCAGCCAGTCAAAACGCTATGTGTTTCTTTCACTTAGAACTTGCAATTATGATCATACCAGTCCACATTATTTTTCCGTAACCGTCGCGACGCGGTTGATTATTGTTCTCCCGACACGACACACGAAACAGAGAAACATGGCCTTTTGGGTAACCATTGGTGCTGCGTCGTGAACACTGAAATCAAACGCAAAACTTGTGTGGCAAACATTTTCAATTACTTTACGATAATTTGTAAGATACGTGCTGCAGCCACAGCATCAACACAACACTCCGCCCACGCTCCACGAAAGCTACGACATGACTCCCCACAGTTGCTCTGTGCTCGGCAGAGGGGCGACTCTTGATAGTCAACGATACAATTCTATTTTTACAACTTCTTGGGACAGCTAATTAGTCTGCACACTGCCAGCAACGGCATTATCTTTATCTCATTTCCTCTAGCAAGCCTATTACTCATTCACAGCTGCTGAGTTAGCAACCGTATTCCAAGTAGATCGATTTTCAACACAAATATCTTCCATTTTTAAGTTATATATTCTGTAGCTTAACGTGACCAAGTAAAGAAGAGTCAAGCAGCTGATTATTTTCACGATTTGTTTGAAAAGCAACAGAAAAACGAAATATGGTATATAAAACTCTACTGAATTATAGAAATTTCTGATATCTAGCTCGAAATTTCTCTACCCACTTAATTGTACTACCTAAACTGTTTGAAGTTCCTATGGGAACTTTTGGATGTTTCATTATATTTTCTCGTTGTTCAAGCTCATAATTTGGTTCCTATTTAACAACAGGATGCGAGTTTCCATAGATTCTGCTGCAATCTTGCCTTCTAATGGCAACATCTCGTTTATTTCAATTCTAGCATCATTGTAATCAGCCAAACTAAGAATAGAATCTCCAGTAATTGAACTCCAAGTAAAGATTACAATAAGATATTCGTCCCACGTAATTTCCTCCTAATCTTCGAAAAGCACACCAATCATTCCAAGTGAATAAAGCAACTCTTCTTATACCTTATTTTTCCTTTCTTAAGTATATGTCCTTCCATATTTATTTTATCTGCAAGAGATGAAATTAAATGTAACAAAAGTGATGACAAAACAAATGATGTTCAATTATAGATAGAATGTTATTTCCTTTCTTTATGGTTATAAAATCAAACAGCTTTGCACATATAATTATCAACTGATTTTTATTGTATTTTTCATCATATGTTGGGTAATCTGGTCCATCAGTTTTAACAGTTCTAAAGCTAAACCTCATTCATAACTGAGCATGAGTAGGATAATGCCATCCCTCTCCTATATTTATGTTAATTTCACTATCCTTGTCAGGAACTTTTAAATTATTTTTAATTTTCTCATTTACAGAGAAGGAGTAAAAATGATAGCTCTTGATCTTGTTCATTATTTATGAATGATAAAATTTTATTAATAGATTTTTACACTAATGCAACAGTACCACCATTGAAGTCAATTATATTATAATGTTCATCAGTTATAGTAATTAATAAATTCTGTATAGTACCAAAAACTGGAATATAAGCAAGTAACATGGTTCATGAATTAGCGATCCATCACATTCAATATTAGGCTACAATGAAGCAATAATATTAATTTCCGAATTAAAATGAGTGGCATCCTTCACAAATATTCCACCAGCTAAATTATAATTAATATTAATTATATCAAATGGAATAATTTTATAGACATCATTAGCAACAGATTTTTTATTAGCTTCAATAATTTGAGCACTAAATCCAAGTTCACATCCAATACAGTCTTGTGTATTAATAATTTACAATCACTCTCAATAATAATTCTATAGAAAATTTAATCTGCTTTAATGAGTATATTAGGCATTTTACAACGAAAAAAATTTTTCCAAAGTTTTCAAAATATGTTGGCCAATTGAAATTTCTCCATCACAATACAATTTGTTATTTTCTTGTGTAATATATGGAGATAGAAATGTAGCATAAAAGCCAACTAGTGCAACATTATTAAAACTTTCTCATGTAAGTACACTCAGTCTTTTTTTTTTGAGAACAGTTGACTTACTACTAAATTGAAACAGGCGACTCATTTAATATTAATAACAATTGGTCTAATTAAATGAAAACTGATTTGGAACCAAAAATAAGAATTTTAGATGAGGAATAAAAAAAACATCATAAACTTTTGCCAAATTCTATTTGATGTGCATTGATAGGACCAAGTGGTTGTAGAAAAACATCAGTGCCTTTCAGTTACATTCTAGCTCCAGGATGGTTAAACTGGAATAAGATCAATCATTTGCATGTTGATTCAAAAAGTGTAGATGAACCAAAATAACGAGAATTTATAAAAAAACGTGTAAAAAGGTTGAAGATAAAAATAATGAGAAGATTACTGTCATTGAGAATAATGATGGAATTATAGCACTAGATCAGTGCCAAGATAATTCACTTGCCATATTCAATGAAAATTCTAGAGCATCACAATGCAGTTACAAAACATTTTACTACAGGTGGACATAAAGAATACATTGGTTTTACATAGCTCAGACATAGTCTAAAAGATCTAAACAATAGGTCAGGGATAATCTAAGGTTTTTAAATATTTTCAGACAAGATGATACAAATTTAAATCATGGTGATAAAAAAGTAAAATTTGATGGACATAAGTTAACAATGAAGTTACACATGACTAATGAACCTGTTAACTAAAAAACACATTATTACAGATGATATAGGTGAAACTTTTGATGGTGTTCATTTATCAAAATATGTAGATATTATATTTCATTCAAAATCATTATTTTTAGAAAAGAATCCAAATAAAATCAAATCAAATGTAAGTTTTAAATACATAGTTTGGTAAAATATTGTTGGTGCCTACATCCTGAAGTTAAAATGACTACAACCAAATACAGAATATTTAGATTTTGCTTTTCCAAAAATATGAGCATATTTAGACTCACATGAAGATGAGAAACTAGGTGAAGGTTTAATAAAGAAACAGAGTGAAAACCAAGTGAATATGTTTGGATAAATGATGTCAGAGATTTAATAGACAGATTAGCAGTAATTTACAGTGAAGAATTAACTGGAAATAGAAATTATCACAATGAAAAAATTGGAATAAAATATATGTTAACGAATAAATTTAGTGATTTTATTATTGACAATCCAAAAGGAATTGCATATTTGATTAGATTTCTCAATAATCTTCTGACACATTTAGGCAAAGTGAAAATTATAGGAAAGAAATCGTTAACACTTCGTCTAACAAACTACCATTTGAAATGCATTTACCAGGCTACAGATTCTGTGCTCTGGGAACCAAATTACATGAAAGATTAGCTAGAAGAGAGCAAGGAATAAATCAACTAGATGAAGCTCACAAAAAATGTGGTATTGCCTATAGAGATAATGAAGATTTAGAAAAAAGTCATGAAGGAGAAAAAGAACTTCAGCTAGCTGCAAATGACAGAATGCTTAGTTCTAATGCTTCACTTTGTGAAAAATTAGCAAAAGCAGCAGTGAGAGGAAAATTGGGAAACATGCTCTCATGCCATTGGTTGGTGTTAAAATTACTGTAAGACTGGTAAAACTGTTCACACAATCAACTCTAATGCTTATTATTTCAGTACATCAGGGATGTCTTTTCCATCCCATCCATCCACTGGCACGTTGTTGGTTACCATATCATGACTGACTGATACACTTGTTTGAGTTAGAGAAAGAGTTTTGTGGAGGGGTGACACCTTCTGGAGATGGCTGGCACCGAAATAGTGATCGCTTACATGATTGCAATATGAGGAATTAGTGGAAACAGAACGCAGAGCAATCAGCTACTCTGTCAATATGACAGATGAGTTTAAATGTAGTTTGGAAGCCCACGCCAACGATGCAAAACTATTCCAATTTCCTTATGTTGTAAATTACTTTCATTTAAAATCACCCAGTGTGTGCAGTGTGTTATGGTAACAGCAGTAACAATATGATTTACAGTGTGCTGGCTAGAGGTAACCCAACTGACCTACATTCCCTCCAAATTTCAAACCTCCCACTATGGGGGCTTGGCAGGGGGGTGTGGCACTTTACAGCCATCTTGGGTAACGGTACTCGCGTCATTAGCTGACGTCACGACAGCCGTCTTGAATGACTATAATTGCGTAATCAGCTGACGTCACAGCAACCATCTTGAATGATGTCAATCGCGTCACAGTGCGTCATCTTGGATAATGGTGCTTTGGGGTGATGTCCTTGTTGTCTGCGAGAGGTCATGGATCAGAATGTCTTAATGACACAGACCTCGAAGTCATGGCAGAAAAACAAAATGTTTGGGAGGGTACAAAGCGTGTTAGAGCAGAAAAAAACAATGTTTCATACAACAAGAGAGAGCCACAGGGGGTGTCTCTTGCGACTTACAGTATAGTCAATGGGATACGATCATCCTCCTACAGTACCGGTGATGAATCTTTAAACTGGTCTGTGCAGAGGATCAATACCTGTATATTTAATAGGATCCTCACATGTGCTCGATGCCGGCATGCATGCGGTATTTATTTTCGAGGTATGGGAGGCGAGAGATGCGGTAAAAATCTGATCTAGTTCTCTATCAGATGAAGTTAGTTAAGCTTTTATAGTTTGTAATTTTTCTCTGGTGGATGGTGCAGAATAACGAAGATAGCATGTTGGGGAGATAGATGTGAATGGACGTGGATCTGTAGTACTTGTATGTAGTTTGGAGGTGCACCACAGTACAGTAGCAAAAATCCTCATCCTTCTCTCAGTTCCCGTTTCCATCGAATGGTCAAAACACAGTCCTGTCACAGTAACGCAGCTTAGCCTGTTTCTACACGGTATGCAGAAGGTTGTAGATATAGTTTCCTCTGACTTCTACTCTGTTACGACGATCACTTGTGCAAAGCTGCAGGGATGGTAGTGCAGAGTCTGAGAGAGGTGACTCGTTTCGAGATATGAGAGTGTCAGAAATATGCTTCAGTAGTGGCTGTAATCATTAAATCACTTCTCCATAGGATCCAATACAGGCATGTGCTTGAATGGAGGGACTTCATTCCAAATCATAGACATCATTTCTAGCGGATAGCGTGACACTAGTGATCAGGAAAGCTAGTACATATTTCTTACGACGTCAATCAGCTCAACATCTACTAATGTTTGTGGTCCTCCTCAATCAGTCATCACCTATAACTCAGTGCATATATCAACAAACCTCTGACATGTTATCGAGACACAATACGTTACAAATACTGAAGAAATATCTAGTGGCGTAAGGGAGTTGCAAATACCGGTTTCACACCATGTTCCTTAGCTGAACCACATTCAAAATTCAGCTATTTTATCGCGAGGTTGCATTGGGGGCTACATGTAACTGGACTGCTGGTCTGATAATATACACTCCTACGATCACCATCTCGGTATCTGTCTGGAAAAACCAATTCATTCGGAGGTAATGTCATACCTCGATTTATAAAGCTAGTATAGCTTTTAACATGGATACTTGTGTGCATCTGTAGAACCAAGACCGCTTGTGATGGTAATATGGTTGCGTTTTTTAACATCTGACGGTTTGTAAGACGATTACAATTCTCTTTCTAAGACACAGTGGTACCATTCACAAGGATAACGTATGAGACATGCCCACCAATGGTCAGTATTATTTCGTATCGCCACGATCAGTTATTGACGTGGTATTATACTTAGTAGTGGGGGATGTATGATAGATTTTCCTTGGGCATCAGGCTTATAAAGTTTGTGTTTGTGTTCAGACATGTGCAAAGGTTCAAATGGTTAAAATGGCTCTGAGCACTATGGGACTTAACATCTGAGGTCATCAGTCCCCTAGAACTTAGAACTACTTAAACCTAACCAACTTAAGGACATCACACACATCCATGCCCGCGGCAGGATTCAAACCTGCGACCGTAGCGGTCGCGCGGTTCCAGACTGAAGTGTCTAGAACCGCTCGGCCACTCCGGCTGGCTACATGTGCAAAGGAAGGTATGGATTTGACGTGAAATACTGTGACAGCCAAGGGAAGAGTATGTAAGGTCATACGAATGGTACAGAAATTTCTATTTCCAGAGCCACAGCCATCAGCAGGGTGTATTTCCGATAATTTGCTCATTATCGAATGTCGTTCAGTTGGGACCGTGATCGTAACATTTAATGGAAAGTACAATTATAAAACATGTGTGTGACCGATTTTCTAGGATGATTCTGCCTATGCGTGCTGGCATGCAACGCTGGTGACGGGAATGATTCACGTTTCCCGTCCAAATGGAAAGGCCTGTTGGAGTGTAGGAATGTAGCTGACTTGACCATATAGTACTCTAGACGGCTGAATAGCGAACTAATGCTTAGTATGTGTTGGACAGCTTTTGTGATCGTGTGGAAATTTGAGAAGATTCAATGCGGACATGTGTTTGCGCTAGGTCATTATTCCTGCCCATGTAAATAGTTTGGTTGACTGCTTCTTTACATTTCGCGTCTTTATTTAGTTGAGAGAACATCAATTGTGGTGTATGCATCTAGCAGGTGGAAGACACATTTGAGGGTTCTCTAGACATGATAAATACGTTATTTGACTTTGTAGAAAATAGGGATGATTTGGAATATGTCACGACATCGGTATTAGCGAGTGGAAATATCAGTTTACTCTATTTTTCTTTTGCCGATTTTTTTCACTTAAAGGTCTTCGCAAAAGGGATAAGTTTCCAGTTACTCTATGGTTTACAGCACGCTCCATCTAGCTGAAGTTTCAGGTTTCTAGAGAAATAATTTCCAGCCTATATCTTTGGAATTATATTGCACGAGTGATACTGCTCTGCAAGTGATATTGATATGTTTTTGATATCGAGGAGTACTGCGAAAATGGTATGATAGTCTAGCATACCATGTGAAATTAGATATGTTCTTGTAATCACAGGGTCTGGATATGTGTGTAGAAGCAAGCAGAACCGGACCAGAAACAGTAACGCATTCCTGCCAAGGGGAAACGAGCCAGAATTGGTAGAACAGTTCTGAGAGTGACTTTGGTCCACTGCGTGTGCTCTGGTCATGCGTTGGGAGTAGATAACTTGTGGCCATCGGCTGCAGGAAAGCATCTAGTGCTGCTAGGAGTATATATAGTGCTGTCTGTCTTCGTGGTATATGTACGAGTGTCTGGTGGTCGATAGCTACAAGAATGATGTAAAAGGGGTGATTTTTGTATGGTGCAGGATACGAATAGGATGTTTACTACATCGGCACAGTTGTTGTTGTTGTTGTCTTCAGTCCTGAGACTGGTTTGATGCAGCTCTCCATGCTACTCTATCCTGTGCAAGCTTCTTCATCTCCCAGTACCTACTGCAACCTACATCCTTCTGAATCAGCTTAGTGTATTCATCTCTTGGTCTCCCTCTACGATTTTTACCCTCCACGCTGCCCTCCAATGCTAAATTTGTGATCCCTTGATGCCTCAGAACATGTCCTACCAACCAGTCCCTTCTTGTCAAGTTGTGCCACAAACTCCTCTTCTCCGCAATTCTATTCAATACCTCCTCATTAGTTATGTGATCTACCCATCTAATCTTCAGCATTCTTCTGTAGCACCACATTTCGAAAGCTTCTATTCTCTTCTTGTCCAAACTATTTATCGTCAATGTTTCACTTCCATATCTACATCTACATCTACATTGATACTCCGCAAGCCACCCAACGGTGTGTGGCGGAGGGCACTTTACGTGCCACTGTCATTACCTCCCTTTCCTGTTCCAGTCGCGTATGGTTCGCGGGAAGAACGACTGTCTGAAAGCCTCCGTGCGCGCTCTAATCTCTCTAATTTTACATTCGTGATCTCCTCAGGAAGTATAAGTAGGGGGAAGCAATATATTCGATACCTCATCCAGAAACGCACCCTCTCGAAACCTGGCGAGCAAGCTACACCGCGATGCAGAGCGCCTCTCTTGCAGCGTCTGCCACTTGAGTTTATTAAACATCTCCATAACGCTATCACGGTTACCAAATAACCCGGTGACGAAACGCGCCGCTCTTCTTTGGATCTTCTCTATCTCCTCCGTCAACCCGACCTGGTACGGATCCCACACTGATGAGCAATACTCAAGTATAGGTCGAACGAGTGTTTTGTAAGCCACCTCCTTTGTTGATGGACTACATTTTCTAAGCACTCTCCCAATGAATCTCAACCTGGTACCCGCCTTACCAACAATTAATTTTATATGATCATTCCACTTCAAATCGTTCCGTACGCATACTCCCAGATATTTTACAGAAGTAACTGCTACCAGTGTTTGTTCCGCTATCATATAATCATACAATAAAGGATCCTTCTTTCTATGTATTCGCAATACATTACATTTGTCTATGTTAAGGGTCAGTTGCCACTCCCTGCACCAAGTGCCTATCCGCTGCAGATCTTCCTGTATTTCGCTACAATTTTCTAATGCAGCAACTTCTCTGTATACTACAGCATCATCTGCGAAAAGCCGCATGGAACTTCCGACACTATCTACTAAGTCATTTATATATATTGTGAAAAGCAATGGTCCCATAACACTCCCCTGCGGCACGCCAGAGGTCACTCCAACGTCTGTAGACGTCTCTCCATTGATAACAACATGCTGTGTTCTGTTTGCTAAAAACTCTTCAATCCAGCCACACAGCTGGTCTGATATTCCATAGGCTCTTACTTTGTTTATCAGGCGACAGTGCGGAACTGTATCGAACGCCTTCCGGAAGTCAAGAAAAATAGCATCTACCTGGGAGCCTGTATCTAATATTTTCTGGGTCTCATGAACAAATAAGGCGAGTTGGGTCTCACACGACCGCTGCTTCCGGAATCCATGTTGATTCCTACATAGTAGATTCTGGGTTTCCAGAAATGACATGATACGCGAGCAAAAAACATGTTCTAAAATTCTACAAGAGATCGACGTAAGAGATATAGGTCTATAGTTTTGCGCATCTGCTCGACGACCCTTCTTGAAGACTGGGACTATCTGTGCTCTTTTCCAATCATTTGGAACCCTCCGTTCCTCTAGAGACTTGCGGTACACGGCTGTTAGAAGGGGGGCAAGTTCTTTCGCGTACTCTGTGTAGAATCGAATTGGTATCCCGTCAGGTCCAGTGGACTTTCCTCTATTGAGTGATTCCAGTTGCTTTTCTATTCCTTGGACACTTATTTCGATGTCAGCCATTTTTTCGTTTGTGCGAGGATTTAGAGAAGGAACTGCAGTGCGGTCTTCCTCTGTGAAACAGCTTTGGAAAAAGGTGTTTAGTATTTCAGCTTTACGCGTGTCATCCTCTGTTTCAATGCCATCATCATCCCGTAGTGTCTGGATATGCTGTTTCGAGCCACTTACTGATTTAACGTAAGACCAGAACTTCCCAGGATTTTCTGTCAAGTCGGTACATAGAATTTTACTTTCGAATTCAATGAACGCTTCACGCATAGCCCTCCTTACGCTAACTTTGACATCGTTTAGCTTCTGTTTGTCTGAGAGGTTTTGGCTGCGTTTAAACTTGGAGTGGAGCTCTCTTTGCTTTCGCAGTAGTTTCCTAACTTTGTTGTTGTACCACGGTGGGTTTTTCCCGTCCCTCACAGTTTTACTCGGCACGTACCTGTCTAAAACGCATTTTACGATTGCCTTGAACTTTTTCCATAAACACTCAACATTGTCAGTGTCGGAACAGAAATTTTCGTTTTGATCTGTTAGGTAGTCTGAAATCTGCCTTCTATTACTCTTGCTAAACAGATAAACCTTCCTCCCTTTTTTTATATTCCTATTAACTTCCATATTCAGGGATGCTGCAACGGCCTTATGATCACTGATTCCCTGTTCTGTACATACAGAGTCGAAAAGTTCGGGTCTGTTTGTTATCAGTAGGTCCAATATGTTATCTCCACGAGTCGGTTCTCTGTTTAATTGCTCGAGGTAATTTTCGGATAGTGCTCTCAGTATAATGTCACTCGATGCTCTGTCCCTACCACCCGTCCTAAACATCTAAGTGTCCCAGTCTATATCTGGTAAATTGAAATCTCCACCTAAGACTATAACATGCTGAGAAAATTTATGTGAAATGTATTCCAAATTTTCTCTCAGTTGTTCTGCCACTAATGCTGCTGAGTCGGGAGGTCGGTAAAAGGAGCCAATTATTAACCTAGTTCGGTTGTTTAGTGTAACCTCCACCCATAATAATTCACAGGAACTATCCACTTCTACTTCACTACAGGATAAACTACTACTAACAGCGATGAACACTCCACCACTGGTTGCATGCAATCTATCCTTTCTAAACACCGTCTGTACCTTTGTAAAAATTTCGGCAGAATTTATCTCTGGCTTAAGCCAGCTTTCTGTACCTATAACGATTTCAGCTTCGGTGCTTTCTATCAGCGCTTGAAGTTCCGGTACTTTACCAACGCAGCTTCGACAGTTGACAATTACAATACCGATTGCTGCTTGGTCCCCGCATGTCCTGACTTTGCCCCGCACCCGTTGAGGCTGTTGCCCTTTCTGTACTTGCCCAAGGCCATCTAACCTAAAATACCGCCCAGCCCACGCCACACAACCCCTGCTACCCGTGTAGCCGCTTGTTGCGTGTAGTGGACTCCTGACCTATCCAGCGGAACCCGAAACCCCACCACCCTATGGCGCAAGTCGAGGAATCTGCAGCCCACACGGTCGCAGAAGCGTCTCAGCCTCTGATTCAGACCCTCCACTCGGCTCTGTACCAAAGTTCCGCAGTCAGTCCTGTCGACGATGCTGCAGATGGTGAGCTCTGCTTTCATCCCGCTAGCGAGACTGGCAGTCTTCACCAAATCAGATAGCCGCCGGAAGCCAGAGAGGATTTCCTCCGATCCATAGCGACACACAACATTGGTGCCGACATGAGCGACCACCTGCAGATGGGTGCACCCTGTACCCTTCATGGCATCCGGAAGGACCCTTTCCACATCTGGAATGACTCCCCCCGGTATGCACACGGAGTGCACATTGGTTTTCTTCCCCTCTCTTGCTGCCATTTCCCTAAGGGGCCCCATTACGCGCCTGACGTTGGAGCTCCCAACTACCAGTAAGCCCACCCTCTGCGACTACCCGGATCTTGCAGACTGAGGGGCAACCTCTGGAACAGGACAAGCAGCCATGTCAGGCCGAAGATCAGTATCAGCCTGAGACAGCCTGAAACCGGTTCGTCAGACAAACTGGAGAGGCTTTCCGTTCAGCACTCCGGAATGTCTTTTGCCCCCTGCCACACCTTGAAACGACCTCCCACTCTACCACAGGTGAGGGATCAGCCTCAATGCGGGCAGTATCCCGGGCAACCACAGTCGTAGTCCGATCAGGGGATGCGTGGGACGAGCTGGCCGTCCCCGACAAACCCCCATCCGGACCCCCACAGTGATGCCCATTGGCAACAGCCTCAAGCTGTGTGACCGAAGCCAACACTGCCTGAAGCTGGGAGCAAAGGGATGCCAACTCAGCCTGCATCCGAACACAGCAGTTGCAGTCCCTATCCATGCTAAAAACTGTTTTGCAAAGAACGTCTGAACTAATCTACAGAGAGCGCAAACAAATCGACAAAATTTAAACGGTTATTAAAATACAAGATTGCCTAGTAAATGCAGTAATGCTGCTACTTGCGCACTGCTGACACTGCTCGGCGGCGGAAGGAGACTAAGCGAAATTACACTATTCAGGTAGTAAAACACGATGCTACACTCTCAAATACTATAATACGCCCGAAATTTATGAATTAAACAATGCAAGTACCAAAAACACGAAAAGAAATTAAGAATTAAACTATGTAACAAATGAGTGAGCTAGGAGTATACGACTTGCTGCTGCAGCTGCTTATCCAACGGCGGCAGAGAGCACACTGACTGCGACCAACCGACACTGGCCGTTCAAAACAAAACAGTAGACAAACGACTACGCGAATTTACACTATTCAGGTACTAAAACGCGATGCTACAACTCTCAAATACTATAATACGCCCGAAATTTATGAATTAAACAATGCAAGTACCAAAAACACGAAAAGAAATTAAGAATTAAACTATGTAACAAATGAGTGAGCTAGGAGTATACGACTTGCTGCTCAGCTGCTTATCCAACGGCGGCAGGGAACACACTCCATACAAATACTTTCAGAAACGACTCCCTGACATATAAATCTATACCCGATGTTAACAAATTTCTCGTCTTCAGAAACGCTTTCCTTCCCATTGCCAGACTACATTTTATATCGTCTCTACTTCGACCATCATCAGTTATTTTGCTCCCCAAATAGCAGAACTCCTTTACTACTTTAAGTGTCTCATTTCCTAATCTAATCCCCTCAGCATCACCCGACTTAATTCGACTACATTGCATTATCCTCGTTTTGATTTTGTTGATCCTTTCAAGACACTGTCCATTCCATTCAACTGCTCTTCCAAGTCCTTTACTGTCTCTGACAGAATTACAATGTCATCGGCGAACCTCAACGTTTTTATTTCTTCTCCATGGGTTTTAATACCTACTCCGAATTTTTCTTTTGTTTCCTTCACTGCTTGCTCAATATACAGATTGAATAACATCGGGGATAGGCTACAACCCTGTCTCACTCCCTTCCCAACCACTGCTTCCCTTTCATGCCCCTCGACTCTTATAACTGCCATCTGGTTTCTGTACAAATTGTAAATAGCCGTTTGCTCCCTGTATTTTACCCCTGACACCTTTAGAATTTGAAAGAGAGTGTTCCAGTCAACATTGTCAAAAGCTTTCTCTAAGTCTACAAATGCTAGAAACGTAGGTTTGCCTTTTCTTAATCTTCCTTCTAAGATAAGTCGTAAGGTTAGTATTGCCTCACATGTTCCAATATTTCTACGGAATCCAAGCTGATCTTCCCCGAGGTCGGCTTCTACCAGTTTTTCCATTCGTCTGTAAAGAATTCGCGTTAGTATTTTGCAGCTGTGACTTATTAAACTGATAGTTCGGTAATTTTCACATCTGTCAACACCTGCTTTCTTTGGGGTTGGAATTATTATATTCTTCTTGAAGTCTGAGGGTATTTCGCCTGTCTCATACATCTTGCTCACCAGATGGTAGAGTTCTGTCATGACTGGCTCTCCCAAGGCCATCAGCAGTTCTAATGGAATGTTGTCTACTCCCGGGGCCTTGTTTCGACTCAGGTCTTTCAGTGCTCTATCAAACTCTTCACGCAGTATCTTATCTCCCATTTCGTCTTCATCTACATCCTCTTCCATTTCCATAATATTGTCCTCAAGTACACCGCCCTTGTATAGACCCTCTATATACCACATCTGCCCCTGGAAATGTCTTACAGTTTAAAACCTGGTTACTAAATATCACTCTTACCATTATATAATCTATATGATACCTTCTAGTATCTCCACGTATTCTTCCATGTATACCACCTTCTTTTATGATTCTTGAACCAAGTATTACCTACGATTAAGTTATGCTCTGTGCAAAATTCTACCAGACGGCTTCCTCTTTCATTTCTCTCCCCCAATCCATATTCACCCACTATGTTTCTTTCTCTCCGTTTTCCTACTATCGAATTCCAGTCATCCATGACTATTAAATTTTCGTCTCCCTTCACTACCTGAATAATTTCTTTTATCTCACCATACATTTCATCAATTTCTTCGTCATCTGCAGAGCTAGTTGGCATATAAACTTGTACTACTGTAGTAGGCATGGGCTTTGTGTCTATCTTGGCCACAATAATGCGTTCACTATGCTGTTTGTAGTAGCTAACCCGCACTCCTATTTTTTATTCATTATTAAACCTACTCCTGCATTACCCCTATTTGATTTTGTATTTATAACCCTGTAATCACTTGACTAAAAGTCTTGTTCCTCCTGCCACCGAACTTCACTAATTCCCACTATATCTAACTTTAACTTATCCATTTCCCTTTTTAAATTTTCTAACCTACCTGCCTGATTAAGGGATCTGACATTCCACGCTCCGATCCGTAGAACGCCAGTTTTCTTTCTCCTGATAACGACATAGGTGTGACATACTAAATAAGAGCTGTTGCAGAAAAATGTTTCATTAAATAAATTTTTAAAGCGAGATGACAGGGGTTCAGTGAATGTACAGTGTGATGCGAAAGAATGTAGCGTTACTAAAGCTTCATCAGCTGATATTGCTGAAGAATCATACGTTTCGTGCAAGCAAGAACTACTGGCTGACGGAACTGTTCCACTAACTAAAATAGCTAATAATAACATCACTGCAGAAGAAATCGAAGCAGGCCAAGATCTCCATGACGAAAGAAATTCATCTAAGGAAGGTAGCGGCATTCAAGTTGTTGATGACTTAGCGATCTGGAAACCTGGCTGGATATTATAAATGATAATTTCATTTATTTTATTTAATTTCATTTATTTTATAATTTATTCAATCTGTATATTGAGCAAGCAGTGAAGGAAACGAAACAAAAATTCGGAGTAGGTATTAAAATCCATGGAGAAGAAATAAAAACTTTGAGGTTCGCCGATGACATTGTAATTCTGTCAGAGATAGTAAAGGACTTGGAAGAGCAGTTGAACGGAATGGACAGTGTCATGAAAGGAGGGTATAAGATGAACATCAACAAAAGCAAAAAGAGGATAATGGAATGTAGTCCAATTAAGTCGGATGATGCTGAGGGTATTAGATTAGGAAATGAGGCACTTAAAGTAGTAAAGGAGTTTGCTACTTGGGGAGCAAAATAACTGATGATGGTCGAAGTAGAGAGGACATAAAATGTAGACTAGCAATGGCAAGGAAAGCGTTTCTGAAGAAGAGAAATTTGTTAACATCGAGTATAGATTTAAGTGTCAGGAAGTCATTTCTGAAAGTATTTGTATGGAGTGTAGCCATGTATGGAAGTGAAACGTGGACAATAAATAGTTTGGACAAGAAGAGAATAGAAGCTTTCGAAATGTGGTGCTACAGAAGAATGTTGAAGATTAGATGGGTAGATCACATAACTATTGAGGAGGTATTGAATAGGATTGAGGAGAAGAGAAGTTTGTGGCACAACTTGACAAGAAGAAGGGATCGATTGGTAGGACATGTTCTGAGGCATCAAGGGATCACCAATTTAGCATTGGAGGGCAGCGTGGAGGGTAAAAATCGTAGAGGGAGACCAAGAGATGAATACACCAAGCAGATTCAGAAGGATGTAGGTTGCAGTAGGTACTGGGGGATGAAGAAGCTTGCACAGGATAGAGTAGCATGGAGAGCTGTATCTAACAAGTCTCAGGACTGAGGACCACAACAACAACAATTTCAGGATAAGAGCAATTCAAGAAGGTCTACAATACATTAGTGAAAAAACGTCACATTTCCTGTGGGTAGCGAGACAAGGTGTTCTACTGTTTTTCATTGCTTCCATCATCTTACAAATGAATAAGTTAAGCGAACCGGACTTGTTACTTAACAAACTACATAATCTTAGCATATCGCTTGCAGACTGCAGGGACAATCTTACGACAAAGGGAGCAACGTGAAGAGCAAGAAGAGCTGTACTCAAGCTCATACTAGCAAAGAAAATCCAAGAGCTTATTATATCCCTTGCTGTGCTCATAGCTTGAATTAGTTGTAAATGATGTATCTATATTATCTACAACTGCCCTACATTTTTTTGTGTAGTTCAGAGATTGTCCACACTATTTTCTGCTTCTGTGAAACCCGGGAAGCATCCAAGAATCACGTAAACCTGGCTCTGAAGTCACCATGTGATCCAAGATGGGAGGCTAGGATTGAAAGCGTTCAGGTTGTAAGATCTGAGGTTAATGACATAAGAATAGCATTAACAGAGTTAAAGAACACATACAAAAATGATCCAATGTGTTTCAGTGAAGATCTACACTACTGGCCATTAAAATTGCTACACCAAGAAGAAATGCAGATCATAAACGGGTATTCATTGGACAAATATATTATACTAGAAATAACATGTGATTACATTTTCACGCAATTTGGGTGCGTAGATCCTGAGAAATCAGTACCCAGAACAACCACCTCTGGCCGTAATAACGGCCTTGATACGCCTGGGCATTGAGTCAGACAGAGCTTGGATGGCGTGTTCAGGTACAGCTGCCCATGCAGCTTCAACTCGATACCACGGTTCCTCAAGAGTAGTGACTGGCGTATTGTGACGAGCCAGTTGCTCGGCCACCATTGACCAGACGTTTTCAATCGGTGAGAGATCTGGAGAATGTATTGGCCAGGGCAGCAGTTGAACATTTTCTGTATCCAGAAAAGCCCGTACGGGACCTTCAACATGCGTTCGTGCATTATCCTGCTGAAATGTAAGGTTTCACAGGGATCGAATGAGGGGTAGAGCCACGTGTCTTAACACATCTGAAATGTAGCGTCCAGTGTTCAAAGTGCCGTCAATGCGAGCAAGAGGTGACCGAGACGTGTAACCAATGGCACTCCATACCATCACGCCAGGTGATACGCCAGTACGGCGATGACGAATACACGCTTCCAATGTGCGTTCACCGTGATGTCGCCAAACATGGATGCGACCATCAAGATGCTGTAAACAGAACCTGGATTCATCCGAAAAAATGACATTTTGCCATTCGTACACCCAGGTTCGTCGTTGAGGACACCATCGCAGGCGCTCCTGTCTGTGATGCAGCGTCAAGGGTAACCGCAGCCATGGTCACCAAGCTGATGGTCCATGCTGCTGGAAACGTCGTCGAACTGTTCGTGCAGAAGGTTATTGTCTTGCTAACGTCCCCATCTGTTGACTCAGGGATCGAGACGTGGCCGCACGATCCGTTACAGCCATGCAGATAAGATGCCTGTCATCTCGACTGCTAGTGATACGAGGCCGTTGGGATCCAGTACGGCGTTCCGTATTACTCTGCTGAACCCACCAATTCCATATTCTGCTAATAGTCATTGGATCTCGACCAACGCGAGCAGCAATGTCGCGAGACGATAAACCGCAATCGCGATAGGCTACAATCCGACTTTTATCAAAGTCGGCAACGTGATGGTGCGCATTTCTCCTCCTTACACAAGGCATCACAACGACGTTTCACCAGGCAACGCCGGTCAACTGCTGTTTGTGTATGAGAAATCGGCTGGAAACTTTCGTCATGTCAGCACGTTATACGTGTCTCCACCGGCGCCAACCTTGTGTGAATGCTATCAAAAGCTAATCATTTGCATATCACAGCATCTTCTTCCTGTCGGTTAAATTTCGCGTCTGTAGCACGTCATCTTCATGGTGTAGCAATTTTAATGGCCAGTAGTGTAGTCTCTTGAAAGAAATCTCAAGATTTAAGTTTTCTTTATGTTCTGTGATATGGCATAATGTCGTTTGCCATGTCAACGGAGATAATGAAAGAGTTCAGCAAGAAGGTATGCAATTAGTCACTACAATAAAATCAGCACCTTGTGTTATTGCATAATATAGAGACAACTGTTGTGAAAAGGCTAAGAAAGAAGAAGAAGAATTGGTTGCATCTTCAGGAAATGTTGCTGTGTTAACCTGGGCTCGCACTTGGGAGGACGACGGTTCAAACCCGCGTCCGGTCAACGACATTTAGGTTTTCCGTAATTTCCCTAAATAGCTTAAGGCAAATGCGAAGATGGTTCCTTCGAAAGGGCATGGCCGCTTTCCTTCTTCATCCTTCCCTAATCCGAGCTTGTGCTCCGTCTTTAATGACCTCGTTGTCGGTGGGACTTAAACAGTAATCTTCTTCTCCTCCATCAGGACCGCTGAAGAGTAAACTTTTGTATGTTGTGGCACACACCGCTGTTATGCCTTTGAAGTTGAGATTTCAGGAGCTCAGTAACTGCTGTGAAATGTTGATTGTCATTTTTGACATTAAGAACTTGGCAACAAAGAAAAACGGTCTCAACAGAGGGTGTAGAAATCTTGCACAAGCTTTGAGGAGACCCTAAAATGCATTCAGCAGACATAAATTCGCATGACCTTGCAAACGAATTGGAACTGTTGCCCCTTATGTTTCCTCAAACTGTAAATACATGGTTAGAAGTACTTCAGTGTATTTTCAAAATAAACTTCCAAGACGTTTTCCCTAGAATATTGCCCTAGTATGTGGGACCCCTACTAAATTGGACTAACGGGGGATATTGAATGTATACAGGCATAGGCAACAAGAATGGTCACAAGGTAGTTTGATCCATCAAAGAACGTCGCAGAGATGCTGAAAGAACTGAACTGGCACACTCTTGAAGATAGACGTAAGCTATCCCAAGAAAGCCTGCTTACAAAGTTTGAAGAACTGGCATTAAATGTTGACTCTAAGAACACTACCCTCCTCTGTGGGTCACTCCCTTAGGGATCATGAGCACAGGGTTAGAATAGTTACAGCATGCACGCAGGCATTAAAACTATCATTCTTCTGACAGTTCATATGTAACTGGAATGGGAAATAGCCCAGAAAACTGATACAACACAGTGTACCCTTTGCCATGCACTTCACAGTGGTTTGCAGAATACAGATGTAAAGGTTGATATAGACAGTGTAATATGAGTATCTAGGTATAAAGCTATGTAATACTCGTACACTACTTTTAGAGGCACATAAATTCTCACTAAATGTTTTTCGAAATAAAACACTGAATGGCTGAAAGAAAAGGTTTTTTACACTTCAAAGAATTTGAAAACTATTCAAAAAATAATCTAAATTCCTAAATAATTCACAGGACAAAATGTATCTCCACTCAGTGAGTAGCGAATATTTCTTGTATAATGTTCATTTCTCTGTGTACGCCTTTCTCATTTCATCATGTACATACATCAACAAAAGTTTTTCTCTGAGGCATGTGTATATACTCGTTTGCAATGTGTCCAGGCCACCTAAATCAAACAAACAAACATTCCCACGGGGGAAGTGGGGGCGGGGGTTCATAGAGCTTGTGAGCAACGTCAATACGTGGGGGCACATCCCCTTACTAGGATACAGGTTGGATTCTGTCGTGACATATTATGGTCCAAATTGCCCCACTCTTCAGTAGTGATTCTATGCAAGTCGCGCATGGTATTTGGTCGTAATAGACGTAAAAAGGAGCTCGTTTCTATTAATCCCCAATGTTCGAATGACTTCATGTCTGTGGAACAGGCACACCACTCCATTCTGTTGATACTACAATGCTAATGGTACTTGTTCACGAGAACGTGAGTTATCATTCATCAAGATGAAACTGTCATCAATATGTCGGCAATAGCGTCCTACTATTGGTTGCAGAAAGTCGTCCCCCTACTGTAATGCTGTGAGGGTGACCTCAATAACCATGAGTGATGTATGGTGACACCATGTAATGCCAACCAAGAACATCACTCCATCACCAATTTGTTACAAATGTGAGACACAGTGTTGGAGGCGTTTCTATTGTTGGGTTGTCCCCAAACACATTGTCTGTGATTATTATGGTGCAAACATATCCGAGTTTCTTCTGTGAAGAACACCCAACGTCAATCCTCGAGTGTCCATTTTGCATCATTTCTTGCCCGTCTGTAATGCCGTCCATGATTTGTCTTGTACTGCCCGGTGCTCACCATGATTGTCGAGAATGGAGATTCACATCGTGCAATCGTCTCCTAATAATTTTATGTGATACATGACGTCCTGTAGCCTCTTAGAATGACAGTTCCATTCTGGAGCGTCCAGTTCACGGTTCCTCTGATTCAAAAATCGTAGTTATCGGTCATGCTACGGACCTGTAAGAACGTGGACGGCCTGTGCAGTGCGAGTCCTCGACACTACCTGACAAATGGAACCAATTCAATGTCAGCACCACATCACTTTGATTTCGGCGTACATATCGAGCAACTTCCCTGGTTGACAAGCCTTTTGCTTTTAATGTGATGATACAGACCCAATCTTAGTCGTGACTGTCCTTCGTGGTATGATGGATGTTCACGCTACTGCTCTATAGCGTCTCTAATGCGCCTCTACTGTTGCTTTACTTTCACCTGAGCTGCTCCAATCCATCCAAGTGCGGCGTTTCACCCAGTGATAGTGCTCATTGTAACTGCGTGTATATTTACAAACAAATCAGAGACGATCTTCTGATCAGTACAGAAACAGGCACAATAGCAATACATATTGGGTTAATGTAAAACTTTTGTTGATGTGTGTACACTTAGTAAATTGTATGTAATACTGTACAATATGTAGCCACCTTTTTTTCCCTAACATGCCAGCCCCACATTATTTGGTAATGCTCTAGATATCTGCATAGAACTGGAAATAGAGATACTGAAATATAAACTGAATATGTTGAAACTTGGTGTAACGCAAAGTCGTCTGCAAAAATCAAGATGATGCACAGGACATAAATATTATGTTGAATCATAAGATGCAATTGGAACAGGAATTAAGTGGTGTTATTTTCATTGGGATAACAATAGATTTCAGGCTGTCTTGGGATAATCAGATAGAAAAACTTGCATGTAAAAACAGTAATGTCTTCGTGTTAGTATTCCAGTGCTAAAAGTCGTCCATTATGTCTTAATGTGGAGTATACTAACAATAATATGTTGTAGCTCAATGGCTGAGTGCAAGTCTTGGAGCTGGACACCACTTTAGCAGCTTTCTAAGTGTCCCTAATCTACCTCAGTTAGCCAAGTGACATCAGCTGCTCGCTAGACGTCTTTGAGCCAGAGGCACGAACATTTGTTGGCAGGTGGTAAGGTACAGGCCCCTCCCACCTTGGGTGAGGTGCAGAAATTCAGCAACCTTAGTGCATCAACAAATTGACTCAAACAGATGTGTTTTGACAACGTTGGTTATATGTCAACCAAAAAACCTCAGCCGGCCGCTGTGGCCAAGCGGTTCTACGTGCATCAGTCCGGAACCGCACTGCTGCTACAGTGGCAGGTTCGAATCCTACCTCGGGCATGGATGTGTGTGATGTCCTCAGGTTAGTTAGGTTTAAATAGTTCTAAGACTAGGGGACTGATGACCTCAGATGTTAAGTCCCATAGTGCTTCAAGTCATTTGAACCATTTGAAGAAAGTTCATGCATTGCCCATAGGCAGAGCGATTAGTCTTAACACTCAGCATACACAACATATGTAAAATGACACAACACTTTCTATAGCAAACTCACTGAAGCCACCTGAACCAGTCTTTGCTACATCAGCCAATATATTTAAATGGAGACAAACTTCAAATGTGCTACAGTCATGTAGAAAGCTCTTAAACACATCAAACACCCGACATCTTCAAATTGCTATAATAGTTCCCCTAAATTTTCAGGTTGATCACTTTGCAGAAGAATTATCCTGTTGATTGCTCTGGCATCCAAGGTTGTCCTTACAGTACCATATTGCTTCAGTAATGTATGTATGGGGCTACAGTACTCGCTAAGAGCTGGATGAATCTTGTATGCAGTATTCTCTGAATCTCTTTATCAATGGCAGTCTTCTTGACTGATGAAACAGAGTAACACCTCATATGAAATGGTACAGGGGGTCTTACATTCAATTTATAAACTACCATCTTCAAGGTTGGAACGAAGATACACTCTGATGATACCACAATATCTCCCTCAAATTCTCCTTCTGATGATCAACAAGTTGTTACTTTATTTAGTTCCACTTTCATATTTCTGGCAGCACCATTCACGTCATGCTGTGACTTCACATCCTTATATTCCCCTAGAAATTGTGGAGTCAGAAATCTCACTTCTCCTTCCACACTGACAAAACGGTCATGTCCACATCGCCTTCATAGTCTTAATCTACAATTCCTAGTTTAAAGCAAATCTTCATTTTTCTTACTGATTCTTAATGTAAGCACATCCTTCTTGAAACTATCAGTGACTCATGCCCTATGCGCATTGCATTTCTAATGTTTTCGTATAGATAGCTATTTTTTGATTCTATGAATACAATCTTGAGAAAGTATGTTTTGCCGGCTTCAGTGACCAAGTGGTTCTAGGGTTTTCAGTCCAGAACCGCGCAACTCCTATGGTCGCAGGTTCGAATCCTGCCTTGAGCACGGATGTATGTGATATCCTTAGGTTAGTTAGGTTTAAGTAGTTCTAAGTTCTAGGGGAGTGATGACCTCAGATATTACAGCCCATAGTGCTCAGAGCCATTATTGAAAGTATGTTTGAATCAGTGCATGGAATCAATGGAATGTGATTCTTGATTTGGTCTGAACTTGTAAAATTTGTATGTGCTGGCACTGGTACCCACAATCATGCTTGGCACTACACTCGTCATAATGTGACGTTTGTCTTGTACCATATTACTGATTTTTTTCTTCTAGCACATGTTCGTCTAAATTGAGTTGCTGCATGTTTTCAGTTTTAGTGGCCTGGTTTGTGCATTGCTCCTGTACACAAAGTACCGTTTTAAATATTTTCTGTCTGTGCTATGAACAATTCTTCTTTACCATTGCGATCTCGACTCTGATTTTACTTTCTAACTGATCAAGTGTGAAACTTCCTGGCAGATTAAAACTGTGTGCCCGACCGAGACTCGAACTCGGGACCTTTGCCTTTCGCGGGCAAGTGCTCTACCATCTGAGCTACCGAAGCATGACTCACGCCCGGTCCTCACAGCTTTACTTCTGCCAATATCTCGTCTCCTACCTTCCAAACTTTACAGAAGCTCTCCTGCGAAACTTGCAGAACTAGCACTCCTGAAGGAAAGGATACTGCAGAGACATGGCTTAGCCACAGCCTGGGGGATGTTTCCAGAATGAGATTTTCACTCTGCAGCGGATTGCGCGCTTATATGAAACTTCCTGGCAGATTAAAACTGTGTGCCCGACCGAGACTCGAACTCGGGACCTTTGCCTTTCGCGGGCAAGTGCTCTACCATCTGAGCTACCGAAGCACGACTCACGCCCAGTCCTCACAGCTTTACTTCTGCCAGTATCTCGTCTCCTACCTGCCAAACTTTACAGAAGCTCTCCTGCGAACCTTGCAGAACTAGCACTCCTTAAAGAAAGGATACTGCGGAGACATGGCTTAGCTACAGCCTGGGGGATGTTTCCAGAATGAGATTTTCACTCTGCAGCGGAGTCTGCGCTGATATGAAACTTCCTGGCAGAGTTCGAGTCTCGGTCGGGCACACAGTTTTAATCTGCCAGGAAGTTTCATATCAGCGCACAATCCGCTGCAGAGTGAAAATCTCATTCTGGAAACATCCCCCAGGCTGTGGCTAAGCCATGTCTCCGCAGTATCCTTTCCTTCAGGAGTGCTAGTTCTGCAAGTTTCGCAGGAGAGCTTCTGTAAAGTTTGGAAGGTAGGAGACGAGATACTGCCAGAAGTAAAGCTGTGAGGACCGGGCGTGAGTCGTGCTTCGGTAGCTCAAATGGTAGAGCACTTGCCCGCGAAAGGCAAAAGTCCCGAGTTCAAGTCTCGGTCGGGCACACAGTTTTAATCTGCCAGGGAGTTTCATATCAGCGCACACTCAGCTGCAGAGTGAAAATCTCATTCTGATCAAGTGTGACTTTATTAGACATGCAGTTTTCAGCATGCTTCAGTTTTAATTCCTTAACCTCTAATTTCAGCTGGAATTGTTGAGCCTTAACTTCATCACGTAAGTCATCATGCTTTCTTGTGAACATATGAATGAGTTCCTTTTGTAATTACCCTAATAATTTTCTGTCTGTAAAATCTTTAAATCTATATCTTACTCAGTATCACTGTATCTTGCAAAATGAATTTTGTAAATTTTCTGTACATCTGATGCCAAGAAGCTCTGTCCTGGAAAATATGTATATTCAAGTACTGTAAAAATGAGGATTCAAAAGTGCTAAATTGCATTAAGTGTATTATATTGCATTGTATTTTATGTTAAACATACCCCACTTAACAAAAGAAAATTAAGCAAAATGTCACTGTAAAGAATTTTCTCTTTTGTAAAATCCGCTTATACACACAGCATAAAATGGCCCTAATGAATAATATTCAGTGTAACAAGTTTAGATAAATGAAATTTTTGGCCAACATCTAAGGTATAATATATGTACCTCAAATAAATGAAAGTAAATAAATAAAATGCTTTTGGAAATTCTTGTGTGGGGAAGAATGTTGTACCTAGCAGATAGAAACACATGATATATTTTGGTTGGTACTTCAGTCGGATGACTGATTTTAGAAACACATGAAGTAACATGCGCTAAAGACCTCCATATGCAGTTTCCGCCATTTTGTTGCTGTTGTTACACGTTAGGTTGTGTCTGGCTGATTTATTGATTCATCTGTTTTGCACAACATTTATAAATTTCCACCTTCTGCATATTTAAGTACTGTTAATATATTAAAGCTATTTGGAATTTATAGTTAATTCTTCAAGTATAAAATTTTATGGTGAGTAACATGCTACATATATTTCCAGAACTATTTATCTAGCATTTGGCACAATTAAGCCATACTGCACCATCTAAAGTATGGTTTAACCACAGAACATACGATCATTGCAAATGAACTGAGTTTCTTTATATCTTAACTATTTTACCAGTGTTGGGAACGGAAATTTGTGTTCATTTGCAGCAGTTTTTATTGCAGAATGTATTTAACTTGTAAATGGTTTTTGATAATAACTCTGTTTGTTTAATTTGATATCACTTGCTGCTTATTGGTGTACAGTAGATTAACAATGTAACAGATAGACTTACAGAACTGACTAGATTTTATCGATTGCAATGCTTTTAAATTTCTATCTAATGTTTGTCTCTCAATACATGTTGTAATTTCGAATGTGTTCACATTTGGAAAAAACTTTTTTTCCAGAATAATTTGCGCAAATTAGAAAAAAAGAATGCAGCACATAAAAACTGAATGCCACCGTTTAAAACTGGAGAAAGGAAATATATTAAACTTCTATTATGGGGCTGGCTCGAGGCAAAAGTCTAAAGACATACAAAAGTCTCCTTCACTGCTTTTGACCTGATCCTCCATATGAAAAGTATTATCATTTGCATCCTAAGATCATTATTCATTGCCTCGGTAGAAACAAACAGTTCACTTAGTCCCATCCTTACTGATCCATTGCTAACTGTTGGTTGTGATAACCTTGAATGATGAGGTGGGTACAGGTTCCCCAGGTTCATCATTTTCACTATTTAAGTTACTATTACTTAGTGCGATTCCTGATTTGCACTCATACTCAACATCTATGGTCGTATTGTCCTGTATCTTGTTATCTCCTACACTTCTGGCGGTATCACCACTGTAAGCATTCAATATCAAGGATAGCATGTGGTCTCTTATTTCTAAAATTCACCAGCTGTGAGGCATCACTTGCCTCTGTTTGTTGAGGATTAACACTTCCCCTTATTGATAATCAATTGCTCCTTAATTATTATCATTTCAATATGATAGATGAAGCCACGAAGTACAACAGAAGTAGGATGCAGCTTTTGATTTATTAATTCGTTTGTCAAAGGCAGTTATTGAATCAGAATAATGAAATCATGCCATGAGATTCTAATAACACTAACATTCTTCACACACACTGCCAAACACACATGATGGCACTACTTCGATGTTGATTCTTAATGATTTCCTGCTAATGTTTCTACTCTAAAACAATCCCGGTCGACTATGAATGACAATTCCTAATAATGTGCTGCTCACCCAAAATCCAACAATTCAAACCTGATTGTTGTCCCCAGAGATGTTTAACCACTTGCTGCCGCAGCTGACAGAGGCTATATTTTCTCTTCTAATGATCGAGGTACAGCAATGATGACCACAAAATATGTTTATTATTGTATTTGTAGCATTAGAATGCGATACAACAGTGAAAGATAAAATTGTGCATACTTTACTGTAATGTTTTATATATTTGTATTAGCTGTATATTGCCATATGTAATACCACAACAGCTAATAATTTGATCTATATGTATCAGTTGTGTACGTATCATAGCTGTATTGACATTTGTAATGCTTTAAATGAACTCTGAGGTATCTAACACAATAAAATTTGTAAAAGTTACTTTTAAATTACTTATAATGACATCGACTTCGTGTACATACTTAAAGATGAATGAATTAATAAATAAAATAAAATAAACAAGTAGTACCATAATAATATTTATTGCAGAAATTTCAAGGAAAAAGTGGCACAATTTAAAGCACTTGCACAATGTGCCTGCTACAACAAGACAACAAGCTTGCTTATTGCCTGGTACATGCTTGATGGCCGCTTCTTGAATTTTCTCAAAGATGTAGTGCACACAAACACTAGTATACACTATCAACAAGAAGAATAAGAACACTCTCTAGTGCTGAAATTTCTTCATAGATCTTGGATAGCCATATTTCTTCTCTTACCACTTCTGTGGCAGCCAAACATTCGACTCAGTTGTTAACAGTGATATGCACCGTTGCCACTTAGTAGCCCAGGAAACTGCTCCTCCACAGAACCTTGCAATCACTCCACTAAGTGAACATTAAGTTGTTGAATCACTGGCATAATCAGCAACACTATCTATCTCCAATCTTCCGTTTGCATGGCTGCATTAAACTTTATATGCAACGATATTCATTTTACATACTTTAGATTCCTTTTTACCAAAGACCAGTGATTTTCTTGCAGGTTCTCTAAAAACTTAGACACATAACTCGCTACAAATGCTATATTGGGCTTTGTACCAACAGCTAAATACATAAGATAGCCAAATGCTTCTCTACATGGAACACTAGTTGGTCTATCATTGATCAACTCATCTGACTGTAGATATTACTCAACTGGAGTTGACACAGGTTTTGTCTCTGTCATATTAAACTATTGAAAAATGTCTCTAGTATAACTTTCTTGATTAATCTCTATTTATAAATTTTCATAACATATAATATTAATATTTAAGAAATATCCTACTGGCTAAACAGTAATCTTAAACTTATCCTAAATTTTCCTTAGGAAAACTTCAAGGGCCTTCATCTTACTTGCAGATATTAAACCATCATCGATGTGCAGGACTACCACCAACTTGTCATTGCAGTCTTCTCCTTAGAACAGACACAGATCTGCCTTACTTTCCACAATCTGAACATCCATTAGAACGTCTTTGATCCATTGGTTCCAGCATCTTGAAGATTGTTTTCGTCCATATAAACTTTTATGAAGCTTGCACAAACCATCAGTCTCACCACTAAATCCCCCAAGCTGCAACAGGGTGAATCACCTAAACCTAGCATCACAAATGGAAAGTGCTGTTGATGTGCAATTTTTGCAGAATGGATTGGTAGTAACAGCTTCATATTGTTTAACAACCAACAGTTTGTAATAATACTTAGAAAGTGACTTTTTGTGCAAACATACACTTTTTAAATGGAACAATGCCTAGTGACAGTAACAAACTAAAAATAAGGTGAATTAGAATTTCGTTGGTGTTTGTTGCAAGATCTCAGTGCAAGTCGTTTATGAGGTAGTATATTTTGAAATGTTCCCATACTGTTACCTGTGCAAAACCTTTGGTAGCACACACTAAAGAACAACACTAATGCGTACACTAGTTATGTGAATTCTGACCAGTAACAAGAAAACTGACCATCACAGATTGTATTCAAAATGACCATCGGTACCAGCAATACATGCTTCCAGCCTGGTATGGAACGACTGCAGCACACATGCTAGCATTTCAGCAGTGGTGTACAAGCAGGCTACAGTAATATGTCATCGCATGCCACTGGTTGTAGTTGGTACATCCTTGTAGGAAGTGTCTTTCAGCATTCCCCACAGAAAAAAGTATCCAGGCATCAAATTGAGGGAACAGACCAGCCAAGATACAGATCCTATATGTCCAATCAAGCGATTTGGAAACAATTCATGAAAACATTTTGTAGTAATTCGTGCATGATGGGCTGGACAGCCACTATGTTGGTACAGCTGGTTCCTCCTAGTTTGCAGAGGAATGTTTTTTAGCAGCCATGGAAGATGGTCTGTTAGGAGGCTGTCATACTTGTGCATGTGCAGTATTCTGCCTATGAGAAATGATGTCCCACTATCCCACATACCACACCACATGTTTACACTCCACAGATGCTGCAGCTCCACCTGACCATGCCAATGGAGATTGTCAATAGACCAATAGTAATGTTTCGAAGGTTTACTTGATCATGAGTGGTAACTGTGGCTTCATCACTAAATAAGATATATTACTCATCTAGCGTATCCTGTCTTAATGCCCATGTACAAAAGCTAACAATATTCTCATAATCGTATCACGCAGCTCTTGATGCACAGAGATGTGATAAGAATGGAGCCTATGTCTGTGGAATATGTGTAGGAGATTTGCCTGACTCATGTCACTACCTCATGCAATTGTACAGGAGCTAACATGTGGGTCAACTGCAACAGCAATAAGGACATTTATTTCCCCCTCTCCTGTTGTCAACTGATTCCTTCTGCAATATGTTGTCTGGGTGTTATACTACCACTTTCACAGAACTGATACAAGAGGTTGATAAATAATTGCCAAGATAGTCGACGTCTACTGGGATATCTTGCAGCATACACCATACAAGAACGAATTGCATTCTTCCTACACACTCCATACACCATGAACATGATGGCTTCTTCTGCATTGGTAGATCCCATTGTCCACTCACAAACAACTGCTTGTAGTGTCACTCACTAACTGACTAAAAAGTCGCAATGCACACAAGAAACACTCAAGCACACTGTAAGCAAACATAACAACATCGTACCAAGCAGTTTAGCAGGTTGAATGAGATAAACAAGTGTCACCGTGGGAGCCTTTCAAATTCCTATATCTCGTAAAAGACTTGCAGTAGAATCCAGCAGCAAACCCCAATGACATTCTAACTTACCCTACTATTAGCTTGTTAATGTCAATAGGCATTATTCCATTTAAACATGTATGTCTACACAAAAAATACAATTTCGAAGTATTATTACAATCTGCATAATGGCTAACAATCCACGCCTGTGACTACCAATGCATTCTGTGAAAACTGCACATCAATAGCATGTTCCATTTCCACAATGTCTGTGGTGCAAGTTGTAGATGATTCGCCCTATATATCCCTTCTCTTAAGAACCCATTCAAAAAAGCAGCTTTTACTTCGAACTGTGGTACTTGGAAATGCTTGCTAGAAGCAACACACAAAATTGCCCTAATTATATTGTATGTAGCAAGAGGACTAAATGTTTCATTATAGTCAATACCTTCTTGTTGGCTAAATCCATGAACAACTAGTCGTTCTTTGTAGTGATCAATTTTATCATCACCTTTGCACTTAATCCTATAAACCCATTGGTTTGTAATGGGCTTACAATCTGGTGATAGAGGTTCCAAAGTCAGTGTACATTTTTCTCCAACAGAGCCATTTCTTCCTCAATTACTACTCTCCAGAGTTAATGTTCTACAGAATTAGTAGCCTCTATATAATTCTTAGGCTCATTTATTTTGGGGAGCATCATTTCAATAAGATGGTCTGGTTTCTTCAGTTGTTGCCTATACGTCAGTTCGCTTTCACTAGAACTTGCTTCTGCAGGTTTTTTAAACACGCCTGCATCATCCTCATGATGACTACTCATCGCCCATTTCACACTGAAATAACATCATTGTCCTTCCAGTATTCTCAGGTTCAAAACAACATCCTTACTCTGAATAATGCTGTTTTCTGATTCAAACCGCACTCAAAATCCATCAACACCATCAGAATAACCGAAAAAGATTCCTGGTTTTCAGTTGTAAACAATATATTTCGCTTTTCCTTTAGAATGTGAAAAAACTCTTTGCCCCAAAATTATGAAGTTAATTCAGCTGTATCGTGTTTCCAGTGAATACATTATAGGTTGTTCTGCCATTCACACGACTTGTACCAGTTCAATTTAACACAACAAAAACTTAGCAGACTGTGAGCTAGTAACATGATTTGAGCCAGTTCAGCCACAGTTCTGTTGGTAAGCTCAACACATCCATTCTGCTCTGGATTGTAAAGATTTATGATGACGAGTTGTATACAATTTAATTTCGTCACATCTTTAACTTGATTATTATCAAATTCCTGTCCGCCATCACACTGAAATGCTTCTGGTACTTGGCCACAAGAAGTCGTAAAACTACACACCATTTCCACAACCTTCTCTGCAGCCTCAGATTTCTGCTTGAGAAAATATACCATGCATAATCTTGGAAAATCACAAATAAAGCAGAGAAAGTATACTGCTCCTCCCTTGATTTACACTGCACAATTCCACACACATCAGCATGAACCATTTTTCCAAGTTGTGTGGCACACTGTTGTCATGACTGAAAACTGCTCCGATGCTGCTTCCCCTTGATATATGCCTCACAAAATTCTTTCCCAAAGGATTCAATTTTACCACCACGTTGCTTCAGGAATTACTGGACATAACGTTTGCTCATATAACCCAAACGTTCATGCAAAATTTACAGAGATTCCCTTAACGCAAGATTTACATCAGGATTTCTAAAGAAACTAAACTCCATGAAGGCCCTAACGGCACTGACCGGCCGCCGTGTCATCCTCAGCCCACAGGTGTCACCGGATGCGGATATGGAAGGCATGTGGTCAGCATACCGCTCTCCCGGCTGTATGTCAGTTTCTGAGACTGGAGGCGCTACTTCTCAATCAAGTAGCTCCTCAGTTTGCCTCAAAGAGCTGAATGCACCGTGTATGCCAACAGTGCTAGGCAGACTGGATGGTCACCCATCCAAGTGCTAGCCCAGCCCGACGCTACTTCTCAATAAGTAGCTCCTCAGTTTGTCTCACAAGGGCTGAGTGCATCCTGCTTGCCAACAGTGCTCGGCAGACTGGGTGGTCACCCATTCAAATGCTATCCCAGCCCGATAGCGCTTAACTTCGGTAATCTGGCGGCAACCGATGTTACCACTGCTGCAAGGCCTTTGGCACCTCAGGATTATGAGAACGAATTTGTTTCGTTGCTCGAATCAGTATCTTCAATAAGTTGTCACAGAATATGTCACACACTTTTACAACCCCATCGTTTCGGAATTTACTCTTGTCTTTCGACGAATAAAAATATAAGCCATTATAGTTAGCAGATGATACACAAAAGATATTTCTTCGCCCTTTTGGAGTATTCAAAACATTATCCATATGGCATAACTTCCATTCTCCATCGACAAAAGCTTCAAAATAAAGAGTCCCTTTCCCTAGTGCATTCGCAAATGAATCACTGCCCATACATGTCTGCAGTGGTTTTGTAAACTTAGTAAACGATGTGTACCACTCAGCTTTCTTGGCCTTGTGATTCGTCGTTCCACGATTGTCAGTTCACGAGTCGTCTTCCAATTCCGCACTCATTACTTCACCAATGAAAGTCTGGTCAGGTAGTTCATTTTGGCTGACGTCAGTTTTTTGTTTGTGTCTGACATTTACACAATCGAAAAATTTCAGCTTCTTTTTGTTTGTCGACATTTCGTATTTATTTGATGAAGTAACATTTTTGCCAGTGATGTGACTGCATTTTCTGTTTCTCTATTGTCATGCTTTTGTAGCAAACAGTGCAACTAACTCATCTCGTTTCTCCCTCCGATAAGCACGAGGACTTTCATCAGATATTAATACATCCATTAAATGTTTTAAATCTTGCCCACTATGACTGTCATAGACTTTCATAATTGTCAGACAGTGTGTCAAGTAGTCGCACTATTAATGATGGATTATCAGGTTTCACAGTTGAGTTGCCGCATTTGAAGAAGTTTTCAAAACGAGCGAGTGTGTCACCCTGTCATCACCAGAACTCATGTGAAGTTAGTTAGATACGTATTCCATGGATCATTTTGCACAACAGATCGGAATGGTATGGAATGAGTCATTTTACATTCACATTGCTAAATAATTTGTACATGCTTCCATTCTGAACTATATATATCTCTGGGTGTGTGTGTGTGTAAAACAAAAAGGAAAAAGATACACAAATGTTAATTAGTAATTCCTACCTGCAACCTAATACACATTACAGTGATAGAAATTCTCCTATGGCAACAAATTAAAGACCTTTGACAGAACGAAATAACCAGGTTGCTTTGTTTTCTTATCAAACACTGTATGCAACTTAATGCCCCACGTATCTCACGCACTCTCAAACGCAACCAACAATGCCATGATTTCTCCTTCAACAGTTCTGACAATAATGCGCTACACGATTAGTTTAGCTCCACGTTTTTAGCGCGGCATTAAACACATCTATTGGTGCTGATGTCGTATCCGTTGGCAAAGTCTCCAATTTTTCTATGTCGCTAATATACACTTCATAAAAGCCGTCTGAGGCTTGTAATAATTTTTGTACAGCAGACTTCCATATGGTCGAATTTTCAGGCCCACACAGTGCTCAATACCACCGTAATCAATTGCAGCCCTGTAAAACAGTTCAGATTTACAGCTGCAAAAGTTCTATACATGAATGTGTAGCAGTTGTTTGCGTATACACAGTACGAACCGTGTGTATCCTACAACACACGCTAATGTGCTACAAAATTACAGTATCCAGTTTCTTTCTTCGTTGACGGACTGGGCCAATAATCTGCTACAGAAACTTCAAGAAAAAAGGGTCCAATACAGCACACACACAACATGGTTGCTACAACAAGAGAGATATATTTTAGGGCAGCAGCAAAAAACAGAGACATGCTACACTACATAGGGACATAAATATTTCACTTCAACAATATTTTTTACGTTCCAGTTTCCTTTTTATTGACGTTAGTATGGTAGAACGATCTACACATTAATTCTAGATGGTGTAAAAATTAGTACTTATTCATTCTCATTTATCGTGCTCCAAGACTGTCATCAAGAATCTCGAGGGCCATGAAATGAGTGAAGATATACGTTAAAGAGGGTGCCTTCAGACTATTTATGATTCCTAAACCATCTTCTCTAAATATTTGTCGTTTATTATTTTTTCGCTTCGAGAAGAGGTTGAATCCAATAAATTTGTTTAAAGGTCGCTCCTGGCTTTGTCGGGTATTGTTTGTATCATTTTGTAGCGAAATTCTATCCTGATTTACAATCTATAGCGCAAGCAATGAAATTCTTAGGTGATATGCTGATTGAATACGTCTGTGCTTCAATTATATTGCTGAGTGAGTTCGTTGTGTTGAATTCTTGGATATATTCTTTCGAATCTTGATATTTCCAGTACCGTAAATTAGTGAACGCATGAAATCAGCCACTTTAGCTATAATCGATACGTATTGATCGATTATAAACATCGATTTTGCATGACCTATATCACATTTTCAATAGTTTTGTTTGCTGTGTGGTATTACTTCAGAAGTAGTTACCATTACGACGTTGTAATTGTCGTAGAATTGCTATTTTACGAACGTAAATATAAATTCAGTTCATTATTAAAATCCGATGCACTTCCTTTTTGGTGAATATAGTTTAAAGTCTCCTGGTATGTGCTAAGCCATCTGTCAAGATCGTCTTCAGCTGTCAAAACTGTCAAAGTAGCCGTGTTTGTTATTAAACTGACCAGCTGTGTGTACGACTGAAGTTGGTTAGTATCACACTAAGCACTATAACATACCAGTTAGTGCATAACGCAAAAACAAAGTTGTAAATGCTATGCGAGAAATAATAATACGTACAGTGATTAAAGAACACACTGCTAAAACATTAGTGGTATATACCATTGCTATTCTCCACTGAATGCGATTTCTTGTAATCAATATCGAACAGTAATAGTAATTACCATGTCACCACTCTTTTATAACCACTTTTAAAGGTGCGAGAACTGCGTGCTATTTCAATGTATCGTGACACATATCGCACAAGAAGGCTTGTGAAATTTGTAGAAACACATGGGCGATCCCCATTACGATAGAGCAGCAATGAAAAAGGATTGTTGAACCAATACAATTCCTAAAACAAGTTATGGTCTTAAAATTAAGTTCAACAATTCCAGCATAATGTGAGAAAATGAATTTTACCTGTCAACACACACACACTCACACACATTCCTTAATCCTTGACTTCTACACGCATTTATTAGATATTTTATAACTGCTGACCGTCATTTGAATGTAGTGAAACAGCTATGGATTGTCATTTGGTTTTGTGAGGCCGAAAAGAACTGGAAATTTTGGACACACTAAGGAACACAATAATATGTACTCAGTGGTGAAGAGAAATGAGAGCGGGCGGACTCATGCTTAAATTATGCCTAAGTCGTGAAACAACGATAAATATGTAGTAACAAAGGTGTTATTTTGTACGTCATATGTACGGTATAGACATTACTTACTACACAAGCCCCATATATCCGCATGGGTGAAGAAGTTGCTTGCATGTGAACAAGTAAATATGACGAATATAAATATGTATTCTCGTGTCATTTACATCTGTTGTGACATCTGAAGGCAAAGAAACACAAAGACAATGATATGAATGTTGTTGTAATGTGCAAAGTAACTCCAATCCTACGGAGAAGTGAAAGAAAGAAAAACTACCAGAGGCATGTAGGATATCAGTTCCCTACCAAATATTTTGGTTCAGTTTATGTAATTTGACAATTTCTGTACCACCCTCTTAATTCAGGCTAATTTGTGGTTGGACTCCACGGACTATTATGAAAACCACTTTCTAAACTGAGGGCTCACATCATCATTTTGACTGGTACTATAGAACTAAAAGAACCAAATTAATTCATAATATTTATTTACTATCCAACTTCAAGTATTTAAATGCAAGTGGTTTAACATCATTTTGTGTGCATACATGTTTTTTATGAAGTCACCATGTGTAACAATGAAATCCCTTAAAATATGGAAGAGATTGAGTATAAACATAGGAAGGGAACTTAGCCACTTGCAACACACTAATATAATGGACAAAAACTGAAACAAACTCTATATTTTGGAACTAGAAGTTCAGCTATCTGGCAAAAGAGAGAAGTGAAATGGAAGTATATTGATTTCCCTGTAATTCCTCCCAGTTCTCTTTTATGTGATCAAGGATCATATGTGACTTTTGTAACCAGTCCTTGTATAGCCAATTTTCTCCAGCCCTATCCTCTTTTTTTAATGTAGTGTTAACTGTTATATTCTCTTATTTATTACTCTGAGTAAGTAGTAAGACAAAGGAATTGTCTGCCGTAGTTTTGGACATAATGACTGGAAGAGAAATATGGTAGCCCAAATATTTATTCAGTCCAGTTGGCTGTGGCTTACCAATACATTCTGACAAATAACTTTGTGATTTTTCGATTGATTGATTTATTTGTTTATTCATCCATAGAATAATATACTTATGGATTCCCTCAAATGTTTGATGTATTGCTGTATCAGTTGATTGCCGAAACTGGCTGTAAATGCCAATATGAAAATTGGCCTCGTTGTGATCTAACAATTGGCCAATGTTTGGTTTTAAATTGATGCTTCGTTTACAACGGCTCCTACAGCTTAACATACAGGGTATTACCTCTGAGAAAGGAAAGCTAACTGCACCCAGATAGAATCCACGTGGTGGATTAATGACTGTTGGCTGGTACTTTGGCCAGACTGAGTGTGGTGTTCGGGTAGCTTCTCACACCTATTTAAGCAAGTACTGGACTAGTCCTCAATTTCTGTCTAAGAAAACACAATACACAAACAGCAAAGTACCAAATGATATAACAGAACAAAGTTTATGCAATCCATGGACAAATGGCACACATGACTTCCCTCCCCCATGTTAGTTGTTGTACTTGGCTATAGGGTTGGCATCTAGCTATAAAGTTATAATAGATAAATTTGCCAGATCGTGGAAACAGGGGTCCCCATTTAATGGGATAAATATTAAGAAAGTAAGAGAGATTTAGATGTTACATTTAGGAAATTATTCTCTTTGAGACAGTTTTAAAATCATGATTTTAAAATTTTATGAGGCTATTATCTTAGTAAGAGATTATCATCTTCTCAGTGGAGTCAAAATATTGTATTTCACTTAATAAGGACAGGTTATCTCGAGACAGACAATGATGGTAAAGTTTGTTCTAAGAATTGGACTTAACTACTCATGTTGTCTAGCTTGAGTATAATGTAGCAGAATTAAAATGAGCAATGAAATTAATTAAATTATATTAACAATACCTTGACAACAATAAGTAATATAAAACAATTTGATACTTTGTGTTGCATATTAAATATTCTTCCCTGATGTTCTCATTTGATCCTGATATGCACATTGTCTTGACTTCTGATGCTGTTAAATGATTTTTCACTGTTGTTTTTTGTTGCTTCCTTTTTCATAGATCCTTCAGTTCATAATTTCTTCGTCTTCTTCTCCTTCTTCTTCTTCTTCTTCTTCTTCTTCTTCTTCTTCTTCTTCTTCTTCTTCTTCTACTTCCTATCCAGTATTAGGCCAACTGGCCTGTTATGGTCTCAGTCCATCTCCTTATCTCCTTGGTGGTTCTCCTACATCTCTTCTGCCTATAGGTTAGTATCTGAGGTTTTTTTGTGATCCATCAGTCTTTATCCATAGTACATGGTCTTTTCCAAAATGTTCTGTACTCAGCTGAGAACTGATTTTAGTTTGAGATCCTTAAGAACATCATCAGATCTTTTGCTGTACCTTAGTGTTTACCTACATCTAATTTTTCTGAACCACATATCAGTGCTCAGTAGTCTCCATTTGCTGTCTCTACAGACTGTCCAAGCTTTGCTGCCAGACAAGAGGCTAGATTTGACCAGAGTGTTGTACATTTTGGGTTTGAAGTGTGCTGAACATGAGGTAATCTGAAGATGTTATTTATTAGTCCTGTGACTTTTGTGCAGTTTGTGATTTCGTGTTTCATATAATTTTCCCGAATGATGCTGAGATTTGAATTTTGATACTTTCTTGAGGATTATTGTTGTGGGCACTGAAATAATATTACACAATAAAACACACCTTTCATGTAATTTCTTTACAGCATTTTATTTTACACTACATACATGTCAGCTTATAAGCCCCATTTTTAGTGTTATACAAAACCTGAAACTTAGGTTGTCTAAAATAAAAATTTGCAGGTAGGCAAACAATATGTTTTCTTTTGCAATAATTACAGTGTTTCTCCAAGAACCTACAATCAAGTCATTTACAATGAAATACTTATTCTTTCAAAGTCTCTGTGAAATAACAAAGCTTGAAATTCTGTTCTGCAGCAGCTGCTGCCAGTGAGACTGATTCTCACGTAGTACTCCACAAGTCTAATCAATGAAGATGAGCCTTTAGTGTGGGGGGAAAAAATCCTGCTGCTTACCAACAGGCAAATTCTGAACATGATGTGCAGCATTACTCAAGGGACCTGAGTTGTTGCTACACATTTGGATTCTCCCACCCCACACTTGTTTACTTGAACTCTGGAGGTGAGGATATGCTCTCCAATACATTCTTCCATCCTGAAACTCTCGTGGACTTAATTTCTGTTAACTTATCCACTCTTTTCTTTATTGCACATATTATTATATATGCTTTACCCTGCAGCTTCATCTGCATTCATGTATGTCACATATAATGCGCACAGCTCTTGGTCCATCTCCTCCTCTCCTCTCTCTCTGCCTATTGTCTCCTTGCCTCCATATCTGTCCCTCTCATCCTCCCACCTCTCTCTGTCCATTCCCTCCCCTCTTTCTTTCCATCTCTATTCATCTCCTCCTTCCCTTTCCTCCCTCCTGCCCCCCCCCCTATCTCCCTATTCATCCCCTCCTGACCCCCCTCTCTTCTCTTCTCCACTATGCATTTCATCTCCCCTCCCCCCCCCCCCCCCCCCACTCCAGGCATGCTCATCTCCACATGCATCCAATGCAAAAGAGACAAGTAATGCAGACTGGTATTACTCCTACGACATGCCTCCCGTGCTGCACAGTCTATATACCAAGGGCTTGGAAACTGTTTTTATCCGATGACATGTAAGTTGCCATCAAAGCAGACAGATGCTACTTCAACACATCACATCTGCTGTGCTGGGAAACCTACACTTCGAGGGCTGGAAAACTGTTTCTTGCATCTGACTAGTAGGCTGTCATGCATAGTGGGTCGATAAGGCAGGTTGATGATATTCCCATACAACACACCTGTCATGCAGGACAACCTATACAGCAGAGGCTTAAAAAAACACTCATGTATGTATCTCTGTAAATATTGAAACTACAACGTAATAAACTCCCCTAACTTATTTTTTTGTATTCACACTCTTCGGCTTTTCCAACTCACAATCAGACTGCCATTTTTAGCCTAATCTGTACCTTGGTCTATTCTGCAGATCAGTCTGTCACAAAAACGACTTTCCAAAATATGATACAGACACAATCTGCCATTGTTCTGTTCTGGCAAAACTGGTATCTGGTGGTATAGCGTGTAATGCCTGTCTAACTGTGAAAAGTATAGATTGCTATTCATCATATAGAGTAGATGTAGAATCACAACGAAAAGACTGCTTTATGTTTAATCATTTGGTCAAAAGCCCTTCTTCTGAAGTAGCAAATACACATTCACACAGGCTTGCGTAGCATTGTTGTTATCTGTCCTGTACTTTGCATTGTTTGATGATATCTATCTAAATAAGTCTAACGGCTCTACTTTTGATGTTTTTGCCTGTGTCTTTACTTATTGTTGAAAAGAATTCATTGAATTTAGGGGCCAATGATTTTAATTTAACATTGTCTGTTTCACTCCTGTGTATGATTTTTGCCTTTTTGGTGATGTGGTGGGAGGGTATCACCAGATGATTACTTTTGCATGTTTTTAATTAATTGTTTAATATAAAATCAGTGCCTATACAGATCACAGAATGTAAAAAATGAGTATCTCAAATATCGGTAAACATACAGCATTATACAACTACCATAAATTAATTTAAATAAGGATATCATGTCTAGTAGGATCCACACATACATGGACATGAATCCCACGTGAGAGAAATTACAGAGAGAAAATGCCTGGCCAGTTCCTATCTCCAGATGGTACAATTAATTCATAGTATTACTGATAGAAACATACCATACTTTATTTTATTTATTTATCCATTTATTTCACCTGGTGCGATTAGAGCCTGCTGGCCTTTTCTTACATTGAACCAGACATCCTAACTAAGTTTTTCTCAGGTATACTAGGAATTACATCTTTTGATGGTAAGTATTGGCTATCCATTTGGTCTCTGTATAATTATTTTCCAAATTTCTTTTCTTAATTGTGTTTTGTGTTCGATATAAGTATCAATATTGAATCATTACCTAATTAAATCTCAGTTTCTCTCTTCCTGTATTGGAAATGAGGAATAAAGTGTTGGGGAGCTTCCACAATCAGCCTTCTGGTCAAATAATATTCAGAATATTTATGGGAAGTAACTGGTTTTGATGCTGTGTGTTTTTACTGCAATGATACGGCATAGAATATGAAGCACCGGCATGAATGGGAACAAACTAACAGTCTTTGCATAGTATTTCAACATCCCCACCCTTCACCTCCTTGAGACAATGTAGTAGTGACTGCCAGTGATGGATCGCTATTGGACCAATTGTACTAAAATCTATGTTCACTTATCTTGAATTTTGTTTACGGTGATTTTTCTTGATTGTTTCAGACCTATTCTAGACTTGTTCTTCAAAGGAGTATATGGCCTTTTTCTTCTTCATTGAAGCAGATACTTTATCCTGAATGACCTCTCTGATGGTCTGATACTAAGTCTCACAAAACAAGATGAAAAACTAGCCATGTAATTAGATCTTTCTGATACTTGAGAGATATTAAAAAGCATATAGTTTGTGTGCACTAGTGTACATGCTGTTACATGTGAATGAATGTTATGTCATCTCTATTATCCTAATCAATATTGCCTCTATAGTTTCACTTCTGTTCCAAAATTTTTCTGATTTATTCTTGACATCTCCAAATCAATAATTTGCTTTTATTGGACAAATAACAGGGATTGTTTCCACCTGAATATGGATAAGGTAGGTGGAAAAACAAAACCTGCTGCCAATACTGTGATCAAGTATGTACTGCTTTGTATTATTGAAAGAGCAGCAAACAAACGTAGACATTGCCACACCTGCACAAGCATTTGATTGAAGATCATCATGATAAGACATTGCTATGTTTGTTGGAGACACAAATTTTGAACACATGTCTAGCACAAGATTTTACTCACACCTGCTTAAAAATACTGTAAGTGCATTTACTATTTTCACAATTTTCTGCTGACTTCAGTGAAACGATGTGGAGGGTATGTGAAATTTTAGTGTCAGCTTTCAACTACAGTGTTGCCACATGAGAGTTCGGACCATTTCTGAACGTGTTATATTAGAGAGTGATGACATAAATATTGAAATTTCCTTGAGTATGGAATTACATTTTCATTCATCTTAATATAACACTTACAAGACAGAGGAGGATTTTGAAGGGCAGAAGTTTCAGAAGTGATAGAGCCAGGCACTCTTGTTTCAACAAAACCGTTAGTGACCAAACTGTCCACTTTTCTCCGCCATGATCTTCATGAGCTTATTATTGCTGCATGTCTCATAACGATTAGGGCATAATTTCATACGTTGCTGCCCCCATTTGCATTTCAGCTTCATCTTTTTGAATCTGGGAGGGGGGGGGGGGGGGCATTAATGACCAAATAAGAATGGTAGAGAGCTGAATGAATAATAAGACACAGGTTGTGGTCTCTGGTGCTATGCATTTGATTATATTGTAGTATTTTGTAAGACTACAAATACCCCATTTAGAGAAATTGTGAAATAATTAAAAAAAGCTCACACAATGAGGATACTTTCATTAGGAGATATTGAAACTGTCTGTTCAGGTTTTGTAAACATTAAAGGTTATGTTATACTTCTTCTTCACATGTTGCAAGTTTAATCAGTCAGCACATTTGTCCAAAATTAGTCATATTGGAAAACAGGCCGTAGACAAATTTGAAGTAGGCTGGTTCATAGAGGACTAGGCTGACACACTTATTAGGACACAGGACTCCTGTCAGAAGGAATGGGGTCCAGATGTAGGTTTTCCATAATTTTCTTAGATCGACCCAGTCATTTGCCTAAAGACACACACTTAGATCCACCCAGTCATTTGCCTGTTCATGTATGGGTCCCACACTATCCTCATATGACGTTATGTGACTTTTAATGTGCGATTTTTCTGAGTTGTATCTAAAAATCATGAAGTTTATAATATAATGTAATTGGATAGATAAAAAATCTACTCACCAAGTGGCAGCAGGACAACACATAAAAAGAGGTTTTACATATGCAAGTTTTTGGAGCCAGTGGCTCCTTCTTCTGGTAGAAGGGTTGAAGGGAATGGAAGAGGGGTGAAGGAAAAGGACTGGAGAGGTTTATAAAAAGGGGTAGAGTTTGGTAACGTCACCCAGGAGCCCAGGTCAGGGGAGACTTACCAGACGGGATGAGAAAGAAAGAGATGTTTATAATATACATGTTGAGCAATGAGTGGTTTCAAAATCTTTCCAAATATTTACTTTAACAGTCTCGATTGCAAATTTTCACAATTGACTACTAGTTATGATCAATTAATGATCATCTTCAGATCTATAAACAGAAGTAAACCTGAATAAGTAACATAGATTGAACATATTTTAAAAGTTTTAAAATTATATCTGATTAATCCCAGGTTGTCAAAAGTCAAATTTCTTTGTAAAAGAACTTACTCAAAAGCTATAAAGACAGAGGAATAGCTCTAGACAAGATTTTTAACAGCACAGTTTAAAATTTTTTAAATATTTTCAGTCTGTGTTATCTGCTCAAATGATTACTCATTAATGTCTGTTTTTCTTTTAGCTCTAGAGATAATCTTTAATTGATCAAAACCCATAATCATTTGCGACAACTTTTAACTAAAACTGTTAATATAAATGTTACCTTGAGACATCTTTCAGACACATATTTATGCATATTATTGATATGTTGTTGGATATTGGGGGTGTTCATTACATCCATCATAATCTTTTTTCCTTTTACAAAGATCTCTGTCTCTATGCGGAAATTGTGTTTGTATCTTGTGTCACATTTATGGATATTGTAGTTTGTTTGAAAAAGATTTCTGTTGCTTATTATGGTTGGTTTGTGGGGGCTGAAGGGACCAGACTACAAAGGCCATCAGTCCCTTGTTACTTATTATGAATAACATCTTATGAATGTAAGTATCCCAGCTTGAGAAGAGGCTCCTACATGATATGCAGTCACCAACTCCTACATCTACACCTTCGGGACTATTCTGGAACTGACACTTAAATGGCTGGTAGTGTGTTCAGCAACATCTTTAGACTATTTCACTACCATTCCACTTGTGAACAGCATATAAGACAAACACTTAAATCTTTCTGTGCCATCTCCTATTTGTCTTATTTTATTATGATGATTTCTTCCAACATAGAGTAATCAACAAAATATTTTCACATTGAGAGGAGAAAGTTGGGGACTGAAATTTCATGAGGATATCATCGCAATGAAAAATGCCTTTGTTTTAACAATTGCCACCCCCAACTCGCATATCATATCCATGACACTCTCTCTACTTTTTGTGATAATATGAAGTGAGCTACCCCTCTTTGGAGATTTTTGATCTTTGACATCAATCCTATCTGGTAAGGATCTCATACCATGCAGCAAGTACTCCAGAAGACAGACAGACAAGCATAATGTAGGCAGTCTCTCTAGTAGACCTGTTGCATCTGCCAAATGTTCTTTGGTTCACCTTCCCCACAATATTATCTGTGTGATAATTCCAATTTAAGTTGAGATATCTTGTCAAAATCATTTTACCACTGTTTTTGATCTTCTTGGGGAAAGTAAGATATCACTTCTGTTTTACTTGATGATTTTCTGTCAGTTACTATGAACTGTTACCTCTCTGATAGGAAATCAGGAATACAGTCACAAAACTGGGACGATACTCTATATAAGTTGCTACTGAGCAGCAATGACAAAAGGCTTCTGGAAATCTAGAAATTTGGACTCAATTTGAGATCCTCTGTCGTAACAGTCATTACTTTGTGCGAATAAAGAGGATATGTACTTCTTACTCATGTTGCCAGGTATTCTTGATTCAAATTTTGGAATATTTACTGTGTCTTCTTTCGTGATGGAATTTCGGAAAATTGTGTTAGTAACTCTGCTTTAGGAGCACTGTCATCAATAACATTACCATAGCAATCACACAATTAAAGTATTGACTATCTTCCCCTGGTGCAGTTTATGTATGACCAGAATCTCTTTGGATTTTCTACCAGGTTTTGAGACAGAATTATATTTTTGAAATTAGTAAAAATATCTGTGTTAAATTTCGAGCTTCTGTGGAACATTGCTAATTTTGGAGATTTTGCTTTGTTTCAAATTTGGCATGGTTTTTTGGTTGCTTCTGCAACAGTGCTCTGACCTGTTTTGTGTACCAAGAGGGTAAGTTCTGTCTCTTATTAGTTTGACTGGTATAAATCTGTCAATTACTGTTGATACTATTTCTTTGAATTTAAGTCACATCTTGTCTGTGTTTATATAGATAGTTTGAAAGGAGTGGAGCCTGTCTCTTAGGAAGGCATCAAGTTAATTTTTATGTGCTTTAATTTTTGGTGGATTTGGATGTTATGGTATTGAGTCTCATTATGATGACCTTGCAGTCACTGATCCCTGTATCTGTCATGATGCTCCCTTTTTGCTCAGGATAAGAGCTCAAGTATATTTTTACAACCTTTTACACTCTGAATGGGCTCCTGAACTAAATGTTTGAAATAATTTTCATTTAGTACGATTTGGGACAATTATTTTTGTTTACCAGCAAATGTGCTTTTCCCAACATATTGAGGGTAGATCGAAGTCACCACTATCTATAATTATATGAGTGGGGTGCCTGTTTGAAACGAGACTCAGCTTCTCTTTGGACTGTTCAGCAACTGTATCATCTGAGTCAAGGAGTCGGTAAAAGGAACCAATTATTAATTTATTCCAGTTGTCAAGTATGACTTTTACCCACACTAACTCACATTCAACTTCTCTACGAGACAAACTCCTGCTAACAACAACAAACAAGCCACCACCAACTGTATTTAATCTGTCCTTTCAGAACATCATTAAGTCTTTCGTAAAAATTTTGGCAAAACTTATCCCTGGCTTCAGTCAGCTTCTAGTACATATAACAATTTGAGCTTCAGTGCTTTCTACAAGGGCATGGAGCTCTGATTCTTTCCCAACACAACTACTACAGCTTAAAACTATAATACCAATGTTTACTAGGTGTATTCTTATCCTTTGTTTGGCATGAACCATTTGAGAATGAAGTCCTTTTTGTACTTTTCCAAGAACCTTTAACTTAAATCACCAAGTGCACTCCACACAGCCTGCACTATCTGTCTGTTTGCCTTCTGTGTGAAATCGACCCCTGCTATTAAGTGGAACCTGAAGCACCACAATCCTACCGCAAAAGTCGAGGAATCTGCAACAGACACAATCACAGAACCATTTAAGTTTCTGCTTCAGACCTTACACTTGACTCTACCAAAGGACTGCAATTGATCCTGTCGATGAGCTACAGATGGTGAGCTCTGCCTTCATCTTGCAAGCAAGACTGGCTGTCTTTGCTACTTTGGACAGATGTCTGAAACCAGAGAGTATCTCTTCCAATCCCAAGCAACACATATCATTATTACAAACATGAGCCACCACTTGCAGTTGGCTGCAGCCTGTGCTTTTCATGGCATCTGGAAGCACCCTCTCCACATCTGGGATGACTCACCGCCCCCCTGCCCCCTCCAGAATGCTTGAAGAGTGCACACTGGCCTTCTTCCTCTCTTTGGTAGCAATATCCCTAAGGAGCCGCATTTGTGCTTGACATTGGAGCTCTGAGTTACTAGTAGTCTCACTATCTGTGAATGATCATATCTTGCAGGCTGAGAAGCTCCCTCTGAAATGGGGCAACCGATTGCATATGGCTCAGGATCTTTAGCAGCCACAGACAGCACCTGAAACCTGTTTGCCAGGTGAACTGTGGAGGCCTTTCAATTATCCCCCCCCTCTGCCTGCCCACTGCTCTGCCTTGGGGCAGTTGTTGAGTGACCGTTGTTCAATGTTTTCTGTTATGAAAATCTTATCGATTTAGACATGTGCTACGAAAGTTTTATTTAAAAACGCTTAACTCTGTTTCTCCATATTCCCTGTTCAATTACTGTTGTGTGTGAGGCTGAGGAAGTGACAGTTTTGATTTGTTGAAAAAGCTATAATAGGCTAATTATCAGATAAACTGTATACTACATTGTTGAAAGCAGTATCACTGATTATATTCATGATTACATTCAATGTATGTATGCGCACTGATGGTGACAGATCAGTCTGTCTTGGATTATAATCACAGTCACATTCACATCAGATAACAACATGACAGCCTGGAAATTATTATTATTTTTTTTTTTACACTGCTGTCAATATTTAATACTTTCCAAGTGATTTCCTTGCGTTAGAATTTTCATAAGTGTATATATTTTCTGCAATGGTGTCAAGTTACTTTTTATTAAGATTTAGTTGTAAAACTGGTAATACACTCCTGGAAATGGAAAAAAGAACACATTGACACCGGTGTGTCAGACCCACCATACTTGCTCTGGACACTGCGAGAGGGCTGTACAAGCAATGATCACACGCACGGCACAGCGGACACACCAGGAACCGCGGTGTTGGCCGTCGAATGGCGCTAGCTGCGCAGCATTTGTGCACCGCCGCCGTCAGTGTCAGCCAGTTTGCCGTGGCATACGGAGCTCCATCGCAGTCTTTAACACTGGTAGCATGCCGCGACAGCTTGGACGTGAACCGTATGTGCAGTTGACGGACTTTGAGCGAGGGCGTATAGTGGGCATGCGGGAGGCCAGGTGGACGTACCGCCGAATTGCTCAACACGTGGGGCGTGAGGTCTCCACAGTACATCGATGTTGTCGCCAGTGGTCGGCGGAAGGTGCACGTGCCCGTCGACCTGGGACCGGACCGCAGCGACGCACGGATGCACGCCAAGACCGTAGGATCCTACGCAGTGCCGTAGGGGACCGCACCGCCACTTCCCAGCAAATTAGGGACACTGTTGCTCCTGGGGTATCGGCGAGGACCATTCGCAACCGTCTCCATGAAGCTGGGCTACGGTCCCGCACACTGTTAGGCCGTCTTCCGCTCACGCCCCAACATCGTGCAGCCCACCTCCAGTGGTGTCGCGACAGGCGTGAATGGAGGGACGAATGGAGACGTGTCGTCTTCAGCGATGAGAGTCGCTTCTGCCTTGGTGCCAATGATGGTCGTATGCGTGTTTGACGCCGTGCAGGTGAGCGCCACAATCAGGACTGCATACGACCGAGGCACACAGGGCCAACACCCGGCATCATGGTGTGGGGAGCGATCTCCTACACTGGCCGTACACCACTGGTGATCGTCGAGGGGACACTGAATAGTGCACGGTACATCCAAACCGTCATCGAACCCATCGTTCTACCATTCCTAGACCGGCAAGGGAACTTGCTGTTCCAACAGGACAATGCACATCCACATGTATCCCGTGCCACCCAACGTGCTCTAGAAGGTGTAAGTCAACTACCCTGGCCAGCAAGATCTCCGGATCTGTCCCCCATTGAGCATGTTTGGGACTGGATGAAGCGTCGTCTCACGCGGTCTGCACGTCCAGCACGAACGCTGGTCCAACTGAGGCGCCAGGTGGAAATGGCATGGCAAGCCGTTCCACAGGACCACATCCAGCATCTCTACGATCGTCTCCATGGGAGAATAGCAGCCTGCATTGCTGCGAAAGATGGATATGCACTGTACTAGTGCCGGCATTGTGCATGCTCTGTTGCCTGTGTCTATGTGCCTGTGGTTCTGTCAGTGTGATCATGTGATGTATCTGACCCCAGGAATGCGTCAATAAAGTTTCCCCTTCCTGGGACAATGAATTCACGGTGTTCTTATTTCAATTTCCAGGATTGTATTTAAATAATTACTAATGCACAACAGGCGAAGATAACTTTAGTCTACCTTAGCTTACTCAGCTGTTAGTTCAGTAAACGTTTCAGAAGCTTGGCAAACAATTTCTACATTGTTGCTCTTCAATCAAATACTCATTTGAATATTGCTTTGATTCTCTCATCATTATGTAGCATTTGTATCCTGACATAATGCAGACAATTGTTATAATATTACAATCTGCTCTTTTTGTTTCAGATTGTTGAAGGTAGTCCTCCTGTGGCACCCTGAGCAGTATTCATAATTACTTTTGAGGGGAGTGAGAAATCTAGGATTATTGCTTCAAAAAGTCACTGTCTGCGTGATATAAGGGTATAGTCATGACAGTAGAAGCTGAATGGAAAGCACAGAATGTGGGGAAATGTTTGCTCCATTGGCCCCTGACACACAGCACCTGGAGACAGTGAGGGCACTGCATCAGACAGTTGTTGCCTTACGTGTGGCCCTCGATAAGTCACGTACAGAATTGGAAGCACTGCGACTTAAAGTGCGATCGAGTGCTGTTTACACAGACACAATTGAAAAACTCTCACTGGAAAACCACATTTTGCGGCAGCGAATTTTGGATGTAAAAAATGTTCCAGAAACCGTGGGTAATGTATTACACCCACGTGAGGAGCAGTCTGCAGTAGAGCAAGCTACTGAACACATGGAGTCTTCCACAAACAGAAAACTCAAAGAAAGTTCAGAATTGATTGTTGAAGGAAAGGATCTACCAGGTAAAACAGGAAGCTCCGCTGAAGCTGTGCGGGAAAATATAGAGGCAAGAGTAACTTCTTCATCTGTGCCAGTAAAAGGTGCTGAAGCTACTACACAAGCTGCACATAATCTCCAAACTATTTCTCCAGCCATAAAAAATGCAAATCAAATTACAGAGAATACTGAGAATAGTGTTGCTGATAAAGGCAATAGAGATGCTGTTAAACTGGATTCAGATGAGACGAAGACACAGAAAGGTGAACAAGTGCAAGTCATCAAGTCACTGTCAGAGAGCAGTGGAGACAAATCAGCATGCAGTGAGCAGGAGCAGGTATCCCCACAGGGTGGCAAGAACGCCGGCGAGTCTGACAACGAGTCTGAAGAGGTGGATGACATCGAACTCATATTTACGACAGAGGAAACAAAAGAGTTGGGCATGCTGCAGGAAGACCTCGTATCAATAACTGAAGCAGAGAATTGGCAGCCGGGCAGTGTCTTGGTGAAATTTTCTGAAGCTGACCATTTTGATGAACTACCTGAAGAGGCACAAGAGACAGATGGTGAGGACAGGGGATCAATAGAAGATGCTAAAGATGCGTCAAAAGAATCTAACCTGACGAAAGTATGGACACAGTCTGTACTAGTGGAAACAGACATATCAAAGTGTGGAGTTGTTGATGAAATTGAGCAACAGGGACGTGTGTCCAGAAGAAACACTCTACCAAATCCCCTTATCCACCAGCCAATAGTGCGTGACCCACTGCCCGGTAGCCGAGGCCATGGCACGGTTTTGTTTTCTGCCAGTCCAAGGAGCGCCACTGTAAAATTTTCACCAGTGGTGAGTAAAACAAGTGGTTCTGAATGCAAACAGTCTCCAGTGAGACCCATTCTTTCAGAAAAGAATGCCATAAAAAGAGAGTCTGAAGCACAAACTGATATCACTGCATTACCATCTCACTGGAAATCTGAAAGCTACTTAGCACATAAGGTGGCGCACAACTTTACAACCTTACCATCAAAATTCACACTCCCAGTGCAACAACTGCCAAACAAGTATTCCCTACGACTCTCTGAAAAAACTCGAGAGGCACGAAGAACATTATTGTCTGACATCAACTTCACAAGTATGGTACCAGAGCTTTCACGCAGTGCAGATCATCTTTGCCAGGATGAAGTTGAAGGAGGTTGCACTGGAGTGGTTGGTCCTGCTCTTTGTAGGAATTACCCTCATGCTCATGCATATATGAAGAATGTGAATGGAGGACATGATGGGCACACAGGATCTAGTCTGATATCTCCAGGCTATTCTCATTTTCGTGATTATGGGAAGGATGCTTGGTCTCCATCCTGTGACTGTTCACAGAGTGGCCCAATAAGCTATGGTAGTTCTCAAAACAGGCTCGGATGGGACAGTGTACCAGGGAGTACTCGTTATCGTGGGTCACTGACATCCATAACCCATCAGTCATCATACGAATATCCTGAATCCAAAAGGAGGTACTCGTGGAGACCTTCTCCAGATTCCTATCACAAAGCAGGTGTGCCGCAGAAGCCGACATGGGGTTCTGTTCCCTCATCACCAACACGTTGCCGGTGGGGTCACGTTACTCCATTTGCACCTTCCTATGCTACTCCACAGTCTGAAGCAGACTTGTATACTCCATCATATTGGTCTGCAAAACAGCCCCAAGCAAGATTGTCAAAAGCAAGAACGAGAAACAGAGTTACTTTCTTTGGTAAGAAATAATGTAAAATATTTATGTAGTATCAAAATATCTTTTTTCAAAACTAGTTAGTTTTACAATATTTTGTGTCTGTTATAAAAGGCATCCATTTCTTTCAATCCTTTTTATATATATTTTTATAGACTATTATATTCACCCCGGAAAATCAAATGCTAGAAGAAATGAGTTGCTTTCAGGTTTGATAAAAGTCATTTATGTTTGTGTCTCTTTGAAATGAGTAGCAGTGAAAAATTGGCCATGGGAGTAGAGCCTTTTGCAGTCCAGAATTGCTGTATGTATTCAGTTAGTATCAAGGTATCCGTGCAGGTTTGTGAACTAATATCAATTCAGGATTGTGCATTACTTTTATGCTATATGAAAACGTGTCATTCTAAATGTCCTAAAATGGTTAAGTCCTATATGTGCTAGTGTCGTACAGTTACAAAGAATTTATAGTTAATACCTTGCTTCTCCTTTGGCTTTTGGAATTTAATGCAACAATGTGTGTTTTTAATGAAAAGATGAACTTCCAAGGCCAATTAGAGCTGTGTGCCAGGCAGGGACAGAAGCCCACATCTTTGTCGTTAATGTACAGTGGTCTAGCACCTGTACTATCCAAGCTCGTTAGACCTACTAAAAGTTTTAATTGCCTGTGTTCTAGTCTATTTTTCCAAGCTCCTGGGAGGCTTTCCTTGACACCTTTCTGAACTAGCACATCTTATAGAAGGGATGTTTTGGATAATGAGTTAGCCACAGCCTGTGCTCCCCATTTCAGAAAACAAATTTCACTCTAAGAAGTTAAATGAAATTAGTTTTCTGTTAATTAAAATTTGTATCAAACTGGAACACTAGTGCAGATTCAGGCTGTGAGCTTGTTGTGGGATGACTGTTTTTGTCAAGACACTACAAACATCGAGGAAATATCTTGAGTTTGAGTCCCGATTTGCCACACTTTTGAATTAGCCAAGAATGTTCAGTTTACACGGACATTCTATTGAAAATTCAAAGTTTCTTTCTAGAATAGAGCAATATTTTGAACTGCTGGTGCAAAATTATTAAAAAAGGAGCACAAAATTTTTTAGAATGAGATGCCTTTTATATTTTATTTGTTGAAATTTTTATTAAAGGCATACAGTAAAGTTCCAATCACACTAATTACAGTCATGTTACATCTTAATGGCTACAGATGCTCCATTGCACCATCGAGGACACCCTGGCCAGTCACTGCCTGATCTACGGGCAGACGTGGAACTGGAGAGTGGAGACTCGACAGATTCTCTTATTGATGAAGCAGAAGAATATTTGAGGCGATCAATTGACTCAATGTTGACGGGTACAGACTGGAGTAGAACTGTAAAGCGCAGGCAGGTCCGACGTGTATCAGAGCCCGATCCAATAAGAGGTATGTCAACTTTAATAAGGTGTATATAATATATGTGCATGTCTGTGTGTGTGTTGTGTATGGGGGGATTCTTTAATTTGGATGTATTAAAAACATTATTTTAACGCTTTTTTTCATCAGCGGGTTAAGTCCAAATGTTTATTATAGTAATGTCTAAAAATCTGAAGTAAATGAGTAAAGTAATTTTTCAGATTTTTTGCAAAAATGTTTCCCCTTTATATATGATATACTTACATAATTAAAAAATATATACATAAAAACATATGCCTATTTGCATGCAACTTTGTGTCAATTTTCAAAGTAAACATTGAAGACCTTTCAGAGATTTAAGATTTTAAACAAACAAAGATGAGATTTATGATAACAATATATCCATTTATATATTATATTTATATACTACATGGCACTCCTGTAGGTATATAGAAACATGCTCGTATTCAAATGCAAAATTGTGTCAAAATTTGAAAGCAATTGGTGAAGAACTTCCGGAAATTTAAGATGTTGAATAAAAAAAACATTTACATTTTTGTTTACTCGTATCTTGACGTGTATCAGAGCGTGATTACATTTTCTACTACATAGCTTTGTAAACAATAGTGCTATAAATAATGAAATCTCCAAATGTTACTGTGAAGGAGAATCAGCTTGATCCAGAGATACTTTTCATAATTTGATAGAGAGAGATCCATCCTAGTTGATGTATATATTGTTGCAGTGGACTTATGCATTAGAGGAATGCAAGGCAACAGCACACATTTGTCTTACAGTGATAACTGCCACCTAAAACTGTGTAGATGCACTTGTACTGCATGGTGTGTTATTAACATACCATGAAACTACAGTGTTATAGAAGAGAGTTTTTTGTAAAGTATATTTTTTGTATTAGTTGTAAACATATCTACAACCAAAAGCGCTGTAACTAATAACATGAGTTGTCATTCTAGCAGTGGCACGCCACCAGTGAGATGGCAGGAAGCTGAACTAGTGCTTCAGCTGGATCAATGTAAATAAGTAATTAGTCACTAGATGTTAATGCACTAGCTGTCATAACAGTGTCTAATTAGAGAATGCATTCCTTATGCTGTCTGTTCTCCCAGTTGTTATCAAGATACTCTAATACTTCAGTTCCTGATCACCACAGTCATTTGCAGAACACGCTTGTGGCAGGTAACTTAATTTTTGTGTACAGTGCTTCTCTGTGGGACGTATTTATTCAGCACATGGTCAGTAAAGCAGTGGAGAGAAGTGATAAAAGCTGTTACAATCCAGTAAAGTGAACTCGGTTCTACATGGCAACAGGGACTATGTAAATGTTTTCAGTAGGGGACTGGGCATCTATTGCTGCTGCTGCTGGTGCCACCAGACTGCGTATGCAGGCAATTATTGAAAGACATAGTGGCATCATTGCATATTCAATTACACATAAGTGTTGATCATTTTGTTATTCTGAAGCAGGTACAGACAAAAAGCCACTCTCTAATTTTCATTGCACCTCTCCCTCTCTTTTGAAGGAAATCTTGACGAGTTGTCTTCTAACTGTAAGGCAAGGTGTACATTGCAGTGCTCATACACAATCATTCTCCACCATCAATGTCGCACTGTGTTGTCAGGCCTGCACAGTATCAGTACAACTCCAGGCAATCATTTTTGCACTGCAGTAATCAATACTTTATTTTCTTTTAAAGTGTTCTATGTGTTTTGTTTTCTTCAGAAAAGTCTATTTCATTAATAAGATAGTGTTAAACAACAGCAATAATACCACCCTGAGTAGGTTCGACTTATCTTCACTGCCAATTCAGATGGATTTGCTGAGCAAGTGGTCCAGTGCTTAAGACACTGAAACTGGACTTACACTTGGGAAGGACCAAGGTTCAGTTCCTTGTCTAGCCATCGTAATTAATGATTTATATGAGTTTCCCAAAATTTCTGAAGGGAAACATCTAGACGGATCATTTCAAAAGGACACAGTCAATTTTCTTCTCCATCCCCCCCCCCCCCCCCCCGCACCCCCCCCCCCCCCCTCCCCTCAATCCACCCTTGTATTCTATCTTTAATGACCTAGTCACTGGAGGGGTATTAAACCCTAATATTCCTTCTTTTTTACTGAGCAGGTACCCTTAACTGTGGTAGTGTTTATTAACTTTGTCATGTGGTACTGTTACTTCCATCTCCGTCAAAATTCTGTTTTGTGGTATTCATAAAGTAAAGGTGAATGAATAATTGAACATCACACAAGCAATGCTTTGCAACAGATTACTGTTCTAGACTTGAATGTGCTCAGTCCCATCCCATCTGACATAATGATACCCACCTAGCAAGATGTATTGTGGATGTGTGGCCAGTCGCTCCATCCAGCTCAGCTCACGGTAAAAGTGCCAGTAATTCCTGAGTGGAAGAGATTAATGGAGTCTACTAGCAACAAAATTAATGCTGACTGTGAAGTAACATTCATTAATTCACTATAGTTTACAAGGATTTACAACATGCTGTCAATTATAGCCAGCATCTTCTACATTTACCAACCCAATCCCTATCCCACTGCCATTAACGTAAGTCACAGACAACATTGCACTTACAAATGAAACACTTCTCAAACATCATTGGTACAAATGTATTTTATATAAAAACTCACTTAATAACTGCAAATAAGTACTCACTTAATGAACCAAAAATAACTACATATATATAAATATGAGCACAGTGAAGTTACTTTGTCTACTTACATAAGAGAAATTGGTGGGAACTGCTGGAGAGGTATAGTCTGTCTGTAAATGAAAAGCGAGCATCATTCATGATGTGGAAAGCAGCATTTCCCAAGCAGAATACTACAGCTGCCATTCCCAATGACTAATAATCCATTTCCCATGTAGCACCAAGTGCAGATTTACATAAGTTCTGTCTGTACATTCTTCTTGCATTACTATTATTAGTAACTAATATCTGTATTCTGTGTGATGTTAATGGGTTTTATGGGAAGTAAACTCACTGCGGGTGTGTCTGCACATTGCTACCGGTTTATAAGGCATAATGCAGAAGGGTTGTTATAATCATGGAACCACATTTAGCTGCTTCTTGTGACATTTTGGGCTAGAACGAGTGGGGACTCTTAGCAGATGCACAAAGGAGGAAAATGTTTGACCACATTCCAGTGACCTGCCTTCCTTCATTCTTCTACTCACCCAACGCAACCCCATCACATCCCAAAACCACAATTTATCCTTTAATATGGATCTGCAGCACACAGATATAGTACACACATTTTACATAGTGCCCAACAAGAAAGTGAAGTACCCAGAAAACATGGTTAAATGTTAATGTAATGTCATACATGTACACACGATTGGTAGGTATGTAAATGATTGGTAAGTATGTAAATGATAGAGGTATGTAAATGATTCAAACAAACTCTCAAGGAGTACCTGATAGAGAATTCTTTTTATACAGTTGATGAATGTGTGAAAGAAAAGTATATAATCACTAAATTTGTAAGTGGTGTAAACTTAGTATAATGAATTTTATTTTGAATTCTATCATAGGCATATGACAATTATTTATTGGTATTCCTGTATTTCCTTTGGAATATTTAGTTTATCTTGACTCCTGTATATATTACACATCCTTAACATGTGAAACAAATAAGTTCTGTTAACCGAATGTGCTGTTGTATAGCTGATATCTTATTTACATTGTATCTTTTATTTATGTAAGATATATTTCAACTGTGTACAATCTGACGCATTCCATATCATAAATATATTACTCATCCTTAACATGTTAAACACAATTTTCTGTTAATTGATTGTGCTATTGTTTAGTTGATTTTTATTTACATTGTATCTTTTTATTGTATTTATACAAGTTATATTTGAGCCATTTAGAATCTGACATGTTCCATATCCTTATGATTCATTCACTACCAGGATCTATGGAACGTGAAATGAAATAAATAAATAAATAAATAAAAGTAAACAGGCAACACCTATATAAGACAACAAGTAGTTGTTAGATCAGATACTGCTGCTACAATGGCAGGTTAAGATTTAAGTGAGTTTGAACATGGTGATATAGTCGGTATATGAGTGAAGGGACACAGCATCTCCGAGTTAGTGATGAAGTCACTATTTTCGTGTATGACAATTTCATGAGTGTACCATGAATATCAAGAATCTGGTAAAATATCAAATCTCTGACATCACTGCGGTCAGAAAAAGGTACTGCAAGAACAGGACCAGTGACAACTGAAGAGAATCGTTCATTGTGACATAAGTGCAACCCTTCCACTGCAGATTTCAATGCTGGGCCATCAAGAAGTGCTAGTATACAAACCATTCAACGAAACATCATCGAAACAGGCATTCAGAGCCGAAGGCTCACTTGTGTGCCCTCGATGACTGCACGACACAAAGCTTTATGCCTCACCTGGGCCCGTCAACACTGACATTGGACTGTTGATAACTGGAAACATGTTACCTGGTCAGACGAGTCTCGTTTCAAATTGTATTGAGTGGATGGACATGTATGGGTACGGAGACAACCTCATGAATCCATGGACCCTACATGTCTGCAGGGGCATGTTCAAGCTGGTGGATGCTCTGTAATGATGTGGGGCAGGTACAGTTGGAGTGATATGGGATCCCAGATACATCTAAATATGACTCTGACACCTACGTAAGCATCCTGTCTGATCACCTGCATCCATTTATGTCGATTGTGCATTCTAACATACCTGGGCAATTCCAGCAAGTCAGACATGAATTCCAGACATGAGCATATGCCTTGCAATGTGCTGTTGAGAAGAAATCTCCACCCTCTCATGCTCTTATGGATTTATGGACAGCACTGCAGGAATTATGGTGTCAGTTCCCTCCAACACTACTTCAGACATTAGTCAAGTCCATACCATGTCATGTTGTGGCACTTCTGCATGCTTGCGAGGGCCCTACCCGATATTGGGCAGGTGTACCAGTTTGTTTGGCTCTTCAGTGTATTTTCAGGTTCTGAATTCCACTTACATATCAGTATCACCTAAAGAAGATTGTAGTTATATAAGTCCATGACAATTAATGATCTTTTTCATTAAAAAGCAAAAAATATTCTGGGTGGTCATAATGAAGCAATCAGGTGATCTCGTTGCCAAAATTACTTGTGTTCTGTTGAGACGGTGGATGGGTTCTGGGACATAATAAAAGGAATGAGAGAACATGAGCTTTGAGAATTTGATATAATGTACATGGGTGATTCAAATTAAAACCTTAAAAGGTCCATAATATTTTGAAAAGTTGTGTATTGAAGTTGGTAGGTGGCAGTAATGTTCCTTGAAGTTCAGAAAGTGACTGACAAGTGGCACAATAATGCTGTAATGCAGCAGAAGGCATCAGCATCCACAACAAGATGGCTGCCTGGCTGTCAATATGCATCGCAATGAGTAGTGATCTGTAATGTGTTTTCTTTGTAGTGGAAGCATCAAATCAATTGGCATTCATCACAGAATGACACTGCAATATGGTGATCATGTTTGTCATTGCAGCAAGTGTATGTGTGGTGTTGGAAGTTTGAAAGCAGTGCAAATTCTGTGAAAGATGTCCCAAGACCAGGGCAGACTCACTGTGTACATTGTGTTAGTGGAGGATCTTGTAAAGCAGAAAAGAGGTGTTCCTCTGAACAAAACAGCCACAATTTTGAAGAATCGTATTGGTTAAGCACAGAATATTGTTCACAATGTACTGCACTTCAAGAAGGTATCTTCAAGATGGATGCCATGTTAGTTGACAGTCAAATTGAAAGAGCATTGTGTTGGTGCCTGTGAAGAGCTTTTGCATCATTTTCACCCCAAAAGTGATACATTTCTTGGAAAAATTGTTACAGCCAATGAGACTTGGGTCCACTGTTACAAACCAGAAACGAAGGGTCAGACAAGGAATGGCACCACATCTCACTGACAAAACCAAAAATCTTCTGTACTCAACTGTCTGCTGGAAAAGTCATGCTCTGTCTCTTCTGAAATGCAAATTGAGTAATTTTGGAGCATTACGTGGATAGGGGAGTGACGGTATCAGTGCTTCTTATACAGACATTCTCAAAAATGAACTTTGCCCTGCAATCAGGAGTAAAGGACAAGGACTTCGGATTTCAGAGTATTGCTATGGTGTGACAACACCAAAGCACATACAGCCCACAAGACAGTTGAGGCTATTCAGGAAATTAAATTTGAGTGTCTGGTACATACTCCTAATTCACCAGACCTTGCTCCTAATGGCTTCCATTTGAAGGTTTTCATTTGAGTCAGCCTCGTACTTAACTTGAATACAGGGACTCCTTGATGAATTCCATATACAGTACAAGTCCTTGACAAAGCCACGATAAGTCAAATACGTCATCTGTCAACAATGAAAACATAAATGTAAGTCTTGAGGCCAATCCTAAAATATTACTTTCACAAAGAAAGTTGCAGCTACACTGTGTTGGTGCTAGTCTGATCTAGGCTGGAGCTGTACAACAGCTCAGCAAGAACTCATTTACCACTCCATAATAATTGGGCAGTACTGCAGTTGGGCAGTCATTTCATACTCATGACACAGGGGGCTTAGCACTCGTGCCGCTAGAGGTTGGCAGGTGCTTGTCGCTGCCACTGTCAGTTGACTGCGGAACTTCTGCCAACTCCTTAACTTGAATGATTGCCCCCTGCATGGTATTGATTTGCTATGATACTACACATAAAGTACACATACTCCCTCCCCCTTGGAGATGCACATTACGGAAAATGCATTGATATTGCTACAGTTAAGATGTGATACATTGGGAAGTATCCTCTGCCAAGCACTTCACAATATTTTTCAGAGCATAGAAGTGAATATATCTGTGTGTATGTGTGTGTGTGTGTGTGTGTGTGTGTGTGTGTGTGTGTGTGTGTGTGTGTAGATCTCAGACAGGAAATTGAAAATGCCCAGATGTTCAAAAATATGGTAAAAGAATACCTACTACTCCTAAATTTTTTCAGAATATTTGGATTTGGGGATATATATTTCACATAAATAATGTTACAGATCTTGACTTTGACAATATATAGACAGCTGATAATGGTCTGTTTTAAGTTACATAAATGCTTTGTTTGAAGTATTGGATAAAAAAAGTATAACAGTACAAAAGTTGGAGCTGTGATTTTTAAAAAAAATAGATTTTTTTTTTACCTAATATACACAGTAAAAATAGATTAAATGTACCAGATGTCTCTCCTAACAGTGGTTAGGTGTAATTTCTCATATGTTTCAGCAGATAGTTGCAATGTAATATTTGCAACATGTTGCTGGAATCAGCCCAAAAAATACTGCTCATCACCAGTGCATTTGGATGGCAGTAGCAGTCAGCAGGGGCCAGGGTAGCGCAGTTGCTGCTGGAATACTGGTTATTCTCTGTGTTTTCTGTCCCAGTTAATAAATATTGATAGAATGAATACCACAGTAGACTAATCTGGGACAGCTCTATCGAATGAGATGTAAATTCTCACTTTAAAAATCATTTTGTTTGTCCGGGAAACATACCAACACTTTCTGTTGACAATGGCCACCGCATGAAAGATGTGATGAGCAGTATTTGTTTGGACTGACTCCATTTAAATATTGCAGAAACAGAAATTGTGAATATCTGCCAAAACACCACAGGAACTGCACCTGGCCACTCTTAGGAGAAACACCCTTTATAAAATAATTTAAAAGCACTTCCCATAATTATCAGTGTCAGTAGATTAGCACTGGTCATAATTTGTTCTTAGTAAACATACCTTACAGAAATAGCCTCTAGTCGCTGCTTGTGTGCGTTGATGTATAATTTAATCTGTTTCACATCCTGGGAAGTTCGCCATTTAGGGTGGGATGTATGGAACACGATGTTTAACTCTCTCTCTCTCTCTCTCTCTCTCTCTCTCTCTCTCTTGGCTCAGTGTGTTACTTATATGCAAATGACTTCCATGTTTGCAGAGTTCAGACCACCAAAATCAGCTCATCCTTTCCTTCCAAAAATTCCCCGTGATCTGAAGCTGGATTACTTTGTGAAAGTGATTACCAATGAAGGACGAGTGATGGTCGGAAGGGTGCGGTATGTTGGCTCAGTGCCCACAAAGGATGAACCATATGTTGGAGTAGAATTGCCTCAGGATGCTGGAAATTCAGATGGATCATTTGAAGGACGTCGATTCTTTGATAGGTGAGATTTATTTTGTTTAATTTTCTTGTTTCATTCATAATATGTAAATTATGGCAAATGCTTTTTTATGTGGGGAAACTAGCAACCAGGCATGGCCTTGCTTGGGAAGCATGAAGTTTCAATGGCCAGACAACTTCACTGGCTTAGTGTATTTTGTTTGTGGGCCACGAGTAAAATTTAAAAGAGCAGCATTAATTTAGTGAATACCACCACTTTCATATAACTTACATGATGCAAAAAGGCAGTTGTCTGGAGGCATGAATGTTGTCTGCTCTATACAGAATTGGTGTTTGGAGTGACATGTCAAGTCACATTGTGATGTAAGTAATATGTTTACAACCAATATAAATACTGTATGTGAATCGTGTGTGTGTGTGTGTGTGTGTGTGTGTGTGTGTGTGTGTGTGTGTGTGTGTGTGTGTGTGAATGAATCCGTACAAATTGGAGTCTGGCTGAGGTGGCACAAATAAAAGAAAAAAATACATGATTGACATGATTCGCTCATGTTTCATCACTCCTCTTGTGTAGACTAGTATGAACTGTGATCCATTGTTAAGATTCATTGCCATAATTCTTTGTTGTGTGCGCTTTGTGGCAGATTTCTTTGCCATGCCAGCAAATAATTGTGTCCACTTCTAGATTTGATTCAAGAAAAGCAGGAAACAGAAAGCTCACTCATGTGCTGCACTGCAGAAAGAATGTATTGCATGTAAATGAAGCAAAGTTACTGAACTACTTTATTTGAAAATGTTTTACTTGGAGCATAAAAAATAAAACACCATATTTTTTTGTTTCACGTGTTTTTTCACTGTAAAGTTGTTCTCAAATGATTGCAGGGAAACTGTTGCTTAAAAATATTTTATTATTTCAAATTGTAAGTCACGCATAATGAGCTGATGATGAGGTTGTTATCTTTTCATTGTTAGTGATGTTAGTTATGATACTTCAAAATTGAGTAACTCACTGTCTGTTGTTCAAAGAATTTGCAGTGAATTAAGAGTGTGAATTGTAACCAGGAATCTGAAGGAGGCAGAAACTGGCAGTCTGAAATTGTCATCATATTCATACCTCAATCATCTGCAGAAATATTTCGAGATCTCGTATATTCATCCACAAGAAATTTCTGAATCCCTTTCAAGAACGTCATGCTCATGTTTTCTGATCTTTAAAATACCGAAACCTATTTCGCACCAGCGGAGATTCATTTACCAGTCTTCTGTACAGTTTGAAAATGCCCAAACAAATAATATCTTTAATAATATCTTTCACCCCACCACACAGAGAATGATGTTCACATATATGTTTGACTCAAGGAAAAAAGAAAACTTACAGTTGAGTCATCTGCTGTGCTGCTGCAAAACTTGCTTTATATAAATGAAGTAAAGTTGCATCCTATCCTATGGGTTTTGCACTCATATGTTTTTTTCACTATGCAGTTGTTGTGAAGCAACTGAAATCAGTTGGATGTTACTTAGATGACTTGCACGACCCTAACCTGTTACAAAACCAGGAAAAGGGAAGCTGCAATTTAATGTGGAGTAGAGCCACATTTCATATCTGGCAAATCTCCACACCATTGAGAGCTGAATGGTAGGTTAAAATGCAGCGTGAGGGGAAAAAAAAGGAAGAAGAAGATTAACCTAGTGGGAATTCGATCCTAGAAATTTGCAGTGTCTAGCCAAATGCGCTATCCCCTAGACCATCACATCAGGTGTTAAGAGGGTCACATTTAATGCTACTTCAAGGCACTATTGCTCTGTCCAGTTATCACAGCTGTTTGGTAGGTGGTAGTGGCATTTTTTTCACTTCTTTATTTCAATTCATCATAATTGAGCAATTTGCGTGGTATATTTATCAGTTACATACAAACACCTCCCTCTGGAGTATATGTATATATAAATGAAAGCTGGATCAAAATACCTACAGCAGTTCCTGAGATTAGCATAGAGAAATGTGTGGAAGAGTAGAGCAGTAAAAAGCAAAGCTGGTAGTTAGGAGGACTCTGTTATCAGTGGGTATTTATGCTGTATCGTGAAGTTGTAAAAATATTTTTTCTTACATTAATACCTCAGATTTCAATATTTTCAAATGTAGGTCAGCTTGTTCAGAGCCTTGTGATCTTGATAAGTACATATCCTGATAATATTCACATCCACATATACTGCATAACACTGTAAAGTGTATACTGACTATACTAAAAAAATTGTTACTATTACTACAATAAATTTCAACCTGTGCAATCACTAACTATATAAATCAGTGTAGTGATAGTTTACTGTTAATGCACATTTACTTTCTAAAAGCTGCTTCTCTGATTCTGTGGCCCTGAACATTCTTCATGTGGGATCTACAGCACAGAATGAATGAATGAATGGCAGAAAGTATTTTTCATCATGCATTACATTGAGGGTTCTTCTTATTCAGATCATACACAAGGAGAGACAAGACTGACTGGTTATTTCTACACCTCTCTCTGATCTGTTAGTAATCTTTCTAATCCTTAAACAAGCAGAATGCAGTAGGATATCCTAGATTTCTCCATTGGAGTGTTCTTACTATGAAAATTTGTTAGATCATATTTTTTAGCATATCTGCGTCAACATTTATACACTGCAAAATATTGTAAAGTACATAGCAAATGGTGCTTCCCATGTAACCACATATTAGTGTTTCTTCCCATTCCATTAATTTATGTATCGTGCGAAGAATGACTGCTTGAATGATTTTGGATGCACTATAATTATTTTAATGTTGTCTTGCCTTGTCTTCTTGGAAATTTGTTAGTAGTGTTTGTGGGATGGTTGGCATATGTCTTAAAGCATCTGCCAGTTCAAGGTTTCCTGCATTTCTGGGGCTTGTCCGTTGAGTGAAGCAAACCTGTGAATTTTCTTAGTACCCTTCTTTGTGTGTGTTCTGTTACCTCTTTTAGTCTTTTAGTTGCATTTGGTATTCTCCCAAACACTTGATCAGTATTTTGTGAAGAGTCCCAGGAGTGTTTTTTAGAAATTTGATTTGTAGACTGACTGAATTTTCCCAGTATGCTACCAATGAGCTACTTTACCTCTGATTGAGCCTATTTGAGTGTTCCATTTTATATCTCCACAAATTGTTACTGTCAGGTATTTGTATGAGTTAACTGATTTCAATTGTGACTCATTGATATAGTAATCATAGTAGTAGTATGACTATATTTAGTGAAGTACACAGTATTACATTTCTGAACATTTAAAGCAAGTTGCCAATCTTTGCACCACTTTGAAATCTTATCGGAACCTTCCTAAATAATTGTGTAGCATTTTCCAGGTCGTACCTTGATAAATGTGTCATCTACAGAAAGCCTGGGTTAACTATTAATGTTGTGTATGTATGCAGATTGAAGTGACAAATGAAAATTTGTAGCAAGGCTGGGATTCGAACCCAGATAGCCCAGACCTGCTCACTAGGCAGGTGCACTAACCCCTTCGCCAACCTGGCACAGCGGCTTTGCACAGTCACATGGACTACTGTAGCATACCTCCCTCCTCAGTCCAAATTTCCACTCATGCCTCACCCCACTTGATATTCCCCCTAAACTGAAACAGCACTGCAGAGGCTCTCCAACGGTATTGCAAGTATCTGCAAGTTTAGGGGGAATACCATGTGGACTGAGGCATGAGTGGGAATTTTGATTGAGGATGGAGTCACACTGGGGTAGTCAGTGCAGTTACACAAAGCCACTGTGCCAGCGTGGTGTAGTGATTAGCACACCTGCCTGGTGAGCAGAAGTCCCAGGTTCGAATCCCTCGCTTGATACAAATTTTAATTTTTGCTTCAGTCTGCATATATACACCATAGATGTCTTAAGACTTAAAAAGGTCTCTGGAACCAAATACTTTCATTTTATTTATATTGTTTGTCATGTCATTAAGCCTGGTGATGACTCTTCATCCAAAATTAACAATCCGCATTGTCCAGACAAAGGAATCCTCAGTATAGTCACAAATTTTGTTTGATACCTCATACAATTGAACTTTTTTAAATGAACATTGAAGTGGCATTGAGTCAAATGTTTTTAGAAGTTGTCTACCTTATTGCCTTGATCCACTGCTTTTAGGACATAACGAGAGAAAAACCACAAGTTGGGTTTCCTGTGATTGTTGTTTTAGGAATCTGCACTGGTTGGTATAGAGGAAGCGATTCCGTTCGAGACACTCCATAATATTCAAGCTCAGAATATGTTCTGAAATTCTACAACAGATGGATGTAATGATATTAGATTATTGTTTTGTGGGTCACTTCTACTACTGTTCTATAAAATGAGTGTGATGCTCGATTTCTTCCAATCAGTGGGCAAAGTTTTTTTTTTTGTTGTTGAGGGAATATATGATATATTCTGGTAAAAACAGAGGTTAACATAGTCACAAATTCTGTATAGAATCTGATAAGGATACCATCAGGCCTTGGATCTTATTTAATTTTAAGAATTTCAGCTATTTCTCAACACTGCTGCCACCAATATCTACTTACTCATCTTTTCAGTGATGTGAGAATTAAAATTAAACTGTATCGTCCTTTAGAAAGGAATACTTAAAAACAGAGTTCAGCATTTGTGCTTTTCTGTAGGTACCCTAATTTCAGTCTCTGTGTTATTCATGAGTGCCCATACAGTAACTTTGGTATCACTGACAGCCTTTACATATGGCCAGTCTTTCTTTGGGTTTTGTGAGGGGTCTTTTGATAATATTTTTGTATGGTAATGATTGAAGGCTTCATGTATTGCTCCTCTGACATCCAATTGTATTTCATTTAGTATCTCCTTGTCTATACCCTTGTGCTATACTCCTTTCATGTAACCTGTGATCACTCATGCTGTCCCTCTGTGTATGTGCTAAATAGTCTCTATTAATGCAACCTCATGTTTCTCACTTGCTTCAGCAGCATCCCAGCATATTTCATATGAATCCTTTATAAGGAATGCTTCTTGCACAAGAACTGTATTTTTCTAGGTAGCATTTTTATGTATTGGTATCAGACTTTCATCCTCTGTAGCACAACAGACTGAGAAAAAAGAATGTCTCTTGGATGGATATTTAGTGCATTGTAGCATTGAAACTGGATATTTGCACAATAAACGATTATAAATATGAAATCCACCAAATACAGCATGATAGCTTCGGAAACTGTGAATCGAGATTGTACTGTTCAGCACAACCTTTCGAGAGCTACAAACTTCAGACTATGGTTCACTCTTAGGTGTTATAAACCTTCAGTGCGTAGAGTGTTTTGTGATCTGAAGCAGTTGCTAATGATCATCATCTGAGGGATGTGAACAAGACTTCCTTAGTCTGAAATTCAACAAGCTAAAGGAAGAATTTTTTCAACCATTACAGAATTCCACTGAATGCACAATTTCCATGGATTTTATGGCCTTTGTTGTTTCCTTTTACCAAATTTCACCTAGTCTATTTCAGTGACGACTGCTGGTCCCTCTTAACAGTTGTGAACTGTTTATCGCCCACTTGACTCTCACTTCAGAACAGAAGGAAGCCCAGTTAGTCTTTGTACACATAAACAAAGCGAAATTTGTGACAAGTCTCCCTGTCTTCAGATAACACTTGGAGACCTGCATGGCACAGAAGTCTGAGATTTTTTGGACCATCATTTGCAACGTGCATCATCGAACCAAGTACCATTCGGGGCACTGTGCTTGAATGCGCACTACACATTGACGATGTGATTGCCCTTTCACATCTTCTGTTGGTGCCAGCAACAGAATGAATCCTAATTCAGCAAAAAATTACACAGTGCATGGCATCTGGGGCATTATAATAATCGTGGAAGGACATTATGGAGGATCAACCATGACCGTAATTTGGCTTTTGTAATTCTATGAAATGCTACCTCACCCAGAAGATAGCCATGGCTTTCCATGTTGAATACTCAACTATGACTAGACAAATGATACTTTTCTCCAAATGGGACCAAATTTAGTAATAAGTCCCAGTACTTGAAATGATATTGACACAGTGCAGTGAATCTGAACTCCATGTCTTGCCATGAGATGAAATTACTAAATCACATATGCTGATTGTGAAAATGAAATGGGAAATGTTCCAATACTTACCAGTTTTTCTGGAAAAGATATACCACATATAGCACTTTTGAGAAACTTCAGAATGACTCAGTAACAATACACGAGGAATCTGTAGTTGATTAATATACAGATCATGTAAAAAAAGTAATTGTTTGTATTACTAAACATAAAATAAAATGAAAATAGTATTAGAAATCTGAACAAAGCACATGAAAGATTACCCAAGAGACATACTTTTTTCTCAGTTTCCTATGCTACAGTGCCTGAAAGCCCAATACACGTAAATAAAAATTTAATCGTTTTCTAGTACCTTGTTATTTAACTTTAAAGGCATCAGGAAACTTTGTCTAGAAATGTACCTTTCGGATCATGACATTGTTACCTCATGTGTTTGTGTGACTTGAAGTTGAAGGTAACTACAATTTAATATCTTCCAAAGTTTATAATTGTAATGTTTTATATGTACAACCAGTAGTTGTATTTTTTATGAATCTGCAATATTATCCAATCACACCATGTGGTATGATCCTCTAACACGGATCCATTTTCTCCATTTAACATAGTGTTGTTTTTAACCATGTGAGATGTAGTTTTACAGCCTTTAGGTTGCAGTGTTAGATCTCTCCCCAGCTCTGCCTAGGTTTATCCTTCAACTTCTACCATTTTCTAGGCTGTCCTTTGCATTGTGTTGTCTATTGCGTGTATCATATGCATAAAACATTATTGGTGATTTTCTGACAAATTTTATTTAGTATTAGTTTTAATACTGTGTATGTAAATCACAGAAACAAACTACGTAAAGTTTTTAAGGCTGCTTCTTAACAAAAATTTACATTGGAAGGTACACATTGACTACATAGGAAATAAATAAATAAATAGCTTAGCTCTGCATTTGTCAGGTATCATGAACATGATTAACACAGAGATAGCATATCACTGTTACATTGAGATGGTTACATATCATGCTGGGGGAATTCAACAAATATATTGAGGCTGTCAGAAAATTATCGAGAATACGTGTATCACCAAACAAAGGGTATAATGTTTTCCGTTGTTGAAAAATTTGGAAGTAGTGTCCATTTCTTCCCCATATATTTATGAGCTTTTGATTTTCTGTAGGAAAAGTAATGTACACTTAAAACTTCCATTTTTAGCTCAATTACATTACTGATCACAGGGGGGATTTTAAACTTCCAGATTGTATGGGGATTAATAATGTAAATAAACTAAAAGATAGAAATATACTCAACAAGGAGCTCAGTTGACTGAAATGATTCCTCTTTATTCTCCTGGTAGAAACGTGGTACTACTTTACTGAAGAATTCACAGGTGATGACTTTGCAGTTTGAACAAGGAATTTGTATGTTTTTCTGTAGACTTTGAAAACTATAGTGATTATTGTGCTCCATATCACAGGAATGTATATTAAATAATTTAAAATTCCTGTATTATTAATTTTTCATTCTAAATCTTGACATAAAGACTCTGTATAAAAAGTCTCCTGACATTACTGTACATCACAGCACACTCACACCATGTATGCTTAACGGTGGTGTTGCGACCTTCAACACATGTCAAGTGCCAGTAACCTGCAAGCATTTGTTCTGGCAAAATTGTGTATTTAGTCTAACCCTGTCGAGTGACATGGTACAAGCTCAAAATGCAGTGAACGGGTGAATAGCCGTACGCCATCAAATTTTGTGTTGGACTGGGAAAATTTGGTACAGAGACACTGGCTGTGATTTTCCAAGTATTCAAGGATGAAAACCTGTCATAATCTGCAGTTTGTAAGTGGCACAGGCTTGTCAAGAGTGGCCGAGAGTGTGTAGCGGAGAAATCTCACATTGGAGTGCTGTTGGCACCAAGAACCGATGACAGAAAGCAACGTGTGCTGAATTCAGACTGTCAGTTAAGTGTGTGCATGTTCATAGATGCAACTAGAATTGATGAGATGACAGTGCACACCATTTTCACTGAAGATTTTGCGATACGAAACATCTGCACAAAACTTATCATGAAAGCCTTGACGGATGACCAAAAGCAGTGGCGATTGTCTGCTGCAAAAACCTTCTGCATTGCATTGGGAAGATATTGGCTTTGTAGAAAATTTAATTATGGGAGAAAAAACTTGGATATTTGAATATGATCTAGAAACAAAGCAGCAAAGTTCTAAATCCAAGGGGGTGGTCCGCTACAAATTTGTATCTGAGGGACAAGCAGGAAATGGTGCTTTTTACCGAGAAGTGCTAAGAAGACTGAAGAGAAGGGTGAACCAGGTGAGGCCAACCATCGTCGAAAACTGGAAGTTGCATCACGACAATGAACCTACCACACCTGCTCCAAGGTCATCGACTACTTGATGATAAACAACTTCTTGACCATTCCCCAAACCCCTTGCAGTCCCACCTTGGGACCCACAGTGCCATCAAAGGAGCTGCACATGTACGCTTAAGGATCTTCCAGAATCCTCATATCAGGGAGACTTCAAGTCATATGAAAGCTGAAAGCTGCTGACAAATGTGTGTTGACACTCAGGGACTGTACATTGAATAATTTTGATGCAGTGTAACAGTATCTCAACAAATCTACTTTCCTGAAACTTTTTCCAATACTTTTTATACAAACCCTGTATATCCTATACAACAAATTATATGATTTGAAAATTATACATAATGAGGTGAGTCAGTGACATTTTGTGATAGTATTTTACCCAGTTTATTTTAATTTATGTTATTAGTCTGAGTTTCTGACTTCATTATTTTAAGAGAAAGTTGGCTCTGCCTATAACCTGCCTACTTTCCATTTGAAATGTATTATTGGGGCCAGGCTCCTGGTTTGTCTTTATATTCAGGCAAACTAATTACTGATCCCTTTACAATGGCTTTGGGACTGAAATCAGTTGTGACAATAAATATAGTTTTACACAACTGTTGCTGATATTTCTTCAAATTGATCTCAGCAGTTGGGATTATCCTATGTACAAGATGACACATTGAGTTGCAGACAAGCATAACAAAAACACTGTTACACAGTGAGCTTTTGCCCAAAGCGCTCGTCAGAAAAGAAAGGAAAACAGACACACACACACACACACACACACACACACTCACTCACTCACTCACTCACTCAAACAGGCATACATCATGTACCCATGACCGCTATCTCTGCCCTGAGTGGCTGGAGATAGCAGCCATGTGTGCACAAGGTGTGCCTACTTGAGTGAATGTGTGTATGTTTTCCATTCTTTTCTGAAGAAGGCTTTGGCCAAAGTTCAGTGCTATCTTTCGGGTGAGTAGCAAGCTATCTTTTGTATAAATGCTTCATAATCAACGAGAGGTCCATGATTACAAATGTGACTGGGCAAATTTCTAAGTATTCAGAGCAGCTAATTTTGTAAATGTTTGTGACTCTACATCGAGGATAATATGCTGCATTCTGCATTTCGTAAACCCTTGAATCTAGCTATAAATTCCGGTTTATATCACATGTGAACTTAGTTTTCAGAGAACACTTAGGAGGTATTGTTTGCAACATTTTAAATTCCCCGGTGAATTTTTTAGCATTTATACATCATTCTCAAAATAAGACCTGCCATAATCAGCAGTTCGCATAATGGTTACCTGTGAACCCATAGTAGGGAGTGGAACTAAAACGTCCAGAAAACTCTCCTGTGATGTAGGATAGAATGAACTGCCTGGCACAGTAAGTAGAACATGAACAGGAGTGGTAAAACAGAGAGTTAACACAGTCCTATCTTTTTGTGCTGCGTACTCGAAGTTCATCTGCACATATTCAACCTGTTAGCTGTAAGTACTATGCAATCATTTGTAAGCTGTGCTCCCATTTGAATGACTTGATTAACCTCTGCAGCAACTCAACATAACTCCAGGAGAGGTTGGTACACCCTAAAATAAATAACAAGCTAATCATAATACACTACTGGCCATTAAAATTGCTACACCAAGAAGAAATGCAGATGATAAACGGGTATTCATTGGACAAATATATTATACCAGAACTGACATGTGATTACATTTTCACGCAATTTGGGTTCATATATTATATTCTGAGGAATCAGTACCCAGAACAACCACCTCTGGCCCTAATAACGGCCTTGATATACCTGGTCATTAAGTCAAATAGAGCTTGGATGGCACGTACATGTACAGCTGCCCATGCAGCTTCAACATGATACCACAGTTCATCAAGAGTAGTGACTGGTGTATTGTGATGAGCCAGTTGCTTGGCTACCATTGACCAGACGATTTCAGTTGGTGAGAGATCTGGAGAATGTGTTGGCCAGAGTAGCAGTCGAACATGTTCTGAATCCAGAAAGGCCCGTACAGGACCTGCAACATGGGGTCGTGCATTATCCTGCTGAAATGTAGGGTTTCACAGGGATCGAATGAAGGGTAGAGCCATGGGTCGTAACACATCTGAAATGTAACGTCCACTGTTCAAAGTGCTGTCAATGCGAACAAGAGGTGACCGAGACGTGTAACCAATGGCAACCCATACCATCATGCCGGGTGATACGCCAGAATGGCGTTCACCGCGATGTCGCCAAACATGGATGCGACCATCATGATGCTGTAAACAGAACCTGGATTCATCCAAAAAAATGAAGTTTTGTCATTCGTGCACCCAGGTTCATTGTTGAGTACACCATCGCAGGTGCTCCTGTCCGTGATGCAGCGTCAAGGATAACCGCAGCCATGGTCTCCGAGCTGATAGTCCATGCTCCTGCAAACATTGTCGAACTGTTCGTGCAGATAGTTGTTGTCTTGCAAACGTCCCCATCTGTTGACTCAGGGATCGAGACGTGGCTGCACGATCCGTTACAGCCATGCGGATAAGATGCCTGCCATCTTGACTGCTAGTGATACGAGGCTGTTGGGATCCAGCATGGCATTCCGTATTACCCTCCTGAACCCACCGATTCCATATTCTGCTAACAGTCATTGGATCTCGACCAACGTGAGCAGCAATGTTGCAATACGATAAACCGCAATCACGATAGGCTACAATCCGACCTTTATCAAAGTCGGAAACCTGATGGTACACATTTCTCCTCCTTACACAAGGCATCACAACAACAATTCACCAGGCAACACTGATGAACCGTTGTTTGTGTATGAGAAATCGGTTGGAAACTTTCCTCATCACAGCACGTTGTAGGTGTCGCCTCCGACGCCAGCCTTGTGTGAATGCTCTGAAAAGCTAATCATTTGAATATCACAGCATCTTCTTCCTGTTGGTTAAATTTCGCATGTGTAGCACATCATCTTCGTGGCGTAGCAATTTTAATGGCCAGTAGTGTACATTGTAGAGGTTCTGTGTCCTCCAGTTTATTTGGTGTACATTTATTACAACATATATGCAAAGCTAAAACTGACACTAGTCAGGACTCACAGATCCTACATAACAGAGGCAAATTCAAACTGACCTTCTACCTTTAACTAAATAACAACTCCTGTAGAAAATTATAATAACAATGCTGCTGCCACACAGGACATGAAAAGGAAACGCCTTAATATTTCTGAATCTGTTCAGCAGTAAGTTGCAGTATATTCTCTGAGGCAAAAAATATTCGACCCCTGCAGTCACTACCAGAAGGTCTTCAGCTGTGATCTATTTACAACACTGAGAAATTGTACATCCATCTGCCCGCTGCTCGTGGTCTCGCGGTAGCATTCTCGCTTCCCGAGCACGGGGTTCTGGGTTCGATTCACAGCGGGGTCAGGGATTTTTCCTGCCTTGAGATGACTGGGTGTTGTTGTGTCGTCTTCATCATCATCATTCATCCCCATCATGGTTGGAGGAAAGCAATGGCAAACCACCTCCACTAGGACCTTGCCTAGTAAAGTGGTGCGGGTCTCCCGCATCATCCCCTACGCTCCGTCACGGAGTATGGTACTTCATCATCATCATCATCATCATCATCATCATCATCCACCTTACAGACAGTGACATGCAATGAGGTAATATATGCTTTGTTCAATTATGCTATTAACATCTAAGTCTGTTGGTATTGTCACCATAGAAATATAACTTCAAAATACCAGTTAAAAGCATTGACTACATAACTCTACATATTCAGCCTCAGACAAGGTAAAATGAACAGTTGCAAAGTGTGTTGCACAAGTTAGGTGGAACTGCCATTTGACCCAGGTCCTACCTCAGCCAACATCTGACACGTTCTCCCACGCGTAATTGTCTGTCACTCCTATTTGTTTCAAATGATGAAAACCTCAACAGCTGCATCAAAATCATTTATTAATCATGACTAGTTTCATGACAGTACAGTCATGTCTTCAGGTAACAAACAGTCGACCTTTCAATATATAATGTCTTTAAAATCTCTGTAAGGGTAAGCCGTCTATCTTCCTGCACAAAATTAGTCTCATAAAGCATGAAGCCATCATGAATAAAATAGGCATTGGAACTGAAGAGAGAGACATAATCCAGACATGTGTGGTGCCTCTTCTCAGGTACAGCAGCCAGCATAGCTAATACATTATATTTATAACTTTATGGCCTACTGTGCTGTCAGGCAAGTAACTGTATTAATGTACATTGTTGATAATATTTTGTCCTACTCTGGTTCCTCCAGCATGGATACACTTTTGAAACACTTCTTGAAATAATTTTATAGTCATGCTAACTTCTTAAAAGTTTTTTTTATGGCCTAGGTTTCTTTTCCCTGACTTTTTCATTTATTTATTTACTTTTATTCATCTGTCTAACAATGATGTAAGGTTTGTGAGTGTAATACACTGCCAATTAGTAGGCCAAAAATAACACAAACATACATAACATGCTTTAAGAGGATAGGACAGATAGCCTATGGGATAGGCAGCCAACTTTTAGTCCTTTCCTGTTGTACCCTTGTGCCAAGGTTCCAGAAACTTACTGGCACAACATTCTGAACCCCGCCATGATAACTTTCATGTTACCAGGTGCTCGCCATTGTATTGAGCAACAATGGTCACATTCAGCCAGTGTGTGCTACAGCAAATTCTAATTCCAGTACTTTATTAAAATTTTAATATCCCATGGTCCAAAGATTGGACCAAGGAGTGGTTTATATCAACCAATTCTAAATGAAAGAAAGCGTACATACGTGTTATGATGTACCATTCTTTCTTACCTGAATTGACCATCATGATTACAAAAATTAAGAAATTGGAAAAGAGCGTGCTCAATAAATGATAGCAGAGTACTGGCACATTGTACATCAACTACATTGGTTTTAAGACCCCAAAAGTTTCGTAAATCAATACCTGGAACATTGTTTTCTGATGCAACTTCAGACTTTTATGCCCATTATCTATTCACTTTTAACTACAAATTCTCTACATCTAGTAGATTTATATTTTGACTGGTTCTAGCTGGCCTTTTATTAGCAACTCTTTTTGTGAACAATTTCCATCTCACATAATTGGATTACAATACAGCTTCAGGTATATGAATATGTCACTCACTTCACCAAAAGAAATAACTTCCATAATAAAATCTTTAAAAACAAAGCATTCTAGTGGTTACGATGAACTGTCAACAAAGTTAATTAAGTCATGTTCTTGTGAGTTTAGTACAATTCTAAGTTACTTGTGTAACCAGTCAATTATAACTGGGGCATTTCCTGACTGGCTAAAATATGTAGATGTTAAGCCTCTATTCAAGAAAGGGGATAAAAAAATACCATCAAACTACAGACCCATTTCACTTTTGCCAGCATTCTCAAAAATTTTAGAAAAAGTAATGTACAGGCAGCTTCTCAACCATCTGATCACAAATAATGTATTATCAAGAACACAGTTTGGATTTCTGAAGGGTTCTGATATCGAGAAGGCTATTTACACCTACAGTGAAAATGTACTTAATTCATTAAATAAGAGATTACAAGCAGCAGGTATTTTCTGTGATTTGTCAAAGGCATTCGATTGTGTGAACCACAACATCCTTTTAAATAAATTATAATTCTATGGTGTCACGGGCAATGCTGCAAAATGGTTCAAGTCATACCTCGCTAACAGGAAACAAAGGGTGTCAGTGCAAGGGACTAGTGAATTAAGTCATCAGTCATCATCAGAATGGGAAGTAATTACATGTGGTGTCCCACAAGGATCCATCTTAGGGCCATTGCTCTTTCTTCTGTACATTAATGATCTCTCATCAGTTACACTGCCAGAAGCAGAGTTCGTTTTGTTTGCGGATGACACAAGTATTGCAATAAATAATATGTCAAGTGTAGTTCTAGAAAGATCTGCTAATGATATTTTCATGGATATTAATAAAAAGCCAACTCGCTGACATTAAACCTAGAAAAGACTCACTATATGCAATTCAGAACCTGTAAGAGATTTCCACCCAGCATATGCATAAAGTATGAAGAAGAGCAGATAGAAGAGGTTGACAGTATTAAATTCCTGGGATTACAACTTGATAATAAATTCAGTTGGGAGGAGCACACCATACAACTGCAGAAACGCCTTAACAAATCTGTATTTGCAATTCGAGTGTTAGCAGACATAGGCGGCATAAAAATGAAAAAACTTGCATACTTTGCCTACTTTCATTCCATAATGTCATATGGTATAATATTTTGGAGTAACTCTTCAATTCAAACAAAAGTTTTCAGAGTCCAAAAGCGTGTAATACGTATTATTTGTGGAGTAAATCCACGGAAGTCCTGTAGAAACCAATTCAAAGAACTGGATATATGAACTACTGCCTCTCAGTATATTTACTCCTTAATGAAATTTATCTTAGATTATATATTTCTTTTTCCAACAAACAGCTCAGTTCATACATACAATACCAGGAACACAAATGATCTGCACAAGGTCTTACAAGCACTTACTTTAGTTCAAAAAGGGGTCCACTACTCAGGAACACTCATCTTCAATAATTTGCCAGCAAACATAAAAAATTTAGTTACAAATAAAGATCAGTTTAAAAGGAGCCTGAAAGACTTACTAGTGGCCAACTCCTTCTACTCCATTGAAGAATTTTTTAATAGAAACAAATGATGTATTGTATATACTCATACTTTAAAAAAATTGACATGTTCCACATCCACGAGGATCTCCTCAGCATGGATCTATGGAACGAAAAACTAATCTAATCTACTCACTATTTTCTTAGTATCTAAAACACACGACACAACACTTCTTAACAACACAGCTTTTCACACTTGTAGCTGTGGTTATAGCATTTAGAGGCAGTTGGGGAGGGTCTTTTGGGTCTCCATCTGGGCTACTTCCTCCAGTAGTCAGGTCTGCTGAAAGATATGGGACACTGGAGGGTTATACTGCTTGAAGAATAGGTGCAATGACAATGTCTCCTGCTTCATTACTGACAAAGTCTGCTGCTACCCATGGGCCTCAGAACTTGGCCTTTCTGCAGTGCCTTAATGCCACCAATTGTCTATCTGCATGGCATGTGGGTTGCTGTGACTGCTTTGCCTGGATGTTGCAATCCTACTTGTTGACATCGTGAAAACTTTGGAATCTTTTAACCACCGCTTACCAAGTTTTCTCCTAAAATGAATGTAAATATAAATATAAATTCTATAAACTTTATTCATTCATATCTTTGTAATCAAAAATTTCAGCCTTTGTTTTACTTATTCATTCTCTTCATCTCTACGTATATGTATGTAGATCCATTTACTATTTTTTTTGTTATGTTCTGTTTTATCCTTAAAATTCACCCTGCATATCTAAGATTAAAACCCGGATACCTCTATTTGTAATGCTAGTGCATATCTAAGATTAAAACCCGGATACCTCTATTTGTAATGCTAGTGGCTGCATAGTCTCTTCTGATTATATCTTTAAGTGTAAAGACTATTATAGTTCTTCCTAGCAGTCAAGGACGCATACTCTTTGCTTTCCAAGCTTATTTAGTACTATTTAATACTTGTTCAGTTGTCTGTTAGTGATGTTTTCTTACTTGAGAATATTATAACCCAACTTTCTAACTTAAACTTTTCCAAAACAAAGCAAAAAGTGCTTTGTTGTTGCTATTGTCATTTTAAATCACACATTCACCTTTAGTTTGTGGTATCCCCTTACTTGTTACAAACCCTTACAGTTGCTTAGGCCATTTTATTTTCTACCTCTTATAGGCAAAGCACTTGATACCACAATTCTGTTTAAATAGCACATTCTCTTGCCATCTATGTGTCCACACTTAAAAAAAAAAATACTTCAAGTAACACTCCACATTAACCAAACACTAATACACAATAGAAATAGAAGAAGAAAAAGAATAAAATTAGGAAAAGAAGAATTGTTCTAAACTGTGCGAGAGCACACAGTTGCTCAACTGTGAAGTTTCGTAAAGACAAGGAAACCCCCACACTTAATCTTTTACTAAAATCCATCTTTCTGAACTGTAATCCTTTCTGCTAGCTTGAACCTGTGTTTTCACAGTTCCTTCTCCAGAGGACGGCTTATCACTATTCTGCCTGGTTCTCTTCCACTTTTCGGTCAATACAATTTAATCTTCTGTGTGCTATACTCACCAGGCAGTTCTCCTGCATACTGAACTTCAGAGGTTGCCATACCTTTGTCACTTTGTTTTATAAAGGAACCAGAGGCTTTTACTTTCATACAGTTGCAAGTGACACATCTCGGAATTCATGTTGCAACAATAAATATTGAAAAAATCAACACCTATAACCATACTGACACTCAGCTGCATTCTAGTATGACATCCTTAAATTATACAGACAACACAACTTCTTGGCTGGTGGCTTCGACCACTTCCCCATTGTTTCGAAGATCTTAACATTCAATTCTGGCATATCTATCATGCGTGTTTAGCTTGGCAAGGCTTGAAAATACTCTTGAGAAATCGCCAAAATCTCAACTGCTGTCTATGAGTACCTCATACTCTATTCCCCCTACTACCAACATTACAATAGAGTTAATACCATTGATACTTGGTACTGGCACTCTTCACATAAGTTCTTTAATGACCACTTTTGTGAAAATCTGGTGTAACCAGGGAATTTTCATATTTTATTCTTCCTAAAAGCAGATACTGAAACTTATGAAGTTATAGTTCACACAAGTGCTGTGCTTTGCACCACTTGGGCTGTGAGTTGAAAAGCAATCCTTCTTATTTCCAGCCTGAAGGGTAGTACATGTTCATAATTCCTATTGAATATAAATTTCAAGATAATGTTGCTTTCTCCTACAGGCACTTCTGTGCTTTCTAATTGTTTTGCTTATTTGAGTTTCCAAGCTTGCACTTCAGAAGCATTTCCAACCTTGCTCACTTCCTAGTTCTGTTTTAGAGCCCATAATTCCCATGCTAGCTGTTAAATGATTCATTATTACCCGCTGTTCATTAAATCGCCTTCCAATGCTGAACATATCATCCTATCCAAGCTTGTCAAAAATGTTAGGGTGTAGTGAACTGCAACACTTGAGGTCATGTCGCAAGACTTTCAAGTTCTGTGCCACTTGCATGCCCCAATTCCTCTCCTCCCTGACCGGGTCACTAGATCTTCCTATTAGCTGCGTTACCTGACCGGCCAGCAGACAAGCTATTCTCGGGTGCACCTGTCTCGCGCACTCAAGGTCGGCTGTGGTGATCCCATTCTGCACTTCATTTTCTCAAAATCAGTGATATTCACTGCCAAATTTTCTCTAAATGTTGGAGCCTCAGACCTCATTGTCTCTGACCAATGCTATGCCGAGACACTGTTTAGTTTCATGGGTCATGTGGAATATGCTGATTGCCATATTTTGCCCTCTCACAGTGGCTTCCATTCAGTTGCACACTGCATGATTTTTGCCTTCTGTTGCCACTATCCAGAAGATGCACCTGCCTTCTGCCATCTTGTCATGGCTGCATTTTCTTGTTACCAACCCCCTGCTCTTGTAACATTTCTGCCCTTGCCAAGAATCTAATATAATTCTTGTAATTGCCACATGACATTGCAATCAACTCCCTTTGTATATAGGACAGTAACATATGCTCTATGCGCACTCCAGCCATCCCTGCATCAATATACATCATCTTCTTCCACCAGTACTCGCAGTGTAGTGTTTCCTTTCTCGGGGTTCTGCCGTGAAAATACAAAAAATAGAAAATCTGATTGGGTTTGGAATTTTGATGGAATAAGTTACAGATAAGGCGGACTTCATATTACTGATTGAGATAGTGCTGTAATTTGACCGTGAATGGCAGACTGGGTTGGCAACACTACAAAAAGCGACTGTAAGGAAATAACATCAGAAATAAGTTGAAATTTACCTTATAATTCTGTCAGAAACGTAGTATTTATTATAATATAGTCTTCGTGGCTGCGTCTGGAATATTTCCTAATTTTCTTGTAGGATGACCTGTTTACATTGTTTGCTGGTCCTCTTGTTCGTCATCTGATGAAAATTTCTTGAAGTTGTCACTTTCACTGTCAGGATTAATTTATAAATTTGGCGATAACCATTGCGAATCACTACTGAAATAACTTCGCTTCATATATAGTTTTAATTTCCTCATTGTTTAACACAGCCCCAAAAATTACACGTCTTGAACGTATGAAGACAAGAGAGTAATTAATTAGTTGGTAAAAACAAGCACCTATGCAAAAGTAAAAAAAAAAAAAAAAAAAAATCAAAATTACTTATAAAAATCTGTCGCTGGCCCAGCGCTCTTCTGCATGCGCGATCGTAAATCATATCTTTGCACTGGCGGAAACTTTGTCATGAAACTCTTTCAAAGTTTTCACATGTATTTGTGGTATCATTTGTCCAGTGAACTGTGTATCGTTTCAAGTGGCCTACTATGAAAGAGAGTTGTTTCTTTGCCAACCAAGATATGGACAGCATGTCTGTAAATTCCTGTATGAATAATTGTGACTGCACATTACGTTCAGGACCAAATAATTAAATTTGAAACACAAAATAAAGGTTGCTTCTGCTGAGGTAACAGGTGAGTGCTGTACAACGTTTCTACACAACTTCAAAATTTCTTGGTCTATTGTCAACATCTTGATCAAATGCAAGCACCTCCTTCTGAAATGACTAATGCACTTTTCGCTCAGTGTCCAGAGTACAGTTCATCTTTGTTCCACGTTTGCTAAAATTATGTGCTAATTGTGCATGATAGTGTGAATTACATTACTCAGTTCTTTACCCACAGCCACCTCATGTGCAACTTGTCTTAGCTCTACTTGCTCCCTGAAAGTGCAATAGACGACTTTGATGACCTCCAACTGTTTTATGATCCGTAGCTCAGCGTCTTTTGCAGGTGTTTCACAGCTTTTGCGTACAGTACTGTGTTCTGAGTCTACCTTTCAAACAACATTTTTCAACTATACATTAACAAGTTTGTCCAATTGTACTTAACACTGAGCAAACTGCGTTTCAGTGTTTTGCAGTACTTCTAATTTCAACTTTGTAATTTCGTTCAACACATGAGTTCAGACATTCTCTAGTTTGCAATTTACTTTAGCAATTACAGTCTTTACACTAGAATTTTGATTGGTATTATTCTTTTATAATTTGGACTTTATGTTAATCAGTGTCTCTATCAGTGACAATAAGAAAACGTTTTGCTCTTCAGGCTTAATATCTGGATACAGTTGCGAGTACCATAGGACCAGTAGGAACTGAATCGCTCAGCTCAAGTAAAACTGATTTAATTTTCACATGTTCTACCGAAACAAGACTAGGAGATTCTACCACCGATTCATCTCCATACTGTATTCGTGCCAAGCACATATCCGGATAAAAGCTTTCATACTACTCGGTCCTTGCTTAATTCTGTCCGTGTCAATAATACCCTTTACTTCACTCTGTGAAGTGGAATCTGTTGGGTCCTTAAGCCTAGCAGCCATTCTGTTCTGAAGTGTAACAAGAATGCCCATCAGTTGGAAAATAACTTGAGAGCACAGATTATAACACAGTTTAATGTTGTACAGATCTTGCTTTGTTAACAAGTCTATTCTTGAATGAGATTTTCACTCTGCAGCGGAGTGCGTGCTGATATGAAACTTCCTGGCAGATTAAAACTGTGTGCCAGACCGAGACTCAAACTCGGGATCTGTACAACATTGAACAGTGTTATAATCTGTGCTCTGCCTCCATCAGTCACCAGAATAATGGAAGCAGCGTCGAGGCTTGAGTACAAGAAGTAAACTCAAATGATAGTCCTTGTTCCTGTTTTACAAACCATAATACACCATAAGAGAACTGCACCCACAGTTACAAAGTTGAGATTTTGTGTAATGAATACTGCTCAAAGTGAAATATTGAAGAAGTATAGATATGATTGTGTATGTATTGAAGGAATGCATAGGCTTAACAACTAGGGTTTTGAGCTCATACATTACTAGTATTAGATGACTTGAGACAAAAATTCCCATGTGCCTTTCTCGTTTCTAACAGGAGCGACCCTCAAGTGTTGTCCACATTTTTTCACTATATAAAACTGGAGACTGGGAAGATTTCCCCTAAAGTCTTTATGGCAGACATAGCAGAGTCCTTCTACAATGCCTGGAAATCTACAATGGACATTCCAAAAATGAGGCTGTATTGCACATAGTACATGAACAGAGCATGGAGGAAGAACATGAACAGTAGTGTCACAGGCCAAGGAAAAGCAGATGTTTACAAGATTATCAGAACTTTGTTAGAAGGAAGAAATACTGCTGCATTTAATAAGATGCTTTCTGCTGCTCTCAACAGGATAAAGAGTGACAAAGAAATGTCAGAGTTCGCAGTTTACTTCCAGGAGAACTATGCTAATAATGTAGAATGTTGGGCTTGCTGCCACGAACTGCATGCAGGAATAAATACAAACATGCATATAGAGAGGATGCACCACACTGTTGAATACATATATCTCCATGGAAAGAATGTGAAACATCTGGATAAAGCAATAATCACTCTGTCATTCATTAAGGCAAAACTTTATGACAGGCTCATTGCGCTTACAAAATGACAACTGACAAGCAAGATAAAGGAAATTCATTGTTCAGCTGCGAAGAAGGAGATGATGATTTTAAAAGGAAGAACATGGATGGAAGGTAGCATTCGCATCAAATAAGAGTAGAGTATATTTTGTACAAGAAAGTGATGCTCAGTGTCAATATAAATTGATATGTAATAAATGCAATACATGCATACACAGGTATTCCTGCCCATGTTTGGACTCCAACATCAAACGGAACCTGTGCAAACATATTCACTGTGTATATAAACTTCAGCTACATGAGCAACCTGTTGCAGACTCTCCTGACAAAGATGATCTGATTGTACACAGTGAGGACACCCGCACTGCAAATGAGCATCATGCAATATTAGCCCAAGTAAGTGCATTGCGAACATCCAACAGCTCCTTATCATTGTCACATAATTGCTGCTCAGTTACTTCAGTTTATTAACGGCATAACTACACCACAGGAGATTAATATCATCAAGAAGCACACAGTGTTTTAATGGCAACATTGGCTGCAGTGCACAATGAAAGCGAGCGAGCGCACGCCAACCTTCCAAGTAAAAAATGTGTCCCTGAAGAAAAACATTATTCCACAAGGAAGAATGTTTTCCACCAAGAAGAAGAAAGTGTCACATTGGATTCCTCTTGCAAAACCAGAAGCAAGTGAAGCACAGTCAGTCACTCTTTCTCTACTCCAAGAAAGACTGATAGTGAGTGATGCCACAGAAGGTGAACAAATACAAGGGAATTTTTTTGTAATTGCAAAAATAATGAAAAGTGCATTTGTATGTAAAATATGATTTCCAACTTCTCAGTAGTGTGTTGTGTGTTGTTTCTCTCATTACCAGCATATTTATTTACAGTTTTCTTTATTTATGTGCCACAATTACTTAAATAGTTATAGTGTCAATAGATAAATATTAAGGTTACCATTACAATGTGCTAACATAAGTCGTAAAATAACTAGTTACCACTGAGTTAATTGAATATTCAGTGACTTAATTATTCCTTGCCATTTCATAAGATAATGCAGTGGGATGAATTGAAGGGGTATTCAGAAGAAAGTGATAACCTAAAAGAGCACATTTTGAGCTGCTGTGTATTATATGTTCAATTAAATTCCAAGTCAGGAACTGAATTACAATAAAGCAAAACAAATTGTGAGCTCTGCTTGTACATGGGAAAAAGTGTTACGACGTTTTGCGCTTAAGTGAAGCACATGTTCTGGTGACACCTCGGCTAATGCTTGCTTCCTGATATTTTGGCACCCGTCATTAGCATTCGGAGTGATGCCGCCAATTACCTTCCTGTCACTAAGGTCAAGTTGAACCATTTGTGTTCTTGGTTAGTGATCATGAGGGCTATATTTTGCATTGTGGAGTTGGGCCCTTTTGGATACTTGTATCATCAGTAAACATGACTTTTTTGATCTGTCATTAATTGTAATTGGTACTCATTAGTGCATATCAAGAAAATGAGTGGCCCAAGTACCGAGCCCTGGGGCCCCCAGTCTGAATTTATTTTTATACCTGCCTCCATTGGCCCTCTTTGTTTTCTGTTGTGTAAGTAAGATTCTAACCAGGTCAAAGGTTTGTTTTGATGCCATAATGTGGAAGCTTTTTGACCAGTGTGATATGATCTGCACAGTTGAATGCATTAGAAAGCTCATGAAAGGTACCCATTGGATACCTTCTGAAATTTAGTTCCTTATAATTTCATCTGCTAAATATAGCCCTTTCTCTGTGGAGAATCCCTAATGGGAGCCAAACCATTTAGGTGTCTCTCAGACATTTTGTATAGTGTGCTTATAAACCCTATCATGCTCTACCCTCTCAAATACCTTTCAGAATACTGGCAGCAGAAAGATGGGCCGATAGTTGGATACTACATTCCTCACTTCACACTTTACTTTTGTGGATTGGCTTCAATATCACATGTTTTAGTCTATCCGGAAATACATCAGTTTCCATTGACTAGTTGCATAAATAGCACAATATGTGACTGATCCCACTTGATACACCATCATATCCAATTTCATTAGGAGTTCTGCTTTTGAAATGAAATGCTACATTTGGTGCGATTTGCACATGATTAAGTACGGTAGCTGTATGGCTTCTGTGAGAGATCTTTCATTATGGTTCCCTGTTTTTTCAGCTATAGTGAGAAAAAAAACACTGAAATCTGAGGCTGCAACTTTAGGACTATTTTTGTCTGTACCGTTACCAGACCAGAGGAGTGTGACCCCCCCCCCCCCCCCCCTCCCACTACCACCACCACTACCACTGCTCTACTCTGCTGCAGCTTGCTGTATGTCCTTGAATAGCCACATACATGCCATTTTCAGTTGACACTATGGTTTGGTCAGGTGAACATCACACTTTTGTAATAAAGCGTTTATTCAAAAAATGGTGGATCACCAATAACTACTCAACGGGCCTTCTGCATTCGCTTCACAACTGGTTGAGGGGACCCTGTTCCCAATAAGAAAATCATTTATTTCTGGGTTTCAAATTTTCTTGATACAGATTCTGCATTGAAACGTAAATCCCAAGGTTGATGACAGAGTGCTACAGACGAAGAAAATGTTCTGCAGTGAGAGGTTCAGGTCAACAACATTGTTGATGTTATGCAACAAAGCATGTGTTAGCATTATGATATTCTGATCAAAGTGTGGGAAGAATCTTGCATCGAGATTTGAAAATGGATCCCGACAAGTGTGTGTCGGTTCAAGAATTGAGTGGAAGAGATTACAAAGTCCGTATAACATGCTTCTGAACATTCACCAAGAAGATGTGATTTTTTCAGATGAGGTACATTTTCGTCTGTCAGGTGAAGTAAACAAACAAAATTGCAGGTACTGGCCCAAAAACAACCTCCAAGAACTCAGTCAGCAACCACTCCATTTTTTTAAGAAAATGTTGAGAGAGTTACTGTGAGCAGCAGTTGGCACTGTGCTATGCTCAGTGAGTTCCTACAGCAAAAATTAGTTGAACTGTTTAGTGACCTTGAGAATGTGTGGTTGTAACGAGATGGCATTACGGTCCACATAGCATGTCAGTTGTAGCATTAGTAAGGGAAATGTTTCCTGGACAAGTCATTTCTTTGGATGGTTATATTGGTTGGCCACTAGATTGATCAGACCTGACACCCTGTAACTTTTTTCTGTGGGGGCAATCTCAAGTGCAAGGTGTACTAACATTGCCCTCAAGCTTTGGAAGCCCTCAAGAAAATGAAGCCACAGTGGAGCAGCCATATAAGTGACATATTGTTTGAAACGCATTAATACTGTGCATTCTTAAATGGCATTATGTGTGTTCTTAGCTAATAAAAATAAAAATGTTACCTACTTGGTTTCATTTTTCTTAGCTTTCCTAATAAGGGAGTTCTTTCTGCCACACCCTGTAGTTCATATTTGTCTCAGGTTTTATGTTGTTTCGTATAGTTTTTACTTGATTATTTGACTTGCTAATTTTCTGTGCATAATGCATGTGTTTGGCCTTACTTATGACACACTATAATTTTGCTGTATTTCTTGTAATGTAATTTCACTGCTGGTTTTGTACTTGTCCTCTGTTTTGTATACAGATCCCTCTTTTCAGCGCATAATATTTTAATGCTAGTTCCTAACAATTCTTTCCTATCACTACCAGTTGGTCTGATTTTAAGTCCGCAGCTCGTAGTTGTGCGGTAGCGTTCTCGCTTCCCGGACCCAGGTTCGATTCCCGGCGGGGTCAGGGATTTTCTCTGCCTCGTGATGACTGGGTATTGTGTGATGTCCTTAGGTTAGTTAGGTTTAAGTAGTTCTAGGGGACTGATGACCATAGAAGTTAAGTCCCATAGTGCTCAGAGCCATTTGAACCATCTGATTTTAATCTGTGTATGAGGGAAGCAGACTTCAAAATATTTGAGAAATACTTTCAGAAATGAAATGGATTTTTCATTATTTGTGTCTGCCTGGTGTACTTCCTCTCATTGTTCATGGTGTTAACATTGTCTAAACAGGCTAGTAGATTGAATATTTGGCTGAATAACTCTGCGGAAGGGAGTAATTGTTCCAAAAGTTGTGAAGTTACTTCACTTTTAAATGTGTGTATTGCCAGTACCAAAATTTTTCTCCTAAAGGTAAGTGGTTGCCAGCTATTCTATCTATATTTTGGATAAGTATGGAAAACAACATTGTTTATTTACATGAAGCCTGCAAGTGATTTAAGCAGTACGGTTCAAGAAGCACGAGGCAGATGACGTGTTTTGGCAGCGATTTGATGTGTTTCTAGAATTATCATAACTTTGTGTGAAACCATTTAAAATTCAGTTTAGAATTCAATGTTTCAATATTATACGAATGAAATTCACACTGATGTAAAAAAAAAAAAAAAAAAAAGAAAAAGAAAAAAAAAATTGCAACACAAAAAACTAATTAATATGGATTAATGAAATTTCGGGAATGTATTTGTCTAGATAACATATTCAAGTGATTAACATTGCAAGATCACTGGTTAACGAAAGTGTGAGATAAGCCGTTGCAAATGTGAAATGCAGGTACATTCATAACTGGTGAAACCACCAGAATGTTGAATGCAAGCATGGCAGATGTGCATGCATTGTGTTGTACAGGTGCCACATATCAGTTTGTGGGATGGAGTTCCATGCCTTTTGCACTTGGTCAGTCAACACAGGAACAGTTAATGCTGTTTGTGGAATATGCTGGAGACGTCATCTGACAATGTCCCGTATCTGCTTGATTGGAGACAGACATGGTGATAAAGCAAGCCAAGGCAACATGTCGACACTGTGTAGAGCATGTTTACAAATTTGCAGTCAGGGTGTGCTGGATAACTACGAGAGTGCTCCTGCTATCGTATGAAATCACACCCCAAACCATAACACCAAGCGTAGGTCCAGTGTGTCTTGCATGGAGACAGGTTGGTTGCTGGCCCTCAATTGGCCTCCTCCTAACCAACACACAAACATCACTGGTACCAAGACTGAACCAGCTTTCATCAGAATACACAAAAGACCTCCACCTTACTGTTCAGTGAGCTCTTGATTGATATCACTGAAGTCACAAATAGCGGTGGTTTGGAGTCAGTGGAATAAACACTGCAGGGCATCTGACACGGGGCTGTACTTGAAGTAACTGATTTTTAACAGCTCACTGTGGCACTGTGGTGCCAACTGACGTTCAAATTGCTGCTGTCAGTGCAGTATGACTTACCAGAGCCGTACGCTGAACATGGTGGTCTTCCCTCTTGGTAGTGCCACGTGGCCGTATCGATCCCAATCTTCTTGTGACTATACATTCTTGTGACCGGTGCTGCCAGTAATCATGTACAGTGGCTACATTCTGACCATGTCTTTCTGCAGTATTGCAGAAGGAACATCCGGCTTCTCGTAGCTCTGTTCATGACCTCATTCAAATTCAGTGAGTTGTTGATAATGGTGTCTTCATTGCCTTAAAGGCATTCTTGACTAATGTCAGCTCACCATGCCCAATCTCAAAGGTAACTAAATGCTCATGACCATTACAGTGTGTATTTAAAACAAACCTGATTACATCCTCATAGTGGCACTATTAGCGCCACTCTTGTTCTAGTGGCAAAAAATTTGAATCGACATCATCTTTCAGATGTAGAAACATGCCTACCATCTTTTGTTTCTCTTGCAAAACTCCTTCTTGCTGTTGCAATTTTTTCCCATCAGTGTATAGAGATTTCAATTAAACAGTCATTTTTAAAAATTACTTCTAATGTATTTTTGATATTTATTATGCTTTTACATTATTAATTTTCGACGTCCTATTTCCAGTGATCCTGACAAAGCAGTATTTGTACCCTTCAAGAAAGTTGTAATGGCTTGGAGTATCTAAACAAAGAGTAATGTATCAATTTACTTATTGTTGAAGAAGCTATTTTTGTTGATTTTTTGTTTGGCATGATAGAAGGAGTGAACTCGCGCACACACACTCACACACACACACACACACACACACACACACTCTTTACACTGCACACAACCAGCACACATTTGTATATATAAAGAAAACTGCTTACTCTAGACTTGCAACGGCTTGATATCTTATATTAGTTACGAATGCTGTATGAACTTGTTTTGAATACTAGTGTACCGATGGTATTATTTTTTGAAAGAAAGAACGAAATAGACACCGTTGATTCATTTAACAAACCAGTGCATGACTCTTAAACTCCTGTTCATGATATCTGGTGCCTGATTATCGTAATTTGTGGTAAATGTCATGACATTCCATGTTAAATATTATGAATCACAACATTATGGTTAACTTGATGCTGCAGATAGTTCTGTCTATATCCAAAATTTGATGCACTGCAATTGTTAGTAAAATAAATGCATACTTTATGCGTTTCCATTGCTTGAAGACGTCAAAAGTGAAGTGAGCACATTTGTAAATTGTTAAGAGGGTTTCCCATGTGTTGCTGTAACTACAATAACATAGTGCTGAGTCTTTCTGCCTGTTGTATTTGTCAAAACAGAGAATATGTATTCTGGTCATTTGCACATTTTCTGCCTCAGCCGTTGGTAATTGTTTGAAAACTAAATATTTGATTGTTGTCAGCTAGTAAATATGTAGCACATGTGACATTTTTCATGTAATAATTTTGCTCAGAAGTGAAGACCTTAGTGTCAGTGAGGCAGTAGTATGAATATTAATTTACTGTAGTTGGTAATGTGTCTTTCTTATCTCAGCTGAGAATTTTGATGCACTGTATGTGGCTTTTTTTTTCAAGCTTGGATAAGTATTTAGCACGTTAAGTCTTATAAAATTAAAACAGAAGCAACAAAGTGCCAAAATGTCAACGTTAACACCAATTGAGCCAAACTACAGATATTGTATTTATATAAACTATTGTTCCAATGTTTTGAGTGGTCTAAACCACTTGTGTCATAGTTTTAAATTCTAAGTTTCACATGTAAAATAGTATTTCTTTAGCCTTGCAATTTATATGTTTTACATGTCCAAGCACAGGTAATTATTAGACTGCTTGAAGATCTGTTGTGATTTCACATATTGTAAGTTGACAGTTTTTTTTCATGCAGTACTACTTAAAATATCATGTAAAAATTACAATTGAAAGACATGACATTAATTAGCATTAATTTGTTTGTCTGGAACACTATACATCTGTCCTCTCTTTTGGAGGAAGAACATGGAGTTTGCTTCCATGTTTTATTTGGAGGCAGTTTCTCGTATATTTTGTGATATTTCTCTTTATATTTCATAATGTAGGTTTATACCTCTTTTTTTCTCTCTTACTTTTGTGACTAGAGATTGTGATTATTACATAATGCAAGCATAGCTGTTAGTTTATTTAGATACTTTGTGATAGCGCCATTTCAATTATCTTTTCATTATTCCATATTTAAATGTGTGGCTGTGTATTGTGTCAGCATGGTGTGATGTTTAAATGTGGTGCAGTAGCAAATTTCTAGGGAATTTTTAAGCTGTTAGGCTTTCCATGCCATTGACTGGACACTGCAAACATAACTTTTTTTACTGGAAGCTAACTTTCCTTCTAGATTTTAAAAATTCTGACCCAGCCTCATAAATTTGCGTCAGTGGGCAGTGAGGATGAAACGTGTTGGGCACTCGAAACATCAACTGACAGTGAATACTGTGTCATCCTTACTTTTGGAGAAAATGCTTTGCCCTGTTAGGGTTGCTGCAATTATGTGTAAAATACCTATTCTATCCCTGCAGTGTAGGTAATTGTTAGCATTTGTGAGTGGCCTTAAAATGCATATTGTCAGATTGTTCTTGGTAATAAGATATCCTATGGTAGTACAAATGAGAGAAAACCCATAATGGTTTCTTTCATCCCACAAGTTATTTTAATTTAGTTTATGTGCACTTTTAATTCAGAAGTGTGTATGATTGTTTTATTGTAAGAGTGTTAAAAAAATAGTATAAGAAGTGAGAAGTATTGACTTCAGTGGCTATTGTTAGTTTCAATACAAATGTTAATACCAGAGTCATTTACTAGCAGTTGTGGGCCACTGGTCTACTAGGATGTGCCAGTATTGGCCACTAAAAGCAAATAATTACCATCAATAAAACAGGTCCAACTCCCTCCTCTCCACACTCATCAACCTGGCATGAGATGAGTCGTATAAATGCCCTTCTCAGACACAGTCATGAACCCAGAACAATTGTACTGAAACACTTTCCACAACAACTTACCTTATTCATTTTTGTGAGGATTGCTGGTGTTTCTTTTGCACAATGAACTTATTTTTGGTAATATTTCGAGAAGACTACTATGAAAAAAGAAATAATGTTGTCTTACGTATGACAGACTGAGATAAAAACAGGTGATTTTAATTATAATTAGAGCTTCGAGTCAGCTGCTTAATTATTTTGAAAGTCTCATAATCAGGGAACATAGTCTCCCAGTCACTGTTTACTGACACCCTGAATAATATCTTGTTTTTAATATATGAAATCAATATAGTCGATAGATTTTTGCAACCCTTTACTGATAGACCAAAGCAGTGCTTTGGCAAAGACAAACAAGAGAAAGAAGATACTGAACAAGAGAAATGGAAGAGACAGGAAGATGTAAGGATAAATATAAATAACAAACTCAAACTGCAGGAGGTCAATGTAAATTGCAATTTAGTGCCTCACAATTGTCAATTTAGGTTTTTGTATGTACTTCCCTCTTCTTATACTACATTCCTTTATTGATCTTTACAAGTTTGCAGAAGTTATGCCATCATTTGTAACTGCTTCTAATGGCATCCTGTCATTAATGCTGCTGCTGGAGGCAAAATAATTCAGTGACCTATATTTTCTTCTTCTTCTTCTCCTCCTCCTCCTCCCCCTCCTCCTCCTCCTCCTCCTCCTCCTCCTCCTCCTTCTCCTCCTCCTCCTCCTCCTCCTCTGTGTTATTTTGTATTTTGTTTTCTATCTGCCCATTGTACTTGCTATTCTTATTAATAATGAAAAGCAGTCTTGAGCATAATAGAAAAAGGACATCATAAAAGAATACATACATTCACTCAAAGTGGTAGATAATTAAATGTGATGTAGTTATTGCCCTGTGAAAAATCTTCATTTTTTTCTTGATTCTTAGATATAGAATAGTAGTAAACTATAAAATGTGGACATTTCTGTCTGTTTCCATGTTTTATCATGTACATCCCATGTAGCATCCATAAATGGAATTATTAGGGAGTGAGGAGATGAGACTGAACATAATAGCTTGTTGAGTACAGATGTAGATTTTTTGGTTAGGCACTCTTCCATCTGTGTATCAAAGAATGTTCTAACTATGTTGCTGTTTTTCTTTTCTCATCTAGAATTAATTATGAGTGGTTGCTGTCATAATTTTTGTTTGTTGTTACTGTACTGGGATTTCTACTATCATAATAAGTAATAGATATATAGAACAGGTGTAAAACCAATAATTCACTGAACAGAATAATGACACAAAAGACTGAGAGATTAATTTTTACTCTCATAAATAGTGCAACCTGTTGAGACTGAATAGATGTGTTTGTACATTTTCAGGGGTATTTTATAATATTCTAACTAAAATGAGAATAATCGCTGGCATAGAGCTTCTTAATACTAAACCAGGAACACTGAAAGGAAGGTAGAGAGATCTTCATTTGTGCTTTATATTTGGAAATGAACTGCGAGGAGCACTGAGCCCCAGGCAGCTTTAAACATTTTAGAAGGATCAGGTTCTCTGTTATTAAACAGAATAAGTCACCCTTGAAGCTATTTCTTTCTGGATAGATCTAACACCCTGCTTATTGAATCTGATACTGTGGTGTCAACCTATTCTAGAGAATTGTGTAAAATATTTATCAGTCAAGTCTCCTATACATAAATTGATTTTTATGATTTCAAGACTATTAAAATAGGCAGTAAATTTTGTATCAGTGTCTACAAATACTTTGTAGAAGATTATAATTTCATTATTTCTATAGTATCGATGTCCATTTCTTTGTTGTTCATCTGTAGTTTCTTGTTTGTTTATAATTCTTCAGTTGCTTCACTTGTTTACGAAAATGTCACAAGCAAGTACCTCTCGTGTAGTTGCCACCTCTCCAACTGAATATAAAAATTTGAACTCAGTGTTTCACATCCTATATATGCAGATGAATATCTGCCATTTTCATTTCTGCATTATTGATCAAAGTGGTAGGCCACTGTGTGTGGGGTTATGGATATGGATCAAGTGAAAGCAAAAATTAAATGAGAGTGCAGATGAGTAAATGTGGCACCCGTATGAAGTTGTAGCAGTTATTGAGATATGAGAGCAGTTGGCTACAGCAAATGTGGAATGAGAGGAAACAAAAAGTGAAAATTCGATTAGAAAGAGCTGTGTGAACAAATAACACAGAATAACAAGTGGGCTGAGGAATGATGAAGATTGATTAAATGTTGCTCTCTGTACACTTCTTTCATTAATTTCATTCTCTTGATCTCAGTACTGAATCTCTTACATTATACATCCTGTGTACCACTGCTTTTGCTTTGTGTATCATTATCACTATGGCAATGTCGTAGAAAGACAAATTATTTCCCATTGTAAAATCATGAGGTTGCCATTATTGTAGTTTGTTGAAATCATTTATATTTATAATTGAATTAACAATGCTTATTTCAAGTGGCTTTTCCATTTCATTGGGAACTTCCTTAACTGAGTGTTCTAGGAGTTCATATAATGTGAAGTGAATAAAACATTTCATATGTGGTGTGGCACTCTCATTTCATGTTAAGCTGATTCAAGTCCTGGCGATGACAGAAATTTTCACCACTAGTAGTTGGCCAGGAAGAAGAGGAGAGAATTTGGCATAAAGTTCCTGATTTCTAGACTTTGCAGCACTGTCCTGGCTTAAATACCAAATTGCAGTCTCTCACGAAGTCGGGGTATGTGGCAGTATTGATAGTGATCCGTCCATTGGATGGGATTGTTAAGCTCAAATGTCTCCCTTGGGGCTACTCAAGAATACTAGCCCTTATATGCACACCCAGGATTTTACACTTCCATCCTCCCCTTCAGTATTAACAACTACAACAATACACTTAACATCCACACATCACAGTCACTGTTATTGGATATTTAAATCTCCAAGATGGTGTCCATTGGGAAGACTTGCTACAGACAGAGAGTTGCTTGGAAAGTAAGAAAGTGTTCCTGATTTTATTGGTGTACTGTTATTGTTGTTATTGGCCGATATACTTTTGATTTGTAGTATTGCCAACATCTGCCACCAGTAATTTATTCGCCATTGTTTAGCATGTTTGTCGTTAGTCTTTTTGAAAACATTTTGAAATATGCAAGAATAAGAACAGTGCAAGGTGCTTAATCAGACATATCGATGTAGTCATAGTTCTTTTGTGTTCTGGTCATTTTTGACAGAGCAGTATTTGTTATTACAACCATTTAATTTGGTTCTGCATGACATGCATCTGTATTTTTTTGCAATAATTATAAATAAGTTGACATCAGTGCTACAAGTTTTCATTGTGTTCTGTCTATCAGCGATTATTATTTCTGCTTTTCCGTTGATTATTGTTAATCACTCTTCACTACTAACTGTTAAGCATATTAATCATATCTCTCAAAACAGAAAGCAATACTTTCCCCCAACATGCTCAGTATTGCTACCCATATCTAGAGCTTCTGTTTAGTCTTGTGACATTCATGAACATTCACTTTAAATACTGAGATAAGCAGCGAATGTTAGCAAATACAGACAAAACATAATTTTAGCTTTGGTATATTTAAGTTGATGTAATGGGATCATTAGGAAGCAGATGATGCTAATATGTATGATAAATAATCATTATGTTGTCCACTCCTCCACATCATTCTTACACCTGCTGTGACTTGTGTGTTATGGACACTGGCATACCAAATGGTATCAGAAATAGCTGCAAGAATGTATATAAATAGCACTGCATTTAAAGTCATATGTTTCATGTTGCGTTTGTTGAATATTGACACATAAAAATTTACTATTATTGTCAAATATTTTAGAATCACAAACTGTCATGTTTCATCTAACAAGAGAAGTGCAGCAGGAAGCATCATGAAGCAAAGGGTGAAAAGTTACAAGGGGAAAAAAAAGAAAAAAAAGAAGAAAAAAATTGAAGAATAACACCTTTCAGAACATTCAGCTAAGGAATACACATAAAAGCAATACCTACAACACAAACAGTGGAAGGCAGCAGGTGGGAATGAATTTCTGATCTTCCCTGTAGCATGCATTTTGAGTTTGTGTATGTGTGTCAAGTGTTCACTTATGACACAAATGTCAGGACAGACAAAACTGAAACTTTTTGCTATAGATCGTTGATATAGCGCAGCACTGTAAAAGTACTATCAGAGCATTTTGCACATTGACATGAGGACAAATGAAAAGACAAACATAATACAGTGATGTTAAAAACAAATCACTTGTGCCATAGCACACAGGAAACTTATTTTCATATGACATAGGTTTCCAAAAAGGGAAGAGTATCTCACAGTCAAAATTTTCAAAGAATGCAATTATCAGATAAAAGAAAAGTAAAATGTAGAATGCTATAGAGTAGTGTGGTATAGGTGAAAAAAATGAACTCAGGTATAAGAATTTCTACCAAAGCAGAGCAGCAGTTTGCAGAGTAATAGTGCTGCAGGTCTCAAAGGGCTTCCCCAGACCGTCTGTTCAGAATGTCGATATCATAAACTTCCTTTTGTTGGCATCATCAGTTATTAGCAACACATTTTCTGGATATTCTTGTTTATTCCAGTACATCCCTTGGTGCTGTTTTACCAAAAGAATTTCTTTGATCAGCTTTATATTTGAAGTGTGTGTGTGTGTGTGTGTGTGTGTGTGTGTGTGTGTGTGTGTGTGTGCGCACTCACCACTCACATGTGTGTATTTGTGCAGCTGTGTCTGTCCATATGTGTAAAGTTACTGGTTTTGCTGCAAGATCTCACAAACAATGCATCCACACTTCCATACTATCCACAATATGATATCTGATTATCTTGTGGTAATTGTTAGTAAAGTGTATGCAGTGTCTGTCATCATTCATCAGCCAGTAATTTTGAGCTTTACAACATTCTTGCCACATACACATTAGCAGTCAATATAAAAATGTTATATATATTTAATGTATGTAATGTAGCAGACTAGTTAGTGAATCTAAGTAGGTGCCATTAAATATGGAAGAACTTTGATAAAGGAGATTGTTTCTTGTAGCAGTAATTTTGGAAGCTCCTTCCTGTTGGCATCTTCATTACTACAAAAATTCTCCAGACTTCAGGTACCAAAATTTTCTTCCATCACATATGGGTGGGTCAGTCCCTGTATTTCTAAGGCAAGAGGTAATCTCTTGCCTCTGTAATTCAAATATTTTTTCAGAGTTTTCAGCTTTTGCATGATTCATATATTAAATTTGTTTTTAAAAAAATGTGACTTATCATAGTAACATGTGTCTATGTTTTTCCTGTACTTGTCATTCATGGTATATTTTTTTATTTGTTATACACCAGATCATGTGTTAATTTTTAAGGAGATATGATTCCTTTTGTTCTGTGATATTTCTGTAAAATAAACCATGAAGTATTGATATATACTATGTAGAATTACTTTCAGAGATATGCTGTACCAACATGGATAGGTACTTTACTTAAGCTGTTCAAATAACTACTTAATCTCCATTACTTTTATTCATCAGTTTCTTTTCGGTTGACAATAAAATACCAGTCAGATAGACAAAACATAAATAAGAAAGTATCTATGTAATTACTCGTGTTCCAGCAAGAATAGTATTGACATGTGTGATCTATTGCATGAGTTTTTATTTGTTATTTGAACTGTCTTTAGGTATCAGCTCAAAAAAATGTGTTGCAGCTCAAACTTTTGAGTTTTCACCCGGCTGGCAGCCTAAGATGGTTTTATCAGTCATTTTGACCAGAAAGCTTCCAGTAGTTTTGATGCTTACCAGTTACCTTTCATAATGGTATTTTTCTGTTAAACCAGATTTTAAGAGTGTATTGTCATCATTAAGAGGGACCATGAAAACATTCATGTGGCTTCTTCCCCCTATATTATGAGGTTTGTCTTTCTGTATTTGACTACATACAAAATTTAAGAATATAAGAAAACTGTAACTATACTTTGTTTCATTAAGATTGTGTGCATAAAATGTGCACATACCATTAATAGTAATTGTTTTCCAGAAATAACTTTAAACCTCCAAATGACCAGTATAACTTATTTCTGAATCCATTTGCTTTATAGGCACAAGAAAACACATTCTCAAGTCTGAAAAGCTTATGATATTTTATATAAGTTTGAATATCTATGAATGTTGGAACATATGCTTAATGTCCTATCTTGAGATTTTTTATAATACTCAAACACTTTTAGCAAAAAGATGTATGCTTCATAATGTACTTTGAGCACATGTTCTGTATACACAAACGAAAAAAATCATAATCAACTATAAGCATATCTTCTATCAGTCATGTAAAATGGAAACCAGAAGTAATATTAGAATTATCTATAGTCAAATATATGTTTATCAGTGTTATTTACTGTTTCTGTGTACTGTTTAAATGTAATATAATGATGTTATTCCAAATATAAAACTATGTAGGAATGCAGATACTGTTAGTTAAATGGCGGTTGTGGGGCAGTCCATAAACTACACACAACTGAATTCATCTTCCAGAATGTTTCTGAAATTTGTAAAAGATGAATATGTTTTTGATGCTTCGGTGTATTTCTTATTGTTACCGATACTGTAAAACAACATTTGTTCAGTGAGAATATTATTTTGAGTATTAGTGAATAAAGATACATAGTTTTGTGTAAGTGGCAGTTCAGAGTGTCATTTGTGTTAGTGTAGTTAAACTTGAGTATTATACAAACAGATATACTGCTTGTAAGAAAAGAGCTTGTAAATAGTTTCAGGTTTCAGTTCAATAAACTCAATAAACAAGTTGTTTTTATTTAAGATTATGAGGTAATATAATCTTTAATTATTGTATTGAAATCCGACTTCATAAAGCATACATGACTGATTTATTTTCTGAAATACTGCTTTAACTGATAATTCATGTGTTAAAAGAATGTACTTTTGTAAAGTGTATTCATCTAGTAGTGTTTTACTTTTCATACAAGCAACCAAGCGAGATGGCACAGTGGTTAGCACACTGGACTCGCATTCGAAAGGACGATGGTTCAAACCCTCTTCCAGCCATCCTGATTTAGATTTCCCATGATTTCTGTAAATCGATTCAAGCAAATGCTGGGATGGTTCATTGGAAAGGTCACGGCCGATTGCCTTCCCCAACCTTCCCTCATCCGGTGGGACCGATGACCGCGCTGTTTGGTCCCCTCCCCCAAATCAGTCAACCAGACAACCATTGCCTAGATTTAAAAAGTAACTAATCTTCAGCTCTGCTTAGACAACTTTCGATCCTCAGATACCAGTAGTTGCTTCTCATCTGATGTTTTCCTTTCCTTTTTTCCATCTTGTTGTATACATAACATTTATGCTTTTTTGTGTCTCTGCTGTCAATATGCTTTTGATATTAATGTCTTTTTCTTCAGTGTTTCACATAAATGACTGAATTTATGACACACAGTCCACTTCCTTGTTTCATATTTTATGTACTGTATGTATTATTATATATTCTTTTAAGTCAATTGTGACACACTAATAATATATTATGACTGCCACAAAAGGTTGTACATAATACTGATTACATCAAGCTTGAATATTAGATGAGGCATGTTACTTATTTTTTGTTTCTGTTTTGTCTTACACTCAGTGTGTCTGATTGTATGTAAATGTGCATATCAGTATTCAAATATACCATGTAAACATAATATAAAATATTTTCCTTACACTACAGGAATATTACATGTGGTTTTTATTGAAAGAAGATTATTTCATTGTACTATTCTAGAATGAACAAGCAAAAAAATGCATGAAAGTAATTTTGGCTGTCCCATGAAGTCATGTAGATTGATTAATACAAAATTGTGTCTATTTTTTCCCCCCATTTCCTTTAGTCATAATTACACACAGGTTAGAAAATTCTAAAAAAATCTGTTTTTGTTCTCATTGTCTGTATTGTTTATTGTGATATTTGTTTATTTATAATCTATGTAGTATTCAGTTATTGTATTGAAGCTGTTATTGGGACCATTTGTTTCAACAAGACTTATGTTTCTGCTGGTGCATTGTATACACTCATTATATATTTTTATTTTGTGCATTATTGCAGTTTCTGCAATAAAGATATTTACATGTGCATTAAGCAGGTTTTAAATTTTTCCACTGGTATTTTGTTTGTTTGCACTTCTTTCGTTACCACAGATGACATTTAGGTGAAATTGTCGAAAAGAGCCCCCACATATGTCATCAATTTGGCTGAGTATAGGTCTTACAAAATATGATCCTCGAGATGGAAGACATATTAGCACTACAACAACAAATTTGAGTGTGTATGGCTCAGCTACAATTTTCTTCTGAACTCGTCAGGCCAAAATGAGCCATTTTATTTCTCAAGAAAAATGTGGATTGCCTCAAATGGACAGCTGGTAAGCACTTACATAAACAAACTGCATTATTCTGATGACCATTGTTGAGCAAAGATATAAGTGATAGATAATAGACAAGGTTCTTCTAAATGATTGTCACAGTGATTTTTAAAAAATCATAAGGCATAGTGCAATTAATGTGGGATTATGAATCTTATTTTGCTATGTAGTGCCACTCATTAAGAGTTTGTATCTTCCACACAAGCCCCAATGTGTTGAAGACGATGTTTAGGGAGGCAACTCAGATGTGCTACTTCAGTTCTAACATATATGACAATAAAGGAGGAACAAAGACTTGATACGTAAGGTACTTCCACTCAAAGAATCAAATGGTGTCAGATTTAGTGAATGTGGAGGCCCACAAAGGGCAAAGTTGTGCTGGTTGTTGGTATGAAAGTCTCTGACCTCTGTGAAAATGAGGTGATGCGTCATCCTACTGCAGCTTCAGGCAGCTTTGTAACAAATGTCATAATGTGGTTTGAGGTACTTTCCATTTCCTGCTACCTCTTGTAGGCCTGGATGCATACACTGATTCATTTGGGAAGGGAGTCATAAAGTGGGGCAAACTGTGTCACAACTGTTGTAATTGTACCTTGATATCCGGGATACTGGCACAGGGACAGAGTTGACGTACAAGCTGGTCCCACACGTATTCTATCGAGCACAGATCTGGGTATCTTGCTGACCTTGTTAATAACTCAGCATTGTGCAGACAGCACACAGAACATGTCCCTTTTGTGAATGAGCATTGTCCTGTTGGAAATGACACCACAACGTTGTCACATGAGAGGTTAACATATGAGGATGTCTGTGATGTACTGTCGTGTCATCGCGCAGTTCCCTCAGTGACTATCGACCACGATGTGAACTCGTACTCAGTGTTTCATCACACCACGATGCCAGGAGTAACGCTGCTGTGCCTCTCCAAAACATTTGAAAGAACAGCACCTCTCCCCAGGTCACTGCCGTAGTTGCTGATCGTGGTCATCCGGGAAAGTGCAGAACTATGACACATTGCTGAGAACGAAGCGACACCATTCATGAGCAGTCCGTGCTTGCCAGTTATGGCTCCACTCTGGGTGCAGCCATTTGTGTTGTGGCGGCCTACACAAGGGACTGTAATTCCTTAGTCTGACAGTTGCTAGTCTTCAACATAATGGTGCTAGATGACACAGATTGTTATTTTCAGATAGCAAGGGGTTACAAAGTACAACATGCACAATATTTCAGTCCTCAGTTGTGATGGTCAACTGGAATCCAGATTATGACTATGCATGCCCTCACGTTCCCACGCAACCTTACAAGCTAACAGTGCTATAGATGCGTAAATGGTCTTATGAAGAAGGATCTCCATGTTTGGGAGTTCCATCTCAGAAATACCATATAGGACAAAAAAGTCACCCTTCCAGTTCCTGAGTCACTAGGTGGACATATCTTGATAAACCTCAAACACATTTAGCGAAAGCTTATTCCTTCAAAACTCAAACAATGGTTGACAACTATTTGGAGCTAATTTAAAGTAGCATTGTGTTATATAATGTGGTGTTTTTTTGCACCATGTTACCAACAAATGGCACTTGTCAGAAGAAGGAGGAAGTGTTCATAATTGAAACTACTACCAACCTATGTGCTCCAACATTTGGTGGCCCTCAAGAACCATGTCTGAGCATTAATGTCTCTGTTAAGCATCTATGCACTGTCATGAAACTCAGGTGCTTGGTACGGCACAAGAATGTTCTCTGCAGTGAATGAAGTTATCTATCGATTTTTCCGTAGTCAACAATGAGTCATAAGAAAGCAATGCTGCAGGAATGTGGATTACTTAGAATTTTTTGTAGTGATAAGGTACATGTGCCAAATAAGGCCACCTGAATGTATGCCGATTTTTCATTGCCATGTACTCAGTTGTTTAACTTGAAACTTTACATACCTTTAGAATAGCTCTTGAGCTACTAAGAAAAATAAATTCTGGTCATTGAATATAGTTCAAGTACGTCCTAAACTAGAATTTAAAAAATGCAGTAAATGGTCTTTTTCGGGTACACAGTGTGCCCAATAACACCGCTCCATGTACCCCAATGAGGCCATGTCTAGGAAAGGATGGGTTGGAGACAGTGAAATGCTGAATAAACTGTCAAAAAAGTTTATTACATATTAAAAGAAAAGCAACAAGAAAAATTCAAATTTTAAGAATGAGATTGTGTCATAAGATTTCATTGTAGGTCCACAAAATAACAGTTCTAAATTGTGTCTCTCTTGTCGATCCAGGCACAAGGCTCATGAACATATGGTCCACAGCAGGAGCAACAACTCATATCTTCGACCAAGTTCACAGTCCAGGTGAAACAATACCAAGTAGTAGATGTATCCAGTTTCGAGATCCTGGGGTGTGCTTGAGAGGTTTTCCCAAAGTTTTTGTTCTCATGTTGACCTTCAAAAAAATAAACTTTGAGTTATCCTGATTCCCACATAATTTAAACCTTTTCTCCTCTGGGTGCCGTTCTTCTTCCTTAAGATGTCGCTGAAGAACCTCCCCCGTAGATGATAAAAGTTCTGCTGACTGTTCCATTTCAGGAAGTGCTCCACACTGATTTTGTCAGGTTGGTTGAGCTGACTTTCACTCCATAGGCTAGATCGGCTTCATCAAGCAAAAATGCCCACAATAATCATAGAAAAGAAGAAAATAAATAAAAATTTAACTAATAAAACATGGGAAGGGAAAAACAGGCCTGAGAGCCCAATAAGGCCACAATGGCCCTAATAAGATCAGGACAGCTTTATTTGTCCTTCCTGCACAGGTTTCTGTCATTTCTAACAAGGCCATCTTAAAAAAAACTCAGAGCTTTCAAATCTACTACAAAAATTCTTTAAAATCCCGGTAATCAGCAGCCCTTAAAGAAGCCACAAAAAATTAATTACTCCACAGCTTAGGAAAAACGCCACTACTGAAGAACGGGATGCAACCTGTTGGCTGTGACCAATGACGTGGGAATTTGTCAGAGATGATTTATTAGACAGATTTAACAGCAAAGACGAGTGTTCATATTTTATTTTTTATTTATTTATTTATTTATTTCGTATTCAATTAATCCGTATTGTGATAAATCACAAGGATGTGGAATGAGTCATGATTACATACAACAGATATAATACACATATATAAAATGACAAAAATGTACCATAAGATTATGAATAAGTTTGTAGGTTAAAATCAAATCAAAGGTATAGCTCAAGTAATATAAAACAATACCTAAAAAGGAAATATAGTACATTTTCCAAATTAAACAAATAATACACATATATAAAATGACAAAAATGTACCATAAGATTATAAATAAGTTTGTAGGTTAAAATCAAATCAAAGGTATAGCTCAAGTAATATAAAACAATACCTAAAAAGGAAATATAGTACATTTTCCAAATTAAACAGTTAATGTGATCTATAGCAAACAAATTTTTATCAGTATAAAAAATCATTGCTTTATCTGTAGATACTCATCAAGAGAATAGAAGGAATTTACCATTAGGTATTCTCTCAATTTACATTTAAAAGTAGGTAAGACATTAATGTGATCTTTAATACCTGATGGAAGGGAGTTGAAAATTTTTGTGGCTGAATAATGAACACCTTTCTGAACAAGACTTAAATGTTTCAGATCCCTGTGTAGATCATTTTTAGACCTAGTATTATGATCATGACATTCACTATTAGTTTTAAAAAGAGATAGGTTGTTAGAAACAAAAATCATCAAAGAAAATATGAATTGAGAGGTAAGTGTTAATATTTGTAACTTATGAAACAGACTTCTGCAAGAATATCTTGGATGGACACCACTCATGATTCTAACAGCTCTCTTCTGTGCAGTAAATATTTTTTTGGCTAAAGGCTTGTTGCCCCAAAATATTATGCCATACGACATGATAGAATGAAAATAACCAAAGTAGGCAGCTTTAGTAGCGTCCTCATCACCAATGGGGGTGATTACGCATAAGTTGCCACACTGAGCCTTCTATGTAGGTCTAAGATATGCTCAGACCAGTTCAGCTTGCCATCAATTAGAATACCCAAGAACTTAGATGATTCACAGTGTAGTATATTTTGGTTATCACAGTTTAAGTGGCATACTTCATTTTCTTGTTGAGATGTGTGAAATTGCATATACTGAGTTTTCTGAATGTTTAGAGTTAGTCCGTTGCACTTAAACCAGTGTAGGATGTCAACGAGTACAGCATTACATTTATTTTCTAGGTCACTGTTAGTTCGACTTTCAAGCAGAATAGTGGTGTCATCGGCAAAAAGAGTAAATTTACACTCGGTGTCTGTGCAAAGTGGGAGATCATTGATGAAGATAAGGAAAAGCAAAGGTCCTAGAATGGACCCCTGAGGCACACCACACTTTAATGTGCCCCAATCAGAAGAAATGGGACTATCATTGGCACCATTAATTATCACCTTCTGTTTTCTGTTTTGCAGATATGATTCTATCCATCTACCAATGCTACCTCGCAAGCCATAAAAATTAGCCTTATGTAAGAGAATGTTGTGGTCCACACAGTCAAAGGCCTTAGACAAGTCACAAAAAATTCCAATAGGTGACATTTTATTATTTATTGACTCTAAAATTTCATTTGTGAGAGAAAAAACAAAGGTATGCAGAAGAGAAAGCAGATGGTAGACATATATCATGTCCAGCAATATTTCGAACATAATGTTAAGAATATCGCTTGTTTGAGTTCTAGTACTTCTGTAAAAAGTGAAGAAAAAAAGGGATAGAAGTAACGGTAGCATGGAATATCTCAGTTGACAATTACATGAGTTGTATCTCTAACTTATGTCGATCTGTAAAGCTTAGCTGCAGTATGGGATACAAATTTAACGTACATTGACTTTTTTGTTTTCGTTAGCGTTAGCATCCTATTCTTCAGTTCACCTATATGTCAACTGAAGTAAGGGAGGTAAATTTTGCAGGTGTTGTTTCTTTCGCGTCCGCTGCAACTAACATTCTGTTCTTACGTAGATAGTATTACTAGCGAAGGCGAAAAGACCTACACACAAAATATTTGTATCCCATATTTCAGTTGACCTATATAGGTCTTGCTAGCGACGACAAAAAATCCGACAACAATAACATTTGTATCCCATTCTACAGTTTAGCTATATAAGTCAACTGAAGAATAGGATAGTAGTACTTGCGAATGGGAAATAACATTTATAACATGTGTATCCTGTACGTCAGTTGACCTATATACGTCAATTGAAGACTAGGATACTAGTGCTAGCGAAGATGAAAAGTAGCTACATACCTAACATTTGTGTCCTGTTCTTTAGTTGACCTATGTAGGTAAATGACATCAATGTTACATAAGTAGCCCTTATATAGAACCAAAAAAATCGTAGTGTTACTAATGCTCTAGTGCTAGGTAAGGGAAAAAGCGCAACAACTGCAAAATTTGTATTCCATACTGCAGCTGACGAACCCATACTTAAGCAGAACTATGTAATACGACAAAGAAATACATCAAAATAGACAAATTCTGTACAACATGAAAATAAAAAACTAAACTTACAATACACAAAAAATAAATAAATAAAAAAAGGCTCGCCTTGAAAGACGACAAGGAAAATCACAATCCCACATACACAAGAAACACATCACGAAAAAACAGATATAAACCCATAATTTCTATTTTAACCATCCCCACCAAACCTACACTTTTCCTTAATTATCAGTTACACTCCCCACCCGTCATCCCAACCTGAAATTAACTAACAAATTTTGGACAATGCATTTGCCTTACTTCAGCTCAGTGGTTGTTTTGTTAATTATTTCATTTCTTAGTTGCAATTGAATTAAATGTAAGTACTGCTTTTTATAGTTTTTGTGCTGCGCGCTATTGTGACAGTTTCTAATTTTGGATAAGTTTGTAATAAGAAAGAAGAGCAAAACAGTTTTTGAATCGTCCACTTACATCACTATAAGTGTAAATATTTGAATCTCAGATATGAATACTGTGTCACAAACTGTAGGTTCCTTAATCTAATTATTGCAATAACAAATTGTTTTTTTGTATAGTCCATATATGTAACATTGTTCTCTCAACAAAATTTAGAAAAAGCTGTGTAGATAAAAGTGCCAGGCAAATGTAACTCTAGTAAGTAAGGCTCTGACTTATCCAGAAGACTGCAACAAAAAAACCTTTTTTTTGTAATCAGTTGATGTTGGATCAAAATAAATAAATATTCCAAAGACAAAATAAATAAATAAAAAATAAAAGAAATATGTACAAACTACTATAACAACCTAATTACCTATCTACAGCAGTTTTATATTAGCGCTGGAGTACTTATTTGGAGACTGGTAGAACTTTAGGGATACATTAATTCAGTATTCCAGCAGACAGCGGAGCAGTAAATGATGTTACAAATAACATTATATTAAAATCAGTGCATAAAAGTACACCTGGATTTGCCCGAGTCGCCCAAATATCGCGCTGATCAAAAAAATATCGATCAAACATCGATGGTTGCATTTCTTTAAAAAACTTGCTCAAAATTTTGTCATTAATAACTCAAAAGGCAAAATATCGCCCAATCTGTTCCAGCTTGTTCCCATACGGAACGATAGGGAGGGCTTTGTGCAGAGCATATCATAGCGCGTTCTATAGTTCATTTGTTTCTAAGACATATTTTTTTTTTTTTTTTTTTTTTTTTTTTTTTAGCGGGCTGTTTCGTTTCGTCTGAACTTACTGCGCCCTGCACCTCCCCCCACCCATTTCATCAAAATCTATTTGTGCTCTTGTAATGCTGTAATAATGGAAGCCAGAAATACTATTACATTAAAACTTAAAATATGCATGCATTCGTGCACTATCAAATGGGTAGACATGCACAATAAAGGCAAACCTGCAATATCAGAATTCCATATTTTGTTGTGGTACATTTTATTTTATTTGAAAACAATGTGTAACAACCAGTTTTTTTTTTCCAAATTCTCAACCGACGGGGGAAACTATGCGCATTGAGGCACTGAGCTCGCCATGGAGGTAAGAATAAGGGGAGATGAAGCTACGTATCCCAGCCGTACTACGTTTTGAAGCCATGGGGGCGTGGCTCGCTGCCATGACACTCTGACCAAAACATTGCCAGTGTGCTATAGCGCTGCGTGTATTACAGTCGCTAATTGCACCATATACGCATGTAACGTCATCAGATTGGTTGTTTCAAAGTTTTTGTTTAAAATAAAATCTCGTAAAGGCAAAATTCCGCGTTTCTTCTGATTAAAAATAGTTTTTAATGTAATATTACGAATAGCTAGCCTTCAATGTAAACGATACAATTTTGTTAATTCAGTAATAAACGTGTATCACAAACTAAATAATAGAAACTGAAAACTAAGTTAGCTATACCCTCCCTCCAAAGCCCCATAAATACATCTTGTTTGTAATACGTACTGGGACATTTCAGTTACGTTACACTACTGGGAAACACTGTTCATTACCACCAATATTTACTGAAATACGGTACATAGAATGGCAAATCTACACAGTGTCCTGTTTAGGCCTATACTTTACGCCAGTTAATGTAGTGTTAGCTTTTAATTTGGTACATGATGAAGACATGATGAAAGAGAAACAAAGATGGCGGCGCGCGTTGATGTAGTAATAAATCGCTCGGTAAACTATGAGTATTTAGCGTCTACAAAGTGCATATCGTGTGATAAAATAGTAAAAAGCGGTATTAGAACTTGCCCAGTGATGCATATGTGGTATCATCCACACTGCTTTGCGAAAGTAAATCTCGAAAACATATCGTGTGCTTGTGGAACAAAGTGCAACGGTTATCTAGATGCGACTGGAATGTATCGTGAAAATCGCGAAACCAATGTATTAGAAACACTGCAGAAAGAACTTCAAGCCACAAGACAACATGCTCTGCTACTGGAAAGCATGATCAAAACCTTTTCTGAACCGCCACATAAGGAAAAAGTTCGAAATTTGTACAGTGACGTTGTTTTAAATACTTGTACTAACGAAAGAAATGACGCTCCATTGAAGGAGAGTGAACATGAAAAATGTGAAACAGTAAACAAAGGTAAGAGTGAACATGAAAAATGTGAAACAGTAAATAAAGGTAACCTACAAAGTGCTTCTGAACACTTCTCGTGTAATTTAAAAATGGTTAAGAAAAATGACTGCAGTAAGTTGAAAACAAACACGAACATGAGTCAGCTTACAAATAACAAAAAACAGGTACTGTTACTTTCAGATAGTCACGGTAGGAACTGTGCAGAAGTACTGAACGAAATTTCAACAACCAGCTATAAATTTACATCTTTGATAAAGCCAAATGCTATATTCAAAGAAACAACATGCAATATACAAAACAAAACGTCTAGTCCAGGACAAAATGATTATGTTGTCGTCTTAGCTGGTGCAAACGATATTAATGGATCAAAACGTGGTTTTATGACATCACTAGATGAAACGATCGCAAAAACTAGGCACACACAACTAATTCTATGCACAATATCGTACAGATATGACATGCCAAATGAAAACTGCAAAATCTACCAAATGAACAGTTACTTGATGCAAAAGGCCTCTTACAGTGAACACATCAGAGTTTTAGATGTAAATAGCTTCCTCCAACGGAAAGATTTCACCAGGCATGGGCTTCACTTACATAAAAATGGGAAAAAGAAACTGTGTGTTAATCTGCTGAATGCCATCAAAAGTTCACTGGTAACAAGAAGTGCCATAAAACGTGTTACACCAGGACATCAAACATATTCGTGGTCCAATGAAGCTAATTTGGTGGACAACCTCAGAAGAATGAGCAATACTGCAGCTGAACCAACAGCAACACCAGGAGCTGAAGAGCCATCAGTAACAACAACAAAAGTGAATATGCAGTCAGGGTCATCAAGGAAAACACCAGAAACAGTTTTAGAAAAGAAGAAGGTATCCACGGTCAGCACTAAGTCACCAACAACATCCTATGCAAATATCTCGTCAAGTGCCACAAATCAGTCAGCCTACGACATCCAAGTGGAAACAGCAAAAAATGTGCAGCCACACTCCAAATCAGTACCACTGGAAACTGTGACAAGATCTTCAACACGAAAACGCAGACCTCCAGCCCACAGCCAGGATTTTTTATGGGCAAGAACACCAGTAGCTCCCTGCTAGCAGCAAACCAAAGGAAAACAGAGCAAAATTTTCATGAACAAAAACTACAAGAAAACCCGGTGAGTGGTGTCAAAAATCATTCCATTGGAAAACAGTCACTATTATCCTTTAAAATATTACACCATAATGTGCAGTCAATGTTTAATAAGTTACTAGAAATAGATCTCTTCCTAAAAACAAAGCCACACTTAGATGTTCTCTGTATTACTGAACACTGGTTAACAGAAGACAAAGTTAAAAAAAAAAACACTTGGCGAATTTTCTCTAGCTGGTTAGTCTTGTCGGAACAAAAGTAAGGGAGGTGGTACAGCAATCTATGTCAAAAAATATTTAAGATACAAAAGCCTCACAAAGTACAATAATATGCAAATAGAAACAGACTTTGAATTCTCCTTAATTATCTTAACAGACTATAACCTATTGATACTGAATGTATATAGAGCCCCTGATGGGAACATCCAAACCTTCAAACACTCCCTCCCAACTCAGCTCACAAAAATTCACTCACTAAACAAAAATCTATTAATAAGTGGAGACTTTAATATTGACTTCCTCACACCTGGAAAAAACAAAGACGAATTGTTGAATATTACAAATTCATTCAACCTATCCCCAACTGTAAACACACCAACCAGGATCACAAAAAATTCAAAAACAGCTCTAGATCAGATTTTCATAAACACAGACAAACTGCACCACTCAATCGAAGTCATCAGCACAGGTTACAGTGACCATGAAGCCCAAATACTAACAGCGAATTTAAATTACATAGGACAATATCCCACAATAACTAGAATGCAAAGGCAATTTAATGATGATAATATAAGGCTTTTTAACTATCTGTTAAGGGCTGAAAACTGGGCAGAGGTCTATAAAGAAAATGATGTAAACTACATATTTAATTCCTTCCATGAAACATTTCTCCACCACTGCAATACTGCATTTCCACTGAAATCCAGGAAAATCGGAAACAAACACACAAACTCATGGGTAACAAAAGGGATAAGGATTTCCAGCCAAAAACAGCGTGACTTAAAAAATCACATGAAACACCATGACGTCGATGATCAGTTTAGGTCATATTGTAAGACCTATTTTGCAATCTATAGGAAAGTTATCCAACAAGCAAAAAAATTATACAATGATAAATTTATAAAGGAATCTAACAATAAAATGAAAGGCTTGTGGACAGTTGTAAAAAATGAAACAAACAGTAAGCAGCATGTTATAAACAATACATTAAAACTAAACCTAAATGATGAAGTCACATCAGATCCCCAAAAAATAGTAAATGGTTTTAATGACTATTTTAGCAAAATAGCAGAAAACCTGATAAAGAACAACTGCCACAGACCAAATGCTCAACACCAAACACAAATAGAAACCACACCGGTACAGGCATCAATGTTTCTTCACAAAGTCTCCAATCCTGAAGTACTTACAGTTATAAAAGGACTAAAGAATAAGTACTCCAGTGGTAGTGACAATATTCCTGATTTAATTGTAAAGAAATGTGGAGAATCCATTGTAGAACCCCTAACCCACATAATAAATGCATCCTTTGCAAATGGAGTTTTCCCTGACCTACTAAAGACTTCTAAAATTACCCCACTTCACAAAAAGGGCTCTAAAAATGATGTAGCCAATTACCGGCCCATAGCACAACTCAGCTCATTCTCAAAAATATTTGAAAAACTATTTTACACCAGATTGGAAGACTTTACTAATAAACTATCCTCATTGACAAAACACCAGCATGGTTTTTGAAAGCAAAAGACAACTACCACAGCTATTTATGAGTATCTCAACGAAACCTTAAAAGCACTAGATAATAAGGAAATTACTACTGGTATCTTTTTAGATTTATCCAAAGCGTTTGATGTAATTGACCATACCATACTCCTTAAGAAGTTAGCAAATAAAGGTATAAGAGGAATTGCAAACAAATGGTTAGAATCTTACCTGTCAAACAGATTTCAAAAAGTTGAAATTAATTTTGAAAAAAAAGAATACAACCACCCATCAATCTACTGCCCACTCCTCTGACACAATGCCTATTAGATATGGTGTGCCACAAGGCTCAATCCTGGGACCCATACTGTTTCTGCTATACATTGATGATATAAGCACAAAGCTTGCTACAGGACATACCACACTATTTGCCGATGACACAAGTATTCTAATAACGGGTACTGATACAGAGGACCACAACCAAAAAATTAAACCGCTTATGTCGTCACTCAGCAAATGGTTCAATGAGAACAAACTGATTATAAACATACAGAAAACAACCTACATTAACTTCAGACTCTCATCCCAAAAACAAAAAATGCCTAATGTGATTCTAAATAACCAAGAGCTTATGTGTGTGGCCTCTGTCAAGTTTCTTGGCATATGGCTTGCAGAAAATCTTAAGTGGGAGACACACACAAATTATATCTCAAAAAAGCTCTCAACTGTGTGTTACGTTTTAAGGATACTCAAAAAATCAGTCACAAAATCTGTTCTCATACATGTATATTATGCTTACTTCCATTCTACATTACAGTATGGAATCATACTTTGGGGGAACTCACCTGGAGGTAGATATATTTTCAAAATGCAAAAAATGGCAATACGCATAATATGTAATCTAAGACATAACGGATCATGCAGACAACATTTCAAAACAAATGGCATTATGACACTGCCCTCCGATTACATTTATAATATCGTTTCATTTGTCAAGTCATACCTGTTAAACAATGACTGCACACTAAAATTCAATGGAGATATTCATAACTATGCAACAAGGCAGCAATCTGACCTACATATGATTCAGTCCAGAACTACCTGCTACCAAAAAAGTGTTTTAAATGTTGGGATAAAAATGTATAATAATTTACCCAATGAAATCAAAGCAACAAAGAACCCAAGAGCCTTCACACATAAGTTAAGAAAATATCTCTTGGACCATTGCTTTTATGCAGTTGATCATTTTTTTGAAAGGGGTTAAAAATGTAAAAAATATGATAAATGTTCAATTAGGTCTGAAAATTATATATTGTGCATGTCTATGAAATACACTGGACTACTTTACTATTACATTTGTATTGGCTGTTTGTATTTTACCACACAACATTTGCATTTACTGTTTTGTTAATGATAGCTAACTTCCTCATTGCAAAATAATGTAAAATCAATTTATTAAATATTACCTGCAAATATGTTCCCTTGACCTATCCAATATTGTATGTAAAACCTTACATCTCTTTGATTTGTATTAACTGTTTTGTTGAAGATAGATAATTTCCTTGCTACAAAATAATGTAAACATCAATTTGTAAAAATTACTGTAAATAGCTCTCTTAACCTATCCAATATCATATGTACAGCTGTACAATACTATGATTGCCTGGATCAATAAAAATACAATACAATACAAAGTGAGTTACTCAACACTTCGATTATCGACGATACGTACGTATTATACTGAAACGTGTACTTGAAAACTAAGAATTTAATTCTTTGAATTAACATACCTTTTGCAAATGTTTTGGGTGTGTAGGGAAAACTGATGGTACAGCATTTTCTCGGAGCCTTACTGTTGAAAGGGAAGTTCGGTCTATGTCCTCTTCTCGGAAATGCTGAGAACATATAGTGCTCCATTTAGACGCACGCCAATTCTTCCTCCTCACGGCATTCTCCCACAGAGCTTTCCGACTTTCATTTTTAGGAAATCTAAAATCATACAGGAGAAAAACACGCTATAGTACAATTACTGATGTAGCACACGTTCATTCACAATGAAGTTGTAAAATCACACTTAACGAGACAACTTACACATGAAATGTTATTCCCTTCGAGTTTGCATCACAATCAGAACGATTCGTACATCCGAACACCACACAAGTCACCATAATAGCGCAAAATCCTTCCAAAAGCGAGCGACAAGCCTATGCACACAAGCTTACAGCAGCAATGTTTTGGTCGGATTGAGATGGCTACCCTCGGCTTCACATAGCTTCACAGCTGTGACGTCACGGCATCTCCCTCTATTCTTACCTCCATGGAGCTCGCCATCTGGGGATTCGGTAGGCGAGGAGGTTCGAATGCAACCGCCGGCAACCTTGAAAATGGATTTCTCTGGTTTCTCATTTTCAATTTAGGCGAATGCCTGTGTTCGCTTCTTACTACAGGCCACAGCCAATACCTTTCGAATTCCAGTCTTTCCTGGCGGACTCCATGTCTCTTAAAGATGTAGCCTCACTGCTTAAACGAAAAGAGCTGCATCAAAGGCGAACAGAATATCACTTCGCATACTCTCAGCACAAAAATACACACATCGGTACGCTTGCAACAGCATGAGCTGCCTAATATGTTCCAAAACTCCACGCATAAAAACGGGATTCTTCCGTGGCTCACACCTCGGATTCTGTTGGTGATAGAATGGTAGGGTCAAATGCTTTGTAGAGCCCTTGAGCTGTGGACCATTTATATACCCAACAGAAAGATCGTCTTAGTGTCACTATCCTACAATGCATGTTCAAAATATGAATATTACACAGTTTTGCTTAGGCAAATAGAACACATCGGGTGGCTCTTTTTGTTTTTGGTGTGGTTTATGGTAGCTGAAAGAGAAAATATTTTGTTGGTGCAGAACTACATAGGGAGGGACGATCATCATATTAAAATAAGGGAAATTAGAGCTTGCACGGAAAGATATAGGTTTTCCTTTTTTCCGCGCGCTGTTGAGAGTGGGATAATAGAGAAATATTGTGAAGGTGGTTCGATGAATCCTCTGCCAGTCATTTATGTGTAATTTGCAATGTACCCATGTAGTATAGAGTATAGATGTAGATTAGTTCATACGCGGCCCTTTAGAAATCCCCACGAAAGGGCTTTTTACAATTTTTTCGTACCAAAACCAAGACGCGGATTCGAAGACGGCTATGCAGGGGAAGTGGCTGAGATTCTTACGATATATTCCTAAGCTTCCGATGTCGAACTGTCTTGAAAATTTTGTTGATATCTTTATCAGTTTGCAAGATACAGAGGTTCAAAATTACCTTACATGTTCACGAAAAATGTGCACTGAAATCCGGTATGAGGCGAAATCTAGATGATAAATTACTGCAGCAAATTGCCAGATTTTAACTTTATATTCTCTAGGCATTTATCTAGAAGTGCCATCTTCCCGTTTTCATAAATCTTTATGCATTAAGGAGAAATACCCCAAAACCATGTTTTTTCGGTACCAAAAGAGAGCCGCAAAATCCAAGACGTTTATGGACAGAAAATAGGTGTAATTTTTACTATATACTCCTAAGATACCGGTCTCAAACTATTTTGCAAATTTTCTTGGTATCTTTATCGATTTTTGAGATACAAAATTTTGAAGTAACCGTACTTGTAGACAGAATACGCACGTAAAATCTGGTGTGAGGCGAAAATGTAGTTTATAAAGTGACTATCTCCGTTATCATCAGAATGGTTCTGGGAACTCTATGTTGTAGTAATTAAGGACATGAAAATTTTTTGTGCGCGTAAAATCCGGTATGAGATGTAAAATGAATTTTGCGTTATTTCAATTTCACATACGTAAACGATCAAATTTTACTTATCCATACAGTTCTTCCCGTATGAGTGACATGTCCTGCTGTACCAGAGAACAAAAGATTAACAGAGGAAAGGTGAATATGCTCATGCCGAATGGTTCATACGCTGACACTTGTTGATGGCCCAACACTGAAATCTGCAGCTTTTTGCGGAAGGTTTGCACTTCTGCCATACTGAATGATTCTCTTAAGTCGTCGTTGGTCCCGTTCTTGCAGAATCGTTTTCCAGCCGCAGCGATGACGGAAATTTGATGTTTTACCGGATTCCTGATATTCACGGTACACTCGTGAAATGATCGTATGGGAAAATCCCCATCATCGGCACCTAGGATATGCTGTGTCTCATCGCTCGTGCGCCGACTATAACATTTAAGTTCAAACTCACTTAAATCTTGCTTGATAACCTACCATTGTTGCAGCAATAACCGATCTAACAACTGCGCCAGACACTTGTTGTATATGGCCGATGTCGACTGCAGCGCCAAGTTCTGCCTGTTTACATATCTCTGTATTTGAATACGCATTCCTATATGTTTCTTTGGCGCTTCAATGTATCTCTGCTTGCCGAAAACTCTGAGATCATTGTCGAAGAAAATGGTTTATCGTTCCTCCTGGAATTGTATATTTTATGGACCATAATAGAGAAAAAGCACTACTACGCACGATAGTCTAATATTATGCACTAACGGCTGGAAAAGGTGATCAATAAGTAGGACGAAAGTGTAAAATATGTCACATTAAGCATAAAAATGAAAAATTATGCATATACGCGTTGGAAAATCCTGAGACTGCCTCTTGCAATGATATAACACAAATGGTAACGATTTGTTTAAAATGACTGTAGTTTTATTTGACACGCGTGGATATCCGCATCCGTTAGCACGTCGCTGCTGGGATTCTGAGAGGTGATAGTGAACCTTAATATTAGAAGATACTAAGCTGTGAATGCAAGGAGGCAGTACATTATATTATAATCATAATTTCTTTGGCAGTAAAGGTATCATATTGCCAAACAAAGAAATATTAAATTGTGCAATTGGGGAATTCTTATGTTCTTTTGACAGTATATGTTATACTTTTTTAAAGAAAAGCTTTTGTTGCTTAATTTTATGGGCCAAGTACTGTTTGTATGAAGGCCTCCCGAAAGCAAATTATGCATGTAAAATGTAAAAAATAAATAAACGAGTTTTCAGAATAAATAAAAACATGGGTCCTTTTACTGTCCTATTTAACAAATCAGGCCCCCTCCCCTTTTTGACAAAATCCGGGGTACGTCCTCGTTGCACGTAATACGGTGGCAGGAATTTCGTGGCCAAGTTCACTGTCTTGTTCCTCAAACCGATGTAATACGGTTCTGGCTTTGTGACGTGTAGAGTTATCTTGCTGGATGATACCACTGCAATTGGGGAAGGCACCAAGTATGAAGGGATACAGGTGGTCCACAATAATGTTCAAGCAGTCCACATCTGTCATGGCGACTTCAATTACTACCACAGATCCCACGAAAGCTCAGGTGAATGTCCCCCATAGCATAATAATTACTGTCCTGAATTTGTAGTGCGGTGCACGTTCTGAGCAGCTGTTAGTCTGGTTAATGACGCATCTGGACACAGTCATCCGTCTGGTGTAACAAGAAACGCGATTCATCTGCGCAGCCGACACATTTCCATTAATTCATGGTCCTATCGCGACGTCTGCAATCGTACCATAATTGAACATGTTCTAGGTTCAACATGAGAATACACAGAATTTGTCTGGTGCAGAGCCCATGTTCAACGAAGTGCACTGAATAGTGTTCTCCGAAACACATCTACATCTACATCTACATCGACATCCATACTCCGCAAGCCACCTGACGGTCTGTGGCGGAGGGTACTTTCAGTACCTCTATCGGTTCTCCCTTCTATTCCAGTCTCGTGTTGTTCGTGGAAAGAAAGATTTTCGGTATGCCTCTGTGTGGGCTCTGATCTCTCTGATTTTATCCTCATGGTCTCTTCGCGAGATATCCGTAGGAGAGAGCAATATACTGCTTGACTCCTCGGTGGAGGTATGTTCTCGAAACTTCAACAAAAGCCCGTACCGAGCTACTGAGCGTCTCTCTTGCAGAGTCTGCCACTGGAGTTTACCATCTCCGTAACGCTTTCGCGATTACTGAATGACCCTGTAACGAAGCGCGCTGCTCTCCGTTGGATCTTCTCTATCTCTTCTTCTATCAACCCTATCTGGTACGGATCCCACACCAGTGAGCAGTATTCAAGCAGTGGGCGAACAAGTGTACTGCAACCTACTTCCTTTGTTTTCGGATTTCATTTCCTTAGGATTCTTCCAATGAATCTCAGTCTGGCATTTGCTTTACCGACGATTAATTTTATATGGTCATTCCATTTTAAATCACTCCTAATGCCTACTCCCAGATAATTTATGGAATTAACTGCTTCCAGTTACTGACCTGCTATATCGTAGCTAAATGATGTATTCGCAGCACATTACACTTGTCTACATTGAGATTCAATTGCCATTCCCTGCGCCATCCGTCAATTCGTTGCAGATCCTCCTGCATTTCAGTACAATTTTCCTTTGTTACAACCTCTCGATATACTACAGCATCATCTGCAAAAAGCCTCTGTGAACTTCCGATGTCATCCACCAGGTCATTTATGTATATTGTGAATAGCAACGGTCCTATGACACTCCCCTGCGGCGCACCTGAAATCACTCTTACTTCGGAAGACTTCTCTCCATTGAGAATGACATGCTGCAAATGGCTCTGAGCACTATGGGACTTAACTTCTGAGGTCATCAGTCCCCTAGAACTCAGAACTACTTAAACCTAACTAACCTAACGATATCACACACATCCATGCCCGAGGCAGGATTCGAACCTGCGACCGTAGCGGTTGCGCGGTTCCAGACTGTAGCGCCTAGAACCGCTCGGCCACTCCGGCCGGCTGACGTGCTGCGTTCTGTTATCTAGGAACTCTTCAATCCAAACACACAATTGGTCTGATAGTCCATATGCTCTTACTTTGTTCATTAAACTGTGGGGAACTCTATCAAACGCCTTGCGGAAGTCAAGAAACACGGCATCTACCTGGGAATCCGTGTCACTGGCCCTCTGAGTCTCGTGGACGAATAGCACGAGCTGCGTTTCACACGATCGTCTTTTTCGAAACCCATGCCGATTCCTATAGAGTAGATTTCTAATTTCCAGAAAAGTTATTACACTCGAACATAATACATGTCCCAAAATTCTACAACTGATCGACGTTAGAGATATAGGTCTACAGTTCTGCACATCTGTTCGACGTCCCTTCTTGAAAACGATGATGACCTGTGCCCTTTTCCAATCTTTTGGAACGCTATGCTCTTCTAGAGACCTACAGTACACCGCTGCAAGAAGGGGGGCAAGTTCCTTCGCGTACTCTGTGTAAAATCAAACTGGTATCCCGTCAGGTGCAGCGGCCTTTCCTCTTTTGAGCGATTTTAATTGTTTTTCTATTCCTCTGTCGTCTGTTTCGATATCTACCATTTTGTCCTCTTTGCGACAATCTAGAGAAGGAACTACAGCGCAGTCTTCCTCTGTGAAACAGCTTTGGAAAAAGACATTTAGTATTTCTGCCTTTAGTCTGTCATCCTCTGTTTCAGTACCATTTTGGTCACAGAGTGTCTGGACATTTTGTTTTGATCCACCTACCGCTTTGACATAAGACCAAAATTTCTTAGGATTTTCTGCCAAGTCAGTACATAGAACTTTACTTTCGAATTCATTGAACGCCTCTCGCCTGGCCCTCCTTACACTACATTTCGCTTCGTGTAATTTTTGTTTGTCTGCAAGGCTTTGGCTATGTTTATGTTTGCTGTGAAGTTCCCTTTGCTTCCGTAGCAGTTTTGTAGCTCGGTTGTTGTACGACGGTGGCTCTTTTCCGTCTCTTACGATCTTGCTTGGCGCATACTCATCTAATGCATATTGTACGATGGTTTTGAACTTTGTCCACTGATCCTCAACACTCTCTGTACTTGAGACAAAAATTTTGTGTTGAGCTGTCAGGTACTCTGAAATCTGCTTTTTGTCACTTTTGCTAAACAGAAATATCTTCCTACCTTTTTTAATATTTCTATTTACGGCTGAAATCATCAATGCAGTAACCGCTTTATGATCGCTGATTCCCTGTTCTGCGTTAACTGTTTCAAATAGTTCGGGTCTGTTTGTCATCAGAAGTCTAATATGTTATCGCCACCTGTGATTACACCATCACTGCAGTCTGTCATCAGGTTTTCCACAGATCTCCGACCTCCATGTTCTGTGATGAGGTATGGACATCCAAAACATTGTTGATTACTCGTCGATTTACCGTCCTTCAACTATTCTTCACAGATTCTCGCGACATTAGCACGCCAGCAGTGGACGAGTTCTGTCGTTTCAGAGATGCTCGCTCCCATGTGTCAGGCCATAACAAACAGCCCTTTGTCAAAGTCGCTTATGTCAGTGGACTCTCTCATTTTGCGCCCTGTATCGTCATTCAAATGATTCTCCTTTCGCCTGTGTTTCGCTTATATGCGAGGGCCATTCGGAAGGTAAGGTCCGATCGATCGCGAAATCGAAACGACAGTGAAAATCCAATGACACTTCGCACAGATGTGTTGGACAGTGTCTCTAGTATGCCCGTCGATTGCTTCACATCGCTATTTTCAGTTTTGAGGGCACAGTGAGCACGTAAAGATGCCAAGAAAAAAGTGTCTCCCACCATGTGTGAGGGTCTGGTGACAGATCTCGCTTGAAGCTATTCAGCCCACATAACATGACTGTCATGCATTTTCTTCTCCATGACAATTCTCGCCCGCACTTTGTAGGGGCAATGACGATGATCCTGCAACGGTTTCGATGGGAAGTGTTTGATTATCAACAATACAGCCAGTAACTGGCTCCCACTGAGTTTCGTTTCTGCTGGCTATGAAGATATTTTGACACAGACAACGAGCTGTAGACCATTGTAGAGATTTGGCGGAAAGCAAAGGCGGCTGCCTTCTACGACGAGGGCATTGGAAACTTGGTACAACGTTACGACAAAGGTCTGAGAGGCGACTATGTAGAGAAGTAGATGGAAGATCTTACCAACTGTTTCAAATAAGACATTTTTGGTTTCCATTTCGCGACCAATCGGACCTTACTTTCCGAACAGCCCTCGTACTCGTACTTTCCTTACCGTATCGCATTATAGCGGCTCGGTCTGTTGCCTACACAAGAATGTTCACTCACCTTTCGGTGATCTTCTGATGCAGCACTCATCTTCACTTAAGAAAATGATCAGTGCTGGTCGGCTAGAGAAGTTAGTTGGTGTGATGAATGGCAGCTTATTCAAAATGCAGGCTAATGCAGATGAGTAGGCAAACAATCCCGTAAAGTTCGAATACATCATTAGTGGTGTAATGCTTGACACTGTCATGTCGATTTCATATCTAGATACAATTTACAGAACACTAGTACGACCCATTATTGAGTACTGTTCGAATGTGTGGGATCCCCACCAGGTCGGACTACAGGAAGACATCTAAGCAATTTGTATTTGTTACCGGTATGTTCAATCAATGCGCGAGTATTACGGCGGTACTTCGAAAACTCTAGTGGCAACACCTGGAGGGAAGACGAAGTTGTTTTCGCGCAACACTGTTAAGAAAGTTTAGAGAATCGGAGAACCGGAATTTGAAGCTGACTGCAGAATGGTTCTACTGCAGCCAACGCTCATTTTGCATAAGGACCACGAAGATAATATAAGAGAAATTAGGGCTCGTACGGAGGGCTATAGAGAGTCGTTTTCCTTTGCTCTATTCGCGAGTTGAACAGAAAACGGAATACAGGGCTATTACAAATGATTGAAGCGATTTCATAAATTCACTGTAGCTCCATTCATTGACATATGGTCACGACACACTACAGATACGTAGAAAAACTCATAAAGTTTTGTTCGGCTGAAGCCGCACTTCAGGTTTCTGCCGCCAGAGCGCTCGAGAGCGCAGTGAGTCAAAATGGCGACAGGAGCCGAGAAAGCGTATGTCGTGCTTGAAATGCACTCACATCAGTCAGTCATAACAGTGCAACGACACTTCAGGACGAAGTTCAACAAAGATCCACCAACTGCTAACTCCATTCGGCGATGGTATGCGCAGTTTAAAGCTTCTGGATACCTCTGTAAGGGGAAATCAACGGGTCGGCCTGCAGTGAGCGAAGAAACGGTTGAACGCGTGCGGGCAAGTTTCACGCGTAGCCCGCGGAAGTCGACGAATAAAGCAAGCAGGGAGCTAAACGTACCACAGCCGACGGTTTGGAAAATCTTATGGAAAAGGCTTCAAGCCCTGACACCCGATGACAAAGTCAAACGCTTTGAATTTTCGGCGCGGTTGCAACAGCTCATGGAAGAGGATGCGTTCAGTGCGAAACTTGTTTTCAGTGATGAAGCAACATTCTTTCTTAATGGTGAAGTGAACAGACACAAAGTGCGAATCTGGGTGGTAGAGAATCCTCACGCATTCGTGCAGCAAATTCGCAATTCACCAAAAGTTAACGTGTTTTGTGCAATCTCACAGTTTAAAGTTTACGGCCCCTTTTTCTTCTGCAAGAAAAACGTTACAGGACACGTGTATCTGGACATGCTGGAAAATTGGCTCATGCCACAACTGGAGACCGACAGCACCGACTTCATCTTTCAACAGGATGGTGCTCCACCGCACTTCCATCATGATGTTCGGCATTTCTTAAGCAGGAGATTGGAAAACCGATGGATCGGTAGTGGTGGAGATCATGATCAGCAATTCATGTCATGGCCTCCACGCTCTCCCAACTTAACCCCATGCGATTTCTTTCTGTGGGTTTATGTGAAAGATTCAGTGTTTTAAACCTCCTCTACCAACAAACGTGCCAGAAATGCGAGCTCGCATCAACGATGCTTTCGAACTCATTGATGGGGACATGCTGCGCCGAGTGTGGGAGGAACTTGATTATCGGCTTGATGTCTGCCGAATCACTAAATGGGCACATATCGAACATTTGTGAATGCCTAAAAAAACTTTTTGAGTTTTTGTATGTGTGTGCAAAGCATTGTGAAAATATCTCAAATAATAAAGTTATTGTAGAGCTGTGAAATCGTATCAATCATTTGTAATAACCCTGTAACTTGTAGTGGTACAAGTACCCTCCGACATGTAACGTACTGTTGCTTGCGGGGTATGTACTGTACATAGATGTAGACGTCTATGCACCAAATGTGTTTCAAATGCACGTAGTCCCGTAGTATATTTAAGCTTTAAATTCTGCTTTTTAGTTGTTTTTCGTATCTTTAAAAGTATGACTACTATTACACTGTAACTTACACTGCTGTTAGCGCTCAACCTATGAAAATATAGTATAACGTTTTGTTCCATTTGATATATGGCAAATGCTGCATTTAATTATACAATTGCGTACACAATATTTCGTCGTCTGTACGGTGGTGACACATTTAGAGTGAAGCTGCAGGTCAGTGCAAGCCACACTAGCTGATCCGCCTCATTAGCAAGGGGTACTGTGTGACCCTGCGCCTCTGGCAGAATTACCGAAGTTACGCCCCCTCCTCTCATCCCCATTTCCATGGTCTTCCTAAAAAAAAAAACATATATCTGTAAAGCTACCTACGCAGATTTAGCAAATTTTGTAAACAAGTTTAAGAAGAATCAAGCATTATTGAAGAATTTAAATCAGATGAACTACGCTGATGATGAAAATATTGCAAACAATAAATTAAACGTATCACTGTAGCAAATAAATTGCCCGTTGTACAAAGATAAACGTCCTCAAAAATCGAGAGTAAAGCAAAATATATATCTTATTCTGTATGGCAGCTGCTGTACATTGGAATTAGTAGATGTGTAATAAACATCAAATTTGTGATTACTCTTCAGAAATTATTAGTAGTGCATAAATTATTTACCAGAAACAAATGAAAAGGGTTACAGTTAAGAACTGAGAAAATATTCTTTTCAGGAAATGCATTTGTGTTATAATTTTACTTTGTATTTCCACCCTATAAGCGAAGCAAACTAATTGATTATGTCATTAAAGTCAAGTTAAGCTGTGTTGAATTGTATCTACAAGATACAACTTCAAATTTCATTCATACCTTACGTGTTTTTTCTATCATCTTTAATTTTCTGAAACTGCTTTCATCAGGCGCTGCCTTCACTGGTATTGACATAGATATCCCCAAAGTTATTTCGATGTATGGAAAAACATTCGTTAATCCGTACCTTATTTGATTCAGCATCCCGCTCGCCGAACTTTGAGATCCTTTACACATAAAAACAAGTTTTGCATCACCCCAGTTCCCAGAACTCCTGAAGATAGACGTTGGCTGTGGATATTCTGTCACAGACACAGACTGCTCAGAGATGCCATAAAACCCGCCAAAGATGTAAACAACCATACATGAGCAACGCATATTAGACGTAGGGGGTCCGACAGCCGATCAGTTCCAGTCATTCCGCTAGGAAGGAGGTACACGACTCGTGTTGTCCGTAGTTCAACCATGCCTACACGGTCAATACCGTGGTTCGATCGCGTCCGCATTGTTACTTTGTGCCAGGAAGGGCTCTCAACAAGGGAAGTGCCCAGGCGTCTCGGAGCGAACCAAAGCGATGTTGTTTGGACATGGAGGAGATACAGGGCGACAGGAACTGTCGATGACATGCCTCGCTCAGGCCGCCCAAGGGCTACTACTGCAGGGGTTGACCGCTACGTACGGATTATGGCTCGGAGGAACCCTGACAGCACCGCCACCATCTTGAATAATGTTTCGTGCAGCCACAGGACTTCGTGTCACGACTCAAACTGTGCGCAATAGGCTGCATGATGCGCAACTTCACTCCCAGCGTCAATGGCGAGGTCCATCTTTGCAACCATGACACCATGCAGTGCGGTGGAGACAGACCCAACAACATGCCGAATGAACCGCTCAGGACTGGCATCACGTTCTCTTCACCGATGAGTATCGTTTATGCCTTCAACTAGACAATCGTCGGAGACGTGTTTGGAGGCAACCTGGTTACGCCTTATGCCTTAGACACACTGTCCAGCGAGTGCAGCAAGGTGGAGGTTCCCTGCTGTTTTGGAGCGGCATTATGTGGGGCCGACGTACGCCGCTGGTGGTCATGGAAGGCTCCATAATGGGTGTACGATAGTGCAACCATATCGGCAGCATATTGGACGACAATGCGCCCCCCATCGTGCACATCTTGTGAATGACTACTTTCAGGATAACGACATCGCTCGACTAGAGTGGCCAGCATGTTCTCCAGACATGAACGCTATTGAACATGCCTGGGATAGGTTGAAAAGGGCTGTTTATGGACGACGTGACCCACCAATCACTCTGAGGGATCTACGCCGAATCGCCGTTGAGGAGTGGGAGAGTCTGGACCAACAGTACCTTGATGAACTTGTGGATAGTATGCCACGACGAATACAGGCATGCATCAATGCAAGTGGACGTGCTACTGGGTATTGGAAGTACTGGTGTGTACAGCAAGCTGGACGACCACCTCTGAAGGTCTCAGTGTATGGTGGTACAAAATGCAATGTGTGGCTTTCATGAACAATATAAAGGGCAGAAATGATGTTTATGTCGATCTCTGTACAGGTTCCGGAACACTCGGAACCGAGGTGATGCAAAACCTTTTTGATGCGTATACAATACCTTAGCGAAGCAGCAAGAAATCCTGTGTTGAACTTTAGCGAGTCATATTAAGTACGTGCACTATTGCCACAAAGACATGTTAGTGACAGATGTCTGTTCGATAGCTGTCGCTTCTTTACGATGCTACTTCGAGTAAATAATTGTAGAATAGACACCGTAACAACAGCGTGCGTTTAACAGTCGTAGGCCGAGAAAAGGCTTCTCCTCGTGGGCGGAAGACGGGAACGCGACATCTAGCAGAACTCTCATACCTCTCCCGGTTAGTCCTTAACCGTTTTAATTTCTTGTTGTTTTTTCGGACAGTTTTTGCGCAATCTCTATGCCTGAGCCCTTGGTGGGACCATGTCTCGCTACACTCTCGGTACATCCCTGCTCGTTACCTCCCTGTATATAGGTAGATGAGGATATATATATATATATATATATATATATATATATATATATATATATATATATATATATATATATATAGAGATGAGGATAATCACACCATATTCGGAAAAAAATACTAGGCATCTCCCTTTTGTACTCTAGATAAAATGATGGAGTACTCTCGAAATGATAAATTTTGCCACTTGTTACGAAAATGTAATAAAATAAAATGAAAACTAACGTTACAAGAAATTTTCAAGATAAATAATACTGAATTCTACCTGTGGAAAAATCAGAAGCACTAACACATTTTTAATGAAAAATATAGGAACATTATCAAAATTTGTAGCTGTATGTGATACATATTTTTTCGTGAAAACATAAAAGTATTCGGAGATAAAAAATGTAATACCATAAGAGGTGTGAAACTGTTTCGCCTGCGTAACGAAGCATGTCGTCGCTGATGAATCTGCGTTCTGTTGGAGCTCGTAGAAACTTGCAGACGGAAAGTTGTTAAGAAAACTATAAGATTACTTTTGGTAACAAGAACGCCATTTATTTACTTGCTCTGTGCGCAGTAGCGCGCCTATACATGAATGCCGCCGCCAGGATTGCTGTTCAGACGGTTCGCTTAATAGAAACCAGAATGTTTCCCATTTCTCTAAATTTCTTTTATTTGTAGCTATAACACACTCTTCATCACTGCATGCATCGTCCAAAACTCCGACATATGATTTACAAAAGTAGGGTCCATACAGGAAAAGGTGAGTAGTAGGGCAAACTATGTTGTTGCACGTATTGTTAGTACAGGTTGCCTACATCAGGGGCAATATGCATTCAGTGGCAAACCCATTGTTTTCTTTTGATTGACAGGTAATGATCTCTGGGGATAACCCATCCTTTTGATTGACAGGTTATGACCCCATGGAGTTAAGCCTCCCTTTTGACTGACAGGTCCTTAACCTATTGTTCTCCCACCTCACTCCATCCCCCACCTCGTTCCAACTCGTCAGGGAACCTTCAACCCTCCCCCCTCCCTCTCACTGATACAGGTACACTTCCAGGCTTGAGTTATTCTAATAGCCCCCTCTCATTCTTATCAATTAAACTGGCTACTTAATTAAATTGATCAATTAATTAACCTCTCCCCCTCTGGGAAGCTCCCCAACTCTCCCCTCCCTTGCCCCCCTCCCATACCTGGAAATTGGAGGCTATGTGGTGGAGGGGGAAGATCTCATGACAGGAGATTCAATTACATAGCAGAGGGTATATTGTTTATTCGTAAAAAATTCAGTTTGCATGAGTTGGATCTCTCTAGCTCATCATTCTCTGCTGTTTGGGAAGATGCAGGTCTAGTAAAAAAGTAATTACATCGATGGCCTTTTTCCGTTCTGATCGCACAAGCAATACCATCACGAAGCACCCATCACAGGTGATTATGCTGTTAAAAATCCTTCGATCGCGAAGCACACACTGTCCTCCATCCACTGGACTGCGTCCAATGCTGGCTCCCGCCACTCCACACCCAGCTCAGTCGGGGTTCTGAAAAGCGACACGCCTCGAGCCTGTCCAGGAGTGACGGCTCAGGCCCCGCGACTGACAGACCAGATGTCACGCTAATTCTTGAACTAAAGCATCTGAGAAATTCCCATCGAAACACACGCTCTTTCTCTGTTTCTCTTCGTGTCCTGACAGACCCGCACATGCTGTCAGTCGCGGTCGGACCGAACAGCAAACAAAGGAGCATTTACCCAGTAAACGCCTGCAGAATACCGATGCACGCGAGAATTCCGTCCTTCCAAGGCAAATGGGTGATAGCTAATCATTCCAGAAATACTGCTGAAGTTAATAAATAATTGATTTCCAGTCACGTGATCGTGATGCGGGAAATATAAGGCGAGCGCGATAGCTCACCACACTGTTAGTCCCTGGAAGAAGAAGAACCACGAAGCGTTGCCAGCAGTCGAGATCCTCTTCTGCCTCTCCATCACAGAAGAAGCGTAAAAGTAAGTACTCATTACATGTCATTGCTACTATTACTGCATGTAGCAGTTCCCTTTCTTTGTTCAACTCTATGTCATTGTCTGTGGATTCCTACTGTTTCTTCTTCTTCTTTGTTCAGCAAACTCTGCGGTGCCTGGACCAGCAGCAACCACCATCGCCTCGCCGGGACTTGCAGCAAACTCCGGTCTGTCAGGATCAGCAGTGGTAGCAGCACCATGGTATACTGTAGCACACATAGCCCACTTGCTGGAGCAAGACAACGAGCTGTCTGCTCATTGATTCAGACACCCATAAATTCCCCGACTCTCAGAAGAACTGTGTGGGACGCCCTACACAACACGATGCAGATCAGTACTGGTCTCCGATGTCTGCACCATCCCAGAACATTCCAGTGCTACTACAAGGACAGAGTGTCGATGAGGTGGATGAGAAGCTGCCGATTCCCCTCGTGCTCTTCTGCTTTTTACTTCAACTTATAATTTAACAGCTAGTGGTTCAAAGCCCTTAAATACACAAATGGTTAAAATGGCTCTGAGCACTATGGGACTTAACATCTGAGGTCATCAGTCTCCTAGAACTTAGAACTACAGAAACCTAACTAACCTAAGGACATCACACACATCCGTGCCCGAGGCAGGATTCGAACCTGCGACCGTAGCGGTCGCGTGGTTCCAGACTGAAGCGCCTAGAACCGTTCAGCCACTCCGGCCGGCCCTTAAAAACAGTATTATTATAGAAGCATCAGTGGACATTGACTGGCATGTTGTGTTAGAGATTGAAAATTCGGCGAGAAGTGTTAAAGTGCAGATTACGGAGCGGGAATGGAATGAACTCTTTCGTACACAACATTACATCAAGAACAGATGACCTCTGAGTATTGTCCATCTCTGGATATTTACTGTGTGGGTCTGTCACTTTATATAACATCATTGTATGATGGCGTGACAGTCATGGTGAGATGGTACTATTCCTTTTGCTGAAAAGACTGAACCGTGGACTGCCTTGTGTTCAAACTGTGTATAAAGACATTATGAACTACCTCCCTACGTATAGTGCGCATGCAGATGATATAGAACAGTACATCAATACGGTATCAAAAGAAGAAGCTAAAGAAACTCCCATCAGCTTGAGAGAAATACATGTTGAATTTATTGCATACAAGAAACAGTTATTTGGAATAAAAAATTAATCAGTTGTTTTTGTCGTTGTTTCTGATGTAATGCAGCCTATGTATCATTGCTGAATGTAAATAAAATAAATATAATCGCAAATCCTTTGTTGTTTTTCTTATTTAACTACCCTCTCATTATATAATGTAAGATGTAGCCATCCATTTAGCTCACTCTGTAAGATGGTTACGTTATAGTGGCTACATTATTATTATTATTATTATTATTACAAGCGGTCATTTTTTTTTTATAAAAGCCCATTGTACATCAAAACCTGACGTAGTCAGTATCATGGATGGGTGGGTGAAGCATCATGACTTTGTTATCAATGAGTGGTCATGTGAAGACGAAAACGAAGACCTGAAGAAGAAGAAGAATGGAATACTTCTTCCTGATAATATACGAGCAATTATTGTAGGTCCATCCAATTGTCCTCATGACGCTGCTAACACACGTAGATGGAGTCCCATTTGAAAATGCTTGCGTATTTTCAAAAACAGTGTTCCAGCCCAAAAATCAGCTATTACAGGAGATATTGCACAGTGTAAAAGACGTTACATACACGACATTCAGTGAAATCGGTGATATCCCCCCACCTGAAAAAGTAAAACCAAAGACTGTGTTTTGACGATGTTGCTGTGGAAAATATTTCTGTTTCGGTCGTTATATGGGTGCTGATGTATCTTATCTAAGCCAAACATATTCTAGAATACCGAAACAGTTGGTTACGGATAATGCAAACCTCATTATAACCTTCGAAGAAGACAATCTGAATTTGAAACATGTTTACCAAGCACTTGTAGGAACTGACATGTCGTTCAATGATTTTGTAAAGATATCTGCCGATTGCGGGAATCATTCACAGTACGGGTTTCTCGTCATTGATAAATCAAGAAAACTGAATGATGGTAGGTACAGGCGAAACTTTCAAGAGTTTCTGTGTACAGAGCGCGGTAAGAGATATCAGTATACGCTGATCCATGGACAAATTCGAGCTCATGTCTAGTTTTCAACCAGAGAGAATGAGTATACATAGACAAAAGATTCGCTTGTACATGGATGCGAAAATTCAGGCTATCATGTATGAAGCTTGGGTATGTGCAGGGAGCTAGAGACTTATACCAGCCTCTTCTGAGAGCTTGTTTACATGCATCTTATGCTCACCGGCAAATTGGAGCCGACGACAATATGTTTGTCCTGCTCATCTGACTTGCTTTTCTTCTCCAGGCCATAAATACGAACTGATATTCCGGTATTCTGCACTACAAATTTAGGTACGTCCTGGATCTTCACAGGGAACTCGATACTATCAAAGTTATAACACTTATGAATGTCAAGCTATCTACGATATCTGTATGTGCGCTGCGGATCTTTTGTGTAATTTCTCTTGCAAGCCAGGACTGACCATGCAAAACAAGCCTGATCGGTTATATTTTGGACATTAATACATTGATGCTTATCAGCTATATCTTTAGGTAGCTTGATATAGCTAGACCCTCCATTTACCAGATCATAGACATGTGTATGGACGTCCAGCTGTAGTACTGAGCTGAGTGGTTTAGCTGACCCTCTCACTTCCATCTCGACCCAGTATAGCACTCAAGATGGATTTACGAAGCCACTTGGCGATTGACATGCTCCCCATTATCACGGCATTTCTCCCCCAAATATAATGAAGACTTGTCTCTTCAAACACAGAATCAACTTGGGGGGGGGGGGGGGGGAGGGAGGTGATAGTTTGATGCAGAGCAACGCACTGCATTTAATGGCGGGATATCGCAGATCGTAGACTACCTTGAGGATCCCTTTTCCCTGACAGGAAGGCACACAAAATGAACAGGTTCTCGGTACCCTTCTGCAGGATTCTCGATCTTCGTGAAGGATATTCGCTCCTCAAAGGCGTCTGCAATCTCCGTGTATTCTAAATGTGGTATGGTGTCACTGACCTGATGTCCTTCACTAAAAGGATGGGAGAGGGAACTGCCAATGGCCGCAAGATCGTTGCTATTACTAATACTATAACTACAACTAGCCGATGAAGTTGCTTGCAGTGATATGCCGAGCAGTATGTGCTGTTCCGTCCGAGATTGGCGAGGACTTGACAGCGGAGGAGGAGGAGGAGTAGGAGATGTGGCGGAAACGGGCCGCTGCGAGCAGCCTGCTTGCTGCAGCCCTGACCCGCTAGTCTAAGGAAGGGCAGTCCATAGTCTTCGCCACCCCTGTTAGCCGAACTACGGAGTATTGTGGGAATTGCCTCCCTGACACAGCTGCTGTACAGTTATGAAAAACAAAATTAAGTACAATGTGCTAGACATCGCTTGCTGCCACTGCTGCTGCAGGGAAAGAAAGAATACTGACTCTTTGTAAGCAGAGTGAGTATGTGGTACCTATTTTACTCTGGCTGCTTGGCACCTCCCTCATCTCCTGCAGCGATGAAGGTCATTCACATCTCCCCCATACACTGTGGCATTTCGCCCTCACCTGCATTGGGGAAGGTTCATCGATTCATCCCCCTATATCTTCTGCAATATAATGATCTACCAATAAAAAAGAACATACACACGCAAAAACTACAGGAAAAAAATACATTTTTTCAGAATATACACTCACGTAAGATCTCTGATGGCTCCTACATATCTCCAGCACACATCCCTCCCCGTTCTTCATCTGCCAGGAAATCATCAACAAAAACAAAGAATATACACCGTATTACATATACAATGAAATTTAATTAGGTATACACAGTACTATGGAGATGAAAAAAAAAGATATATATACTCATACAATATGAAAGTCTTAGTAAAATGAAAAAAAAGAAGTAATGTTTATCGATTCTAATCCTCGAAATTGTCTACAGCGACAACAACTTATTACATACACGATGAAAAATATATATACTACTTACGATGATACTGTTACTGCTGTTGGACCTGCGCCTCCAGCTGTTCCACAAGTTGGTGTATGTATGCTGAAAAACCACGAAAAAAATTAACATGTAAATCCGAATTTGACGCTGTGAAACTTTTTTAGGAAAATATACACTGCAAAATCCGACTTCACACTATGGAATTAAAAATATGCTTACCTGGTAATTCCCACTGCCTGGGGCGTCACGCACACAGACACAGACACATACACACCCACATACACACACACACACACACACACACATACACACACACACACACACACACGTGAGCGAGAATAACACAGTATCGTACAATGATGTTATCGAAAGTGTTGGAGCTGCACAGTAAATGTCCAGTGATGGCGAATACTCAGAGGTCATCTCTTCGTTGATGTAATGTTCTGCACAACACAAATCACTCCATTCCCACTCCATAAACTGCAGTTTAACAGTTCTCCAGAAATTTTCAATCTCTAGCACAACATGCCAGTCAATGTCCATTGATGCTTCTACACACATCAATAAAAGTTTTGCGTCACCTTGGTTCCGAGAGTTCCGGAAACTGTATAGGAAATTTGAACAGAGATCAACGTAAACATCATTTCAGCGATGTGTGGTTTCCATGAGTACTAAAAATAGTACTCATGGAAACCATACATCGCATGTTGTACCACCATACAGCGAGACCTTCAGAGGTGGTGGTCCAGATTGCTGTGCACACCGGTGCCTCTAATATCCAGCAGCACGTCCTCTTGCATTGATGCATGCTTGTATTTGTTGTGGCATACTATCCACAAGTTCATCAATGCACTGATGGTCCAGATTGTCCCACTCCTCAATGGCGACTCGACATAGATCCCTCAGAGTGGTTCAGCAGTATTTCTGGAACGATTCCCATTCAGTCATGTGCCTTCGAAGGATGGAATTCTGTGTGCATCGGTATTCCGCAGACATTCACCGGGTGAACGCTGCTTTGTTTGTGGTTCGGCCCAACCGTGACTGACAGTGCGTGCAGGCACAGCAGGACGCAAGGAGAAACAGAGAAAGCATACGTGTTTCAACAGGGATTTCTCAGATGCTTTTCTTTGAGGATTAGCATGACATTCGGTCTGTCAGTCACGGGGCCTGAGCTGTCAGTCCTGGATAGGTGTGTAGCACGTCGCTTTGCACAATCCCGAGCGAGCTGTATGTGTGTTGGTGCGGGCTGGCATTTGCTGCAGTCCAGTTGACGGGGGACAGTGGATGCTGTGTGCTTCACAATCGAACGATTTTTAACAACGTAATTACATGTGATGGGTGTTTCATGATGGTATTCGTTGTGCAACTGGAATAAAAAAAAAGATTGATGTAATTACTTCTTTACAAGGCCTGCATCTTCCCAAACAGCAGAGAATGATGAGCAAGAGAGATCCAACCCCTTCTTTTATAAATAAACAATATACCCTCTGCTATGTAATCGAACTTCCTGTCATGAGATCCTCCTTCTCTACCACAGAGCCTCCAGTTTCCAGGTAGGTGAGGGGAGAAGGGAGGGGAGGGTTGGGGAGCTTCCCAGAGGGGAAAGGTTAATTAATTGATCAGTCTAATTAAGTAGACAATCAAATTGATAGGAGTGAGAGGGGGCTATTTGAATAACTCAGGCTTGATAGCATACATGTATCAGGGAAGGGGGGGGGGGGAGGTTAGAGATTTCCTGAGGGGATGACGGAGTAGGGAGAGAGAGTGGGGCTGGGGAAAAATAGGTTAAGGACCTGTCTATCAAAAGGAAGGCTTATCCCCAGAGAACAATAGGTTTGCCACCAAGTGCATACCTGCCCCAGATATAGGCAACCTTCAAAAGCAAAATGCTCCACAACATTAGCTTGCCCTACTACTAAAGAGGCCGATGTGCAGGACCAATTTTTTTCTGAATGGCTGGGCGATATTATTCGTTTGTTCGGAAGGGGAGGGGGGGGCCTCGATGTTTTCACCATCTTTGGCTGGTTGGTGATGACAGAATCGAGGCGCACACTCTGCAAACTTTCTTAAACAATTTCGTAAAAACTGTTTGTTAAAAAAGCATTCTTTTATTACTTATAGCTTTATATGTCAGGTTCTTGATGATGCACGCATCATGGTCATAGTTATTGCGATATTTACATGGTAGTAACACACTGTGTGAAAGTCGAAAATGCTTGCAACGAAAAATGGGATCGCTGTGAGTTTGCCATTAGTGCATATTACATAACATGTTGCTGCATATGAACTTCAGCTAACACACCAAATTTTTCTTTAGACTTGGGTGGAGGTCTCTGTCACCAATCTCAAGCCAGTTTATCTGATGTAGCACTCTCATTTACGATCGCGCCGCGCCAGCGATGAAGCTGTAATGAAATATCCACAACATTCCTCATATTTCATGAACGGTTTGAGATATCAAAGTGAGATTTTGGAAAAGGATAGCACACAAGGAAGAAAATATTTTACCGTATGTTTATTATGTAAAACTTCACTATCTACTGTATTATTCCACTAACAGTGTGAAACAGTGTAGTTTTTAGGGGCTATCGACAGCTGGTGAAATGGGGAATGCTGTGGGTTTTGGAACAGCATAAGTGAAGACATTACACGTTTATTTTGTACAGAAGACGAGTCTTTAGTAAGCTACTGACCTTACTTTTACTCAGCTCCTCACTTAATAAACTTTATAGAACACTGTTTCAGAATTCTCTCGCAACAACGTCTGCACAACCTGTTAGAGAGGTGACACTGTGTAAATACCGCTGTGTTTTGACAAAACAAGCAAATTTTAACAAGGCAACAAGAGAAATGTATAGGTTTTGCTCAAAATTCGCCACTCATGACGCTTCTCTGAAGGTTGCAAGTGGCTAACAGACCAAGTGAAAATAAATCGCTGCGTTTTCTTTGGAATTCTTTTTAGATGCTAATCAAAGCAGAGGTGACGGATCTCTCCGAATGGTCACTGTGCAAGTGTGGATGTGGAGGGGCTCCAGTAAATATTTACAAAAAATATGAACTTATTCTTCAGTTTAGAGCGCCACTTCCCTTCCAGCGCTCGACATTTCCCCTACAGTGCATACCCATTAACCCCCCACTACTGGTCTCGCCACAAATGCCCTGCTGACTGTGCATCTACTGGCCATGGTATTCTGCACAGACTGTAATTCTGGGTACTGTATTTTCAGGCCACTGTTTCCATTGAAGTTGAGCAAAATGTATTCTACATCTACACTATGTGATCAAAAGTATCTGGACACATCGCTGAAATTGACTTACAGGTTCGTGGCGCCCTCCATCGGGAATGCTGGAATTCAATATGGTGTTGGCCCACCCTTAGCCTTGATGACAGCTTCCTTCAGGCATACGTTCAATCAGATGCTGGAAGGTTTCTTGGGGAATGGCAGCCCATTCTTCATGGAGTGCTGCACTGAGGAGAGGTATCGATGTCGGTCGGTGAGGCCTGGCACGAAGTCGGCGTTCCAAAACATCCCAAAGGTGTTCTCTAGGATTCAGAACAGGACTCTGTGCAGGCCACTCCATTACAGGTATGTTACCGTCGTGTAACCACTCCGCCACAGGCCGTGCATTACGAACAGGTGCTCGATCATGTTGAAAGATGAAATCGCCATCCCCAAATTGCTCTTCAACAGTGGGAAGCAAGAAGGTGCTTAAAACATCAATGTACGCCAGTGCTGTGATAGTGCCATGCAAAAAAAGAAGGGGTGCGAACCCCATCCATGAAAAACACGACCACACCATAACACCACCGCCTCCGAATTTTACTGTTGTCACTACACACGCTGGCAGATGACATTCATCGGGCATTCACCATACCCACACCCTGCCATCACATCGCCACATTGTGTACCGTGATTCGCAAGTCCACACAACGTTTTTCCACTGTTGAATCGTCCAATGGTTGCCCTCCTTACACCAAGCGGGACGTCGCTTGGCATTTACTGGCGTGATATGTGGCTTATGAGCAGCTGCTCGACCATGAAACCCAAGTTTTCTCTCCTCCCGCCTAACTGTCATAGTACTTGCAGTGGATCCTGTTGCAGTTTGTAATTCCTGTGTGATGGTCTGGATACATGTCTGCCTATTACACACTACGACTCTCTTCAACTGTCGGCAGTCTCTGTCAGTCAGCTTTTGTGTTGTACGTGTGCCTTCACGTTTCCACTTCACTACTACATCGGAAACAGTGGACCTAGGGATGTTTAGGAGTGTGGAAATCTCGCATTCAGCCGTATGACACAAATGACACCCAAACACCTGACCATGTTCGAAGTCCATGAGTTCCACGGAGCGCCCCATTCTGCTCTCTCACGATGTCTAATGACTACTGAGGTCGCTGATAAGGAGTACCTGGTAGTAAGTGGCAGCACAATGCACATAATATGAAAAACATATGGTTTTGGGGGTGTCCAGATACTTTTGATCACATAGTGTACATATATCCTCTGCAAGCCACAGTACGATGCACCTTGTACCACTACTAGCTATTGCCTTTGCCGTTCCGCACCCAAATAAGCGAGGGAAAAATCACCATCTACATATCTTCGTGGTCCTTATGCAAATGTAGGAATTGGCCACTGCAGAATCGTTCTGCAGTCAGCCTTGAATACCGGTTCTCTGAATTTCTTCGATAGTGCCCCACAAAAAGAACATCGCCTTTCCTCGAGGGATCCCCATTTCAGTTCCGAAAGAATCATCGTAATACTTGCGTACTGATTGAACCAACCAGCAATAGACCTACCAGAACACCTCTGAGCTGTTTCCATGCCTTCCTCTAATTCGACCTGTTGGGGATCCCCCACACTCAATCAGTACTCAGGAATGGGTTGCTCTAGTGTTCTATACGCTGTCTCCTCTACACTGATATGACTAAAGTCGTGGGATACTTCCTAATATCGGACCTCCTTTTGCCTTTCCATACCTCAGACCGTTTATGAGGTACGAGGGATTTGTAAATTTTTCTATCCGTCTTTTTCACTGGCTCATGCCTTCGTGACAGAGCGTCCTCTGCATACATTCCTTTCCCTGAAACTGGAGACAGATAGCGATATCCTTCAAAGTTTAAAGAATAATTCAATATGTTATCTACATTGTATACGCAGTAACATATGACGTAACAAGCATGAAGCGCAAATTATTAGAGACACTTATTTTTCACTGCCATGTTTAAGAATTTCTTGCAGTGGTTTACCTTATATTGAAATATCTCAGTAACTATGACCATTAGCGGTGTGATAGGCAGTTCATCATGAAGCCGACGAAATAAACTATAAGATGTGCGAGAATCAGAGTTTATGATCTAGTGGTTTCTTTAAAATCTTTTCAGAAAGATAGCACCCTGTCCGGATTGTGAGGCTTGCAGTTCACGTAGGCAAGCGAGCTTGGCGTTGTTGTCAGCCGCAGACGAGTTCAGCACACGCTGCCAGCTGCGCTTCCCTCCACTCGCTCCGTACTGAACTGTCAAAAGTCGCAACGAATTTTGAACGCACTATAGGTCAGTTAGATACACTGTGAAAAGTCATGGTCCTCTAACACTCCCTTGGGTCACACATGAAGGTTCTTTTACACCTGAAGACCTCTGTTGAGAACGACTTGCAGTGTTCTGTTTACTAAAAACTCCTCACTACAGTCACATAGCTGGTCTGATACTCCTTGTGCTCGTATGTTGTTCATTAAGCGGCAAAGTGAAACTGTGTCGAACGCTTTCCGGAAGTAAAGGAACACGGCATTATACTGGCCGCCGGCGTCTACTACTTGCTGGGGTTGGTGGACGAACAGAGCAGCCTTCATAGCGTCATTGTTTTCGGAACCATTGCTGATTTCTACAGAGATTTTCGGTCTTTAGAAACGTCATAATACGCGGTCGAAAATATGTTCCAAAAGTCTACAAAAAACCAACGTCAAAGATATCAGCCTATACCATATACTTTTGTTCGTCTGTTCGACGACATTTCTTGAAAACAAGAATAACCTAAGCTTTTTTGCAATCACCAGGAACGCTTCTATCATCCAGCGACCTAAGTACACTACTGCCAGAAGAGGAGCAAGTTCTTTCGCACACTCTGTGCGGGATCATATTGGTATCACGTTTTCTCTGTTGAGCGATTTCAGTTGTTTCTCTATTCCACAGTCACTGTCATTTTGACGTTCGTTCGACGATTTAAAGGAGGAATTACTGTGCGGTCTTCCTCAAACAGTTTTCTAAAAACACGTTTAGTATCTACATAGATACTCCGCAGGCCGTCATATGATTGAACCTAACTGTGTACGTTGAAATGACATGTTTAATGTCGCAATATTAGCACAAAAATACGCTTTTACACAGTTTCCAATGTGACAACAAAAACAGTTGTCAGGATAACGCATCTCATCAGCATCAAAAAGTGAAATAATCCTAAACTCAACAATATTAAATATTAACTCTCAGAAGGTTAAATTTACCTAAACACGACAATATTAAAGTTTAATTAGAAGTTTCTTTTTCAAAATTGTTCCTACACTTACGTTATGATGTTAGTCAGTACTACAAAAATCGTCCGATTCTGGTTCAAAGTTCCGTACTATTTTTAGGATGACAATCAAGTCTACGGTGGATGGATAGTTATGTGACAAATTGAGCAAAAGATGACCCAAGGTCGCTCGAATTTACAGTGGACGCAAGCTGGTGAACCAACAAGTTTCGCCTCTGAACGCGGTATTTACCTTAAGCTGCAATGAGCTGTCATCTGCTAGGCCGCTCTCTTCCGCTGAAATTCCTATAAAACTATTACAACTTTGCTGAATTTTCCAGCAGAAACTTTCCGTATGTTTCTCGTTATGCAAGAGAACGTGTACTTATCCCTAGTCTTAGAATGTGGCGATATACACATGCATGGTTGGAGCAGCGTGCAAATTATAATGCTCTTTCAGTTCTTTCAAGAACAATTAACTAATTGGCTGGTTCGTTTCTCCACAGTCGGAGCTAAACGATGCTACAGCTGATTTCTAGCTGGATATCAGCCGCTGTGAACTCAGTGTTCACACAAATTACTCCTCTGCGTCGTACAGAGCGTTATGCACTCTATTCTGCACTTGACGCCAGTTCAGAGAAGAGTTCCTGAAAATTTCCGTCTTGCCTTATCTCATAGCCGAACTGTCTCCCCACCTGGGTTCTTTTGTTCCTCACGTCACGGCTTTTTTCGACCAATAGGAGCATTTCTCTTATTTTGTGGAAACTGTCTCTACAAATCGCAATATCCCTGCCAATAAACTGCGTCAGAGCTTTGGCTCTTTTCTCCTTCCTAGCGCGTTTCCGCCAATCATACGTTTTGTGCCTGTTCCAGACGCCTAAATGCGTACATAGACCCTATTACGTGTGTACCACTCACTATAAATGTGATCGAAAATGCGTCACTGGTATTGTTCCGTATCCATTTGGAATTCCGAAATGCAGTTTTCTAAAAGCTTTCTTTCCTGTCCTCCCTCAGATGGGCCATTATACTCGCTCTCCCTGTCTGAGTCACGTGGTCGGTTGTTGACTTTCCGCCTGGGACACCCTTTTAAGTGGTTTCCGTGGTACCTCCTGTAGCATGGCCTTGCCTCTGCATCGTCCCTCTGAATTCCAAACTAAAACGCCTCTCCCTGCTTGTTTCACCTCCCGCTCAAACATGCATTATAGGAACAGTGTGTTAATTACCGTCAATTGAATGTCATCCCTTTTTGCATTACATACTGCTAGACAAATTTGCTCATTACCACCGAATTAAGTTAGGTGCCATATTCACCTTCCCATGTAAAGCTCTTATGTAAGGTGCGAATCTGACCTTCATTTATTCTGCCACCATACAACAACTAACTACATGCTTCAGAATGGGTCGTGGTCCTTATGCGGAATGTATGTTGATGGCAGCAAGATCGTTCTATAGTCTTTCATACATGCCGGTTCTCTAAACTCCGTCAAAGCATTTTACAAACAAATAAATAAATAAAAAATCTTCTTTCCTCCAGGAATTGTCATTTGAGACCAAAGAGAATTTCCGTAATACTCGTGTTGATCAGGCCTATCTGTAATAAATCTAACAGCACGCTTCAGAATTGTTACGATGTCTTCCTTTAATACAACCAAGCGGGAATCCCAAACACTTGAACAGCACTCAAGAATGGATCTTGTTAGAGTTGTATACGCAGTTTCCTTTATAAATGAGCTACACTTTGCCAGCATTCTTCGAATATACAGACGTCGACCTTTCGTTTTTCTAGTATGAGAACATTACAGGATTGGTTTTCCTTCTTGTCAGCATTAACTTTCAATACACGCTTCCAATGTGCGTTCACCGCGATGTCACCAAACACGGATGCGACCATCATGATGCTGTAAACAGAACCTGGATTCATAAAAAAATGACTTTTGCCATTCGTGCACCCAGGTTCGTCGTTGAGTACACCTTCGCAAGCGCTCCTGTCCGTCATGCAGCGTCAAGGGTAACTGCAGCCATGGTCTCCGAGCTGATAGTCCATGCTGCTGCAAACGTCGTCGAACTGTTCGTGCAGATGGTTGTTGTCTTGGAAACGTCCTCATCTGTTGACTCAGGGATCGAGACGTGGCTGCACGATCCGTTACAGCCATGCGGGTAAGACCACTAGTGATACGAGGCCGCTGGGATCCAGCACGGCGTTCCGTATTACCATCCTGAACCCACCGATTCCATATTCTGCTATCAGTCATTGGATCTCGACCAACGCGAGCAGCAATGTCCCGATACGATAAACCGCAATCGCGATAGACTACAATCCGACCTTTATCAAAGTCGGAAACGCATTTCTCCTTCTTGCACGAGGCATCACAACAACGTTTCACAAGGCAACGCCGGTCAACGACTGTTTGTGTATGAGAAATCGGTTGGAAACTTTCCTCATGTCAGCACGTTGTAGGTGTCGCCACCGGCGCCAACCTTGTGTGAATGCTCTGAAAAGCTAATCATTTGCATATCACAGCATCCTCTTCCTGTCGGTTAAATTTCGTGTCTGTAGCACGTCATCTTCGTGGTGTAGCAATTTTAATGGCCAGTAGTGTACTTGAAGTCAGCAGAGAAAGCTCCCCTGCACAAAATACATGAGTGGAACTGGTACAATGGGACGTAACTTCTGCCATGCGCCTTACAGTGTAGATGGAGATACACAAAATGTTTCTGAACAGCGATGATCAAAATTTCAGACACAAACCGCAATCCGGGTCCACTTTGCGCGAAAGTGTCAAACCAACTGATCGCGTGCGCTTCGAAACATCGTGCGTCGCACGATGTCGCGCTCATGTGTGCTTCCGAAGGACAATTCAGCACTTGGCAACAGTACGACCCACCTGCGTGAATGATTTTTAAACGGGAAATTTCTTCAGTCTTCCTTTTGCTGTCTTATAGTGCCGCAACAGACTGATCGACGAGTGGCTGAATAGCGGCATTCGACCTGCTTGGTGATTTTACGTAGAATCAGAGTTTTCTGAGGTTGTAGGCGTCATGTACGCTACACCGCACTGCGAAGCAAAGGAATTAGAAATCCCGACGTCTAATAAACCACGGCGACACAGCAGTGGCCGATACTAACAAGGGAAACTGCCCGCCTGTAGTCACCAGGCCGGAACAGGCGAAAGTTAACGAAATGCCAACTAAAAACCCCGCCTGGGCGTCAGCTGCCTCTGCCACATCGCTTTATCCTCGTTCTCGGTCTTTCTCGTCAGCTTTCTACGTCGAAAACTTCTTTTGATACCGAAATTAACTTTAGTGTCTTTAACAGGTTCCGCAATGGTTTAAACAACGCTTAGCTTAATGACGCCACGCACTGGCGTCCTATACCAAAGATAACTATCACATCTTAAAAGAGTCTACAGTTGCCACTAAAGTCTCCTATGGCACCTCTGCTCCGCAGATAATCAAACTATTGAAAGGGTTTGTGATGAAATGGAGCAGTCCGCAGCTCGTGGTCATGCGGTAGCGTTCTCGCTTCCCGTACCCGGGTTCGATTCCCGGCGGGGTCAGGGATTTTCTCTGCCTCGTGATGACTGGGTGTGGTGTGATGGCCTTAGGTTAGCTAGGTTTAAGTAGTTCTAGGGGACTGATGACCTTAGATGTTAAGTCCCATAGTTCTCAGAGCCATTTGAAATGAAGCAAATTTTAAAGATAGTTATTGGAGACGAGAATTTAATTTTGATTCGCGACTGGAATTCGGTAGCAGGAAAAGAAAGGAACAAATAGGAAAAATAATAAAACATGGACTGTATGAAAAGCATGAGAGGCGAAACCATCTGATAGAATTCTGAGCAGAGCATAATTTAATCATGGTTTAAGAAACATGAAATAAGGCTGTATACAAGGATGAGACCTGGAGACATCGGACGTTTTCAGATGAATTACATAAGTGTAAGACAAATATTTCAAAATCAAATATTAAATTGCAAAACATTTCCAGAGTCAGTCTCGCGTTCGGGAGGACGACGGTTCAATCCCGTCTCCGGCCATCCTGATTTAGGTTTTCCGTGATTTCCCTAAATCGTTTCAGGCAAATGCCGGGATGGTTCCTTTGAAAGGGCACGGCCGATTTCCTTCCCAATCCTTCCCTAACCCGAGCTTGCGCTCCGTCTATAATGACCTCGTTGTCGACGGGACGTTAAACACTAACCACCACCACCAGAGGCAGTCGTGGACTCTGACCACAATTTGTTGGTTATGAATTGCAGATTAAAAGGAACGAAACTGCATAAAACTAGGAAATTAAGCAGACGTGACTTTGATAAATTGAAAGAACAAAAGGCTGTTACGAGTTTCAAAGGTAGCATTAGTAACGGTTGACAGAAACAGGGGAAAGGAATGCAATACTAGATGAGTGGGTAACTTTGAGAGATGAAATAGTGAGGACAGCGGAGAAGCAAATAGTTAAAAAGCCTGAGCCCAGGAAAAATTCTTCTATAACACACGACATACTGAATCGTAATTGACTATCGGAGAGCCGGCCGCGGTGGCCGTGCGGTTCTGTCGCTGCAGTCCGGAACCGCGGGACTGCTACGGTCGCAGGTTCGAATCCTGCCTCGGGCATGGGTGTGTGTGATGTCCTTAGGTTAGTTAGGTTTAAGTAGTTCTAAGTTCTAGGGGACTTATGACCTCAGATGTTGAGTCCCATAGTGCTCAGAGCCATTTGAACCATTTTTTGACTATCTGAGAAAATATAAAAATGCAGAAAACGGAACAGGCAAAAGGGAATACAGGCGTCTAAGAAATGAGATTGACAGAAAGAGTAAAATGACAAAGCAAAAATAGCTGGACGAGAAACGTTAGAGTGAGGGAGCAGGTATGACTAAGGAAAAGATAGATGCTACCTACAGCGAAATTAAAGAGATCTTTCGAGAAAAAAGAAGCAGCTGTATGAATATTAAGAACTCATACGTCAAGCCATTTTCAAACACAGGAGGGAACGTTGAAAGTAGAAGGAATATATACAGGGGCTATACGACGGAAACGAATACAACCTTATACAAAGAGAAGATGTAGTAGATGACGATGCGATAGGAGGTACTGCGAGAAAAATTTGACAGTGCGGTGAAAGACGCATATCGAAACAAGTTCCTTGGAGTAGATGCTAATCCTTCGTAATTATTGAGATATTTGGGAGAGCGAGGCATAACAAAACTATTCCACCTGACAAGATACACAAGAGAGGTGAAATATGTTTCGACTTCAAGAAGAATATAATAATTCCTGTCCCAAACAAGACAGTTGATGATAGATGTAAATATCATCGAACCATCAGTAATCGTTGCAAAACGCTGACACCAGTTATTAACACAAGAAAGGACAGCCTAGTCTTAGCAGAAGCCTATCCCAGGGCAGATCAGTTGGGTCACAGAAAAATGTAGAAGCACTGTCACTAAAATAGGCACCTGAAGGTCATACCACAGTCCTACAACACTGCCAGTTACTGATAGTTTCAAATGTCGGTGTAAATTCCGAAAAAATATAATACGTCTCTATTTTTAGTCTAGAATATGAGGGAGTACTTTCCAAAAGAAAATTCTTGCCAGCTGCTAAGGAAAAAAGCTAACATTCCAAGAAATTTTGAAAAAAAGTATTTTTTTTCTTCAGCCTGCGGAAAAAACAGAACCACAAACATATTTGGAGTGAAAATAATATATGGACATTCTCGAAGTTCTTAGATGTATGTGATACGTATTTTATAAAGAAAACACAAAAGTACCCCGAGATAATTAAAAAAAAATACCGTTAAGAGATGTGAAACTACTACGCTGATGAATTTGCTTTCAGTTTGACACCGTAGAAACTTCCAGCGAGAAAGTTGTTAAGAAAGTTATGAAATTAATTTTGGTTACATCTGGGACAACATCATGCTTTCATGTCATGTGTGAACGCATTTTATTGAGGTGGCGCCGCCAGGATTTTAGTTCTGACAGCTCACCTTGATAGGACCGAGAATATTCCCTACCTCCCGAAAATTTATCCGCAGCTTTTACTGACCCTTCGTCACTGCACCCATCACCCAGTTATTCAATGTACACTGTACAAAAGTACTGTTAGTACTTTCAGTTCAAGTCGAGCAAAACATTTTTGCGAGCGGTTTTGTGACAACCGAGTTTTAACGAAGTATACTACAAGACTATTGTCCTCATCACGCAGGAAGTGCATTTTACGCAAACTTCCTACTTACTGCTGCGATGTCTCTGCATTCCATTAAAAAGTTTTGTCCATCATCATACACTACTGGCCATTAAAATTGTTACACCACGAAGATGACGTGCTACAGACACGAAATTTAACCGACAGGAAAAAGATGCTGTGATATGCAAATGATTAGCTTTTCAGAGCATTTACACAAGGTTGGCGCCGGTGGCGACACCTACAACGTGCTGACATGAGGAAAGTTTCCAACTGATTTCTCATACTGCAGTTGACCGGCGTTGCCTGGTGAAAAGTTGTTGTGATGCCTCGTGTAAGGAGGAGAAATGCATACCATCACATTTCCGACTTTGATAAAGGACGGATTGTAGCCTATCACGGTTGCGGTTTATCGTATCGCGACATTGCTGCTCGCGTTGGTCGAGATTCAATGACCGTTAGCAGAATATGGAATCGGTGGGTTCAGGAGGGTAACACGGAACGCCGTGCTGGATCCCAACGGCCTCGTATCACTAGCAGTCGAGATGACAGGCATCTTATCCGCATGGCTGTAACGGATCGTGCAGCCACGTCTCGATCCGCGCCGCGGCAGAGCCACGTGCGGGACTACCACAGTCTTAACAGTCGCGACACTCACTGTTGTGAAAGTTGTTACCGTTTCACAGATGGAGGGACACTAGTGCTCCAAGCGGCGAGTAAGATGATCATCAAACGCGTTTGTTTTGCATCAATTTCCTACGTAATTTACGAAATATTTGAGTTATTTTCTTGCCTCCAAGGGTTTGTGTAGTATCAGAAGGCATATATGTTTCTAAAAATGATTCTAAAATAAGCGAAAGTATGGACAAAAACCATGAATCGAATGGCAAGCTGCAACACATTCGTGAAGAATCACTTGTGACGTTGGATAGAATTGCAGCTTACCTCGTTGATATCAAAAGAATATAAACACACAGATTCACGCGTAAGAAGCACAGACATGTACCTCTACATGCAAAAGCGATCGTTCGGTAGGCCTACTGTGTTTGTCATTGTCGCTTGTTGCCACAAGCACGACCTTCATCTTTATATTATTCTAAGTGGGACAAGCAACTGCCAAATAGTGGGAGAAATATGTTGAAAACAATATAATGAGCTGATTACATTTCACGCAAAACCAAATATTTGAATAATTTTCAAACAATCTGTCAGTGAACAAGGTGCTAACAAAATAATGTCATCACACAAAGGAAGCAAGGGAAATTGACTAATAAGATAAGTGAATGAAACACATACCAAACATTACACTTTTGTAAGACACGAATAACTGCACTTAATCTAACCACTTCATCGTCAAAGCACGTCTGTGTGTACGATTCTCACGAATCTGGCACTGATACATGGAGAGCTGAACTGGCTGCTTCTGTGTCATAGGACTGTTTTACAGCTTTAGATGGATTGTCGAATCTTTGTGGCAGTTTCCTCTTCATCGTCAGTTGAGGTGGCTTATTAGGGATGTCAAACAGTGAGGGTGCTGCATTCCACACGAGTTTATTATTGTCTGCGCTCATGAACTGGTTTTGTTCGAGATGTAGCGAACAAAACCTAATATTATTATACGGGTAAAGTGGGTCTTTTCTTATAAGGTCTTCTCGTCTGCTATTAACTAGCCATTTTCTGCTCCTAAAACGAAACATTAATCATTAATACACATGCAGTTTGCAAGTGAATCCTGACGATACAGTTTAGTTCAAAAAATGACTCTGAGCACTATGGGACTTAACTGCTGAGGGCATCAGTCCCCTAGAACTTAGAACTACCTAAACCTAACTAACCTAAGGACATCACACACATCAATGCCCGAGGCAGGATTGGAACCTGCGACCGTAGCGGTCGCGCGGTTCCAGACTGAAGCGCCTAGAACTGCTCGGCCACAACGGCCGGCACAGTTTAGTAACATGATGGTATATATCTCTCAGGATCCTTAGGAAACCTAAAAAAAAGACAGCTGTGGTGTCCTCTTCCTTTTGCTGCTGCAATTTATTGCGCTACAAACGTTCCCGCTTGTAATAACGACCGTAGAAATCAAAATAAACAATCACTATTCGCTTTCACGAGTGTGCCGAACTCACAGTGTAATTTACTGGCCGCTTGGGGAGCTGATGGCGCGGTAGACAACAAAATCGAGGCGAAGTGTCGCGACTGTTATGTTGGACTGTGGTACTGCGGTTGCCTTTTTCGACAGTCGCGACATGCCTGTGACAGCAGGTCAGTATGCTACCGCCGAGCAGTGCGTATTGTCCGCACGCTTCCGTACCCGCCGCTACAAGTTCGAATATTACAACAGAATGCCAAACACGCCAGAGACGATGGTGCATCTGAATGAAGGAGTGTTCAATCTGAATCTGTACATGTTATTATAGGGTACGTGAGTATTTCTCCTGTTAAACCACTTGATCGAATTCAATCAAGCTTGGTACACATACACTAAAAAACTAAATTCCTTCCGTACAGGCCATGAAGGCCCAAAGGTACCGACCGGCCGCCGTGTCATCCTCAGCCCACAGGCGTCACTGGATGCGGATATGGAGGTGCATATGGTCAGCACACCGCTCTCCCGGTCGTATGTCAGTTTCCGAGGACGGAGCCGCTACTTTTCACTCAAGTAGATCCTCAATTTGCCTCACAAGGACTGAGTGCACCCCACTTGCCAACAGCGCTCGGCAGACTGGATGGTCACCCATCCAAGTGCTAGCCCAGCCCGACAGCGCTTAACTTCGGTGATCTGACGGGTACTGGTATTACCACTGCGGCAAGGCCGTTGGCACACATACACTATAAGACAAAAAAAAAAGAAATGCACCACGGAGGAATTATACGAAAGGGACGGAAATCAGTAGACGTGATGCACATGTACAGACAAATGATTGATTACGGTTTCAGAAAAATTAGATGATTTACTCAAATTGAACAAGGCAGTTACGCTTGGTCTACCTCCAGCCCTTATAGAAGCAGCTGTTCGGCTTGGCATTGATTGACAGTGCTGGTGGATGTCCTCCTGAGGGATATCGTGTCAAACCCTGTCCACCTGGCGCGCTAGACGGTCAATATTCCGAGCTGGTTGCAGGTTCCTGTCCATAAAGCTCCAAACGTTCTCAATTAGGGAGAGATGAGAGATCCGGCGATGTTGCTGGTCAAGGGATGACTTGGCAAGCACGAAAACAAGCAGTAGAAACTCCGTGTGCGGGCGCGTATTATCTTGCTCAAAAGTAAGCCCGGGGTGGCTTGCCATGAAGGGCAACAAAACGGGCCGTAGAATATCGTCGACGTACCGCTGTGCTGTAAGGGTGCCGCTCTTGACAACCAAAGGGATCCTGCTATGGAAGAAAGTGGCACCCCATACCATTAGTTGTCAGACCGTATGGCGGGCGACAGTCAGGTTGCTACCCCACCGCTGTCCAGGGCGTCTCCAGACACGTCTTCGGCCTGACGCCTCATTGGCGGATCTTCAGTGATGAGTCCCGTTTCGACTAAGCACTGATGACCAACGCGTTGCTAACTTAGTCAGTTTGTGAAGCTCTTTCTCTTGAACAAATCATTTGTTCGTCTGATCATCTATCGATTACCCGATTTCCGTCCCATTCGGACAATTCCCTCGTGCTGCGTCGTTTTTTTATTCTTTCTTTTTTTTGTCACAGAGTGTATTACTTACTGTCTGGAACTAATACTGTGTTGGTGAGAACCAGCAACCGCGTATCGGGATGGGGGTGATTACGTGGAAAGAGAAGGGGGAGGAGGGAGGTGGACAGAGAGGGAGAAGGAGGCGATGGACACAGATAAGTGGAGGGGGAGGGGGGAGGAGGAGATGAACAAAGGGATAGGAGAGAGGAAATGGACATAAAGGCATGAGGAGGAGGTAGACAGAGAGAGGGGAAGGAGGTGATCTGAGTTCTGCAGACCAGAGACAGTATATCACTGCCACCAGATGGATCACTTTGTGGACCGTCAGCAACAAGGTGGAACAGGCCTGTATCCCTACCTACGGTGAGGAGAGGGAGGGATGAGGGGTGGCAGGGGGGAGGGGGGTTAAGACTGGCTCTAAGTTGGTTAGTTTGTGACCACACATCGAGAAGAACGCAAGTGAAATCGTTGCTCCTCTCTCCTGGTGCAATCTTTTGGGGTTGATTTTTGTAGTAGTTGTGTTATTATGATGATTTTTCCCAATCACCAGTACATGGGCTGCATTGTGACCCATTGTTTACAATTTCTGCCTTTTTCACAACAATTTTGACATGTAATGAGAACAGTGAAGCATTTACCATCAGTTGTGGTTCCATGTATTGGCGTTCCTGAATTTTGAACACCAAGGCTGCAAAGCAATTGTTGAGCAGTGCAGTGGGAGGCGTCTGCAGTGAAGTCCGACAACAAACAGTGATAGCCACAGTCCTCAGCTGTATGATTACAGGTAATACGCTTATTAAACTCCATTCTGTCCAACACCAGCATCTTATCTGTTGAACACAATTTCAGCCAAAAATAAAGATACTACCCTTCACTCCAGCCTTTTCCCCACCGGCTTTTAGGTGAAGGGATCATCTTACGTAGAGTTTGAGTACATCTGCTACTACTTTCGAGCAGTATTGTAAATTTTTTCCCAGCAGAATAATAACAGTTGTATGACATCATCAATTTTTGATGTGTATTGCGATTTTAGGCACTCCTTGTGTAACGTTACGCATATGAATGTGTAATTAGGTCCGATTTTTACTTCAGTTTCCCATCAAAAATAAATAATGTACACTAACCTAACCTTCCTCTCCTCCGTCTGGACAGTTTCCCTGTACTGCAGGGTGCACTTAGACATCCCACACAGAAGGACTGCCGTTTGAGTCCCGAAAGGGCACCGCCATTTTGAATTTCCGCCATTGCCCGGGTGGAGGGTGGAATGGGAAGTCAGCAAAACCTTACGACAGTGAAATTTCTACCATATTTCAAATTCCCACCAATTTTGAATTTCCTGCCAAAATTCGGAATTCCTGCCATAATTCGGAATTCGTGCCAATAGGGCAGGTGGGGAGTGGGATGGGTGGTGAGGAGAACGGAGAGACCAAGGGCAGGGAAAAGACATGACGCCATCTGGGCGTAAATAACAGATCAATTTAATTAATTTGCATATCAGTTTGATATCAAAAGTGTCCTCAGAGCCCCACTACCCCACTACTTTCGCTGGAGTGATTTCATAAATAAACCAATCATTACAGAAAATTTATTCAAACGTGTATTCCGTTTGTTACAGAACAGATTACAGAATCTTCTTTACTGACTATCGCTTGGTCAGCTGAAGTGCTAAAACAGAAGTCTGGATGGAATTTATCATAGAAGAATTTTAACGATCTGTTTTTTCCGGTATCGCTTCTGTGAAACACATGTGGCTGAAAGGCAATAGCTTTCATTAAACTTGCGTGGTGTTCTGCGAATTTGTTTTCGGTTTCTTCCGGTGAAATTTTGTTTCAGCTTGGCAAGCGATGCAAGCAATGGTGAGTGAGAAGCTTCTCTAATCTATTCTGTGACAAACGGAATACACAATAGAAGAAAGTTTGTTATAATGGATGATTTATTAGCGACATGACTACAGCGACAATAATTATTTTTGAATAACGTTGCGAGACATGTACTATTTAATGATATTTTGTAGGGTGAAACTAAAAAATAAGCACTGACAGAAAAAATTGAGCACCAAGAAGGAGTTGTGCGATATGAACAAAAGTTGATGGGCGTGTTTCTGCATCTAAAAGATGATCTCTATTCAGTCAGTCGCATAAGAGACACTAATAGCGTCACTATGAGGATGCAAATCAGGTTTGCTTTAAATAAAATGTGTTACCAATTATTTCTTTCACAATTTACGACGCAAATTAGATATCCCGCTGAGATTTCTACAGCAGTACAAACAGAGCTTGGAAAAACAAATAAGTTACGAAATGACGTGTAATTCACGAAACTGCCGCTAGGAGACTAGTAAGCAGCAATGGGTGACAACGGAAGACTGACGACACAGCAACGATCGGCAATCGTATTACTTTTTCAAGAAACTAAAAGCCATGTTGTGACTCACAGGCGTTTTCGACAACAGTTTAACACACGATGGGTCCCTTGCAAGAAGACCATCCACAGGTTGTACGATAAATTTGTACAGGAAGGAACAGTATTGGAAGCGAAGAGGCCTCAGCTTAAGCCTGTTCATTCGCTGGAGGATATTCAAGTGGTACGAGTTGTTGCACAGAGAAGTCCCGGGAAATCGTGTAGAAAGACAGCAGTGCAACTGGGAATATCCAGACACTCCGTTCATTCTTTAAAAGTGACCTCCATATGCACCCATACAAGATGACCTGTGCACAGAAGCTCACTGAAGAACACAAGCAGCGGAGACTGCTGTTTGCTCAGTGGGCGGGAGGATAGGGAAGAAACTCTCAACAACGTTTGGTTTTCAGACGAGGCGCATTTTCATTTAGACAGTGTGGTTAACAAACAAAATGTACGCTTTTGGGACACTGAGAACCCGCAAGTGCTTCACGAACGACAACAGTATTCTCCGAGGATTACAGCGTGGGCAGCAATTTCCAGTCGCGGACTTATTGGACCCTTTTTCTTTGAAGAAACTGTGAACAGCGAGCTTTATTTGAGCATGCTTCGCAATAGCTTCATTCCACAGCTTCTTGCTACTGCCTTGCCTTTCAACACGCAGTGTTTCATGCAAGATGTAGCAAAGCCACCTACTGCAAACACTGTGTTGGAGTTTTTACACGAGCGTTTCGACATGCGGATCATTTCACTCAGGTTTCCAGGTCGCTTCAATGACGGACAAAATTGGCCCCCCAATAGTCCAGACCTCAATCCATGTGACTTTTTTCTTTGAGGGTACCTAAAGGAAAAAAATTTCCGGAAACGTCCACGTGACTTAATGGAGCTCAGAAGACTTATTCTTCAAGCTTCCAGTTAAATTACGGAAGACATGTGCAGTAGGATAGTCACTAACTTCAGTGTTCGTTTGAAATAAGTTAGGAAACGAAATGGACATATTGAGCATGTGCTGAGTTAGAACAAGTCTCCATGGACGACTCTTCATTGTAGTATATATTCCTTTCAGATTGTATTGACAATAAAGTTTATATTCAAAAACAAAATGGTAACACATTTCATGCGCCACCCTGTACATGCTGCAACGGTCGTGGGCGTTAATTACCTATGAGATTGAGGGTGGTAAGTTGATGATAGTCAAAAATGCCTTCAAGGCGACAAACGCGGCTTAATCAACACCTCACTGAGTTTGAATGAGGCCGTGTAATAGGGCTACAAGATTCTGGATGTTCCTTCTGCTATACTGCAGAAAGACCTGAAAGGGATGTAGCCATTATACTCAATTGCTGGCAGCGGTGGTCATAGGAAGGTCCAGAGTCACAAGAAGACTGAGTGAGCTTCAGATAGCCACATGGCACGCTGCAGAAGCAAGACCATCATGCTCTGGCTCTTTGAGCTGCATCTGCAGCAGGAATTTGAGCAGCAGTTAGCGACACAGTGACACTTTTTCACTTTTTTTTTTTTTTTTTTTTTTTTCACTTGCCGCCCTGATTTTACGACCCGCCACCTAAGTGCTTAAGGTGGGTCTATTTTGACCACTTGGCCGCTACGACCGGTGTGCGGACACTGATGTAGTTGATGAAACTCACACCAGTTCCCGCATCCGGTCGCACCGTTGCCCGTGTCCCGCCACGTGGAGGCGGGTCTGTGCTTTTTTTTTTTTTTTTTTTTACTTTGGCAGCTTTCCCAAAACTGATTTAACAAAAATTGTACAAAAATTAATTTTGAATTGGAAGAAGGAAATACAAGGAATAGTTTAGTCTGAAGAGGAGAAAAGACGATAGGAAAGGAAGAGATGATAGTCCCACCACCGTAGGGGACTGAGGATGAGCGTCTTGGGATTTATCTTCAAGCCTCTGATCCTCAGTCCCCTAACCTTAGCCTAGGAAGTTCTATTCTATTCTAGTTGTGGCGTTTGATATCTCTATTTATGTTCTATCTGGTTACTTGTACACAGGTTTAGAGTGCCGTGGTAGCTGATGGCAATTGCGACGGTGCGCCGACACTGTTTATGTCTAATTTTATACATTAATCTATTGTCAGTTTTAGGTCTACTTATGTAAGTCTATTGCATGTCAGTTGTTTTATATTGAGACTTAGTTTAGTTCTTCCACACTATGGTGTCTGTCTGGGTGCTGCATATAGGTTTATTGTCTGTGTGGTCTTCTGTTCCTGTACTCTTTGTGGCATTCGTCAGAAATTTTGTCTGTTAGTGCGTTCAGTATGTCCCAAAGTTCAGGTGTTCTGATCGCGTCGTATATGTGTTCCTCTGTCTGTAAGTGTTGTATCCCAGGTGTGTTCCTGTGCTGTCTGTATTTCCCGCAGAATAGGATTGTGTGTTCGGGGGTTCCCATACCTCCACATGTACACGTTGATGTGTCTCTAAGACTCACGCGATTTAAGTGCGTGGGATAAGGTCCGTGGCCAGTCAAGAAATGCACCATGCCGCGGCTAGGATCGGCATGTTTCATTCTTAATCTTTCCGTTATGTTCGGAAAAAATGTATAGACTCTCCGTCCCTTATCACTTGTACCCCATTCCTGTTGCCATGTGTCGATTTTCCATTTTTTGAGGTCCCGCTTATTGTTCAGCGGGGAACCAGTCAATATGTTGACCTGGTCTAGTCTACCCATCTTTAACCAGTACAGAGCGGCCCGATATTTGATTGTGATATCTATCGGGAAGATTCCTAGCACGACACACAGTGCTTCAACTGATGTAGTGCCGAAGGCTCCCGATAGTCGCAGAAGGACGCTTCTCTGCCCTCGCCTAACCGCTGTTCTGTTTGTGACGAGGTTGAGTCTGTGCGCCCATGTACTGGCCGCAAAGCTTAGCACTGATTCGAGGAGTGCGCAGTGGTAAGTTCGTGTGACTGACAGAGGAAGTCTGTATTGTCCTGAATTAATCCTTGCCAGTTTATGTAGTAATTTTTCTGCCTTGTTTGTTGTTATTCTGATATGTTCATGGAAGTTCAGCTTCTCATCTATGTATACGCCCAAGTAGCGGGTTACCGTCATTCTCTTTATGTTGTTGTTCTGTATTTTAATAGATGGATTGCGTCTGAGTTGCCCTTTGAGCAGTGTGTATGTTGTTTTGTTGCCCGCTATCTTGAGTTTGTTTGTGTTGCACCATTGTGTTATTGTCTGCAGTGTGCCACTCGCCTTCTCCTCTAGCTGGGCTCTTGTATTTGCTGAGATGACCACCAGTAGGTCATCTGCATAGGCGACAACACCGTCTGTCCTCATATCCTCCTCCAGCAGTTGCAGGAGAGGTTCAAAAATTATGTCCCAGAAGATGGGTCCACAGATCGATCCCTGCGGACATCCCTTGGTAATTTTCCTTATTACCTTCCGGTTGCCCACGCGCCATTCCACTATTCTGTCTCTGCAGTAGTCTAAAAGACTGTTGTATAGGGCTGCGGGTACTTCCATCTGGCGTAACCTCAGAAACAGTGCTGGCCACCACAGGTTGTCAAATGCTCCTGCGATGTCTATCATTATTGCCAAAGAGTATGTTTTATCTGTGTTTTGTGTAATTTCTAAAGCTCTGTTTATTGCATCATCGATGCTTTTCCCTTTCCGAAATCCAAACTGGTGGGGATTCATTCCAAGTAGGGTTCTGTGAGCCTGCAGGCGGTCACACAGTAGCCTCTCTTGGATTTTTGCCATGGTGTTTATGAGGCATATTGGTCTGTAGGATTTCGGATCTGATTGGTCTCTGTCTGATGATTTTCGTATGATGACTGCATTTGAGGTTTTCCAGACTGTCGGTACACGGCCTAGCCTTAAGGCGTCGTTTAGTAGTTCTGTTAAGTATGGGGTGATCTGTGGTGCTAGCCTCTTAAGCACTTCTGCGTGGATCCTGTCGGGTCCAGGTGCTTTTTTATTCTTTAGCTCTCTTATCGCTACCGCAACTTCCTCGTGCGCAAAGGGACAGGTGACGGCGTCGGTGTTATACTGTTCATGAAGTTCTTGTCTGAGTGTGATCTGTTCCTGTGTGTCTGAGTCTGTGGCATCTTCCGGGAGGAGTTTGTTCAGCAGATATTGTGCTGTGTTTCTCCATCCCGCTGTCATTGTGCCGTCTTCCTGCCGTAGCGTGCTTAATGCCAATGGGGTCTTTATTTTTTCTGTCAGGATCTTGTATTGTTCCCCCCAGATATTCTGTTGTGTGTGTGTGGTCAAGTAGCTCTCCCAATGTTGTTTCCTGGTCTGAAATAATGTCTTTTTGAAGAGTTCTTTGGCTTCCCTATATGCAGCTAGTCTTAGTAGTTTGTCTCTTTGTATCCATGTCCTCTGGTATAGTTTTCGTTTCCTTGTCATGTCACGTTTGAGTCTGGTTAATTCGTCTGACCATGGTGTTTCCCGTTGTTTGCTGTGTGTGTGCGTAGGTATTGCTGTTTCTTGTGCTGTTTGGATGATTTGTGTCAGTTTGTGTGCTCTGTAGTCCACGCTTCCCTGTATGTTGTATATATTCTCATTTTGAACAATTTGTTGTAGTCTGTCCCAATTCGCTCTTTTAAAGTTGAAGTGTGTTGTATTGTGTGTGGTGCGATAATTGTTTGTTGTGAGACTTATTTCTATTATGTTGTGATCACTTGTGGTCAGAGAGTCGTGTATGGTCCATCTTTGCAGTCGTCCTAATGTTCTGTCATTCGCCAGAGTAATATCGATTTTGGTGGCAGATCCGCCTGGACCTCTGTATGTAGGTGTAGGTCCGTCTTCATTTATAATATGTAGTTGTGTCTCCTGTATGACGTCGTTGACTTTCCGTCCTCTGTCGTCCGTTCTGTCCGAGTGCCATAGTGTGGATTTAGCGTTGATATCTGCACATATAATTAGGTTCTTATTTCTAGAGTATTCAGCAATGTCTTGTATCATATGTAGGTATGGCTCTATGTCGTCACTGTACTGTGCGTATAGTGATGAGACCACCCATGTGTCTCGACCCTTAGTTATTTCTGCTGTGGCCAGGTGACTGTTACATAGCTGCGTAATCTTAGTGATATTTAAAGTTTTGTTGAGGACAACTATGGCAGCCTTGTAGTTTCGTCTGTCTGAGATTGTGACAGCGTCCCAGGGTAGGTTAGTTAAGTTTCCCTGGGTTGTCACATAAGGTTCTTGCAGGCAAAGAATATCCGCCTGCAAGTCCAGAGCTACTCGCGGCAGTTCTGCACTAACGAGTGTGCTTCTATTAGCATTAAGTTGTATTATTTTCATGGGTGTTTCACATGAAGGTAGAATTTGTGTCCTGTTTGCGAGTAGTCAAAGTCAGTTCTGCCATGTGCCCTCACTTGGTCCTTGTACACTTGGTGTGGGTTGTATGTTTCCCCCCTCCGACTACACGCTAGTATGACTAATTTTTCTAGCTCTGCTGGGTCTGTAGGTATGTTTGCGGTCTTTAACGTCATTCTGTCAGATTGTTCAGTGGTCGGGAAGCATACATAGCTGCCTAGTGGGTGAAGTAGTCTGGTTAGCAGTCTTTGTGCTGTGATGAAAGTATCCTTATATTCTAGCCTACTTAGTCTTAAGTTTAGTTCTACATTGTTGTAGTCAGCATGCCATGGTGTTTGGCCGACTTTTCTCTTCTGCTCTTTTTCTACATATGGGATGATTCCGCTATATTTATCTCGAAGTGCAGATGTCACCGGTGTGGTGTCTTGTTCCGTCTTCAATGGTGGTGAGGCTGATGAGCTGTTACCTGCGGCTCTTCTTCTTTCACCTTTACTTTTTCTTATGTTTACACTACCTATTGCACTGTCGTCACCTTTCTTTTTGCTATCACTATCTGTACACTCATCGTCACTATCGTGATCACCCGTAAGTAGGTTTGTGTCAAGGACTACTACCTTTTTCTTATATGTCTCGTTACATCCGGTCATCTGTTGTGTTTCATTATGTTGTTGAGGTGTTGTGCGTTGTTGTGTATGATCTGCAGGGTTAATTATCCCTCCAGATACAAAATTCACTGGTTTTATATATCCTATACATCTTTTTGTATTATACCTTTTTGGTGTGTTGTCATTTATTCTTTCTTCGCTGCTAGCTTTGGCATAGTCAGGTGTTGCGTGAGATTTCTGTGTATTGTCCATTTGTTCGTTTTCCGTGTGTTTGTTTAGGTTTACAGACTTGTCTGTGTTCGTGTTTGTTTGTGTGCTATTGTTTTGTATTCGATCGGTGTTGCTGTGTGCATTGTATAGCACTTCAAATTCCAGCTCGTCAATTCTTGCCTGCAGTGATTGCTGGTAGCTGACCCAGTATTGCATCTGTTTTTTAAGTTGTTTGGCTATGTTATAATGTATAGCTCCATTAAGTACCATGTCATCGATGAAGTCCATGGTATTTATATAACTGTCATGTAATGCGTGCATGCCTTGAAGAGATGGGATATCGTCTGTGTGTGTGGGGTGAGTGGGAAGCAGTCCCATCTGCCTGCGCCAGCTTATAGCTCTTTGGTGGTTTCGATTAATGGTCGATGGTGATTTATAGTTCGTTTTTTGCATTCTTGATTGGGGCAGTGTTGGGCTGCTTTCATTCTCCATAATCGAAGCTCTGTAGCAGTCGATCTTGGAGGAATTTATGTGTTTGACAATCAAGACCTCTTCGTCTGGCATACAATTTGCCTCGGATTCTGCAGGGGATGCAGATGTCTTGTTCTGCTAGTTTGCACTGATTTCTTATGTGGCCCTTCCCTTTGCAATTGGAGCACGTGATTTCGGTGTCTTTACACTGCTTTGTGGTGTGTCCAATATCACAGCACTTGTAGCAGGTGGGGACTTGGGCGAAATTTTTGACAGTTAGAGACTGGAAATCTATATAGACTCTATCCCGTTTTGTCAAAATTTTGTGCAGATTCGGCGTGACTTCAATAACTTGATGATTGTATCCCCGCCCTCTTGGTCCTGTTCGGAATTTGATTTTTGTCTCTTTCAGGAAAGCCTCTTTCTCAACTTCCTCACTAAGGTTCAGTTCATAGAGGCTTTCAAGAAAGTCTTTGTCGCTGATTGTGTCTGGCACGTGGTGTATGATCACTAGCGACACAGTGACACAACGAACTGCTACAAATCGGTTACTTGAAGGACAGCTACGGGCCAGATGCTCTGTAGCGTGCATTCCACTGACTCCCAACCACCGCCATTTGCGACTTCAGTGGTAGACCAAGAGAGAAGTCACTGGAGGGCAGGGTGCAGGTCTGCTGTGTTTTCTGACGAGCGCTGGTTGTGCCTCGGCGCCAATGATGGTCGTGCGCTGGTTAGGAAGGAGCCAGTCGAGGACGTGCACCCAATCTGTCTGCGTGCTAGACGCACTGGATCTACACCTGGAGTTATGATCTGGGGTGCTATTTCGTATGACAGCAGGAGCACTCTCGTGGTTATCCCACTCAGCCTGACTGCAAATTTGTACATCAGTCTGGTGATTGGACCTGTTCTGCTGCTATTCATGAACAGTATTCCAAGGGTAATTGGCAACATGATAACGCTCGCCCACATACTGCTGTTGGAACCCAACATGCTCTATAGAGTGTCGACATGTTGCCTTGGCCTCTTCGATCACCAGATCTTTCTCCAACCGAGCACATATGGGACATCACTGGACAACAGTTCCAGCGTTACCTACAAACAGCACTAACTGTCCCCATATTAACCCACAAACTGACATCAGGCACCTGTAATTACAACACATTGCATGCACGTTTTTATGCTTGCATTCACCATTCTGGCGGTTACACCTATTATTAATGTACCAGCGTTTCACATTTGCAGTGGCTTATCTCGCGCGTACATTAATCTGCGACCTTACAGTGTCAATCACTAAAATATGTTTCATAGACAAATGTATTTCCGTAATTTCATCACTCTGTATTAATTATTTTTTATGTTAACTGAATCTTCCGTCGTTCTAGGTAGAACGACATTATAATAAATGAAAAGCGCTAGTTCGCTTTTTTTTACAGTATTGTGCTGTAGAACAAACGCAAAATAGCGCTTTTCATTTATTAATTATTTTTAGTGTTGCAAATTTTGCATTAGAGTATACTACATGGGCAGGATTTGAACCGATACTCTCAGTGTAATAGCTGTGAACCTTAGCCACTGCGCTATGTTCGCCTAGTAAAAATATAATTAATTTTACAGGTTTAGCAGGTATGCATAAAACTTCAACTTCGATTTTCTCGGGAATTAGGGGTCGTCGCAGGAAAAGCCGCAAGCCAGGTACTCAGGACATGTCCCTCGATGAAGTACCTAAGACTCATCAAAATTCGTGTTTAACAGGTCTTCTGTCAGACCTGCACCTACGGCACGCTCTTTGGCAATGTTTGGCAGAGTTTCATTTCTAGTATACAGGACAGACGATGATAGGGATGATTAGTGATTTAAGTCTAAATTGGGTTTTGTTTTGGATGGTTGGTAGGTGGGGGTTCCAAGTTAGTTTTTGATCAGGAGTAATAGTGCGAAACACGAACGATAATTGTCCGCGTAGATCGACCCACGGATGGGAATTGCTTTGTTACCAGTTCCTACAGACAGGTGTGCCAGTAAGGGTATACATGTGCTTAGCGCTTTAAGAAAGTATATATCCTGCAAAGTACGTCTCTAGATTGCTTACGTAGAATTTGTCGCTTACCACCATCACCAGTCATGACAACTCGCAACAAATGGAATAAAAATTTATTAAATAACTCCCTGCAGTCACATTTAATATTCACACTGACTGCGACATCAACAGCAGAGTGCTCAGAACATTGCTGGACGCTCATTGAGTGTGGGAGAATGTGTGACGTAGATACACAGAAAAAGCTTAACTTCGACTGCCATCATTCACGGCTCCAATTACAATCCAAGCTGTTTTGATTGGGTGAACTGGGCTACGTACGTTAACGCTGCAATAAAGAGCCAAGGAAACTGGTACACCTGCCTATTGTAGTGTCTGGTCCCCACGAGCACGCAGAAGTGCTGTAACATGACGTGGCATGGATTCGACTAATGTCTGAAGTAGTGCTGGAGGGAACTGACATCATGAATCCTGCAGGGCTGACCATAAATCCGTAAGAGCACAACGGGGTGGAGATCTCTTCTGAACAGCACGTTGCAAGGCATCCCAGATACGCTCAAAAATGTTCATGTCTGGGGAGTTTAGTGGCCAGCGGAAGTGTTTAAACTCAGAAGAGTGTTTCTGGAGCCACACTGTAGCAATTCTGGATGGGTGGAGTGACGCATTGTCCTGCTGGAACTGTCCAAGTGCGTTGAAATACACAATGGGCATGAATGGATGCAGGTGATCAGACAGGATGCTTATGTATGTATCACCTGTCAGAATCGTATCTAAATGTATCAGTCCAACTGCACACACCCCACACCATTACAGAGCCTCCAACAGCTGTTGACATGCAGGGTCCGTGGATACCTGTACACATCCATCTACTCGAAACAATTTGAAATGAGACTCGTCTGACCAGGCAACATGTTTTCAGTCACCAGCAGTCCAATGTCGGTGTTGATGGGCCCAGACGCGGCGTAAAACTTCTTATTGTGCAGTTATCAAGGGTACACGAGTGGGTCTTCGCCTCTGAAAGCCCATATCGATGATGTTTCGTTGAATGGTTCACATGCTGAAACTTGTTGGTGACCCGGCATTGCAATTTGCTTAATTATCTTCAGCCGTCGTCGGTCCCGTTCTTGCAGGCTCTTTTCCCAGCCTCAGCGATGTCGGAGATTTGATGTTTTACGGGATTTCTGATATTCACGGTACACTCGTGAAATGGTCTTAGGGAAAAATCCCCAAAAAATGGTTCAAATGGCTCTGAGCACTATGAGACTTAACATCTGAGGTCATCAGTCCACTAGAACGTATAACTACTTAAACCTAAGTAACCTAAGGACATCACACACATCCATGCCCGAAGCAGGATTCGAACCTGCGACCGTAGCGGTCGCGCGGTTCCAGACAGAAGCGCCTAGAACCGCTCGGCCACCTCGGCCGACGAAAATCCTCATTTCATCACTACCTCGGAGATGCTGTGTCCATTGCTCGTGCACCGACTATAGCAACACTTTCAAACTCACTTAAATCTTGATAATCTGCCATTGTAGCAACAGTAACCGATCTAACAACCGCTCGAGACACTTGTTGTCTTATATAGGTGTTGCCGACCGCAGCGCCGTATTCTGCCTGTTTACATATATCTGCATTTGAACACGCTTGCCTATACCAGTTTCTTTTGCGCTTCAGTGTACATCGTGGAGAGTAATTCGAAAAGACGCTATGGTGCATGTTGTTTGACAGCGAGTACATTGAAAAGATGTGAAGTCTGTTTCCAAGGGCCGCGGGAATCGGGCAATGACTTCCTGGAAACTTTCGGAGTGCGCTTGGTTGGGCCGCTGGAGTTGTGGCGCAGCGGAGGAATCGAGAGAGCTAGCAGAGGCAGGCGCGGGAGGCTTCTGCGAGCTGGCGATGTTTTTGGCCGCGGAAGCCCAGCTCAGCAGGCCGCGCCGCCTCCGCGCCGCGCCGTGCCGCGCCACGCCAGCGACTCCCCGTTTTTGCCGACGGCCGCGGCGCTATAAAGGGGCGATCCGCGGATGTCTGCGGCAGTCCGAGCAGCACAGAGCATCCAGCAGCATGAAGGTCGCGGTGAGTACCTCTCCCCCGTGCCCAACTTCAGCTTTTGCCCGTCTTAGAAGCAGTTACTCCAGTGGTGTGCCATGCGCGTCTGCAAATGCAGCACTGGGCCCTACAGTCTCGGTTGAAGGGAATGAGTCATTCATTATCGTTCTGGCATCAATCATGCTTACATTCTAGTACCTGGAAATTCTTTTCTCCGTAAAGTGTAGCGAAATAGCATATTTTGAATTCCACAAGTTATTCGTGAAATTCTTTTTATACACACGAAACGCACTATAAGCCATTGACTCCGTTGACATATGGGCATACTTTCTTTCCTTCTCATCAATCTTCTGACAGTTCTATGCGGCGATTTATTCCCCCGTGTCCAACTTCAGCTTTTGCCCGTCCTCGAAACAGTTACTCCAGTGGTGTGCCATACGCGTCTGCAAATGCAGCACTGGGCCCTACAGTCTCGGTTGAAGGGAATGAGTGATTCGTTATCGTTCTGAGACATCAGTCATGCTTACATTCTAGTACCTGGAAATTCTTTTCTCCATGAAGTGTAGCGAAATAGCATATTTTGAACTCCACAAGCTATTCGTGAAATTCTTTTTATACATACAAAACGCACTATAAGCCATTGACTCCGTTGGCATATCGGCGTACTTTCTTTTCTTCTCATCAGTCTTCTGACAGCTCTATGCGGCTACTTATTCGTCTGTATTGGCCTCTTCATTTCAAAGTAGCACTTGCACCCAATGTCCTTCTACATTTACATCTACGTGATTACTCTCCTATTCACAACAAAGTGCCTGGCAGAGAGTTCAATGAACCACCTTCATGCTGTCTCTCTACCGTTCCACTATCGAACGGCATGCGGGAAAAACGAGCACTTAAATTTTTCTGTGCGAGTCCTGATTTCTCTTATTTTATCGTGATAATCATTTCTCCCTATGTGCCAACAGAATGAATTCGCAATCGGAGGTCTGGTGATTGAAATTTCATGAGAAGATCCCGTCGCAGCGAAAAACGCCTTTGTTTTAATGATTGCCACTCCAATTCAGCTATCATGTCTTTGACACTATCTCCCCTATTTCGCGATGATACAAAACGAGCTGCCCTTCTTTGTGCTTTTTCGATGTCATCCGTCAGTCCCACCTGATGCGAATCCCACACCGCACAGCAATACTCCAGAATAGGGCGGACAAGCGTAATGTAAGCAGTCTCTTTGGTAGACCTGTTGCACCTTCTAAGTGTTCTGCCATTGAATCGCCGTCTTTGGTTTGCTCTACCCACAATATTACCTGTGTGATCGTTCCAAATTAGGTTATTTGTAATTGTAATCCCTATGTATTTAGTTGAATTTACAGCCCTCAGATTTGTGTGACTTATCACGTAATCGAAATTTAGCTGATTTCTTTTAGTACTCATGTGAATAACTTCACACTTTTCTTTATTCAGGGTCAACTGCCACTTTTCGCATCATACAGATATCTTATCTAGATCATTTTGCAAGTAGTTTTGATCATCTGATGGCTTTACAAGACGGCAAATGACAGCATCATCTGCAGACAATCCAAGACGGCTACTCAGATTGACTCCTATGTCGTTAATATACATAAGGAACAATACACGGCCTAGAACACTTCCTTGGGGAACGCCGGATATTACTTCTGTTTTACTCGATGACTTTCCGTCTATTATTACGAACTGTGACCTTTCCTTAATTGTTAGTTGGATATATTCCAGTGGAATAGAAGGCGTTGCTGCCCAGGAGAAATGATTTTAAATTAGATTTGAAATTTGCTTCGCTTCCTGTCAGGCATTTTATGTTATTGGGTGAATGATCAAAAATTTTCGTTGCTGCTTATTGCACTCCTCTCTGAGCCAGTGACAGCTTTAACAATGTTTAATAAAGGTCATGTAGCGTTGTAGGTATATATATCGTTGTTCTTCTCAAATTGTGATGGATTATTAATGACGAATTTCATTAGTGAATATATGTATTGTGACGGCGCCGGAAAATGCCTAGCTCTTTGAAAGTCCGTGTGTATGCGCCACATATTAATGTTCGCTTTTTTTGCAATCAATACTTTCTTTCTAAGTGATGAGTTACCCCAGGAAATTACTATGTACGACATTACTGAATGGAAATATGCAAAATGTGTCAGGAGGTTCGCCAGCTGAGTTGGCCGAGCGGTTCTAGGCGCTTCAGTCTGGAACCGCACGACCGCTAAGGTCGTAGGTTCGAATCCTGCCTCGGGCATGGATGTGTGTGATGTCCTTAGGTTAGTTAGATTTAAGTAGCTCTAAGTTCTAGGGGACTGATGACCTCAGAAGTTAAGTCCCATAGTGCTCAGAGCCATTTGAACCATTTTGTCAGGAGGTTCATGTGTTTATTTCTAAAATTAACTGTTATACGGAGAGCAAAAGCAGCTGAACTTAATTGTTTTAGACGCTCCTAATATGCCTCTTCGAGTTCAAGTTTTCATCAGTATGTATAACCCAAAAAGTTGGAGCATTCTACCCTACTTACTGACTCCTGGTCATATGCTGCATCAGTTGTTGGTAAGACTATTTCTTTTACAGAACTGAATGCAGCACGTCGTTTCAAAATTTAGGGAGAGCCTATTTTCAGAGAACCACTTAATAATCATTTGGAAAATACCATTCGCCAACTCTTCTGATGCTTTCTTTCTAATGGGATGTCTTAACATATGCCCTACCATCCTCTCCCTTCTTCTAGTTAGTGTTCTCCAGATATCCCTTTCCTCTCTGATTCTGTCGAGAACCTCCTCAACTTTAATAGTCCACTTAATTTTAAGCATTCTTCTGTAACACCCAACTCAAACGCTTAGATTCTCTTCTTTCCCTGTTCCACCACAACCCATGTTCCACTTTCCAACAATGTTTCTATGCCCTTTCTTCTTCCATTATGCGTTGTTTTGTTTCCAAGATAGCAGAATTTCTTCGCTTCGCCTACTATGCAATCCTCAATTTTAATATTAAGGTTGTCGCTCATCTCATTTATGCTCCTCTTCAACACCTTCGTCTTTCTTTCTTTCTTTGGTTTACTCTCACGCCATATTCTGTGTTCAGTAGATTGCTCATTCGATTCTTCAGATCTTGTAACCCTTTCTCTCTTTCATAGAGAACAGCAATGTCAGCACGCTGAATGTTAATCGCCACATTGAATCTTTCTTTATTTTTTATTAAGTATACGGTTGAACATCACTCACAGACACTGCCTTGCTCAGAATCATTTTTTTCGCAAATGTCTCATGCATAATAACGTCCCCTGACTTTTCTTAGAATCTAAAAAAAATTGTTGTCTTTGGAAACTACACTTGGATCGACTCATCAAGTAAACAATGAGGAATTGAGTTGTGCTTCCTCGAAGTATTACTGCCTGAATGGCTAAATAACGGAAACCACTGAACATCCTCCTCGTCGATGACAGGTGTACGTTGCTGTGATAATTTCGCGCCCATTTCCGGACTCCGGACTTCGTGCGTGGCGTCCAAAGTAAGCAACATACCAGAAACCTTTATTAGATGTTCAGTTGAGTCCATGATTCTATTTTTGAAGACAATATGTAGACCACTGGACTACTCTGAAGAAGGAAGAAGATTATGGCTTCTCGCCCCTTCGGTAACGATGTCATTAGGGACAGAGTAGAAGCTTTCATCGGGCAAAGATGGGATATGAAGTCGGACGTCTACTTTTTTAAAGAGGCCATCCTGCCGTTGCGCTAAAACGATTTACGGAAACCTTGGGAAAACTTCTTCTAAAAGCGAGTTGAGTGCCTTATCCATTATGTTCTCCCTCTCGACGAGACTAATCATTTTTGTCGTCTGCTGCCAAAATGAGGATCAACGCTCCATAGACGAGAAGGTCTTGAGGGACATAGATTAAGATCGGATTGCAGAAGGATGGGGAGGGAAAGCGGCCGTGTCCTTTTCAAAAGTATCGTCCTGGCATTTACCTTACGGAATTTATGGAAACCACAGAAACTTAAATCTAGATGGCAAAACGAAGAATCTCTGTCCTTCCAAATGCAAATACTGTGTCTTTACCACTGCGCTAGATTACCCCGTCACATAGGCCTACTGTCAGTGAAGATGGTCTTAGATGTAATCGCTGCCTGGACTCGAATCATAGAGTGAACACACCAAGCAATAAGATCACCGCCCGTAGTACATGACGAAGAAGATTCTGTCAATCGTCGAAATGATGTGCATAAAACTGCCATAGCCAGTTTGATTGGATTCATGAAAATGTAACATCAGGCATTAACGCCAAGATAGCCTCATAAATCACTATAGTCCAAAATGATTCTGCAGTACGTTCCAAAACAGTTACAACACTCATCCTAGAGGTGGTTTGTGAACTTAATTACTCGTCAGTGAAGAAGAAAACTCATGGGAAGAAAGACATCATTACGTCGTTACCAGTCTATTGTTACGTATTCTTTGACCGAAATCCCGAGCTTGCAAAGTTAAAAAAAAAATTGCTTTAAAATTTCTCATTAATCTCATTATGCGTAATTTTATGTTGAAATAAAAGAACGATCACTTGAAAAGTGTAGCGTATCAGCGCTGAACTGTCTCGTTCACCCATCAATGTCTTCAGCGCAGAGCCCTTGTCAATACCACTTTAAAGAGCTTTTGGTGAGCTTTGGTAGCACCTTACAGCAGCAGACGGATGGCGATTGGAGTCTGCCTGTTTACACTAAGACCACTACGGGGAACTAGTTCAGCATTAGAGCGCGTTCTCTCATTTTCGTCACCCACTCATCGATTGTGAGAAAAGTTGCTACTTGAAATTTTCCACATGAACTTTGCTTTTTTGATCAGAATTTTACTTGCGTCATCTGCTCACTTCTCTCAAGGATGAGGGGTACAACTGTCAGTGTGTTTATTTGAAATCAACCATCTTAGTATTTCATCTGCCTAGAGCCTTCTCCTCTGCTTCTTCCTTTTTCCTGGCCTTATGTCGTGTCTTCAGGCAGTCGACATTTTAATCGGGATTTGCCAATGTTGGTAGTAGACGGTAGCCGGATGCTCTACCAGTCACCACCCCTGATCAATAGTATCCGAACACCCCTACGTAATACGGAATTGACCACTAGATGCCACAACAGACGGACGCGCCAGTATAAAATGGGGTGGGAGTATTGTGTTGTAAGTACAGAAGCTGTAACAGCAGAATGGTTCGGTGGGAGACTTCGAACGTGGATGAGACATTGGATGTCACCTCACTAACATATCCATCGTACATTTCGACACTTGTAAAACTGCCCGAGTCAAATGCTAGAGATGTCTCTGTGAAGTAGAAACGCAAAGGAATAACCACAGTTAAACCAAGGCCAGGGAGAGCTCACGTGCTGACGGAAAGGGGCCGACGAGCATTTCAGGGAGTGACTGTAAGAACTCGCATGAAATCAGTGGAAGCGATCACTCGGGACCTCCCTCGGGCATGGGTGTGTGTGTTTGTGCTTAGGATAATTTAGTTTAAGTAGTGTGTAAGCTTAGGGACTGATGACCCTAGCAGTTAAGTCCCATAAGATTTCACACACATTTAATCACTCGGGAGTCCCAGAGTGCTACCAGCAGGCCAGTTAGCACAATAGCTGTGCGTAGGGAGTTAACAATGAATGGGGCACAGTGATCGAGCAGCTCTTCATAAGCCACGCGTTTCATCTGTCTTTACAACGCTCGACGTGGTGTAAAGACCGATGTCACCGGGGAGTGAGTGATTGGAAACGAGTGTTTCGAAGTGATGAATCACGCTCTACCCTGCAGCAGCCCGATGGATGGGTTTGGATTTGGTAAATGCTTGGAGAACGTTATCTGCCGTCAAGAGCAGCGCCAACATTGAGGTATGGTGGAAGTGTTGCCACGGTATGAGGGTGTTTTTCGCAGTCAGGATAAGATCCCCTTTTTGCACTTAAGATAGCATTAGATGCGGAAGGATCTGAACACATTTTACAGCTTTGCGCGCTGCGAACAGTAGAGAAACAGTTTGGAGACGATGACTATTTGTATGGGCATGACACTGCATCTGCGAATCAATATTTGTTGACAGTAACGTTTCCGAAATGGACAGGTCTGCCCAGAGTCCCATCCTGAACTGAATGGAATACCTTCGGGATGATACAGAACGTCGACTGAGCTTCAGAAGCCAGGGTCCAACATCTCTAATTTCGACTCTTGTGGAAGAACGGGCTGCCATTCCTACACACACACACAGACACACACACACACACACACACACACACACACACACACACACACACAAACACACACACACACACACACACACACACACACACGCACACATTCAGACACGTCACTGAAAGTGTCTCCAGCAGAGTTCAAGCTGTCGTAGAGCCAAAGGGTAGATACACCCCGTATTAATGAATGCTAAAGATGTCCAGATACTGTTGATCAGATAATGTACATGGAGTTTTCGTATCAAAATTTATCAGATTTCTACCCCAAAGGAATTTCTTTTCCCATTCAAATTTGTGACGCCGGCCGGTGTGACCGAGCGCTTCAAGGCGCTTCAGTCTGGAACCGCGCGACCACTACGGTCGCAGGTTCGAATCCTGCCTCGGGCATGGATGTGTGTTATGCCCTTAGATTAGTTAGGTTTAAGTAGTTCTAAGTTCTAAGGGACTGATGACCTAAGATGTTAAGTCTCATAGTGCTCAGAGTCATTTGAACCATTTTTTTGAAATTTGTGCTGTTATCTTTGAAAGTTAGAAGACATGCAACTCTGCTGTTTTGAAAATCCAAGTGCTCCGGTATTATGGAACGTCGCCTTCTGCGTAACTAGACTGCTGCGTTGACGCACCTTCTTTCGGTGAATTTAACCAAAGTAGTCGTACTTTCTTCTCTTAGAAAAGGGTATAACATAGAAACATCGATCAGTTTCTTGTGGTTTTATGGTCAGGTGCAAGTCTTTCAACGCAACGCCGCTTCGGCGACTTGCGTGCCCCTAGTCCACCCCAGTTATCAAACCGAGGAAAGGGGACCTACAGTTTAACGTGGAATCCGAGCCATATGCCGTTCCTGGCGACGCCCCACATCGTTGAGACGTGACGATTAAAAGCAGACTTAAAATTTCCGTGGTCCGTCCGCGATTCGATCCCGCAATCTGTCGATTTCCAGGAACACGCTTACCACTAGACCACCACGCTCCACAAACTTCGCTTTTTCTTCTTTTTTTTAAAAATCTTATGGGACTTAACTGCTAAGGTCATCAGTCCCTAAGCTTACACACTACTTAACCTAAATTATCCTAAGGACAAACACACACACCCATGCCCGACGGAGGACTCGAACCTCCGCCGGGACCAGCCGCACAGTCCATAAACTTCGCTTCAAACCGTTAACGAGAACTTGGGTAATTGCGCGAAAACAGCAAGTTTTGACGACAGGACGGCAAAATGAATGTTTCTACGACGTATTGCGGAGCCGGGGGGGGGGGGGGGGGGGGGGGGAGGTCTGCGCTGTTTACAAAAGACTGCGAAGTTTATCCTTTGCAGTAATGTGACAGTCATTATTAGGCACATAATGTGTTGATTTTTTTGGTATCTGACGACAGGGCAGCCTTCAGTTTAGCCCCGATAGGAGTTATCAAACCCATTGACATTATGTGTGCGGCTAGACATAGGCTAGCCATGATGGTAGAAAATAACCAGGCAAAAATTCGAGATCGAAATATTTAGTTCCGAAAAAAATACCATTCGACCAACAATAGAAGTCGACTGCGATCTAGTTCCGATTAATGATCGATACAAAAGTGGCATGGTCAGCTGACACTACAGTAAATATCCTCCCTTGTAATTTAAGTAGTAGTGCTTACACTCAAAGGTACAGAGCGACGTTAATCTGATCGAGCATTGGCGGCGTGAACATTTTAACGTTGACTTTGATAGTCGTGTTACCCTACTGTTCAGTCTGGCCTCTTTCTCAACTACACTAATTTCACTGTTCGTTTATTTGCGTCGTTGCCGTGCCACTAATGCATTTGAAAGTCGCTGTGCTTACTTTTGTAGAAGATTATTGTTATTTCGTCAATGTTCATGGAGCCCTAGCGAGTGGGTGGCGTCTTAACACTTTTATTTCGTCCACGTAGCATCTTAAAGAAACGCCTGCTACTGAACAGAAACCTTGCTTAATATAGTTTATGTGAGAACGCTGTATTCAGTTCGCGCAGCTGCCGCCTGCACACGTTCAGCAACGGAGTTCTTGCTGGTACTTCGCTACGGTGTTACACGATCTCAAGGATCGACAAGCGGGTGCTGAAGCAAATGTGCTGTTTGGCCGGAGGCTTCCGATTGCTGCCGATACCTTCGACCGAGGGTTGGAACGAGACGTGACGGTGATGGAAGCAAAAAAAAAAAAAAAAAAAAAAAAAACTGGAGGGCCGCAAGGGATACCGTACATAAGTTATTTGGCCTTCCAACCAGCACCTCTGCTGATCCCAAATTTCGGTTGGTGCGATCTGCTGTGCAGGTAAAAAGGAATTCAAGAATAAGCCTTCTGTGACTTATTAATAAATTTACGCGAGTTTTTCGGTGTTGTACCTATAGACAAGTATATTCTGTTTATAGAAGTCGAACCGTGTGCAGACAAGCTAATACTCTCCCATTGGTCATCCGCTGCATTCCTCAAGCATGTGGTGATTTAACGCTGCTAGAAGCATATCTTACTTATGTACTAAGCCTTTTGTTGTTATTCAGTTGCTAAACTTAAGTAATATAATCAATGAGTTTTCTTTGTTTAAAACACGGAAATAAAGGCAAAATGACAACAAAAGCACAATTCCTTAAAAGGGATATTTTCTCCACTCTAAATAATAGGCTTTTCAAATTAATAGTTTGCGCCTTTTTTTCATTCCCGCGTAATTATTATGACTTTCCAAACTGTCATTATTGAATGAATAATTTATTATATTCAAATACCTATCCTGAAATAAGGAGAAAAAAATTTTCATGAGCAGATTGGAACTAAAAAAAGGATACACAAGAAATTTCAGTCAAATCATTACAATAATTTTATTTACATCATTGCATCTACATGTGTGACAAGAATAAAGTGTTACTTATGGTACACTGCACGAAACAGGATGAAGCTGATCACAGAAACGTGGAAAACAGTGACTATTCCGACATACAGCACTTGTAATGAACGCCGAATCATTGCATGTACATGGTTTTTTTTTTTTTCAATGTGTCTGTTGCTAAACAGGCTTGGTTTACATTCGTAAAGGGTACTCGGTCATGGCACAATTTCGAGGTGTACCACGCATATTCCGTAAGTGAGATTCGATCCACAGACCACACGATTGTGAAACTAACGAGCGCTTACTAGATCGGCGGCGGAACGCTTGATTGCTAGCGACCAAACGAAGTACCGTGTGTAGCGCAGCTAGCGCGGCTGATTGCTGACCGAAGGCGTCCGGATTCGATTCGTGACCAGGTAGGAGATTTTCTCCGCTTGGGGACTGGATGTTGTGTTATACTTACGTTCGTAACGTCATACTTGACTTTCCACTATTGAGATGGCTGAATGGGCACGTCCCGAAGGGCAATAAATTAAAAGCAAAAAACAAAACAGTATTTAAGCACACGTAAAGTGTTAACATTCTGTTTTCTCGAAAACGGCTGACAGTTGCTGCTTCTTATTTACATGTACTGAAGTCTTAGTCGTGCCCTACACAACCTATCAATACGAATCATATCGTCGAGCGGAAGTTCGTACGGCCTGCCATTAAGCCAAAATGTATAACGAAATGGAAACATAAGCACTCAGAAAGTATGACTGAAAGCACCGTAACTGGTCTTAAAGCAAAATGAATTTGTCGTTCGTTATAGTTTTGATGCCTGCGGGGATGCTAAGTATTCATGTGCCCACGTACTCACAGGTGGCAGCAGTGTTGGTGTTGACGGCGCTGGCGTCGGCGAGCGCGTATCCGCGCTTCCTGGCCATCCCCCTGGACGGTGAGGCCGACATCGCGCTGCTGGAGGAGGCGGGAGCGGCGGCCAGAGCCCCCCGAGCCGCCCCCGCACTGCCGGAAGAGGCGGCGCGCGTCGAGCGCGGTGCGCACCACCACCTGGGAGGAGGCGGGGGCGGAGACGGCGGCCACCACCACGGTGACTACGTCGACTTCGGCGCGCACACTGGCCACCACGGCGCCTTCGGCTGGTACGCCGACTTCCCCGTCATCACCCACGGTCACTAGTCGCCCTTAATGTACCCTGCTTGCTGTTATGTTTTTAGAATAAACTTTGTTACGTTTGTAGAAGCAACAGCCTTCTTACTTAAGCTGCGGCCTAAACGAAACCTTTTCCCATCCTGTACCATACTTCATAGATCAGATAAAAAGAAAAAGAAATCCTGCAAGTATAAAATTATGCATACCCTTGATAATTTATGGATCTTCTCCTAAAGTATAGTGTGCTGACTTCCAAAACCGTGACGTGCATCATAAGCCGGATGAGCAATTAAATTAGCAAGTGTTCCAACAAATGTAAGACTGCTACACTTCTGACTTGGACACACGACATACGAGGGGGGGGGGGGGGGGGGGGAGCAAAAATGACCGGAATTTCTTTCTAGAAAGCATATACTTTATTGTTTTCAAATACAACCTTAATCTCCTTCAAAGTACTCTCCATTAGCATTAATACACTTGTCCAAACGTTCATTCCAGTGTTCGAAGCATTTTTTAAATTCGTCCTCTTTGATACCAGCTAGCACTTTCATGAAATTGCGGGTTACGTCTTCCGCATCCGCAAAACGCTTCCCTCTCAAGCCTCTTTTCATCCTCGGGAATAGGAAGAAGTCCGAGGGTGCTAAATCCGGCGAATAGGGCGCGTGGGTCAAGGTAGTCGTCTTCGTTGAGGACTAAAACTGGCGAACGCTGAGAGTCGTGTGCGCGGGAGCGTTGTCGTGATGCAGGAACCACACGCCAGAATCCCACAAAGCCAGACATTTTCACGACAAACTTCTGCGAAGCCGTTTCATAATCTCCAAATATAATTGTTGGTTTACTGTCGGGTTTTCAGGGACAAATTCAGAGTGTACGATCGCTTTGATGTCAAAAAAACAGATCAACATCGTTTTCACATTCGATTTCACTTGTCGAGCTTTTTTTTTTTTGTCGAAGTGAGCCAGGTGACTTCCATTGTGATGACTGTTGTTCACTTTCTGGATCGTACCCATAGCACCATGACTCGTCACCTGTAATGATTTTGTTGAAAAAATGTGGATCATCTTTGAACGCATCCTTCATTTCGAGACAGGCTTGAACGTGACGATCCCTTTGATCTCTGGTAAGAAGCTTCGGCACGAATTTTGCTGCCACTCTTCGCATCCCCAAATTGATCGTCAAGATGCGCTGAATTGAGCTCCAGGACAACCCGGACAAGTTCTTGAATTGGTCGATTGTCCTGCGTCGATCTTCACTGATGAGATCACGGATTTTGTCGATGTTGTCTTCGCTTCGAGCAGTTGAAGGTCGACAGGAACGGGGCTGATCTTCAACCACCATTTCTCCCTTTTTAAACTGAGAAAACTATTCGTACACTTGTGTTTTACTAAGAGCATGGTCTTTGTAGGCTGTCTGAATCTCCGCAACAGTTTCTGCTGCATTCTTGCCAAGCAAGAAACAAAACTTCACTGCCACACATTGTTTGTAAGAACTAGCCATTTCCTCGTGTCACGTCTGCACTGTAGGCACACTCAAAGAACTGGCAAAGAAACCACACTTCTCACTGTTGGGTGACTCCGCGTGGTAGAATGACTCAGCAGAGCTCCTACTACAACCTACGGGCGGCGCAAACTTCTACTACAAGTACACGATGTGCAGCATTATGATTCTGGTTACTTTTGGGTCCCCCCTCATATGTCATATCCTCCTCCCACCTTTCATGTTAAGTTGGTGTCATCGTGACATAACAACTGTAATGATTGCTAAATCCAAAAACATAAAAACATGAGGGGAGCCAAACAAACAGATGGAGAAAGAATTGTTAAATCTAACATTGCAAATGCTTGGAAAGAAAACAAAAATCTAATTCCTACTCAGTCTCACTTTTTTTTTTTTTTTTTTTTTTTTTTTTTTTTTTTTTTTTTTTTTTTTTTTTACAAATGTATGACCAATTTGAATGCCTTACGCATCATCACATCTACAAATGGAGAACAGACAGTGGGGATACAATGAGAAAATGAACACTATTTAACACATGAACATCTAACATTGTCGAACATACGCCACGTTAATTACTTAAAACGCCTAGCTACAACTAGCAATAACAGTGTGAAATGCAGTATCATAAGCAGTCAGCTAAGGGTTGTGAGACTTTCACAACCTTACAGTGCAGACAGAAGCCATGCACACTCTTACAGTTACAAAATATAACAATGAAGTGAGAGCATTTAAATGGGTTTTACATGTTTGTAGAGTTAGAAATCGTGACATCTCTAAAATCATATCTATGTCCTGGGAGATATTCTTCTCCATGTACAAAGAATGGAAAAAGTCAAAATTAGTGGTTGATAAATATGCAAGGAAGACTGGGGCAAGTGACGAAGTTAGAGTGTACACTTTTTTAACAAATTCATTTGACAGATGTTTTTAAAAAAAAAATTAGCCTCTTATTGTATTATACTCTACTTAGTTCTATAAATTTTTATTTAAATACAATCACAACTAATTAAAAATATTAAAAGCTAATAAGAGTACTTTGAGCAGGGGGCAAGACAACGATATCAATACAAGACGAATAAATTTTTATTCTTATAATGTGTAAAACAGCACATTAATTATTTAACATGTGTGTGTGTGTGTGTGTGTGTGTGTGTGTGTGTGTGTGTGTGTGTGTGTGTGTGTGTGTGTTTTACTCAATAGTATTTAATCAGAGGATAATTGTTTTGGTTGATCCACATTGCATGCTTCAGCAATGTTTTGGCTTAATGGAGGCAGCATTTGTTGAAGGCCTTGGTTCTTCAGTATATTCTGCATGAAGTTCATCATGTAAATAATTAGGGAGTTTTTGTGAGATAGCCTTCAGGTGCTACAGCCTCAGCAGGAGCAGTTTCTGAATGGTCTGTGATAAGAGCAAAGTTTGTGGTTTTCCCACAGAAAAACCGTGCTCATTAAACAAAAGGAGATCATAAGCTTCAATCCTACATTCTTTGAACCCTTGACTTCATTACTGGGTGGAGCTGCTTTGAAATAAGCAGTGCCCAGTAGATGGCAAAGTCATCAGCTTGCCCCAGTCAGCTATAATAAAAGTTTTTCATATTTGGAGTAGGATTAACAAGAATAAGACATGATTAAATTGTGATTGGGACATACATACTCTCTGTTTAGTCATCTGTAGTAAATATAACCAAATAGGTTACCATTTAAGCTAATGTTAAATGTCTAGTGATTATAACTCATTATGAAAAGTATACAGCAGTTGTTTCACATCAGACTAATGTGGCGGTAGTGGCCTCAGCTTGCAAGTTTTTAGTTCCTCTCTGAATGAAGCATTAGTAGTAACTATATGATGGCACTACCTAGAAGTATGAACTTTCGGAGTAAGTACATGTACTGTCTTTTCACATCTGATGATTGTGCATAAAAACAAGTCATGTGTTAATAAACATACTTTTGTGGTACTGACACTTCCCTCACTCCAGTGAGGATCCATACCATTTTAGATTTCATAACATTTTAGCAGTGATTTTACTATCAATCAGAGAGTAGCTGTAGAACTAGATGACAGTCTATGTGTAGGAATGGTGAAAATGAAAGTTTTGTGAGATAAACTTTTGGACATAGGACTGAGTACTGGTCCGTCTGACCAGTTAGCCTCTTAGTTTTCAATAAATAATGCACAAACAATACCTCCTCTGCTGGAATGACAACGACTTACTTTGTTCATAGATCAAGTTATACAGAATGTCATTCAGATGCAGCATACGCCTAAACAAACTTGAGAGATGATGAATAACACTCTTGTTGACTCGTTACTAAAGGCTACACACAATCACAAAACTCATCATAGAATATGAACATATAAATTGGAGTTTATAGACAAAATACAGTCCTTCTGACAGCTGGTGCAGAACTAATTTGACAGCGCAAAATTGAACACTCATGCCCCAACACATGAACGAAATACCCATGCCCTACACTATACAGAACTGCTGCCCATGCTTGCTACAAGCTTGAGCATAATCAGATATTGAGTAGAACAGATCATGATCTTGGTGGTGTCACTAAAGAGGTGATAGAGCCTACAGTTGATCCGAACATGACAAAAGTTTATTGAAAGACACGGTTAGTTCCATTGTAACTTGAAAACATAGAAAATAAAGTGATATTACAAATTTAAGACAGATTATATACAGCTTATAAAAAATTTGTTACAAATTACCTTAGCAGGAATAACAACATTTCGCTGGAACATCTGTGTTAGTTGCCTGATCCACAAAATTCTACAAATTCTTATCACTGAAAATCAGATACAAAGGGACTACCTTTCGTAGATTCTCAGGAAGTAATGAGGAGTGTCATGTGGATCTGACAACATATTTGGAAAGTTTGTTATAAGCTGATTTCAGAAAAAGGTTTGACTCTACTATATATTCTTCAGCCTGTTGTGTTCAACATAAGTTCTCTGTTTGCACAATGTTTTCTTTTGACTTTACTGTACATCAGTTGAATGAGTAGATGAATGACTTCTGCACATTGACTTTAAGGAGTAGACATGTGACTTCTGCACATTGGCTTTACTTGATTGCAGTGGTAAATAGACACACATATTACACAGGATAAGCTCAACTGACATTCAGTTGAATAAAATATCTTATGTAACACAGTTAACAACATGATGTATTCTTATAGTAAGTGTTTAATACAAAAGGATTTTTGAAGATGTGGTCATAACCTGTAAATTATTTTCAGTGTGGTTTTACTTGCACTTAAGTGAAATTTTTCTAAGCTTTACAAAAAGAATCAAAATGTGCTGTTGTTAGGAAATTATTGAATAGTGTGCAATTAGAGACTTGTGGGGATGCCATGAGAGACGAACTTTTCTGACCATCAACTGCATCTTCACTAAGAAGGTTTTTGGAAGGTGGATTTAGTTCACTCTGTGTCTGTCAAGCAATGTGACATGTTTTGTATAAACACTGTATCAAAACTAAAGTGTGTTATGACCAGCATTGTATAGCTATTGTCACCCTTATCTTAGAGTGTCATGAATGATGCATGACAACTGAATATGGATAATTTTTGGACTCCTACATTGACAAAGCAGCCATTTTGCAACTACTGTACATCACAGTTCTGATGGTAGGACAGTGATATCAATATGTAAGTGTACATAGTTTTACAGCTGACTCCACAACAATGCATATTCATCAAAAATAAACATGACTTTCATCAGTGCAGTGCTACAGGAATGGACAATGATACTGAATAATGGATTCCTACAGATAATTTACTAGGCGATTTCATTCTGGACTCTACTCCACACAAAGGTCCTACAAATACTGAGCATCAGCTGATTGAATGGCCACATTCATGAATGTTCACCGCTGTTTATGTTTCTGCCACACAATGTTCATTCTCTTTCATCCCGTTTGTGCTGCACCATATGGCCCAGCCTGCCAACAATTTTCAGATGTGCTCACTGCACCTCCAACTGTGCCAAGCACTCATCCATTTTGAGTCTCCCTATTTTGTCTTGCTCATTGATATGACCATTCAACGATAACACCATCACACTTTGTAGGGTTCAACCAGATCCACCCATTATCTGGTTTGCAATTTTCAAGAGCATGCTCATTACATATGAAGTGCTAAATTCATTGTGTTACTAAGCCACATCATTGACATCATTATTTCACCCACATCTGATAATAAGTACCTTGCTATGACTCCACTATTCTCCAACGCCTCTCCCAGATGTTAGAGTAACAGTTGCAACAAGTTATGTATGATGAACAACTGGGGGATGGGACATATTTGCAGCTTTGGCACCGGTTACATATATTACTGGATGTCAATCTGATGATAGACCACATGCTCTGTACCCTGTCGGTTGCCGAAGTCCAGTCTCAAGTTTAACTTGCAATGATTTTGTATGAACATGAATCATCAGATTGTAATTTAAAATTGGCAGAAAGAATCTTTACAATTTTACTGCATCAATACTGTATACATACTGTAGACAAAAATGCCTCCGAACATAGCTCACAACAGCCTTGCTGTGTCCAATGCCTCGCTACAGCTGAGTCAGATCAAGTTCACCTGACTGCCGCCAAACATGATGTCATCTCTGCTGCATAGGACAGTGACCTTCACACAACCACAAGAAACATCTCCACGACTTGCTGCCACACCCTGCATGCTGACACACCACTACAGGGTCAGTTTTACTGGTTCCATACACAGTTCGACAACACTGCACAGAGCTGCTGACAGCTATACTAGTATCCAAAAGTGATGCGTGGTCCACAATAGACGCACAGGACTGCAAATGCCATTCGAGTTCCCTTACTTCACGTTGCATCAGTGAAATGCCTTTCACATTGCTGGTAGCAGACTCTGCATCTTTAACCACATCAATCAACAATATTTCTCATTAACAAGGGTTCTGATTTGAGTACCTAGCCTTCTGCATTGAGTGCTATTTGCACCAAACAGCTCTGAGCAGTGAATGACTCTTCCATCACCATCCATGGGGCCAAATATCACAACCTATATCTCAGTCTTGGGGAACTTTTTACATGGAACCCCCTGAATTAAGATATCAGTGATCAAGTGTTCATCACCAACTTCCTTCATCATTTTACCGGATCTCACCCGTGGTACTCATTGTGACAGCAGCTGCCCCATTACTGGCATCATCAGCTGTGCCTCCCCACTGCCACGGCATGCTTCTGCCACCTCTCTACCAGACAACAATCAGTGTCATGGCCTGACTGCCACACGTCAGTAATACCTACAAGAATGTATCGCATTACTCATCGAACTGTACCAGCTTCAACTGCATCATCTCAACTTAAGACTTGATTCATTACATTTACCATACAAAAGCTACGCTATACCTCATGCAATCCACCAGGTGTGAGAGCAACTCAGAACAAAGGGAAATTACCTAAATGGGTCTCAAATGTGACAATACCTCACATCTGTTCCAGAGGACTCATCCATACCATCTCCAGTCAATCTCAGCACAAAAATAGCGTCCTCTGCAGCAGTATCCAAGTCCACACAGCCTCCACACCTGCCCAAGATTGGAAAAGCACTTCCTGTGCTCCTGCTGCTCACTGAAATTTCGACTATTCCTTCGTGCAACCCTTGGGGTTATTTATGCAATGTGCTGTTTGAAGCAGAACATTTCACAAAATTACCATCACCCCAGGCCCTCCTGTCCACTGCAGGCCATGCAGATTATGACTGGAGAAGCTCCATGCCACCAAAGTTGCAGTCAATGAACTTTTACAGGCTAGGATCATGATACCTCCCAATAATTTGTAGGTTTCACATGCAAGTCATGACATTGGCAGACCCATATCCACATGCTGAACTCACGATTGTTTGTGATGTGAGTGACTCTGTTAGTGGAGTAACAAGAAGTGGCAGGCAAAAAGCAACTGCTCCAACTTTTTTTTTCCATATATCCTGCTTCACAGTGCAAGTGGTGGGCCTATGACCATGAACTGGCAGTGTATGAAGTTTTTCATCAGTTTAGAGCTGATGTGGTAGGCAGACCTCTTGTCATCTACACCAACCATCGACATTTGGCAGACTTGAAGGATACATGCCCTCAATGATCTCGCCATCTTCATTATACAGCACAGTTCACAACCAATGTTAAACATCTGCAAGGTTTAGAAAACACTGTTGTGGACTATCTGTCATGCATGTACACCCTCTGTGCGCAGATCGATTGTGACAAATTTGAAGAGGCAGAGCTAAAAGATCAACAATTCATGGATTTACTCCATAATACCATGACCACATTCATCTGGAATGATGCCAAGTTCTGAGCACAGATAAACACCTCTCATGTGATGTTTCACAAAATACCACTTGTCCATTTGTACCCAAGTCACTGTGGGAGTCTATCTTTGAACAACTTTCATTTAACTTGTGCACACTGGCATCCAGCTGACAACATGACTCATCATGGATCACTTTGTGTGGCTTAATGTAGAAAAGCATTCCAGAGAATGGATATGTATGTATATGTGTGTGTGTGTGTGTGTGTGTGTGTGTGTGTGTGTGTGTGTGTGTGTGTGTGTGTGTGTGTGTGTGTGTGGAGGGGGGGGGGGGGGGGAGAGGGTTATCAACAAAACAAAGTCGGATATCATGCACAGCAGCCACTTGCTCAGTTTGAGGTACTGAAAGAGTGATACACCTCAACTTGGTGGGGACACTACCTGACTCTGAATGCTACTGATACATAATCTTGGTCATTGGCTACATCACATGGTGAGTGGAGATCATACCCCTTAGAGACATCACAGCAGAATTGATGGCCCAGGGCTTTATTCAACACTTGGATATACTGTTTCAGTTGCCCAGCCTTCATAACACCAATCAATGTTGGCTGTTTGAATTAGCATTGTTCAATGAACTTTATAAACTCCGCAGAATTTGTCAGTACCGCACCACCACAAACCAACCATAAAATAATAGCCTCATCAAATGCAAGGACTGAACTTTGAAAGCTGCCTTCCTGTGTCATAAGGGTGAGTGGGCCATGGCCATCCTGTGGGTACTGTCGGGCATTCGCTCTGCACACTAGGACAATCTTGGTATCTTCCTTGTAGAGGTCTTGTATGGTGAAGCACTCACTCTACTGGCAGACTTCATGCTCCAGGCATCATCGATATTGGCTACAGTTATGTCCACCCACAGTGCATGTATCAGACAGCACGTAGCATACGGTATCTTTGGATGCCCCTTCCACAGCCACACAGCATCTGAAAACCTTCATCCACAAGGTGCTGGCCGACTGTGATTTTGTCAAGCTCTGCAATGATACCATTTGGCTGGCACTCCAGCCATTGTGTACAGGGCCTCAAAACATTCTCAAACATGGGGGCCACACACTTGACATCTTGTTTCATGGCAAGCCTATTATAGTCATGATCAATCGGCTCAGCCAGTGTGGACCTTCTGTGACAATACTTTGAATGACAATGCACCACCTGCTTCAACCCATGCAGTCACACCTAGACATAGCTGGATGCCATGGCTGCCAACACATTCACATCTGACATCTTCAAAGTATGCCTCCATGTCCAACACTTTCTGCCAGTTGATCTACACATCAATCTAGTTGATAACTTTCTGCTGGTTGTGGGGTGTCATGCCAAATGACAAACTAAGAATAGATTCATTACCCATCAATTCTCACCACTTACAACCTACCTAATGATGTGGAACCATCTGCCATCAAGTCACACTTACCACCCAAAGAGTTCCCTACTATAACAGCCAATAGGAAACCATGTGAGATCACCTCTACTCAGATGAATCCTGATGCCTCCACTTCACCGAGGGCTCATGTCAGCCCCAGTCTGACACTCAACGTCTATGATAAGTACCTTTACGGCCACTCTTGTCACTCCTCACCCTGCCACCTGGACTACCACCTCCCTCACATGACATGGGGAAGAAAAAGATAATGGTACCAAAACCATCATACCAACCTGGAAGGCACCTTGCAGAGTGTAGGTGCAACGATGCCTTCAGCTCTGTACTAGAAGTCAACAGTGGTACTGGCTGGTGAGTGGTGGCTTGCCAGTCACTTGGCAACCCATGAACAGACATTTCCAGTGCATAGGAAGCCCAGGGTTGCAGAAGTTCTCTTAAAACATGATTTCGGCATCGTTAGCTCGCCAAGTTTTTGTTTCTTAGTCTAATATCCTACATGCTGCCTCCTGATCTGGCTATGTAGTTTAGATTTTACTATCACTTTAGAGAAAATTAAGATAGCTTCAGGTCCAACAAATGGAGTTGTTGCCCTGCCCTGGACAACCTACCAAGTTGTTTATTACTGCTAATTCCTGTATGACAAGGGAACCACAGCAAGCTTACCCTTTGCTTCTTCTAGTCTCACAGTGGATTCATGGCACCCTGTGACTTTCTTTCATCTTGTTGTAGGGGCAGATACAGATTTCAGAGCGCTTTGGCTGCCTGAATGAATGTAGATCCTTGTTGCACCTACATACATTATCCTCTGTGCACACACAGAGTGTGAATATATCCACCTGGAACACCACAGTCAGCTATCCTACAGAGATTTTGCTCTCTAGTGTAGGCTGTATCCAATATACCCCATCCCCACCACCTTCATCTGTTTTTGATCTGCCAGTAAATGAGGCTACATCTTCTGAACAGTATTGTGCTACTTTCTTCCACTGCTCCCTTCTTGTCAGGCAGTAGTAGTCAACCGAGACAGACGCAGCAACAGGGAAGTAACCACTTTTGTGACATTTACGACTTCCTAACCAGCAGTGAATTTTATTATATCATCTGTGTGCTTTAATAGTTTAGTTACTTGAGTTTCTGCACGCAAATTTAATATCTAATAGGCACAGTTCTTGCGTTTCCATTTGCGTCGGAAAGTTAACTGATTTTGTGACATATTACAAGTTCCAAATTAGGAGTGAATTATTTAGTTTCACCTGAATGCTTTGGTAGTTATGTTTTTGAATATTTGCGTATTATTGGACACGCTTCCTGCATTTTCATCAGGGTCTACAGTAGAGTTGTGCAGCACATGCCAAGTCTGTTTATCTGCATAGTTTAGTTTTCCACAGTCTTCAGTATAGACAGGGACTGTGATTGTTGTGTGCAGATGCGAGCCGCGTTGGTGACACTTTGCTCTCAGCTTCAGGCTGTGATGGCTTCGGTTACACAGCTTGGATGGGCATGACTGTTGTGGGCCAGCCGTGGAGATTCAACGGATGTCCATCACGTCAGAGTCCTCTGATTGGTCCTAATTGGTGGCCAACCCAGTTACTGCTCGCAATGAGGCTGACCCTTCACTTGTGGTCGAGTGGGAGGTCACCCCGGGGTGAAACAGGTAGGAAAAGACTTCCCAGGTGGCCACATGCAAGGCCTCCCCAGACTGTCTGACAAACAGGTTCCAGGTGCTGTCCATGGCTGACACTGTCGCTGAGCCAGATGCTGTTGCCTGTCCTGTTTCAGAGGAAACCATCCAGCCTGCAAGATCCGGGCAATCACAGAGGGTGGGATTATTGGTAGTTGGGACCTCCAACGTTAGGTGCGTTATGGGGCCCCTTAGGGAGTTGGCTGACAAGAAGGGTAAGAAAACCAATGTGCACTCCGTGTGCATACCAGGTGGAATCATTCCAGATGTGGAAAGGGTCCTCCCGGATGCAATGAAGAGCACAGGGTGCAGCCAACTGCAGGTGGTTGCTCATGTTGGTACCAACGATGTGTGTCACTTTGGATCAGAAGAGATTCTCTCTGGTTTCGAGCGGCTAACAGAAGTGGTAAAGGCTGCCAGTCTTGCTTGCAAGCTGACCAATGGCAGTATGGTCGACAGGACCGATTGCGGACCTCAGGTACAGAGCCAAGTGGAGGGTCTGAATCAGAGGCTCAGACGGTTCTGCGACCGCATAGGCTGCAGATTCCTTGACTTGCGCCAAAGGGTGGTTGGGTTTCGGGTTCCGCTGAATAGGTCAGGTGTCCACTATATGCAGGAGGCGGCTACATGACTAGCAAGGGCTGTGTGGCGTGGACTGGGCGGTTTTTTTTAGGTAAGAGGGTCTCGGGAAAACACAAGAAGGGCTTCAGTCACAAAGAGTGCAGGTTGCACACAGGAAGAACGTAGATCAGGGGTTCCCAACAAAATTTTCTTGAGGACCCCCTCATCGAGTATAATTGGTACCTTGTCATATCACAGTATCAAGTACCTAAAAAAGCCAAATTAAGAGTCTTTTTATAAGTTTTCTATTTTTGGTACTTAGAAAAAACATTGACATATTCATTATTGAAAAATATTGAGCTTAAAACTTTTTCAATTTAGCCATCATTGTTATTGTTAAATTTCTGATTATTGCTCAAAATCTTTGTCTTCAAATCTGGGTGTTTAGTATAACAAACTCCTTAAAAAAATTGAGTATGAACTGAAAATGACAGGAAAAAATTAAAACTTAGTGTATTGGTCTTTCAAGTGTACTGCACTTGAGATTGCATTGAGTATACATGCGTGAAAAATAAGAAAACACTAATTTCATACAAGGTATTATTTATTTGAAAAAACACAGTTACAACAGAGTACTCCATCAATATACAGTTAGATTTAATTTTCAGTTCTTAATGAGATGAGTTCAATCTGACCTTTGAGTACATTATTTCTGAAATATTAAGTTCCAAACTTGAAACTTTCACTCTGAAATCCGACCGCATGTCGAGCCGATTCCTATATTTGTTTTTCATGAAACACATAGAGGAAAATGCTTGCTCACAACGATATGTAGTTGCAAATGGAAGGATCTTTTTCATTGCCTTATGTCCACATTTCTTGCAGTCCTTGTGTGCTGATGCCCAGAAGTCTGTAATTTTATCACCGATGAAAATTTTTATCATCGTACTACAGCTGGACAGATCCACAAGTTGATCTTGCTCATATTCAGTGAGGCCTTGGATTTTGCCTATTTCTTCACAGCTGAAGGGATTTCGAATACATCTGCCATCAGGGTCAGGTTCAGGGAAATACTCTCTAAACGTGGTGGCTAGGCTGCAGAGATGCTCGGCTACATTGATCTTGATATGGTCCGGTAAACTCTCTTTTGATGACTCCATGAATTGTTTTAAAGTAGAGAAGTTAGTTAGTGACTCGTTTTCTATCCTTGACGCCCAGATCTGACACTTTTTGACTATAGCACTAATCTTATCCTCAACTTTGAACATGTCCACATTTTTTCCTTGTAAACTCAAGTTTAACACATTAAAGTGTCCAAACACATCAGCTAAGTACACAACTGAGCAAAGCCAAGAGAAGTTAGTGAGAAAGTCCGCGTACTTTGTGTCAAGAAGGAACACACGAACCTTGTCTTTAAGTTTAAAAAATCTTCACAAGATTCTACCTTGAGAAAGCCATCTTACTTCTGTATGAATAAGAAGTTGCTCATGCTCACTGCCAATCTCTTTACACAACAAAGAAAATAATCTGGATTGCAGATGTCGAGTTTTAATGTAGTTGATGATTTTAACTACTTCGTTAAGTATCTTTTGCAAAGGTTCAGGCAATCTTTTGGCTACTAAGGCTTCACAATGGATACAACAGTGAGTCCACTTCATCTCATGGGCTACTGCTTTGATATGAGCTAGAAGTCCTGGTTTTTTTTTTTTTTTTTTTTTTTTTTTTTTTTTTTTTTTTTTTTTTTTCATTGACTTTGCTCCATCCGTCGACAAGGCTACACATTTTTTCCAGGTGACATCGTGGTCATTGAGATAATTATTTAATGCAGTAAATATATCGTCTGCTGTTATATGCAGCAGTTCGCATGAAAAAAGAAAATCTTCGAACACTTGGTCCTCCCATAAGAATCGTGCAAAAACCAACTTTATAGCTTTTTTTTTTTTATATGTCTGTGCTTTCATCCAATTGTAGAGCGTACATGTCACTCGTGCAAAGTCAAGCCAGCAATGTTTCTTTGATGTTAACTGCCATATCAGTAATTCGTCTCTGAACAGAATTATTTGAGAATGAGACAGTGCCTATTACCTTAGCAGCTGCATCACCTGACATTCTCTTGCAAAGTATTATTGCTGATGGTAGTATAATTTCCTCAGCAATTGTATGTATAGTTGTTCCCACATTTAGCAACAAGCTGAGCCTCCTTGTAAGGCGCAAGGGTTGCATTTTCATTTACATTTGCACCACAGTGTTTGGTAATTCTTTTACGAAATGTTTTCAACTCTCCTAATTTATTTTTGAAAGAAATCTAATGACTTTCTTTTGTACTCTGGGTGCTTTGCTTCAAGGTGGCACCGGAGTTTTGCTGGTTTCACACATTCATTCGAAAGGCTTTCATAGCAAATTACACATTGAGGTTTAGGCTGTTGCTCAGGTCCACTGAACGTAAAACCGATTTCCAAGAAATCACTGTTATATTTTCTAATTTTTCCAGTAAGCTCAACACTTATCTTGGAAGGGTTAGGTTCAAGAGACGCCGCCGATTTAATGTTCAATGGACACTAACAACTTCGGTTCAAGAGTCAATGACTTATTTGTTTGAACATCAAATCATTAACTGCCTATGCATCTGTAGGCCTTTCTCGTTTCAACGAACCACTTTTTAACCAATGGTCCATTTTTAACCACGCGAACTGTAGCTTCCGCGAAAAACAACCCTTTACAAACACTACTGTTTTAATACAGAAAATTGAATATGTAAACAACACGGTCTGTGAAAGCACTGGCAATAAATTAACAATGGCCAATTGTCTGAAATGCGAGTTTCTGTGTAAAGTGACTGTCAGTTGTCAGCTGCAAAGAGGCAGCGCGCGAAGCCTAACGGCATACAGCAGAACTATTTACCTCTATCTAATTCTAGTTTTTCGGTACAGTGTGCTAGTATCAGTTGGCTCTAGGAAGACGCTAGACGCAGAAGTTAGCGTTCGCTAAAGCTCCGCTCATGCAGGAAGCGGCCAAAACAAAAAATCTGTTATCATACGAAATATATTTAATATATTTTTTATTCTAATAGCATCTTGCGGACCCCTCTGGCATAGCTCTCGGACCCCTGGGGGTCCGCGGACCATCTGTTGGCAACCACTGACGTAGATACAGGAACCATTGGTATAACAGTTGTAAATTGTCGTAGCTGTGTTGGGAAAGTACCAGAGCTCCCAGTGCTAATAGAAAGCACTGATGCTCAAATCGTTATAGGCACTGAAAGCTGACTAAAGCTGGATATAAGCTCAGCTGAAATTTTTACGAAGAACCTAACGGTGTTCCGAAAGAATAGGCTAAACACGGTTGCCGGTGGCGTGTTTGTTGCTGTTAGAAGTAGTTTAACTTGTCGCAAAATTGAAGTAGATACTTCCTGTGAGTTAGTATGGGCAGAGGTCATTGTTGGCAACCGGTATAAAATAACAATAGGATCCTTTTATCAACCTCCCTACTCAGATGATACAGTTTCTGAAAGGTTCAAAGAAAACTTGACTTTGATTTCAAACATGTACCCGACTCATACGATTATAGTTGGTGGTGACTTTAATTTATCCTTGATATGTTGGCGAAAATACATGTTAAATTATGGAGGTACGCATAAAACATCATCCGAAATTGTGCTAAACGCATTCTCTGAAAATTATTTCGAGCAGCTAGTTCATGAGTCCACATTAATAATAAACGGTTGTGAAAACACACTTGACCTCTTCGCAACAAATAATCCTGAGTTAATAACAAGCTTCAAAACTGATTCAGGGATTGGTGAACACAGGGTTGTTGTAGCGAGATTGAATACTGTAATCCCCAAATCCTCGAAAAATACCTATTCAAAAAAGCAAATAAAAATTCACTTGACGCCTTCCTGAGGGACAATCTCCACTCGTTCCAAATTAATAATATCTGTGTAGACAAGATGTGGCTTGAATTCGAAGAAATAATATTGGCAGCAATTGAGAGATTTATACCACATAAATTAACAAACAATGGAGCTGATCCTCCTTCGTACACAAAACGGGTTAGAGCACGGTTGCAGAAACAATCAAACAAATATGCCAAATTTAAACAGACGCAAAATCCCCAAGAAGGGCGATCTTTTACAGAAGCTCGAAATTTAGCGTGGACTGCAATGTCAGAAGCTTATAACAGTTTTCACAACGAAAGTTTGTCTCGAAACCTGGCAGAAAATCCAAAGAGATTCTGGTCGTATGTGAAGTATGTTAACGGCAAGAATCAATCAAAGCCTTCCCTGTGCGATAGCAATGGAGATATTTCGAAGACAATGCTGCCAAAGCAGAGTTACTCAACACAGCCTTCTGAAATGCCTTCACAAAAGATGATGAAGTAAATATTCCATAATTCGAATCGAGAACAGCTGCCAACATGAGTAACGTAGAAGTAAATATCCTCGGAGTAGTGAAGCAACTTAAATAACTTAATAAAAGCAAGTCTTCTGGTCCAGACTGTATCTGTATACCAGTTAGGTATGCTGATGCATTAACTCCATACTTAACAATCATATACAACCATTCGCTTGACGAAAGATCCGTACCCAAAGACTGGAAAGTTGCACAGGCCACACAAATATTCAAGAAAGGTAGTAATCCACTAAATTATAGGCTCATTTCATTGAAGTCGATATGCAGCAGGATTTTGGAACATATATTGTGTTCATACATTATGAATTACCTCGAAGAAAATTGTCTATTGACACACAGTCAACATGGGTTTAGAAAGCATCGTTCGTGTGAAACACAACTAGCTCTTTATTCACATGAAGAGTTGAGTGCTATTGACAGGGGATTTCAGATCGATTCCGTATTTCTGGATTTCCAGAAGGCTTCTGACACTGTACCACACAAGTGGCTAGTAGTGAAATTGCGTATTTATGGAATATCGTCACAGTTATGTGTGATTTCCTGTCAGAGAGGTCACAGTTTGTAGTAACTGACAGAAAGTCATCGAGTAAAACAGAAGTGATTTCTGGCGTTCCCCAAGGTAGTGTTACAGGCCCTTTGCTGTTCCTTATCTACACTCCTGGAAATTGAAATAAGAACACCGTGAATTCACTGTCCCAGGAAGGGGAAACTTTATTGACACATTCCTGGGGTCAGATACATCACATGATCACACTGACAGAACCACAGGCACATAGACACAGGCAACAGAGCATGCACAATGTCGGCACTAGTACAGTGTATATCCACCTTTCGCAGCAATGCAGGCTGCTATTCTCCCATGGAGACGATCGTAGAGATGCTGGATGTAGTCCTGTGGAACGGCTTGCCATGCCATTTCCACCTGGCGCCTCAGTTGGACCAGCATTCGTGCTGGACGTGCAGACCGCGTGAGATGACGCTTCATCCAGTCCCAAACATGCTCAATGGGGGACAGATCCGGAGATCTTGCTGGCCAGGGTAGTTGACTTACACCTTCTAGATCACGTTGGGTGGCACGGGATACATGCGGACATGCATTGTCCTGTTGGAACAGCAAGTTCCCTTGCCGGTCTAGGAATGGTAGAACGATGGGTTCGATGACGGTTTGGATGTACCGTGCACTATTCAGTGTCCCCTCGACGATCACCAGTGGTGTACGGCCAGTGTAGGAGATCGCTCCCCACACCATGATGCCGGGTGTTGGCCCTGTGTGCCTCGGTCGTATGCAGTCCTGATTGTGGCGCTCACCTGCACGGCGCCAAACACGCATACGACCATCATTGGCACCAAGGCAGAAGCGACTCTCATCGCTGAAGATGACACGTCTCCATTCGTCCCTCCATTCACGCCTGTCGCGACACCACTGGAGGCGGGCTGCACGATGTTGGGGCGTGAGCGGAAGACGGCCTAACGGTGTGCGGGACCGTAGCCCAGCTTCATGTAGACGGTTGCGAATGGTCCTCGCCGATACCCCAGGAGCAACAGTGTCCCTAATTTGCTGGGAAGTGGCGGTGCGGTCCCCTACGGCACTGCATAGGATCCTACGGTCTTGGCGTGCATCCGTGCGTCGCTGCGGTCCGGTCCCAGGTCGACGGGCACGTGCACCTTCCGCCGACCACTGGCGACAACATCGATGTACTGTGGAGACCTCACGTCCCACGTGTTGAGCAATTCGGCGGTACGTCCACCCGGCCTCCCGCATGCCCACTATACGCCCTCGCTCAAAGTCCGTCAACTGCACATACGGTTCACGTCCACGCTGTCGCGGCATGCTACCAGTGTTAAAGACTGCGATGGAGCTCCGTATGCCACGGCAAACTGGCTGACACTGACGGCGGCGGTGCACAAATGCTGCGCAGCTAACGCCATTCGACGGCCAACACAGCGGTTCCTGGTGTGTCCGCTGTGCCGTGCATGTGATCATTGCTTGTACAGCCCTCTCGCAGTGTCCGGAGCAAGTATGGTGGGTCTGACACACCGGTGTCAATGTGTTCTTTTTTCCATTTCCAGGAGTGTATATAAACGATTTAGGAGACAATCTGAGCAGTCATCTTAGGTTGTTTGCAGATGACGCTGTCATTTATCGATTAATAAAGTCATCAGAAGATCAAAACAAATTGCAAAACGATTTAGAAAAGATATCTGAATGGTGCGAAAATTGGCAGTTGACCCTAAGTAACGAAAAGTGTAAGGTCATCCACATGAGTGCTAAAAGGAATTTGTTAAACTTCAGTTATGCCAAAAATCAGTCTAATCTAAAACCCGTAAATTCAACTAAATACCTAGGTATTACAATTACGACTTAAATAGGAAGGAACACATGGAATATGTTGTTCAAATGGGTCTGAGCACTACGGGACTTAACAGCTGTGGTCATCAGTCCACTAGAACTTGGAACTACATAAACCTAACTAACCTAAGGACATCATACAACACCCAGTCATCACGAGGCAGAGATAATCCCTGACCCCGCCGGGAATCGAACCCGGGCGCGGGAAGAGAGAACGCTACCGCACGACCACGAGCTGCGGATTGGAAAATGTTGTGGGGAAGGCTAACCAAAGACTGCGTTTTATTGGCAGGACACTTAGAAAATGTAACAGATCTACTAAGGAGACTGCCTACACTACACTTGTCCGCCCTGTTTTAGAATACTGCTCAGTGGAGTGGGATCCTTACTGGATAGGACTGATGGTGTACATCGAAAAAGTTCAAAGAAGGGCAGCACGTTTTGTATTATCGCGAAATATGGGAGAGAGTGTCACAGAAATGATACATGATTTGGTTTGGACATCATTAAAAGAAATATGTTTTTTGTTGCGATGGAATCTTTTCACGAAACTCCAATCGCCAACTTTCTCCCCCGAATGCGAAAATGTTTTGTTGACACCGACCTACATATGGAGAAACCATCGCCACGATAAAATAAGGGAAATCAGGGCTCATACGGAAGGATATAGGTGTTCGTTCTTTCCCCACGTTATACGAGTTTGGATTAATGAAGTATTGTGAAGGTGGTTCGATGAACCCTCTGCCAGGCACTTAAATGTGATTTGCAGAGTATCCATGTAGATGTAGATGTAAATCCTGAAAGGTTTGTTGAAGCAGCTGGAAGATAGTGTATAGTCAGTCAGCATTTTCCCAACCATTCCTATATTTACCACATTAATTATGTTAGTGTGGGATTCTGGATGTACTAAAGGTTTCTAGTTTTCAATCAGTATGCCCTTGCCTCCATTGTAACCCAACAACGTAATGGGGGTGTGTCCAATATGGACTCTATTCTAGCAGCGACTGGACTGCTAATTCTGCTTGTTATGACTTAGCAGTCCAGACTCTGCACTTTCCCATGCACATTAGCAGCCACATTCTGTTCCACTTTATTCCAACTTACTGTAGCCTTTTAAGTTATAAAAGGTGTTATTAAAGATGCAATAATAATAATTTTGTGTTGCTAAATGGCCTGGTGCAAGTCTTTCAATTGGACACCACTTTGACGGCTTGTGTGTTCCTAAGCTACCTCGTTTTTCCAGCTGGGGAAAGGGCACCTACAGTTTAATGTTGAATCCAAACAACACATAATTTCTGGCAAATCTCCATATCAATGAGACGTAAGTGCTACAATAAAAGGCAGACTGAAAAATCAGTGGTCTGAATGGGATTCAATCCTACCAACCTTTGGTTTCTGGGAATACACGTTACTGCTAGACCACCAGGCCTGACATTACAGAGGTGTATCTCTAATGCATGGTTCTGGGACTTAAATGCCAGTTTTTACCGAAGACCCTTCTAGTGCACATGATATCACCTTTTGGCTTGGAACTTAAATTATTTCACATCCATGTTTAGCTCTAGGCACTTCAAAACCCCATTAACAGTAATATTCCAATACGTATTCTGGATATGCTTCCTTGTGATTAAATTATTTCACATCCATGTTTAGCTCTAGGCACTTCAAAACCCCATTAACAGTAATATTCCAATACGTATTCTGGATATGCTTCCTTGTGAATGGTGTTACAACAGTTTTCCTGGACTATCCCTTAGATCAGAGCACACTGTGCTGTAATTCTAACAGTACTTGCCAATTCGCCAAATATTCTTGCTGTTGCGATCTTCAGTCCGAAGACCAGTGCGATGTAGCTCTCCATGCTAATTTATCCTGTGCAAGCCTCTTCATATCTGAGTAACTACTGCAACCTACATCCTCAAAATTTTAAACATGGCGGAAGCAGCAACTGTTGAGAATCTTCACGGTAAATAATAACAGCCAAACAGTTGCAGGATAAAGATTTATTGAAACCCTTGACCACGGTTTCGGTATATCAAAATGTACCATTATGAGAAGCAAAAGTACACCTGCACAGGTGAACCCAATCATTAACAAAAAACTTAGCACCGTAACTGAGAGAGAAAAAACACTTATAGCTTTAAGTAACCGTAAAATTACCAAAGTATTACAAGCACAAAAACTTTTAGCCACTTACTAAAATCACATCCTGCAGTGGAGATACATAAACAATCGTGTCAAAGGTGTTGTCAGTAGTTAAAATATCACCTCCATTTGTACAGCATAATTATGAATAGAAGGCCGATGCAAACACAGCATATCATCAAGTACTTAAAAGCCTGTGAACTAAGGTGAGGAGGGTGTGGAAGCCATAGAGCAGACAATTTCACCGAGAGAGGGCACTTGTGGTATGCGCGAGACACTCGCGCACCTTAAAACCCAGGGTTACATACTCATGCGCATCAAAATTTTAAAAATTGTGCTAATTCAAACCCTCTGTCTTAATAAATAAAACATATCAGAACCATTTAAGACACCTACATACAATATAAAATATGAAAGCAAGTCCTGGTGTCAATCAGATGAAGCTTTCGCTAAGGAACACATCTATCAAGAGAGGGCACTAGTGTTATGCGCAACAATCTCGCGTAATTTAAGACTAGGATACATGCTAGCGAAAATGAACAAAATGTTGTAGTAAATCGAAACCATCTGCCGCCGTGAATAAAAAAAAACATAACAGCATCATTTAAACCACACATACACATCGGAAACTGCGAACAGCAAACATCAAAAATACGTAAAATCCCAACAAGACAGGAAAGGAGCATCTCACCAGTATCAACTGACAAGTAAACTAACTTCTAGTCAGCCAGACTATATTACGTTAGAGCAAGGAGGGGTTCGAAACTATCCAAAAAAAATTTTGTTTCTAAACTGCACATGTTCGTTAACAATAAAACCATCTTTTTGAGACAGAAGCTTGAAAATCTATAATTCCTAGAACAGGTCCAGTTTGTAACCCTTACTCACTTCGTGTAGCAATTCGACGTCATCCAGTTTACGTGGCATTTGGTGTAAGAGCAACACATGTTCAGCAAACGTGGAATTCTACACGTTTCCCACATTTTTACCTTGCATGTTTTGTTTATATCATACTTCAATGGGCCTACCTGTCTGTCCAATGTAATCGTTGGGGCAGTCGTTACAAGTAATTTTTTAAACTCCGTATTTAGTGCCAAGTTCTTCCCGTGCCCCAATAGTATGAATCACTCTTTGTTTCAAACTATTATTTACGGAAAAGGCAACTCTGTAACCGTATTGCTTCAGTAGAAGTCTCATTATCTTGTATGATACGTTCCCCAAAAATGGAATAGAAATAAAGTTATTACACTCACTCTTTTTCGCCCTTATGTCTCCTAAGTTTGAACATTTTACAGTTGTTTTTTCCTAACAATTTGGTCAATTAACTTAGGTTCATATCCATTGTTGGTAGCTATAGACTTTATGAAAGATATTTCTTTTTCTAAACAATCCTGTTCTAAGGTGTGCTCACAGCATGATGAACTGCATAATGAAAGAAGGCAATTTTGTGAGCTGGTGGACGACAAGAATCTGCTGGGATAATATTATCAGAAAAAGTATTTTTACGAAAAATGTCAAAGCTAATTGTGTTGTCAGTTAACTTAACCTTTAAATCAAGAAAATTGAGTTTTCTCTCATCATTTTGCATCTCTTTTGTGAAATTCATTTTCTCGTGAAAACTGTTAAAAACATGAAACATTAGTTACAGATCTTGGTCACTCCCTTGAAATATTATGAGTATGTCATCAACATAACGAGCATAGAAAGAAATCATATTACCCAACACAGGATTATTTTTGAAAAAAATTCTTCTAACGCATTCACAAAGATGTCGGATAAGATACCAACTAATGGGCAAGCAGAATGGTTGCTCCTACATTTTGCTATTAAACTGAAAGTAATTATAATCGAATTTCCAAGCATTGGGAAGAACTCCTGCTGAACTGACTAAACAGTCTGCATAGTAATCAAGTTAGTCCATCTCCTGCTTGTTGCAATAGAGACATAAAGATTCCATCAGCATTGGGTGACTTGAATGGCTGAAATGTTCCCACTGCCAACTTGATTTTTCTTTGAAATCGGCACATTCTTTGACAGATTCCCAGTTCTGTCTTTGGTTACCTTTAAAGCAGGGGCTGACTCTTGATCTGTTTTATCTGCCAGAATGGACCGGGTGAAGCAAGTCTTGAGGAGCACATCCAGCATCTCACGAGGTGTCCATGTAGACTCGCACCATTGCCCTTCCCTAGTGTCAAGACTTCCTGGTCCTGCATCATTACTATCTCAAACAGAGTCCTTGGAGCAACATCCTTAAGTAGTTTAGAGCACCCTGATTAATACTCTTATCTTCATGGTCTTTAAGATTTTCTCTGTTGTCTTGACCACCAGCTTTACTTCTGTCCACAGAAATATCTTAGGTACCATCGACTTCAGCCAATCTATTATTCCCATTCCCTCACAGACAAAGATTGCAGCACCTTTGTCCAGACTGACCTTCCTGAATGTGGGGCCTGGATGTGGATCTTCCCCAGTCTTTTCAAAGAGAATCATCTGAATTAGCTCATCCTGCTGTGAGGTGACGTTGACAATTGGATATCGTTGTTGGATTACCACCATCCTAAAAACTGATATGGCGGTATTATAGGTCTGTTTCCCTGTTTCCTGCCTTGGCTTTATCTGAACCCAGTTATTCTGAGAAGTGGGAGTAACAACTCCTGCTTCATTCTCTTACTCCCTGTTTTGGAAGTGGGAGTGGTCTGTTTATCCCCTTCAATTTCATACAGTCTTTTCTTGGAGGTTGTAAGTTCAAGATCTTTTAATTGCCTTCATTTGTTCTTTGGAAGTCATTCTTTTCCTTACTTTTCTCTCTAATCTCTTAGAAGTTTCCTCCTCTGTGCCTTAGACAAGACTTTGATCATAATCTAGTCCATCTTCTCAGTGAAATTTTGCTCACCTTGGACTGGTCTGTCACATGATGCAGCTGTGGAAATAGTTTCCACTGATTCAACACCTGATGTTTGGTTTTCTGTGGTTTCATCAGGTCCCTCAGTTTTTAAACTGGTTTCTACATTCTCCAATTTTGTCCCACAATAATTGTGAATATATTAGCTCAACAGTAGAATAGTCCCACACAGATGTAAGGCTAACTGCTCAGAGAGGTCGCCCAGTATCTCTGAGGCTCTGTTCATGACACATCTTCCCATGTGTCATGTGCCCCTCATCACGGTTTGCACCAAATCTTGGGTTGCGCACCTAGGGTGTTGGGGAAAGGACTGTGGAAAAGAAGAGATGGGGTGTTGTGGGACACAGTTTGTCAGGTTCATCCACTGAGATCTGTCCGGCTTAAGAGACCCTGCCAATAGATATGCCACCACTGGCATAGACCTCTGCTTCACACAAATGCCCAAACTTCTCCACCTGCGCAGTCAGTGCTAGGATAAGACAGTGTCCCCTGGAGAGGATCCATTTGGATACTTGTCATGCTACAAACAAGCCTTTCTCGTGATTCGAAGTATGTGACATGGTATGATTGTGTGTGGTCAAGTGAACAGCATATATTGTTTTCTCTGACACTTGTCACTTGGTGCTAGTGAGGACCTACAAGGCATTTAGTATGGCCTTCCTGTAGCCATCATTTTCGCAGTCATGACAGTCTGGAATCCTAGCCAATGTGAGCAGCAATAATGCAGAACAACAAACTGCACTCTTGATAGGTCTTGAACCTGCCACCAACTGATTTGGGCATTTGCTGGTATATGTTTCTCCTCCTCACACAAATCATAGCACCATGGTCTGAGAAACAACTAACATTCGAAAGAGTTTTCTGAATGAGAAGCCCACAGTGTTCTTTTTCCTTACATACAGAATGTAGATGTCGTTACTCTTACGTACTTGGCATGGTTGCACTGAAATGCTAATGCCTATCCAACCACGTAGTGTGTATTATACCACTTTGAAGGTTATTGCATGCTGCCTTCGTGGCAGTGTACATAATAAATCAGAGTCATATCAACCCAAATACATTTGACAACAGTACAAAGTATACGAACAATATTGTTATGGATCCTGTATCCCTATGGGGACAGGGTTTGGGTGGAGGGGGGGGGGGGGGGGGGGGGGGAGGTAAAAAGGAGAAACAGTGAATACACAGCATTTAAATGGCAGTTCAATATTATTTAATTATATTTGGCATGCTGAAGACATAATTTTTATTTGGTACAAGCTGTCAGCATATGTACAGACACAGACAATTTCACAGATTTTTGCACTAAGGTTGCCACGTAAATATGACTTACGTGGCTTCATAATTGAGAATAGGTCTTTCGCACAAATGTGTCAACTGAAATACTGGGGCACTTTTGCAACCTCATTATCGAGACAGGGAAACTCTAAGCAACATAGACATCCTGGACAGTTTTAACATAAAAAGATTTGTCATTAAAATGGGAAATACCTTGCAGGCCAATCAGATACATCTGCACATGCACATGCTAAAGGTCTTGAAAACAGATCAAAAATAAATGTAACATTGCCAATGTCTTCAAGATGTCTAGGGAACTATACTTGTAATTTGTTCAAGCTCACAATGAATTCTTCAAGCCTCACGTTTTTTTTGACCCCATTTTATGATGCTATTTTCTTTTTAAATGCATCCGTATCAAATCAGGAAGAATTTGTTTCTCGCCCTGCAATGTGTAACAGTGGACAGTGTGTAATCAAGTCCACTTAAAATGTGAGGTCTGCAATCCATTCCTGATGTTCTAATTTCATTCCTACACTGTTTGTCCTTCATAAGTTAAATAATAGTGAATTATAGATCAAAAAATCATTCCAGTCATGCCCCTTGAATTAACCAACACACTTTGTAGTAACATATAAAAGTCTCCATACCCAACCTTCAGTTCCATTGAAAACTGTTGCAACTGACCGTGGAATAATGCATGCAACTTCAGAAATGTTGCTACTCATACCACCAATTTCTTTACATGCTGCTTGTCTACAAATTTAGCACTTATTGATGCACAGAACAATGAACCCCATCTGTTGACCATTGTAACTTTTTGCTCTTTTATTATCAATTAAATCTTTCAATTCTTTCAGTGTAGTATTGTAATATCACTTCATTGCAAATTTGCAGCACCCATAGCTTATACAATTTCGTATATGCTGTCATTCCCATGTGAAAAATAGATCACTAGACTGCCTTTATTTGTGTAAACAGCCACTGGCGCTATAAACGTACTTCATACCACAAAAAAAGAAAATAAATAAATAAATAGGGAAGGGAAACAGTGTTGACGCCATAATTCTATTGAACTGAAGAGAGTTGTGCTAACGAAAAAATCCCACACAACAATATTAAATTGCTGTTAGCACAATGTTGATGTTGTTTAAAAGTGGCACCACTGTTTTTCTTTTGGTTTGCGTTAACTACCAATTTTTGGATGCCTTCCCCCCACTCCCCTCTTTCTTCTTTTAAAATCCCATGTGCATTATTATCACCAATATTAAGGTTACTTTCATGCATCAAACAAAATACACTACAAGAGTGGAATGTACCACCATCACTCTGCTTGCCATATCCTCCAAAAATTGATTGTAATGAATTTCACATGAGCATCTGCAACTACTTGGAGTATGATTGAATAAAAATGTGATAAAACATTGTGCCAAATGTTTCTGGACATTTTAGACAAATATGTTTCTGTCAACAGCACTGAGCGCATTTCAGAACTTCCATACATTATAGAAATCATTTGTAGTCTTTAGAAATTCCTAATCAGGAGGTAGTCTCTTGTGGAGTGATTGGAGCAGTCCCACAACACTCTAGTAGCTGACTGCACAACCTGACTGTAAATTCTAATTTGAATGTCAGAGCCATGTCTCGATATTTTCTCCAGTTGTTAGGAGTCTGCAATAATGTACTATTAATTTTAAATAATAATATTGAGTAGTGGTAATAATATAAGTTTGTCATCATAACCTTCAATATTAATTATTAATTTTGTTTGGGTAAATATCTACAAATACGGCAAAAATTTCGTAGGAAAAAAAAAGGAAAGACAGAGGAATGATTGTCAGAGAACAACAGATAAGAGAGAGCATCATGTATTTACAAGAGTGGTGGCAGCTCTTTTAAGCTCTAAGTGGCCATTTTTCAACAGCCTTAACTTTTTGACAGTCAGTTCACACAACAAGGGAATGAAGACAACTTGTGATCAAATAAACACAATTACATGGAACTTGTTGAGGCTATACTAGTTTGTATACAATATTTTTTGGAAGATTTAATCTTTTTCAGCAAATCCTTTTTTCCCCTTTTATATAGTTATAAAGCTGCATGCAAGTCAGGCTGTAGTTAAATTGGCATTGTAAGATTGATTGCACAGTCGTTGGCATCAGTCGAATCCTTTCATCAGTCTACTGGGCTGACATCAGAGAAAATACTCTTTCCACAATGGCATTTTGTGTGGGAATAGAAAACAAATACTCACAGTTTTAGTAGTTGGCATTTGCATCCAGGATTTTCAGCTTCCTTAAGAAAGTAAATCCACCTTCCTTCCACAGAGTGTTTAGACTTCCATTCTTCTGAGTCATGCTTTGTCTCTAAACAGCTGTTCAGATACAAATACTCCTGAGTACAATAGTCGCATGAAATCTTCACACCATCGTTAGGTAGATAATAGTGTTTTCAGTCATCTCCCAATCTGGAGTTTCAGATAGCATTATCCAAACAAATATTTAATACTTATTAAAAGAAATAGCCTATTTCTCTAAGTAATCAAATCCTATGGTATGGATATCAATTCTCTCTTCCTCAGATTTCAAAATTAAATCAATTATTTCCTGGTTAGGGTGCTCATTCTTTAATTTGTTCATATTCATTTTGATTGCATGCCAATAAAATTGGGAGTCTCCCTCTCATTCAGAGACCTTTGAGTGTCAATTAATACAGCTCTTATTTCAGTTATTGAGACTTTATTCTTATCCCCCATTTTTTATATTTTTTTCCAAACACAGCCAAGTTTGACTGTAGAAACATGAAGTAACAATATTAGGAAAAGGATAGTTGCTACTCAGCATATAGCGGAAATGCTGAGTCACAGATGGCACGACAAAAAAACTGCTGGTCTTTTTGCTGTCTGTAATATTGTTACGTTCCATCCTGGATTTTCGATTGCTTGAAACATGGAGTAAATTTCACTGATTGGACTGATTGGACTACTGAAAAAAATCTGAAATTATTTAAGGTGGCCTTTCTTCAACATCAAAAATTTGTTTTAATGGAATTCAAAACTTAAGAATTCTCTCAACTGCAAGCTTTAATGACAACCACCTTGTTTTCGAGTGAGGTAGGAGAGTCTGATGATTTACATCAATGTATAAGCAGAACTCTTTCATATTCTCTGTCCTTACTGTATATATTGAAAAATAATTAAATATTTTCATGACGATTATTACTATGTTGACAGGTAAGACTCCAACAGTATAGCTGATATAGTATTGTGGAGAATATAGGCAGCGCATCTAATTCCTTCTATATTTTTTCCTAGTTCTTTTTAATATGGTGAAACACATTCAGCTGGCTGCGTCGATGAAGTCCTCTGAAGTTGGTATTGGTACTGGTATTGTCTCCACAAAAAGCGATTAATTTATCTAATGGAATTTGAAGTTTTCTTAAACTGTCTATACAAAACTTTGCAGTTGTCTCTGATGTTTCATTATTCAGTGAATCAAACTTCAACAGTCTCTGTTTCATTGTCGGTTTCAGTAAAGTATTGAACAAGTAAAGGAAACATTTTTTCAGCCTTACGGTTTGATGCAGCGGTGCCTATGTCATAAAATAAAACTCCTTGCAATTGGGTTTTATGCATTCAGGCATGGAGCATGGTGCCAGAATATTTTTAACAGTTGCTGTAGCTTTCATCCTGGCTGTAAACTGCTTTACAGTGACTTTGGAGTCAGGATACATTGTGGTATTCAGTTTTACACAAGTCAAGACAACTGAAGGATTGACGATGCTTGACAACTTTATAAGCCATTGTTAGTTCTGCATCAGCACTGAGCAATTCTCCCTGGGCATCTTTTTTAATAATGAATGTAGAAATAGGCTTTAACGTCAGTGGTACCATGAAATGTGATGCCTCACATCTGCCTTACCTCCGTGAGTTACTGAGATGAAACAGCCACAAATCTCATAAAATGCTTCCTGATCCATATGTCCTTTCTTGACAAAAGACCACTCTTTTGTGTAATCATCATCTTGCCATCCATAGGCATTTTTGTAAGCTGCAATAAGTTTATTAGATGGTAAACAGTTAACAATACCACTTTAGTCATTGAAGTACACATCACTATATACTTCATGCCCTGTGTACCCACAGTAAACACTTCAAACATTACTAATTTGAATTCACTGTTTATATTACATTTAGAAAGAATCGTCTTATCAGATCGCTATTCAAAGGGTAACTGCCCAATTCTTCAGTGTGGCACCACTTAAATAGTTCCACCCCCATACTACTGGAGAAGTCTAGTATTTTCTCAAATGAGGGCGCTAGACCAAGTCGGTACTTACATCATAAGTACAGGATACACAACATGCAATGCCATCTGTGAGATGCAACATAAACGTGTTGACATAAATAAAAATAGTTGAGACTGGATTTACAGGCTGCACTAACAGATGGCATTACTTTGACACTGGAGCCAGGCTTGTAACAGTATTTTGCAAAACTGGGACAAAAAAATGGTTCAAATGGCTCTGAGCACTATGGGACTTAACATCTATGGTCATCAGTCCCCTAGAACTACTTAAACCTAACTAACCTAAGGACATCACACAACACCCAGTCATCACGAGGCAGAGAAAATCCCTGACCCCGCCGGGAATCGAACCCGGGAAAATTGGGACAAAATTGGGTCTTATTGGGATATTGGGAAAAGAGGGCCATAACAATGATGGTCTCAATATATCAGAATGGATGGCAACCCTAGGAACACTACTATGGATGATGTGGGTGGGATTTTAGTGAGGATATATCTCATCTCAGAGCATGATGAAAGATAGCCAAAGTCCTGGTGAAGGATGTGGTTGAGCTATTCAAGACCAAGGTGATACTGAGTGATTAGAAGAGCACTTCTGGTGGCTGGTTAACAAGATTACTGATGTCAGAGGAGGAGATGACATGGAAGATCTATTCATGGATGAGCTGGATAGGACATTGTCTGTTAACAAACAAATTTCCTCCAGCAGCAGAAATAGCAACAGGCAAGCATTTATTGCTATTCTTTGACTGAATTACAGCTGTACCAGTCTGTAAGCAATCTCTTACTATGAGTATTAGTTTTGTTTAACTTCATAATTAGTAGCTCCAGTAGCTTAGTGTTCTGCATTACATCAAAATTGAAATTTTGTGCCTATTTGATTAAAAGTGTATTAAACATACTGAATTCTTGTCAACATTTATTTAACAGGGTAACTGTTTATTTGAAAGCAGGATCATGGATTATGATAATATCTCAGGGTAAATATTTTAAAATGGAGTGTGACCAGGAACCACATTTGAGGTTTCTAGTGAAGGTGAACCATCTGTGTCCACACAGATAAGGGGGATGGGCCCACTCACTGAAATTCTTAAGCACTTGAAACTGTTAGCTAACAGACAGTCACAGATGCTGAAGGCTCAAGCTGAGATGTCGAACATGGTATCAAATACAGAATTGAGACAGTTGCATCTGTCGACCACAGTATCAGATATTGAGTCAAACAAATCCAAATCATCCCTAAAAGTTGAGAATGTGGTTACAGAACAAGACTTAGAAGCAGTGACTGCTCAGGTTTTGGATATAGCTAAAAGCAGGAAGGATTTTAGAATGAGCTTGTGCAACTGCACCTTACTCAAGAAAATTTTTCTAGCGAAATTTCAAAGGTTACTCAAGAATTTCAAGACCTGAGGACCAGGCAGGATAATCAAATAAGTAATATTATTGGTAACATTTCTTCAGGAGCCACATTGCTCAGTAGGTTGAAAATGTATTGCAAGACTCAGAAGAGATCTGAAGGGTGACTGAAAGCTGATAAAGAATGCTTGCTGTGCTATCCCAGCTGATGAATTACTGCAGACCTCAGGCACTGACTCTGACCACAATAATGCACGAGCATATGAAACATTTACAAAACAAAATCCTGAGTTAGCACAGGGTGTTCTCTCTCCAACAAGCTTACAACAGTTTCTGCCATTCTCATCAGATAAAAGAGCAATAATCCCCCATTGTTTTTATAAGAGGTTTCAGATGAGTACTGCCGAGAGTGTGGACCAGGCACCAAAAATTTAGTTATGTTGCAGGCTACTTCCAAGGCAATGCCTCTTTGTGTGCCACCGACATGATGGATACATGCAAAATGTACACAGTAACCAAGAGCGCATTTCTTGCAAATTATTGGTAATGAAGTGTATAGGAGAGATTAAAAAAGGTGGTGTTTAATCCTGAGCCATTCTCATACCAAAATGGTAACTTCAGGAAGTATTTTGAAAGTTATATGAACAGAGCACAATTTTGGGAGGAACCAATTATTCACAAAGATCTATTAAGGATATTGAAAGCCAGATTAACACAGGAAGTCAGGGAGAAGCTTATACATATGAATGAAGAAAGTGTAGAAGACTTTATGTCCACACTTGATTTCATAGACTTAATCTAAGAAGATTTTAAGTCTAAAGATGCACAAAATAATGGAAATCACCAGGCCCAAGCACTTTGGATGAATGAGCATGTAACCAGAATCAGGTGCACAATTCATATGGAAATTGACAACAGCATCACTCATATAATAATAACTGTTACAAAGGGAATAGACCAAATGGTTATAAAAATAATAAACAGAATAGCAATGGATTAAGCCTCCAACAAAATCAAGAGAGAAACATTCAATTAGAGGGAAGGTTTAACCCATTTTATGATAACAATGCAAACCAGAATTAACAACATTGGAAACGATCCAATAATTCAGAGCCACAACCCCAGAATAGTGACAAGAATTAGGGGGGGGTCGACAACTGTGATTACTGAGGTAACAGACGAACATGCTCCACAGCAGGGACCTATCTCATTAAACTAAGGCCGACCATTAGGTGCTCTGGAGGAACAGTCAGTGGTAATATGAGGAGCTTGAAAAAAAGGACAATTTCTTCCAGTACAAAGATGTGTAAAGATTGTTGACATCTACATCTACATAGATACTCTGCAAATCATACTTAAGTGCCTGGCAGAGGGTTCATTGAACCACCTTCACAATTATCCTCTACTATTCCAATCTCAAACAGCACATGGGAAAAACGAACACCTATATACAGGGCTATTACAAATGATTGAAGCGATTTCATAAATTCACTGTAGCTCCATTCATTGTCATATGGTCACGACACACTACAGGTACGTAGAAAAACTCATAAAGTTTTGTTCGGCTGAAGCCGCACTTCAGGTTTCCGCCGCCACAGCGCTCGAGAGCGCAGTGAGATAAAATGGCGACAGGAGCCGAGAAAGCGTATGTCATGCTTGAAATGCACTCACATCAGTCAGTCATAACAGTGCAACGACACTTCAGGACGAAGTTCAACAAAGATCCACCAACTGCTAACTCCATTCGGCGATGGTATGCGCAGTTTAAAGCTTCTGGATGCCTCTGTAAGGGGAAATCAACGGGTCGGCCTGCAGTGAGTGAAGAAACGGTTGAACGCGTGCGGGCAAGATTCACGCATAGCCCGCGGAAGTCGACGAATAAAGCAAGCAGGGAGCTAAACATACCACAGCCGACGGTTTGGAAAATGTTACGGAAAAGGCTAAAGCAGAAGCCTTACCGTTTACAATTGCTACAAGCCCTGACACCCGATGACAAAATCAAATGCTTTGAATTTTCTGCGCGGTTGCAACAGCTCATGGAAGAGGATGCGTTCAGTGCGAAACTTGTTTTCAGTGATGAAGCAACATTTTTTCTTACTGGTGAAGTGAACAGACACAATGTGTGAATCTGGGTGGTAGAGAATCCTCACGCATCCATGCAGCAAATTTGCAATTCACCAAAAGTTAACGTGTTTTGTGCAATCTCACGGTTTAAAGTTTACGGCCCCTTTTTCTTCTGCGAAAAAAACGTTACAGGACACGTGTATCTGGACATGCTGGAAAATTGTCTCATGCCACAACTGGAGACCGACAGCGCCGACTTCATCTTTCAACAGGATGGTGCCCCACCGCACTTCCATCATGATGTTCGGCATTTCTTAAACAGGAGATTCGAAAACCGATGGATTGGTCATGGTGGAGATCATGATCAGCAATTCATGTCATGGCCTCCACGCTCTCCCGATTTAACCCCATGCGATTTCTTTCTGTGGGGTTATGTGAAAGATTCAGTGTTTAAACCTCCTCTACCAAGAAACGTGCCAGAACTGCGAGCTCGCATCAACGATGCTTTCAAACTCATTGATGGGGACATGCTGCACCGAGTGTGGGAGGAACTTGATTATCGGCTTGATGTCTGCCGAATCACTAAAGGGGTACATATCGAACATTTGTGAATGCCTAAAAAAACTTTTTGAGTTTTTGTATGTGTGTGCAAGGCATTGTGAAAATATCTCAAATAATAAAGTTATTGTAGAGCTGTGAAATCGCTTCAATCATTTGTAATAACCCTGTATTTCTGTGTGAGCTCTGATTTCCATTATTCTTTTAGGATCATCATTTCTCTCTATATATTGTATTGTACTGTGTGGTAACTGGGGACCTAGAAACGATGGAGAGGCTCCGTCCTCGCCGCAGCCGCAGTGGTCCACAACCCCACGACAGCTACCGCACTCCATTTCGCCCCTCCGCCGCCCCACATTGAACATCTCTTTCAGGGTTATTGTGTGGTTTGGCCCCCAGACTGGGCCATGAATTTTCAGACAAGGGTAATCAATGGTACTCCCACATTCAATCTGACTGCATTTGCCTTAACGTCATGCAAAAGATCATACACCAGGACTGAGTCATAGGCACTGGCTGGAGTATGGGATTTCGATAAATTTAGTTATTATTTATACGGATTCCAGACGTGTATATTGTTATCATCAAGCATTAATGTTTCTGCAGAAATGTAAACTCCTGCACAAATGAGTAGCTCAACAGGCACTGTCACTTCAAGAGCACAATTTTAAAATCAAATAGTTCACCAGCCAGGAGAATGTTATTGCTGACGATCCATCAAGTTTGCCAGAGGGTTTTAATCAAGAAACAAGTTCAGAAGATTGAACACAGAAGTTCCCTATTTTGCTTATGCATGGTCAGACCAACAGAAAATACTGTCTTGAGTTATTCAGAAATTTGTCTGCACTATAAGAGCAACATCCATGCTGGTCAACAGTAACTAGAACCTGGACCAGAACTGAGATCCTAAACTTCACCATTTCTTCAAAATTAGTAAGAATGTTCTGTTCCATAGAAAAGCAGAGAATTGGCGTGTCTGCATTCCACTAGATTATGAACAAAAACTCAGCCAGTGCACATATTTTTCATAGGGACATTTAAGACTACCAATAAGAGCATACTGGTATTTCCCCAGCAATAGGACAAAAATGCAAAATGAAATTACGACTTGTCAGATATGTCAAAAGAACAAACCAAACAATCATGGTAGCAAAGGACCATGACAATCTGTCATTTTGGAAAAGCCTTTATTGCTTGTGTCAATGCTTATGGCCCTGTACTGAGAGCACGAGGCAGCTGCAAATATATTATTCCATTTTTTAATGTATTCACCAAGTATGTAAAACTATATCCATTGAAATCTGCAACTTGTTCACCTATTCTGAAGAATCTATTTAACGACTTTGTTCTGTGCATTGGGAAACCACAAGCAGTGTTATCTAGCAATGCAACCAAATTTACATCCTCCTTGTCGAGGAATGCCTTACCACGTTACATGATTTGTTGAATCCTTATGTCCTGATACCATCCCAAAAGTAATCCTGTCTGGAGAATCTTCTGGGAACTCAACAGATTTATGAGGACTTACTGCCAAGCAAAACAAATGAAATGGATTGATTATCTAGCAAAGTTTGAGGAGAACATCAATAATCTGCTGCATACTACAACACACTTTATGCCTGTGGAACTAATGTAGAAGACTAAAGAACAAAACAAGTGGATAAATAAGGTCCCAAAAGTTCCTATCAAGGAGAGTGCCTGGGAAGAGAAAGTACGAACTGTACATGTAAACCCCACAGAAAGACCTGTCACAGAAAAAAATTGTAGATAATAAAAGACTGAGAGTACAAACCTTTAATCGTGGAGTAAGTGCATCCCAGGTCCTCAGTGCTGCCTAAAAATAGTAACTGGCAGCTTCTGTGGGTAGGGCCTTGACAAAGGATAGGGTCTCTGTCTTCATTCCCTCACAACCTCAACACCTTCTCTCCCAGCCCTTCACCTTGCCCTCCTCAACCCAGCATGACAATATCCAGAACTTTGATCATATCCTCTCTGATGCCTCCATCCACACCTCTGTTCACACTAAATCTATCAATAGTACCTGCAGTTTGAAAGCTGTCATCTCCTCCACACCAAAAAATACTTCCTACACATCCTGGCCACCCAGGGACTGTGTATCTGCAGTGACAAATTCCTTGCTCAGTATGCTGAGGGTCTCACAAAGGCCTTCACAGACAGACACTATCCCCCAGACCTGGTCTGCAAACAGAACTTCAGTGCCTTTTCCCTTCACACCTCCAATCCTTCCACCACCCCATAGAAAAGCAACAAAGGAGTGCTCCCTTTGTCAGCCAGCACCACCCCAGACTGGAACAACTGAGCCACATACTTCATGAGGACTTTTATTATTTATCATCAAACACTGAAAACAAGAACACCCTACCCAAGATCCTTCCCACCCCTCTAAAGTGGTGTTTCATTGTCCATCCAACCTTCACAGCATCCCTGCCCATCCCTTTACCACTTTCAATCCCAGCCCCTTGCCATAGGCTTCATACCACTGTGAAAGAATCAGGTGCAAGACCTGCCCAATCCACCCATCCAGCATTTCCTATTACAGCCTGTCACAGGCTTACCCTACCCCACCTGCAAAAATGATATGGAAGACAGGTTGTTTTCTGATGATGCTGTGGTGTATGGGAAGGTGCTTGAAGTTGAGTAACTGTAGGAGGATACAAAATGAATAGACAAAATTTATAGTTGGTATGATGAACGGCAACTAACTCTAAAAGTAGAAAAATGTAATTTAATTTGGATGAGTAGAGAAAACAAACCCGTAATATACAGACACAGCATTAATAGTGTAGTAGTGTCTTGCTTGACAAAGCCACATCATTAAAATTCCTGGGTGTAATGTTGCAAAGTGATATGAAGTGGAATAAGCATGTCAAGCTTTTGGTAGGGGAGGCGAATTGTCGACTTCAGTTTATTGGGAGAATTTTAGGAAAGTGTGTTTCATTTGTAATGGAGGTTGCATATACGATGCTAGTGACACCTATTCTTTAGTACTGCCCGACTGTTTCGGACCAGCACCAAGGCAGATTAAAGGAAGACATCAAAGCATTTCAGAGGTAGGCTGCTAGATTTGTTACCAGTAGGTTTGAAGAACGTGCAAGGGTTATGGAGATGCTTTGGGAACTAAAATGGGAATCCATGGAGGAAAAGTGATGTTCTTTTGAAGGACCACTATTGGGAAAATTTAGAGAAGGGCATTTGAAGCTGACTGTGGAGTGACCCAACTGTTGCCAACACACATTTTGCGTAAAGACAACAAAGTTAAGTTACAAGAAATTAGGGCTCATTCGGAGCCATATGGACAGTCATCTTCCCCTTGCTCTACCTGTGATGGGACAGGAAGGGAAATGACTAGTAATGGTACAGGGTACTTTCCACCATGCATATTATGGTGATTTGTGATGTATGTATGTAGACGTAGATTTTCTAATGTTCCTTTCACTGATAAATCTTATGTTTTATGTATCTGTGTGTACTATTGTTTGAAGCTGACTGTGGAGTGACCCAACTGTTGCCAACACACATTTTGCGTAAAGACAACAAAGTTAAGTTACAAGAAATTAGGGCTCATTCGGAGCCATATGGACAGTCATCTTCCCCTTGCTCTACCTGTGATGGGACAGGAAGGGAAACGACTAGTAATGGTACAGGGTACTTTCCACCATGCATATTATGGTGATTTGTGATGTATGTATGTAGACGTAGATTTTCTAATGTTCCTTTCACTGATAAATCTTATGTTTTATGTATCTGTGTGTACTATTGATAATAAGTTCATAAATGTCCAAGATCGTCATTAGGTGTTATTAAGCAATTTTATGAATACTATCTTAAATAACTTTCATATTACATAGTGTTAAGTTTTATTTCTTTTCCTAAGTGATGATGTTCACAGGAGAACTTCTGTGAAATTTGGAAGGTAGGAGACAAGGTAATGGCAGAAATAAAGCTATGAGGACAGGTTATAGCCTGGGTAGCTAAGTGAGTAGAGCATTTACCAGCGAAAGGCAAAAGACCCCAAGTTTGAGTCTCAGTCCAGCTTGCATGTAGTTTTAATCTGCCTGGAGTTTCATATCAGTACACATTCATCTGCAGAGTGAAAATTTCATTCTGAAAAGATGTTCAACTTTATTAAGCAGAGAAAGAGATTCACTTCAGCATTTAAGTTAAGTTTTCTTAAGAATATCAAAGTATTAATGAAATTCAACAATATGATAAAGATCTGATGCTATTGCAAAGGCAAGACATTTCATCTCCCTTCTCAAGAGATGTAAAAGAGTATGTACATGCCTGTAGGATGGTAAAAACTAGTGCAGGTGGCATTTAGTTGGAGAGTAGTAGTAGTAGGTATCTTGTGCTGTAGATTTATTCACTGAAGGAGCCCTGCGCTCTATGTTTTCAAGTACAAACACCATTATCTTAATTATTTTGTGTTGCTAAACTGAATCTTTCTGATTTGGAAGGTGTGATCTTTTATTTAATTATTATGTAAGATGTGAAATGTGACTAATGAATAGTAAGAATGATTGAGTAAATAACAGCACCCAAAGCACTTCAAGCCTCTGAACAATTAAACTGATTAAAGGTTGTTACACAAAAATTTGAAGGAGTCCAGTATCTGTGGATGATCTACGGCTGTAACAACTATAAAGTGTTTTGTTGCTGATAAGTTAAAATGAGAATGTCATACAGCTTAACTGTTGTGTGACAAATATTTTGTGTGTGATTGGAATCATTCTGAGTACAATCAGTGACTATGGGACAGTTCATCTCCATTTCACTGATTCATATGTAATGTCTCTGATGGTTGATAAGAGTAAAAGGCATATCTTCAGATGAAACAGTAGGAATCCTGAGGTAAATTATAACTTCCGAATTTGAGAGTTCAGACTGGAAACAAAGAATTTCTCAATGTGGACTAATTCCTTCTTTCTCTCATGAACCTAGCCATTAATTATTGCTGATAAATGTTTTTGACTGATCCACGTAACAAGTGCACCTTGTCCTCCCTTGAATATCTATTGCTTTCCTTGAACACCACATGGTTATATAGCTGTGAAGGGAATCTCTATAATACTCCGTCTGAAAGTGAAGATCACGAAATTTGCATCTGGTATTGTCGCAGAATTGTCTGGGCCTCTGGTTTACACCTTCCACTACTCCAAAATAGAGGGCCATGATTTACCCTAAGTATGGTGGTATAAATAGTGAGCTTAGCCAGCACCCTCTGTGCGACACTAGTTGCCCTCACTAAATCAGACATCTGGCTAGAGGAACCTCAGACTACACATGGTAAGAGTAATTTGTCATTACATATCCCACTATATTGCAGCTGGTTGCACCCACTGTGCTCGACAGTCGCCAGCAAAGCCTCCTCCACCTCTGACAAATGCACACACAACATAATGAGTGCGCCCTGGCATTCTTTCCTACCCTACATTGTATTTCCCTAAGAGGCTCCATTACCTGCCAAATGTTGGAGCTCCCAGTGACTAGCATATCCAGCCTCTGCACCTTCCAGACTGGGCAGGAAAATCGGCTGCTGGCCCAACATGAGAGGTGTCCTGTGCTGCTCAGAAGTGTTTCCGAAAGTGAGTAGCACCTCATACATGTCGCTAAAGTGTAAGGAGCTAGCTCTGCAGCCTGCTCCCTGTTTTGTCTTCCACCTTATGAAGCATAAACCCATCATTGTCTGCCACTCACTCTTGAGTGAAGACAGACCATTCAGATGTTGTGGATCAGAAGATGCAGCGACAACAAGGTCACCAGGGATTCCAATGGCACCAGTGGTGTTGCAGATTTCGTCACTGGCATCCTGATGTCACTGCAGATTTTAGCGGCAGCCAGAAGCCTGTCGACTGTGGCCAACACAGCTTGCAGCAGTTTACACACAGCAGCCCATTCCCCTTGAGTTTGTTCATAATAAGCACAGATCATACCGAAATCGTACTGTGTAAAAGAATTAATACGATCTTTTTTTTTTTTTTTTTTTTAAAAAAAAAAAAAAAAAAAAAAAAAAGGGCAGCAGTCAGGAGTAACTGAGGAAGTACAAACAGATCTCCTACTAATGAGAAAATTACTAGACTTGCTACCGAGATTGGAATACACATAAATTGGACCACAAGATATCACTGATAAAGGAGCAATTTCAATTTCGCACAAATGATGCTTTATAAATCTGTGTTGATCTGTCTTTGTATGGTTTTCTCCCACAAGGAAATTTAATATACTTTAACTCTGAATATGCTTAGGATTTCTGCAGCAAACTGATATTAAGGATACTGGTTCATAATTTTGCAGGTCCATTCTTTTACATTTGTTAATCTCACACGAGAGTTGTTTGTGAACATATTTCAAATAAATTAAAATTTTCACAAAGACTGAAATTCGAACCTAGGTCTGCCACTCACTTGGCAGATGCACTAACTACAGTCCACGCTGCCACTGCATTTAACGTAGCTGCATGGATTACCCTCCCTAATACAAACTGTAATTCACACCTCAGCCCATCTTCATGTTCCCCATCTTAATTCATATCAGTATTGCAGAGACTCTCCAACACTGGAATAGCACTGAATGAAATGGGGATAATCCCACCGGTACCTTAGATAAAGTTGAGACTTAATATGTCTCTGGAACATCCAATGGCAATAGATACTTTGTTAAATCTCACTAAGGAACAAGAGTGGCAGGACGTTTATAGTGCCGATAATATAAATGCCAAATATAATGATTTCCTTAACACATTTTTCATGCTCTTTTACAGTTGATTTCCATTTGAACATTCTAAACATGGTAGTAGCGGTAAAAGGTAGCCTGGGTGGCTGACGATTGGGATGAGGATATCATGAAAACAAAGTGGGAATTACATTAACATGTTAGAAGTAGTCACAATCATCTACAGTATCCCATTACAAACAGTATTGTAGGATGCTTAAGAATGTTATTAGGAAGGCAAAGAGTACATAGTGTCACAATTAGAACAGCTGATTCACAGGATAAAATTACAGCCATGTGGTCAGTTGCGAAGGAAGTGTGGTCAGCAGCACAAGGTCGATAATGTAGTCAGTTCATAGTAAAAATATTTCTGTTAGTATTTAACATCATTTTCTGAGCATTGCTGGTGAATTAAATAAAATCTTAGTTTCTACAGGGAATCATATAACTCTTTTGGAAATTCAAACAATGGAAAATCCAGGATGGAATGTAACAATATTGTGAGAAGGAAAGTTGCAACTAATCACATAGAGGAGACACTCAGTTGCAGACAGGCACAGTAAAAAGACTCTCACAATTATAGCTTTTAGCCATTAAGGCCTTCATCAACAATAGACAGACATATGCATGTGCGTGAGCGCGCGCACGCGCCCGCACCCACACCCACACGAAGGATATGTGGTTTCAGTTGCCTGAGACTGCAGTCGAGTGTGTGTGTGTGTGTGTGTGTGTGTGTGTGTGGGCGCGCGGGCGCGCGTTCAAGTGGTCGTGCGTGAGCGTATGTCTGTCTATTGTTGACAAAGGCCTTAATGGCCGAAAGCTATAATTTGAGTGTCTTTTTGTTGTCCCTATCTGCAACTCAGCATCTCTTGGTAATTGCCTTTCTGAGATTGATGTCCGAAATACTCCTCTGTGGTACCGACAATGGGGAGATTGAGTCAATAATTAAATCACTGAAGTCTAAGGACTCTCATGGATATGATTAGAGTGCCTAGCATGATATAAAGTATTGTGCTGCACATGTTAGCACTATACTTAGCCATATTTGTAATTTCTCCTTTAAGAATGGTCAGTTTCCTGAATGATTAAAGTACTCAGTAGCAAAGCCACTTTATACAAAGGGAGAAAGGGATAATGCAGACAATTTTGACCTATTTCTTTGTCATCAATGTTTGCTAAAGTTATCGAGAAGGCTGCATATGTAAGAATAATTGATCATTTTATTTCACATAATTCGCTATCAAATGTACCGTCCGGTTTTAGAAGTGGTTTAACAACTGAAAATTATATTCTCTTTTCTCTGTGAGGCACTGGATGGATTAAACAAAAGTTTTCGAATGCTGGTAATCTTTTTTGAATTAACTGAGGTGCCTGTGTGTGTGTGTGTGTGTGTGTGTGTGTGTGTGTGTGTGTGTGTGTGAATCAAAAAATATTGCTCCAGAAGTTGGACCATTATGGAATATGGGGAGTAGCTTACAATTGATTCACCTTTTGCTTTAACAACAGACATCAAAAGAGCATTATTCAGTGTTGTGGGGTCTGAGTGAGGCACGGTTAAATGGGGGTTGCCCAGGGATCAGTGCTTATTTATATAAATAATATGCTATCTAGTATAACAGGTAATTCCAGAATATTTCTGTCTGCTGATGACACAAGCAAGCTTGGTGGTAAAGGATGTTTGCAACATCGGCTCCGTTTCAAAAAGTGCGGTTCATGACAAGTTCATGGCTTGTAGAAAATAAATTAATGCTTAATCACTGTAAGACTCAGTTTTTACAGTTTCTAATACATAATTCAACATAACCAGACATTTTAATTTCAGCAAATGGGCAGACGATTAGTGAAACTGAACAGTTCAAATTTCTAGGTGTTCAGGTAGACAGTAAACTGTCGTGGAAAGCCCACATTCAGGATCTTGTTCAAAGACTTAATGCTGCCATTTTTACTATTCAAACAGGATCTGAATTTGCGATAGTTTGACACGAAAAGTAATCTACTTTGCTTATTTTCCATTCGCTTTTGTAGTAGGGTATTATATTTTGTGGCATCTTCCCATTCTCAAAGGATATATTTGGCTCACAAACGGGCAATAAGTGGTTTAAGTTTGCAAACCTCTTGTGGAAACCTGTTCACTAGTCTGGGTATTCTGACACTGGCCTTCAATATATACATATTCTGTCGTTTTTTGTTAACAATAACAGGTTATTCCCAAGAATTAGCACTTTTCACTCAGTTAATCTAAGCATAAATCCAATCTGCATTTGGATTGCACTTCCTTGACTCTTGTGCAGAAAGGTGCGAAGTACACTGCTGCATCCATTTTTAACAAGCTACCACAAGAATTCAAAAATCTTAGCAGTAATCCACATGCTTTCAAATCGAAACTGAAGAGTTTCCTCATGGATCGCTCCTTTTATTCTGTCGACGAGTTCCTTGAAAAATTAAGCTGATTCCTATGTTACATTGTTGATTGTCTTTTTTGGGGTTAATAAACATTTCATTTTATCTGTTTTTGCTTTTATGTTGTAATTTCATGTACTGACATGTATCATGACCTTGGAGATTTGCTCCTCAATTTGGTACTACGGAACTAGATGTGTAAAATAAAATAAAATAAAAATAAAGCATATAATTCATCGCTAAATTACATTAATACTTGTTCCATATATCATGAACATATCTTAAAATTCATCTATTGAATAGGAGGAGTTGCCATTCAGAAATTTTTTAAATTTGTTTTTAAATGTTGGCTGGCTATCTGTCAGACTTTTAATGCTATTTGGCAAATGACTACAAGATTTTTGTGGCAGCATAATTCATCCCTTCCATGCCCAAGTTAGATTTAACCCACAATAGTGAAGACCATCCTTTCTTCTAGTGTTGTAGCAATGCACATCACTGTTATTTCTGAACTGGGCTGGCTTGTCAGTAACAAATTTCAAACTTATATGTATTGTGAAGGTGCTGTGAATATCCAGAGTTCCTTAAAAAAATGTCTTCTAGGTGATCTTGGGTGGACTCCGGCTATTATTCTGATTACATGCTTTTGTGCGATGAATACTTTTTCCCTTAATGATGAATTACCCAAAATTTGATGCCATATAAAAGCAGTGAATGAAAGCAGGCATAGTAGGGTAATTTACTTATATGTTTATCACCAAAATTTGCAATAACCTTAATAGAATAAGTAGCTGAACCTAGCCTTTTCTTGCACTTCAATTTCTCATCAGTGCACACACTCAGATATTTTGAATATTCTACCTTAGCAACAGCTGTTCAGTTTATATTTATCAATGGTGTCATGCCATTTACTGTATATACTGTGTTTTCTCAAAATTTAGTGACAGTCCATTTGTAGAGAACCACTTAATAATTTTCTGGAAGACGTTATTTACAATTTCCTTGACTAATTCTTGCTTGTTAGGCATGAATACTACACTTGTATCATCAGCAAAAAGAAATAGTTTTGCATCTTCATCAAATAGAGTGGTACGTCATTAATATATATTAAGATCAAAAAGGGACCCAAGACTGAACCCAGTGGGACATCATTTTTGGTACCTCCCCAATTAGAGACTCTGCTGCTTTTTGCAGATTGCCTGTACTGTTAATTTCAAACTTCTGCATTCTTCCAGTTAAACATGAATTAAACCATTTTTGCACTGCCCCACTCATACCACAATACTTCAGCTTATCTGATTAATTTCAGACAGATGACACTCATCCATTATGGACCACGCAATACAGTCAACTACATCTGCAAAAAGATCATGTTAAAGATCAACTGAATAGTTATTATTTCAAGCTATTATACAGATCAATTTTCACTACCATCTTCAATTAAAATGCATGTACTGCAGTTTGGTTTCAAACTTTGAGGTAGAGCACAGTCATAATCATATAAGTCAGAACAGTTTTGCGTGTGCGCGTGGGAAAAAAGTTTTGTATCACCCTAGTTCCCAGAACTCCTGAAGATAGATGTCAACTGTGGACATTGTATCACAGACAGTCCGACTTTTCAGAGGTGTCACTAAATCTGCCCAAAGATGTAAACAACCATGCATGAGCAGCGACTATTAGACAGAGGGGGTCCAACAGCTGACCAGTTCCTGTCATTCAACCAGGAAGGAGGTACACGGCTCGTGTTGACCATAGTTCAACTATGCTTAGATGGTCAATACTGCGTTTTGATCACGTCTGCATTGTTACTTTGGGCCAGGAAGGGCTCTCAACAAGAGAAGAGCCTCCTTTGCACAGATACATCCAGTCCTCCAATTCAAGACAGCCGGGGGGAGTGGAATACTACTTCTCTTCACTGAATTTTATTCCACAAATGTCCAGTGTGAGAGATCGTATCGAGAAAAAAGGCTGTTCATGAGAAGAGATCCGACCAGGAGTACATAAATGATTTTCACAGTATGCACTCACAGCATTGAGATCACTTTTAGTGTAATTTCATACAAGGAGAGGTTACGATTGGACGATTTTTCCTGGAGAAGGGGAAAGGGGGGGGGAATGTGGATACATATGGCCCTGAAGTGTAATATGATGCTTTTTAGGGGATATTTACATTTGCTCAAGGGTGTTGTCACAGATGTCCTCTAGTAAATTGCCCCATGACTGTATTTCCATTCTGTAGTCACATCTTATGCGACAGAACTCTACAGTCACGCTCTCACTGAAAGACGATTTTGGTCTGTACCAGCATTTCCAATGTTTGTAAATCCACTGTACTTGTGAGAAGGGTGTAAGGAGATATTTGAGCTGCTTTCCACTTGGTGCATACATGTGCACTGTAGAATAAGTAATGCAATTTCTCTTAGGAGGAGATTACTGAGAAGGGATGCAACAATACAGTGAAAAATCACATAACATATTAAAACACAATTTATAAAGTCCTGTGCAAGAAATTAAAAGATTGCCTGCTTTATATCTTTGCATGATAAAGTAATTATTGAAGACTTTGTATGACCAAATACGATGAGCAGAAAATGTAACTAGACACAAATTAATGGTGTTCTACCAACAGAAAGATTCTAAAATATGATTAAATTAACTATATGTGTGTGTGAAAGTTTGTGACATTATGACCTTCATATGTTACAGTTTTAACACTGAAGGTAAAACTGGCTGTTCAATATTCATAAAACATTTTATTTTACATCTGCATGTAACTTTACACATACTGTATACAAAATTATAGCTGACAACTTTCTACCACAATAAATCTGGATGTTCAAAACATATTATAAAATTTGTGAGACTGCACTTAAATAAACTGGGAATAAAACATATCACGTTATGCTGATAAATACTACACATGTGATTATGCAAAATAATTATGCATTACTTCCCACTAGTCCTACTACCTGAAACACCACTCTCTCCATTTGTCAGGCCTGCATCATCCTCCTCCTCATTATAATGAAGGGAAATTTCTGAATCACGGCGTACCTTTTTTATCAATGGTACATTGTCACTATCATTACTGCTGTCATCATTTGAACATGTTCTTTTCCTGGATGATGGGGAGTCTCTGCCATCCCTCGACTGCTCTTTTATGACATCAGTACGATCTGCAGTCCTATCTGCACTAATGGGCACACTCCTGTCTCTCTCATTCACACTGTTACCCACTTTGTTGGTTTCAGCTCCAGCATCAGAACTCTGGGGATCCAAATCATCATCAGCGATGTCTTCAGATTCAATCTTAAGTATTAATTCACTTGAGTCACTAGAAGAGTCATCTTGCTCAACGATAACTTTTTGCCAGTTCCTCTCACTATTCTGAGACGTCCTAGGGGGGATGCTGGAATGTACATTCGTTGAATCGTTCGATTCCTCATACTGACTATGAGGTCTACGCTGAGGGGACAGACGGGTATCTTCTGGGGACCTAGCATCACAAGACACACTGTCTTCCTCAGGAGGTGGCTGCTGTGGTGGATGAGACCCATCTCGGCCTGCCGGACGGTCTGCTGCATTTTCAGTACCTGGTGACTGGGATGAGGATGTGTCCCTGGTTAGTGGCCTATCTGACCCTTGAGTCCGCTCATCCCAACCTCTAGAGTCATCCTCCCCTTTCTCCCTTATCCCATTATGACACAAAGGCGTCCGTGGCCTCGATTCCCTTCCCACCTCACTTGTCCGTAAACCAGTATTATGCTCTGTTGTTGTCACTCCACCAGATTTCAAAGCAGAATTCTCTTGCTGTAGGGCAGCATTTGATTCCTTTGCTTTACGCAGTTCCTGTTGTAAAAAATATATTGTACCCTGCATTCCTTCCACGTCTTCATCCAAATCTTGAAGAAATTCATCTAGTTCTGGAAAAATGCAAAAAAGAGAATATTAGGAACAAAACAATCGGGAAAAATGTGGAAGTGGGTAAATTGGATGGAGAAAAAATAAACAATAAAACATCAACTGGCATGAACACTAATTAAGCTGTATGTTTGGTGGTACAGTAGCAATTAAGCTAGTTTGAAACACTAAAATGAACACAACTGAAGGGATACCCCTGCATATCTCACAAATCCACAAGGTTTCTGTTGCAGATAAAACATACATCTGACTCTGTTCAGCTTATATACTCCACGCATCATAGTGCTCTTTCAAAAGAATCAGCACACTTACAAAAGTGAACTGTGAAAAACTAGTCATTATACACACATTTTTCCCTATGTACTGTTCTTTGCCAAAAATAATTATCTCACTATTAAGAAAAACATTCCTAATATTACATAATACTTCCACACACAATTACATTTTCAAGTTAAAAATATTAATTAGTCACGATGGCCTTTTATATAAAGAAATAATATTATACAATAAACCACCCAAGACAGTTGAAAGATAACTGAAACAGATTACATTTATTAAAGCAACTAAAACACAGTTCAATAATGGTTACAAGATCTAATACAGTATGTATCCGAGAGTAAGATGACCCTGAATATAGCACGACCCTCTCCCCTTTTTTAAGAGGCTCCTTGAGAAAAATTAGTTTTAACATATTCTGATTAATCAGAATTACAAATTTTTATTGACATATCTAACTAAAAAGTTAACAATGCATCTACTCTAAGCTTATGCCTTTATTCACTGTCTAAATTTTGATAATACAAGGAGAAATAAAATAAAAAGAAATGGTTTACATTATCTTCACAGCCTTTTTTTGTTTGCTGGCATCTGTCGTATCATTATTTTTAATCATAATCAACGTCATCCCAACACGACAGCTGTGAAACATATATCTCCATTGTCACAAATATTTGGCCATTTCTTCCAAATATGTTGCTATTTCTGAGGTTATGGTTACGGTTGGACCTGAGGAAACAACACGTTTTTTCTGAACACACAGCAGATTTCGCTTCTATACTCATCTGAGAATGTTACTCTGTCCCTTGTTCCCAAACATACCATCTGCCAGCTGCTGCCCCATTAGCTGCGTATAACCAGTAGCTGACATACCCCCCATTGTTCTCATCATACCTAATGGCGAGTGCTGATAACATTGCTACATAAAATACGCAAGCGCGCCACTGCACCCAATCTAGACTTTTAGCATCTCCTGGAGAAAAGTATGCTATTGTTGACTAGTACATAAACAAAAGATCACAATCATGATTCAGTCCAATTTAACTTCGCTCAGCCTGCGATCTAGTGACGTCTGTTGGTACTACCTCCACAACATGACTTTCCACTGTAATTTATTCTTCCGATAACAACTGTAGTCAGTTCAATGCGATTTATTTCATTTGTTAGCAGTCAATTCTGGATTAATTTTCTTTCTTGTTTCATCTGTCACCATCTTGTTCTAAAGATGATTAAAAGCTGGTGACATTTTTCCCCAGTTTCTACTATGTGAACAACGGCAGAATTTGTCACTTGCAACCCACATGCAAAATCATTACACTTTCTCATACCCAAATAAAATACTGACTTGGGTTCAGAATCATGTAATGGTTTTTGGAGAACAAGATTTTCCCCTTTGAATGTTACCTTTACTTAAAATCCAGCGTAAATGTATGTATATGGTATCCACACATGTATGAGGACCTTTATTGTAAACCTGTTCAAAGTGGCTAGTTCATAGTTTCATGTGTATCCTTTGTCCTACCACTGCAAGTCAAGTGTCAAGCGATTATCTGAGCGAGTACGATACTGTATCGAATGATTCTGCATATCGAAAAATCTCAAGCCTATCGAACAAAAGCATTGTTTGCTAAGCTCTACCCTTGAGAATTCTTCAAAATAAATTTGTATGAAACCGCAGTAGACAAAACTTCAATTGTAAATATAAGATGCCCCTTAATTAAACTATTACACAATAAAAAAAATAAAATAAAAAATAAAATAAAAAAAATTGATCTCAGCAGCCATAATTTAATCTGAAAATGTAAGACGACCCCGTATTTTTCGAATGACAAATTTGGGAAAAAACCTCATCTTATAATCAGGCAAAAACAATATACCAACAAAAAGAATCAATTTTTGAAAACATAATGTAACTGTACTGACAAAAAAGAGTAAATTCTTTATCTATTCAGTTACATTATATTTTAATAATGGTTAGCAGGACTATTTCAGTAATTTGAAGTACAGGTTAATTTAAAAACGACTGAAATAAAAAATGAATAACAAAATACATTTTTTGTTCTCAGGCACATTTGTACATCTTAACCCTATCTTTGTCCAGGATGATATCAACATTTTTATCTCATGATGTACAAAATCTTCACTATGAAGGAACGCAGACTCATTTTTAACAGGCAAATGAGAAGATGTGTTAGATTTGCGCGTGAACACATTGTTCACAGTTTCTCATTAGTGGAGTTACTGTTTCTTCCTTTATTAAGCTCTTGTCAAGAATACATTATTTGATAAATGCATTTTCATTTAGCGTCATACATGTCACTACTAAATGCTGATGAATATACAGGGCGAAGAAAAATTCATGCACTCTGACTTCTTAGCGCAATTTCTCACATCCTACCAATACAAAAATGTCTTCCTCAAATTTTGCCCTGCATATATTTCGAGAAGTAAATGGATGTTAAAGATTGGCAATCTGGCAACACTGTAATCACAGGTACAGTAGCTACCACTGTCAGCATATAGCAGCAGTGCTGTGCAATTGGTTTAGTGGCTGGTGTTTTGGGTTAGCATGCAGGAGGTCAAGGGTTCGATTCTGAGTCTAGGCATATTTGTTTTTATTTGGTAAATATAGTCTGCATGGTGCGGTATCTGGCATATTAATCATCGTACAGTGATTACAGCATGTCTTTTACAAAATATTTGCAGTTGCGTACTATGAACACAGAAATGGAAATACAATTGTTTTCATTGGCAGCTTTTAAAGAAACCTTTAGTATGTTGTAGACACAAATTGTTTCACACCCGTGCATCTACTAGATTCCAAACTTGTTTTGTGTGTACCCTCCCCCAATGGTCCCACTGATTAATACCAACTATTACTCTTGCCATGTTCAGAACCATTACATTTCATTAGAGCCTTACGTCATCAAGAGGGCTAGCAACGTGCTTTGCACATAATTTTGATGGGACCATTTGGGGGAAGGTACACAGAAAACAGGTTTGGAATCTAGTAGATGCAGTGGTGTGAAACAATTCGCATCCATGACATGCAAAAGGCATCTTTAAAAGCTGATACATGAAAACAATTGTACTTTCATTTCTGTGTATGCAGTATGTAACTGCGAATGTTTTGTAGAAGACCCATTGGTCATCACTGTATGACGACTAAGGCACCAGATACTGTACCACACAGACTATTTTTAGCAAATAAAAACAAATAAGCCTCGACCCAGAACTGAATCTTTGACCTCCTCCATGCTAACCCACTGCACAGCACTGCTCTATATGCTGACAAAAGTAGTTAGTATACATGCGATTACAGTGCAACCAAATTGCCAGCCGTTAATGTCCATTTACTGGCCAAAATATGCACATGGTGAAATTTGGTGAGACATTTTTGTTTTGTCAGTATGTGAAGAATTGCACTGCAAAGTCCAAGTGTGTGAATTTTTCTTCACTCTATATAGCTACATATTCATTGATATTTTTCTGATCTTGACTCATGGTCAAGAACTCCTCCACATCTTGCAACAGCTAAACTCACTTTTCTCACTCCAAATTCACCTGGAGCATCCATGGTGAATTACTCTGCTCCGCCACTGAATATCTGAACAACTACATTAATCATCTCAACCAGGCTTTCCTTTCACACAACAAGTGCACAAACCACCTCTTGCCCTAAAACTTGTAAAAAGTCTTAGAAGCAGCCACCTTGTCACTCAGAACCACCAAGGCATCAATAATCTACTTCGACAAGTCTATGATTTTCTCAAATCAAGCTCTGACATTAAATTCCCTCTCCTTGATATATTTCCCACATTACCCACTGTCGCCTCCTGTCACCCCATCTGACATTCCCAGATCTTGATTCCTACCCCAGGAACTAAAATGTGGGACAAGAAAATCAACTTTTTGACAAAGTTCAAGAGAAATGAATCACCAGTCAATACAAGAGACAAAGACATGAAAATAGAATAAAAAATGAAAGATAGCTAATGATAACTTTACAAGAAAATTACCACATAATCAAAACAAAGATAGAAAAGAAACAACTACTAAAAGATCAAGCGAATATGACGAAGTACTCAATGCAAACACCAACACAATACATAACTGATAAACATCCTACTAAATGATCACAAATAACATTTCCCTCATAAGCATATAATTAAAAAGAAATGTGCATATCTCTCTCTCTCTCTCTCTCTCTCTCTCTCTCTCTCTCTCTCACACACACACACACACACACACACACACACACACACACACACCAGAATCAGGAAAGTTGGCAACACTTACAAAAGCAAATGACATAAGACATCAAAAATGCATTGAAATGTTGTTATAAAAACCATGGTGACTACACAAAAAAGTGGAGGCTTTCAATTAGTTTCCTACATGAAGAGAAATTGCATAGTTTTTAAATAATGAATTATGACATGTTTACTGTAGGTATTTCTCTAGTTTATTATAAAGAAAGTGCCATGAACTGGTTTTAAATGTATATCCAATAAGTGACCCAAAAACACACATAGTACTTCAGGACACACAATGAAGATGCCTTGTGAAAAAAAAACCAAAAATAGCTGGGTGGATAAATAAAACAAAAAAGTAATTAGCACCATGCAAACGGAGTTTTTCTTGTAAATACTGTAATTTATACACAGCTGCTGTGAATAATGAGCACCACAAGACACTCAGAATATGAAATACTTTCTGGAACATATCACTAACTTTGCTCCTCAGGATTACAAACTGGCGTTACCACCCATCATTGCTTCTGTATTAACTTTTGAGCATTTCACTCTGGTTTTAAAATTAGTACTATTTATAATGTCAACTCTAATAAAGGGAAGAAAGTAAGGAAGATTAGGGTTTAACATCCCACTGATGTTGAGGTCATCAGAGACAAAGCACAAGCTGAGGATGTGGAAGGATGACAAAGCAAATCATATGCTTCTTTCTCAAATGAAAACATTTTCGTATCTGCCTCGAACAATTTATGAAAATGAATGGATGGCTGGATTGGGATTTAAGCTGCTGTGCTTCTAAATGTTATTCCATTGTCTTACCACAGTGCCACACATTTCAGTTGCATAGAGGAGTACCAGTACCACCTAGTAGCTTGGAACATCAGTATCTGGATGACCAACAATACTAGCATAACAAAAGGAATTTGCGACCTCCAACACTAGAAGTTAGAAATGGGGAAAAAAATGAATATGGGCTCTTGTCTGGCTGTGACGAAGTGAAGGCTATTTCTGTTTAACAACTGTCAGATCATGCAAAACACACCACTGTATTATCAACGGACACAAACTACATCGCAATTCAATGACAAAAAGTTGCAAATGAGTTGCTAATTTTACTGGTTAGTGTAAATTGTTCTAAGAACTGACAAAATTTTAGAAGAACTTAGAAACACTTTCAAGTGCACTACATTAGCGACAAATAAGAGTAACGAAACAAAGACATGCTAATAAGAATCCAATAGGGAAAACCAAATGCAAGAGGCTTGCTGTCTGATGAAATGCTGTGCAACTAGTCTGTATATCACAGAGCAAACACACACACACACACACACACACACACACACACACACACACACACACACACACAATGGAAAACATGAAACAGGAAAACATTGGTATCATACATTTCTTGGACATACCTAATGACAGACACTACACATGCCTGTAGTTCAAGCGAGCAATTTAAACCACAGTGTATGTAAAATTAGCATTCTGAATTTTTGGAGAAATGAAATGAAGACTATTTTAGCCAAGGTAATGTTGAAATGTGAAACTAGTCACATCACAATCATGCCAAAGGAAGCAGTATGTGAATTGTTGAAATCAATACTACTTCAGACAAAGAATGAGTAATCTAATAAGCCAATATGATAAATTAAAGAAAACTTGTCCTTTCTAAGAAACATCTGGCAAAAAAGTCATACTCTCACCAAACACAGAGAAAAAACTATCATCATGCCTATCTTTAGAAACTATTTTTTAAACCAAATAAACAAATAATTTTTTCCTAATGAGCTTCGAATACACAATGTACCATTCAATGATCAGAAAAGTCTCATTGTGTCTGAATATAGCATCCAGCCTTAATGTAACATGAAACTTGAGTTTATCACAAAACCTACATGCTGATGCAGAAAACAGCCTCGGAGAGGTAGGTAGGTAGGTAGGTAGGTAGGTAAACTCATGCTCATAAATTAAGGATAATGCTGATACATGGTGCATTTGACCTGACATCATCGCACGGTGGTAATGGCAGCAGTCCATATACACAGAGGTGTCTTGGTGCACGTCAGAGTACGGTGCAGTAAGTGTGCAGACATTTTCAGACGTGCTAATGGTGACTGCGTGTTGAAAATGGCTCAAAGAACACATGTTGATGATGTTATGAAGGGTAGAATACTGGGGCGACTGGAGGCTGGTCAAACACAGCAGGTCGTAGCACGGGCCCTCCGTGTGCCACAAAGTGTGATCTCAAGATTATGCCAACAATTCCAGCAGACAGGAAACGTGTCCTGGCGCTACAGTACAGGACGTCCACAGTGTACAACACCACAAGAAGAGCGATATCTCACCATCAGTGCCCTCAGACGGCCACGGAGTACTGCAGGTAGCCTTGCTTGGGACCTTACGCCAGCCACTGGAACAGTTGTCTCCAGACACACAGTAAAATGGACGAGTCCAGGTATAGTATGAACAGTGATTCTTGCCGGGTTTTCATCTGACATGAACCAGGAACCAGATACCAATACCGTAACGTCCTTGAAAGGGACCTATATGGAGGTTGTGGTTTGATGGTGTGTGTGTGGGGGGGGGGGGGGATTATGATTAGTGCACGTACACCCCTGCATGTCTTTGACAGAGGAACTGTAACAGGTCAGGTGTATCGGGACGTCATTTTGCACTAGTATGTCCGCCTTTCCAGGGGTGCAGTGGGTCCCACCTTCCTCCTGATGGATGATAATGCACGGCCCCACTGAGCTGTCAACGTGGAGGAGTACCTTGAAACAGAAGATATCAGGCGAATGGAGTGGTCTGCCTGTTCTCTAGACCTAGACCCCATGGAGCACGTCTGGGATGCTCTCGGTCAACGTATCGCTGCACGTCTTCAAACCCCTACAACACTTCAGGAGCTCTGACAGGCACTGGTGCAAGAATGGGAGGCTATACCCCAGCAGCTGCTCGACCACCTGATCCAGAGTATGCCAACCCGTTGTGCGGCCTGTGTACGTGTGAATGGTGATCATATCCCATACTGATGTCGGGGTACATGCACAGGAAACAGTGGCGTTTTGTAGCACATGTTTCGGGACGGTTTTCTCAACTTATCACCAATACTGTGGATTTACAGATCTGTGTTGTGTGTGTTCCCTATGTGCCTATGCTATTACCACCAGTTTGTGTAATGCCACGTTGTGTGGCACCACATTCTGTAATTATCCTTAATTTATGAGCATGAGTGTAGATATCTCATGGTGAAGGTAAAGGTATCAGTCGCTGCTCCTCCAACAAAAATTTCTCTCTCTCTCTCTCTCTCTCTCTCTCTCTCTCTCTCTCTCTCTATCTATCTATCTATCTATCTATCTATCTATCTATCTATCTACACACACACACACACAGAGAGAGAGAGAGAGAGAGAGAGAGAGAGAGAGAGAGAGAGAGAGAGAGAACTTTGCTGGAGGAGCAGCGACTGATACCTTTACCTTTACCGCTACACATTTAAAGATGCATAGGAATATTATTATTTTTCAGTTTCAGGTAATGATAACAATATACCTGCTCTTCTAAACGATATACATACATTACGTTATTTTATCTCTCATTAAGACAAATGAGAAAAATCTAAGGCTTGATCATAAACTATGATCTGATACAGAGCACATGGTGTTTGTTGTCAACATATGCTGCCACAATCACTTTCACAATTACAGACACATTCTTCTTGTGTATTCATTTTGATCTTATGGTTTTGTCAGTAAACCATTAACACTTGGAAATGGAAGATCAAGATCACATCAGCAATGACTTTATTAGGTATGGAACAGCAGCTTGGTTTAAAGAGAAATGGAACAGGAATCTATGTGGTCTTGCAAATTAACCATACCAGCACGTGCCTGCTAAATTTAAGAAACAATGGAAAACCTAAATCTGGATAGAAGCACGGAATTTGTAAGCCAGTCTAGCATCCTTAACAGTACATAGTGTATTGCAACAATAAACATTTTTTTATTCTACATCAAGAGGAGCTTACCCACAGATAATGTAGAAGAGAGGTTTTAACTAGCTATGAGGGTGCATATGGAGGAAAGATGTATTTCCAAGGATGTGTTTGCTGCCAGTAAATACTTAGGGGAAGTGTGCTGTTCTCAGTTATACCGGGTGATCAAAAAGTCAGTATAAATTCGAAAATTGAATAAATCATGGAATAATGTAGATAGAGAGGTACAAATTGACACACATGCTTGAAATGACATGGGGTTTTGAAACTTCCTGGCAGATTAAAACTGTGTGCCCGACCGAGACTCGAACTCGGGACCTTTGCCTTTCGCGGGCAAGTGCTCTACCAACTGAGCTACCGAAGCACGACTCACGCCCGGTACTCGCAACTTTACTTCTGCCAGTACCTCGTCTCCTACCTTCCAAACTTTACAGAAGCTCTCCTGCGAACCTTGCAGAACTAGCACTCCTGAAAGAAAGGATATTGTGGAGACATGGCTTAGCCACAGCCTGGGGGATGTTTCCAGAATAAAATTTTCACTCTGCAGCGGAGTGTGCGCTGATATGAAACTTCCTGGCAGATTAAAACTATGTGCCCGACTGAGACTCGAACTCGGGACCTTTGCCTTTCGCGGGCAAGTGCTCTACCAACTGAGCTACCGGAGCACGACTCACGCCCGGTACTCACAGCTTTACTTATGCCATTACCTCGTCTCCTACCTTCCAAACTTTACAGAAGCTCTCCTGCGAACCTTGCAGCGCGCACTCCGCTGCAGAGTGAAAATCTCATTCTGGAAACATCCCCCAGGCTGTGGCTAAGCCATGTCTCCGCAATATCCTTTCTTTCAGGAGTGCTAGTTCTGCAAGGTTCGCAGGAGAGCTTCTGTAAAGTTTGGAAGGTAGGAGACGAGGTACTGGCAGAAGTAAAGCTGTGAGTACCGGGCGTGAGTCGTGCTTCGGTAGCTCAGTTGGTAGAGCACTTGCCCGCGAAAGGCAAAGGTCCCGAGTTCGAGTCTCGGTCGGGCACACAGTTTTGATCTGCCAGGAAGTTTCATATAAGCGCACACTCCGCTGCAGAGTGAAAATCTCATTCTGAAGACATGGGGTTTTATTAGAACCAAAAAAATACGAATGTTCAAAAAACGTCCGACAGATGGCGCTTCATCTGATCAGAATAGCAATAATTAGCATAACCAAGTAAGACAAAGCAAAGATGATATTCTTTACAGGAAATGCTCAATATGCCCACCATCATTCCTCAACAATAGCTGTAGTCGAGGAATAATGTGAACAGCACTGTAAAGCATGTCCAGAGTTATGGTGAGGCGTTGGCATTAGATGTTGTCTTTCAGCATCTCTAGAGATGTCGGTCGATCACGATACACTTGCGACTTCAGGTAACCCCAAAGCCAATAATTGCACGGACTGAGGTCTGGGGACCTGGGAGGCCAAGCATGACGAAAGTGGCAGCTGAGCACACGATCATCGCCAAACGACATGCGCAAGAGATCTTTCACGTGTCTAGCAATACTCCCCCCTCGCCCCCACCCAATAAAACCCCATGTCATTCCAAGCATGTGTGTCAATTTTTACCTCTCTATCTACATTATTTAGTGGTTTATTAAGTTTTCAAAATTTATATATCACCTGGTATATTTGAATCCCAAATCTACTGAAATTCATACGCTCAACATTCTTCTGAATGTTAAAAGAAACCTAAAAAACAAACTTCCACTAATTCTCAGCACAATTCTAGTTATGTAAAAAACTTCAACATATCGACTCATTTCTCCAGAAATAGTAAGTCTTGCAAGGTATGCAGGAGAACTTCTCACAAGTTTGAAAGTTAGGAGAGATACTAGTGGAAGTAAAGCTGTGAAGGTGGGTTGAGTTGCACTTTGACAGCTCTGTTGGAGGGTATTTGCCCATGAAAGGCAGAGATCCCACATTCAAGTCCTGGACCAGCACACAGTTTCAATCTGTCAGGAAGTTGCAACATGTTGATGTCTGAGATACAGAAAGACAGCAGGTTTTTGTCGACCCTTAGTTTTAAATTTTTTGACACTGAAAGGAGTGCTTCAAAACCAGAAACAGTTTTCCTCTGTGTGTGTGTGTGTGTGTGTGTGTGTGTGTGTGTGTGTGTGTGTGTGGTGGAATAGGCGTATTTTGTGTTTTAAACTTCTTTGTTCACAAGAAGTATATAGGTGTCGAACAACACTTTAACAGGGTGTAATAATGTGAATTTTCATATCAAATGTAAGTAATGTCTAAATGAGTGGCTTTTCTTTACTGAAAGAACTTATACTAATTACACATACCACCAACACCACCACCACCAACTATATTAATGTTATAAGAAACATTCTGATGTCAATTTCATTTCAGGAAATTAAAAATACTTACCAGACTGGGATTTTTTCACTTCTTCACTAAAGCTTTTTTGCAGTGCTAAATCTCCCTCAAGTTTTGCAAGTCTGCCACTAGAAATCATACGTCCCAGTTCTTCATTCTCTTGATAAAGAAGCCTGCATTTGGCCATTAGCCTTTTACCAGTATTGCTAGAACCAATAATATAAATAATTAATTAAAAAGAAAAAATCTGGTTTAAAAGTATGGCATACATTGTTATAGACTAAATTTTAAAACTTTCCCTTATGCACTCTGGTCATTAGTACATGTTCGATCACACACACAGATAGTTCACAAACAAGATACGAGATATAGGTATTAAACAATGTCATATATGAGTCCCAGTCAGTTGTAATATGCTTCAAAGGAAAGCGGATGGATTTGCTGGACTGGACAGTCCAAAATGGTGACTTGAACCCCCATCAAATAGCTTTAAAACAAATTAGAGCACAAACGGGTTGTCACATCAATTTCACTGAGAATCTAGGAACTATTTACAAAGTTTCAGGGTGAATGGAAATAAATTCCTCCACAACTTCCCTTGAAATTCGAACCATCTAACACCAGCAAAATAAGAACCTACCTGGAATACGCAGGACACAGTGAAATGAATGAATGTAAACTGTTCTGCAGACTGTGTATGCTGTGATCTATTCATTATCGTAAGTATCTCCTATTGTCAATAATTCTATGGGGACTCTAACATGTAGTGAATTAAATACATTTTATGACTACAGTAATCTACACGGAAGTGCCAAAAAACTGGTACAGGTAAGAACTTTCAAATACAGAGAGATTTGAACAGGCAGAATATGGTGACGTAGTTGGTAACACCTATGTAGGACAACAAGTGTCTGGCACAGTTGTTAGACTGGTTACTGCTTCTACAATGGCAAGTTATCAAGATTTAAGTGAGTCTGAACTTGGTGTTATAGTTGGCACATGAGCTATGGGAGATAGCATCTCCGAGGTAGTCATGAAGGAGGATTTTTGCCGTATAACCATTTCACAAGTGCATCGTGAATATCGGGAATCTGGCGAAACATCAAATCGCCGACATCGCAGTGGCTGGAAAAAGATCCTGCAAAAATGGGACCAATGACAACTAAAGAGAATTGTTTAACATTACAGAAGTGCAACCCTTCCACAAATTGCAATGCTGAAACACCAACAAGTGTCAGCATGCAAACCATTCAATGAAACATCATCGATATGGGCTTTTGGAGCCGAAGGGCCATTCGGTACCCTGATGACTGCACAACACAAAGCTTTACGCTTCATCGGGGCCTGTCAACACTAACATTGGACTGTTGACAACTGAAAACATGTTGCCTGGTCAGGCGAGTCTCATTTCAAATTGTATCGAGCGGATGGACGTGTATGGGTATGGAGACAACCTCATGAATCCAGGGACCCTTCATGTCAGCAGGGTACTGTTCAAGCTGGGGCAGGCTCTCTAATTATCTGGGGCATGTGCAGTTGGAGTGATATGGCACCTCTGATATGTCTAGATATGACTGACAGGTGACACACATGTAAGCATCCTGTATGATCATATGCATCCATTCATGTCAATTGTGCATTTTGATGGACTAGGGCAATTTCAGCAGGACAATGCGACACCCCACACATCCAGCATTGCTACAGAGTGGCTCCTGGCACACTCTTCCGAGTTTAAACATTTCCAGTAGGCACCAAACTCCGCAGACATGAACATTATTGAGCACATCTGGGATGCCTTGCAATGTGCTGTTCAGAAGAGATCTCTAGTACTACTTCAGACATTAGTCTAATACATGCCACGTCATGCACTTCTGCGTGCTCACAGGGGTCCTACACAATATTAGGCAGGTGTACCAGTTTCTTTGGCTCTTTAGTGTAAATTTCATGTGGGATGATTATGGAGCAAGAAGTCAATGTATTTTAAATTATTTGAGCTCAGTGATTTTCTGTCATTTACTTATCAAGCTGAGAGATGTTTATAAATGATGATGGCAACTATCTTTAACATTCTGAAAAAAATGTCAACAATTTCATTTTGTTCAAGATATTGGATATTTTATTAATATTTATTTGTATCAGAAAATGTAGATCTATTGAACGTATCTGGAAAGTAATACACTATAAAGGTCTAATAAAGAGCTTTTGTATAGAGTATGTCTGTAGCAAACCTAACCTGTCTGGTGTGAATTTCCAAGCACTGAGCTCATTCTGTGTCTCTTCCAAGCGTGCCCTTGTGGACAGCAGTTCCTGGCGCAGCCGCTGAAGTAGCAGATTCACTGAAGGATCAAGAAGTGCAGTGCGCAGAGCCGTTGCTCCTGGAGCTTGGGCAGCTTTCAGCTCAGCAATCTGATTCTGGAAGATTATTATCATTATCATTATTATTATTATTATTATTATTTAAACTGATGGTATAATTATCATGCACTTGTAAATATGAGAATGCTCATTGATTTTTATAGTTTTTTCTTGCTAAGCATGAATACACTACACAATTTCTGAGACATACTCGAAGTTTTTACTAATTAAAAAGCAAAGCAGACAGGTCTTCAAGAACCTTACAGCTGCTTATGCGATTTTCTCGAATATATTGTTTTAAGCAAAATCGAGTGGACTGGCATGTACTTATTATAGATGATACTTCAATATCATTAAAAAATATTTAGACATTTTAAATCAGCTGTCTGCTGTCTGAAATAAAAAAAGGTATATACTGTTACATCATCAGAATGGAACCTCAGTTCCTTTCCTTCGTGGCAATAAGATTAGTTACAATTTCTCTAAGTTTTGTCAAAACCCTAAAGAAATCAATTATTTCACACGTTATGATTACAACCGTAAATCGAATAAAAATTTGTGACTTTGTTTACAATCTCTACAGCTTAAATTTATGGTTTACTTCAGTATGAGGAATTCTACAGGTTCTTTACATATATAAGTATCAACTAACGAGCCATTTGTGTGCACATCCACTCCAGTTACATAGCTAGCAGAAATTTACACAATGTCAAATGTTGACAACTTTACTTATTCTGTTATACTCGATTAATTAGGTCTCATGGTGTAGCAACAGGATGCACTCCTGGCTGCAAATTCAATCGTAAAATCACAGTGTTACATGTGAGTACGGCAATATGGCCAATTGCATGGCATCAGAATAGAGGAGGGTAGTTGTTTTGATGTACAGCCAGAGTGGCACGGAAATTAAGATCAGGGAGATAGCCCTGGACAGAATCGAGCAACAAATGAACTATGGTACAGTACGCAACAATATGGACTTGGATACAGTAACTGAAGACCAAAAAGTTATGAACAGCAGGCAGAACAAACACGATACACATTAGAATATAAGGACAATCAAGAGAAAACTGAATTTCGGCTACAGGGAAAATAATACGAGTAGAAGGACCCTGTAGATATAGTCAACATAGGAATTGGGAGAATGTATCTTAAGATATGATTGATTCAGTACCATGGGAAACTGATGGAGTATTAACTTCTGGTTGAACCTGAGCAGAAGTCTACACAAAAGAGTCAGTGATCCTTAGTAAGACAAATGGGATTCTAACTAGTGTAGCAGGACAAAACTGCCTATCTCAGCATCATTTTTTGGGAGTTTGTTACCAAACTACCAGGTATTGTGGAACAGTGGACTCTTTTGGGGGGGGGGGGGGGGGGGCTGAGCGGGGAGTAAGACAAAGTCTGACTTTATCCAAGGACAAATAAATGGTTTGAGGTTAGGTGATTGCAATCTTGTGATCAAATTATTGAAACCCACTACTGGACATGGGCTGCAACATAAGCAGGTAAATTACAGGTGGTATGGACCCCATCACAGATGTGCGCCATTTCAGAATAAAGTACCACTATGGATTCATAAGGTAATTGGGACAAAATTGGTAGTGACACCATCTGGATGCCCAATACAGAGATGACTTAAAGAAATTACTGAGATAGTATTTTGAGGTCTTTGAGAAGAGACCAGGTTTCTGCAATAATTTTTTGTGGCTAAAATTATGTTGTACGTATGTTTGTGTATGTATTCATACCGCTTTTATTTAGTTACGTTTAGACTGTGTTTCTAAGTGGTTTTTTTCCATATTCACTATTGTGATATTTATTTCTGTGTAAGTTTCACCTCACACATTACATTAGTTTTTAACACTGAATATTACAGAAATTGTACTAGTACCTGCAGCCACAGAAGTTGTTACCTGAATGTTAACACATTACCTCTCATCTTGTCCCTATTTCTAGATAGTGTTTCCCACATACTCCTTTCCTATACAATTTTGCTGTGAATGTCCTCATTCTTAACTTCATTTTCAGCATTGGCCTAGAGGACCACATGTCAAACACTTAAGTCTCTTCTTTTACAGTTTTCCCACAGTCCTGGTTTCACTTCCATACAATGCTGTAATCCAGACACACATTCTCAGAGATTTCTTTCTCAAATTAAGGACTATGTTTGATATTAGTAGACATGATCTGATGAAAAAGCTTCCTCTGGCTGTGCTAGTCTAGTCCTTATGTCCTTGCTTCATCTGTAATTCATTAATCTGCTTCCAAAGCAGAAGAATTCCTCCAATTCATGTTATCTCCAATTTGTAGGTTAAGTTTATTGCTACTCTTATTTTCTTCATTGCTTCTACAAAATACAGTTGAGGAACAGGGGAGAAGGACTGCATCCTTACTTTACGATCTTTAATCTCTATTGGTGCCCTGTTACTATTGTTGGTTGGCTGGTTGGGGGTATAAAGGGACCAAACTACTGGGCCATCAGTCCCTTTTTCCTGATGCAAGCAAGGCTCAAGGTACAAAAACACCCAAAGTACATTTGAGAAAATAAAAGGGGGAAAAGGAATGGGGACCCACACCTAAAAAGAAAAACGGGGAAAACATACACCACAAGGAAAAGTAGAAGAAGGTATTAAAAACATAGATCAGATAGTCTGGGCTGGCTGATCACAATAATAGAGGATGAGACAGCCACTCTGAATCACATTAAAATGCCCACTCCAAAAAGACAAGGCGAGATGAACATATGATGGGAAAAAAGAGACCACCACGACAAACAAATGCAAACGAAGTGTGACAGAGTTAAAATGGAGGAAGGGTGGCAGCTTCTGAGAGAAGGCTAAATGCCCACCCTTCAATGGTACGATAAATACCCCCTCATGAATAAAACGTAAAACTAAAGCTGCTGTTGAGGCATTGTTGCCCAACACCGAAGGTAGGGTGCTGGAAAGGTTAAAGGTCTGCCACATAGCGGCTAAAAGTGGGCAGTCCAGCAAGATGTGGACGACAGTCATATGTGAGCCACAGTGGCACCGAGGTGGGTCCTCACGATGGAGGAGGTACCAATGTATTAGGCGCTTATGGCCAATGCAGAGCCGGCAGAGAACCACATAGTCCCTGCGAGAGGCCTGCATGGACGGCTTCCATACATTCGTTGTCCCCTTAATGGCACACAATTTGTTGTGTGTACTAAGATTATACCATTCCGTCTCCCAAAGCTGAAAAAACTTGCGGCGTAATAATGATTGCAGGTCAGTTACGGGGATGATGATCTCCAGAAATGGTTTCCGTGTAGCCTGTTTGGCCACCCTGTCGGCAAGTTCATTTCCTGTTATTCTGACGTGGCCTGGGGTCCACAAAAACACCACGGAACAACTGGACTGTTCCAGGGCATAGGTGAACTCCTGGATGGTCGCTACCAAAGGATGGTGGGGGTAGCACTAGTCGATAGCTTGTAGACTGCTCAAGGGGTCAGTACAGAGAAGAAACAGCTCGCCAGGGCATGAGCGGATGCGCTCAACAGCACGAGAAATGGCCACCAGCTCTGCAGTGAAACGACTACAGCTATCTGGCAAGAAGTGCTGTTCAATATGTTTCTATGAACATATGCGAAGCCAATGTGACCATCAGCCATCAAGCCATCGGTGTAAACCACTTCATGGTCCAGGCACATGTCAAGAATCGAGAGGAAGTGACAGAGGAGAGCTGCTGGGGTTAACTGAGTCCTTAGAAACATTTGGAAGGTGTAGGCAAAGCTTCGGGCTTGGTGTACATCATGGAGGTGTACATGAATGGACCTCGAGTATAGGTGGGAAAACCAAGGACTCCATTTCAGACACAAAAGATTGGACACCAACCACAATCATTAGCCCTCACCTGGGCCTCCAATGCAGGAGATGAACTGCCATGGGTGAGAAAAGGAGACAGTGAAACGGATGCTTAGGAGAACTACAAATGTGTGCAACGTAACTGGCGGGCAGTTGTGCACACCTGACCTTCAATGGAGGGACTCAGCCTCCACCACAACGCTGGTCACCGGACTCGTCCTAAAGGCTCCTGTTGCCAGTGGTGCACTGGGTCAAGTAAATGCAAAGCTGAGGGCGCTGCCGACCCATAAACCAGACTCCCATAGTCAAGGCAGGATTGAACAAGGGCTCTGTAGAGCTGCAGCAGCATAGAGCGATCTGCACCCCAGTTGGTGTTGCTCAGGCAGTGCAGGGGATTGAGGTGCTGCTGATGATGATGAGGAAGCCATGTCAATCGGGCGTCGAAAACCAGTCCTAAGGATCAATATGTCTCCACTACAGTGAGTGGTTCCTCATTAAGGTAAAGTTCTGGTTCCAGATGAACGGTATGATGCCAACAGAAGTGCATGATACATGACTTTGGGGCTGAAAACTGGAAGCCATGGGCTAGAGCCCAAGACTGCACTTTGTGGATGGCTCCCCAGAGGCGCCGCTCAACAACATTCAGTACTGGTGGACAGTACAGAATGCAGAAATCACCTGCATACAGGGAAGGTAAGACAGAATGCCCGACAGCTGCTGTTAGACCGTTAATGGCCACAAAAAATAGAGATACACTCAATACAGAGCCCAGTGGGACCCCATTCTCCAGCATATGGAGGGAACTATGGGAGGCACCAACTTGGACACGGAAAGTACAGAGCGATAGGAAATTTTGGGTAAAAATCTGAAGTGAAGCCCAGAGACCCCACTCATAAAATGTGGCAAGGATATGTCACCAGGTTGCGTCGTCAGCTTTTCGTAAATCAAAAAAAGACAGCAACCAGGCATTGGCATATGGAAAAGGCTGTTTGGATGGCAGACTCGAGGGAAACTAGATTATCAGTGGTAGAGCAACCCTGGCAGAAACCGCCCTGGCATAGAGCCAGCAGGCCACATGACTCCAAGACCCAACATAACCACCGACTTACTGTATGTCCTAACAGCTTACAAAGAAGGCTGATGGGTCGATAGCTATCCATATCAAGCGGGTATTTGCCAGTTTTGAGCATTGGAATGATGGTGCTCTCTCGCCAATGCGATGGAAAAATGCCATCACACCAGATCTAGTTGAAGATGACGAGGAGATGTCACTTTTAGTCAGAAGAGAGATGTTTGATTATCTGACTGTGGATCCGATCTGGCCCAGGAGCTGTGTCGGGGCAATGTACAAGGACACTGAGGAGCTCCCACTCTGTAAATGGAGCATTATAAGGTTCACTGTGACATTCAATGAACAAGAGGGGTTTCATTTCCATCCACCTTTTGAGGGTGCGAAATGCTGGGGGATAATTCTCCGACAAGGAGGCTCGAGCATAGTGCTCAGCAAAGCGCTCAGCAACTGCATGTGCATCAGTAGGTAACACACCATTGATGTTAATGCCAGTGACACCTGTCGGGATCTGGTACCCACAAACATGCATGATCTCCGTCCAGACATGGGAAGGTGACGTATGGCACCCAATGGTCGAGACGTACCTCTCCCAACATTCCTGTTTCTGTCTTTTTATAAGCTGACGAACGCGGGCACGGAGCTGTTTAAAAGCTATTAGGTGCTCCAGGAAGAGTGATGCTTATGTGCTTATACCGCTTATGACGCTCTTTAATGGCCTCAGCGATTTCCAGCGACCAAGGTATTCACTTTCATCGCGGGCACCCTAAACAACAAGGGATCCTTTTTTCCGCCGCAGAAACGATCGTTCTAGTGACCCACTCAACTACCACATTGATGGTACAGTGTGGGAGAGATTAAACAGTGACAGCAGAGGTGAAAGATTCCCAGTATGCCTTGCTTAAAGTTCATCTTGGTAGACGACTGGGGGAATGGTCCTTGGGGAGTGACAGGAAGATGGGAAAGTGGTCACTACCACACAAGTCATCGTGGGCTCTCCAGTGGACAGATGGGAGAAGTCCTGGGCTGTAGAGGGATAAATCAATGGCCGAGTAAGTGCCATGAGCTACAATGAAATGTGTGGGGGCCCCAGCATTTAAGAGGCAGAGGTCAAGTTGAGACAGGAAAGTTTCGACATCTCTACCTCTGCCAGTAAGCAAGGTGCCACCCCACAAGGGGTTATGGGCATTAAAATCTCCCAAGGTAGGAAAGGTTTAGGGAGGTGATGAATCAGTGCAGCCAATGCGTTCAGGGATACTGCACCATCTGGAGGAAGTTATACGTTGCAGACAGTTATTTCCTGAGTTGCCCTTACCCTGACAACCACAGCTTCAACAGGGGTTTGAAGGGGCACAGGTTCACTGCATACTGAGTTCAGGACATAGGCACAAACTCCACCTGACACACTATTATAGTCGCTATGGTTCTCGTAATATCCCCTACAGCTGTGGAGGGCAGGGGTCCGCATTGTCAGGAATCAGGTTTGCCGGAGGGCAATGCAGAAAGCAGGTGTAAAGTTTAACAGTTGCCGTGGCTCAGCCAGGTGGTGGAAAAAACCGCAGCAATTTAACTAGAGGATGACATTATCATGAGGCTGGAAAGGCATGAAGCACGCAAGGCAGCAGGTTATGCCTCAGGGTCACCTGCTGCCACCGACTGAGTATTTGTATCCATTCCTATTGTGGACGAGGCATCAGTGAGCTTCAGGTCCTCAGGGGATGCTAAGATCTCCACCTTATCCTCAGGTGCAGAACTGGTAGGGAGTGGTAGTGTTGGGGCCACTGAAGGGTCCTTTTTCTTAGCAGACTTCTTTGTCTGCTTGCCCTCTCACTTTAGGGGATTGCTTAAGGCGTAGCGCCGTATACCGATCCTGCCTTGGAGGCCGTTAAGTGGGAGATGTGTCTCAGAGCTGGATAGTGACAGATGGTGACGCGAGACTGGACGCACACGTAGTTTATGTATCAGTCGAGATAGGACAGTATTGGATAGGGGACTGTGATTTGGTTTCAATTATGCCCACTAGAGTGCACTAAAGTAATAGAATGTTTTTCATAAACTGTTCTAGTATTTTCATAAAGTGTTATTATGTCTTTTTGTGTATGTAAACTGTTATAAATGTGTTTTAGCAGTATGAATTATGCTTGAGTGTGGTTTAAGGTTAGTATGAAGATAGTTGTTTAACGAGTTATGTAGTGGGATTTAGTGTGGGAACATTTCGAAGAAGTATGGATGTGGACAACGGGGATTTTTGTAGAATAGATTTGTATAGTAAGTTTATGGTAAAGGGAAAGTTAATTCAGGTATAAATAACAATAGTAAATAACTTTATGCATAAACAAAACTTCAGCATATTAGATAATTACATTGGTAAAAAGTGCAGTCGTTAGGTTTACTATTTTGTGATTGGTTACTGATGAAAAGCACAGACTGACACGCGAGAATGTTGTTTTGCTATTGGCTGTTGAATAAAATAAAGCAATATTCTTCCTGCTCCTTTCTCTGCTGGTAGAGAAGACTTAGTGTATTCTAGAGAGGAGTCGGAGCCTAGCCATGAAACAGTTCGGACGTGTGTAGTAGTAGTTCCGATGGAAATGATAAGTTGCCGGATCTAGCAGTGTTTCATAAATCAAAAGTGTTGTAAAGTGACAGCATAATTATTCCGATGGGTTGTAGAAATTTCGGAATTTTTAAGTGAATTTTGTGACGAGAAAAACATAAATTCCGTGTGGCGTATTGATCAGGTCGTGGCTAAAAACTGTGACTGCATTAGGTACCGACAGACTTTAATATTTGTCGAGCATTCTCAATCAAAAACAATCCATATTTTGTAGCTATTACGTTTTCGGCAAATGCAACACCATAAATTTGCTAACATGAGTGAAAGGGATTGTGAGTGACTGTGTTAAGACTAGTACAGGCTTGGCAGTGATACTTGTTCACCTAAGTTTCAGAATATATTAATTAAGGACAAAATTTCCAACCTTTCATTTCATGTGAAAACTTTCTACCGAAACACGGATTAGTGACTAATTGCAGCCTGGTTCACGTCGAAGTACAGTAGGTTTCACTCGGCTTCCCTACCGATGATCTGCTGAGGCAATGTTCACAGGTAGGTGCAGGTTCATCATAAAGGGACAGATGGAACCACACTGCCGCATGTGTTGCATCGGCTGGGAAACACTAAAGCCGTAGTATTTTGAATCCGCAGTTGAGAGAAAGATTTTGATGGACTGCACAGTGAATATTAGAGAAAAGAATTTAGTGAACCGGTACTAGCAGAAGCTTGAACGGAACCCGTTTTGAGTTGCTGGAACTGCAAGAAAGAAGATGATCCGCAATGGCTGCAGTAGCGACGGGAACACAGCAAAGCAGCAGGTGGCATCTTAGCAGTGGTGGTGAGCAGTACAACGGGGCAGCGCGGCCAGCCTACACGCGAGCGGGGGCCCAGAAACTGTTAAGGCAGCCACAGGGGATCGTACTCACAGTTTCAACACACCGAGGCTGCAGTATTCGACAAAAGATAAGTCAACTTTGTTACATCTGTGTGCTGAAAGACACGTTCTTTCAGTGTGAGTGCTTCACACACCAGCACGCCTGAACAGAGAGAAGGAGTAGATGTTAAAATAAGAGGGGATGTTTTTGATGATATTTCTATGTTATTTACAGACAGGGGAATTGAGTCTGCTTCAAGTATGTCTGTTAATGTAATTAGTGGGGATAATACTAATCCCAAAAGTGACATTAAGCATGAACTCAGTAATGATCAGTTGTGTGATGATTGATAGTGTGTGTGATGATAGTGTTGGTAATGTTACTGAATCAAATGTGGATACCAAATTTGGTATAGTTCCGGTGGAACAAGATAAACAAGAAACAATGATGCCAAAAGTGGAACTTGGAAGTATGCAGGAAATGTTTGCAGCTTTAATGGGCTCTATACAAGGAAAAACTAATTTGGCTGAAAAAATTAATAGTAAACTTGAAAAACTTGACAGTGGTTTTACTGAAAAAATTAGTAAACTTGACAATGCTTTTAATGAAAAAATTAGTCAACTTAATAGTGGGTTTAAAGAAAAACTTGAAAAGCAGACTGCTGTTTTAAAAGAAATGAGGGAAAATGAATTGAAATCATTAGAAAATGAAGTAGATTACAAAATTTCTCGAGTTGAGAATAATTGCAAAAGATCTGTCAGCACTGTAAAAGGTAAATTAACAGAGGCTCTGAAAACAGTTGCTGTTGGAAACAAACAAAGAGTAGATGAAATTAAAGAAGGTATACAAAAAGTACAGGTTAAAATAGTGGCTGTAGAACCTGTATGTGAAACTGATCACAAAGTGTTAGCCAGTAAAATCAGTTCTGTATCTGACAAATGTATGAATGAAGTAACAACTGTGCCTGAACAAATGGATGAGCCTGATAAAAATGTTCTTCTGCTAATTAACCAAGTAGAAGACATGGAAAGTAGGTTGGATAAGTATGACAGTAGACTATGCCAAGTTGAAACTAACCTCAAACAGGGAACTAACAGTAGTGGGTGTAGTTCTGTGGTAGAATCATCTGAAATTTCATATGTCACTAACAGACAGGGAAGGAAGTCAGCCATGTCCTTTTCAAAGGCACCATCCTGGCATTTGCCTGAAGCAATTTAGTGAAACCAGGGAAAACCTAAATCAGGATGGCTGGACGTGGGTTTGAACCACCATTCTCGTGAATGCGAGTCCAGTCTATTATCCACTGCATCACCTTGATTGGTCCACAACTGGGATTGCAGCCAGTTGTCACTGAAAGATACTTATGACTTTGATGTACCATACTTCCTCTACATAAATTATGAAGATACATACTTCTTAAATAGGGTGACTCGGCAGTTAACAAAGTTGCAAAATATAGTACTAGAACAATGTACAGAATATAATTTACCAGTAGCTGCCAGTTGTATTTAACACATAATTTGGAAGAAACCATCAGTATAGTACAACCTGTTATTTTCAAATAACTTACAGCATATTCCTGCATTTCCTGTTCCTTGGTGGCAAGTCGCCGCACCAAAACTTTCTCCCTGTGCGAGGATTCAATATGTTGCTGTCTTATACGATCCTCCGATTCTCGCAGATTATTCAATTCAGCTGAAACCAAAAATTGGAAATTTTTTTTCAGTCATGAGAAATACATCACATTACATTACATTATAGCTTGTCTTACAATAACTGAACATCTTCTTATTTTCTCTCTTCCTCTCCAACCACAAAACAGATTCTGACACCAACTTTACTGAGCATTATCCAATGAATGTTTTTCTGTCTTTGTGCTTTTACTGCTATATCTTTCCTTTTTATATTGTTAAATACACTTTGTAGTGAACAGAAAATAACAATGCGATTACTCTTTGCAATGTAAAGGCACATTCAGTACAGTCATAAATAAGCATTAAATACATATTCATAACTTGAATGCGTTTAAAGATGAAATCCATTTCATGGTTCCTACATTCCTTGTCATTTATTCATGGATTTAGCACTTGTTTCCTACTTTGTAATACCTTCCTACATCCTACACATCATATTACCTAAATGAGGAACCCATATTTTTCAACTATTGTTCCTATAATTAACAAGAGAACCAGACTTTCTCAAATACTAGGGAATAATAGTTCATGTGGTTATGTCTCACTGCTAAATGCACTGCCAGTTTAAAAATCGACTCTAAGGCATCTTTAAAATCTGGAAGGTAATTTCAACTTATAATTTATCTGAAACAGACATTAACAGAACATTTCTGACTTAACTGTATGATTCTGCTGGATACAAAATATGAAACCACAAAATTAGCTGAAGTAAAGGATTACAAAAGTAGCTTCTAGCTGAACACAATATGTTTACAAGGTATTCCAATCAGAAGGACGAAGTGCATACGTGTGAAGTACAGGTCACAAAACTCCTCAAGACACTGGCTCCTAACACCAGTCTGCATGAGAATAAATAGAATGAAGACATGAAGATATTGATAAATTTACAAATAAAAACTTACAATGACATTTAAGAAACTGTTCTAATTTTTTCCTTAAAGGATTTGACTTACATATATAGTGTCATAGTAACAATTAAGATATATTATTCATATTTTTTAATTTAGAGCTAGGTTCTTTTGCAAATAAATAATTTAGGAATGACATATAGAACCACTAACATAATGGCAGGAAAGCTAGGCATAAACTTTAAAACTTTTTTTGCTTTATATCACCAAGCACAGATAAAGGAACTAATACAACACGAACATTTTTAATCAGATAGTCAACGCTGTTTCCTGCCCTACATGAACTTGGGATAAATATGTCGAAATTACAATAAAAATAGTTTTTATAGCCTTTACCAAAAAAAGGTTTCTCCTATGACACTCAAAATGTTCTGCAGCTCCACTGAAATGCTCAATAACCTATTGCACTACTTGAATAGCCAATCCTTACATTAGAATTGCAACTTACTTCATTTATGTGTATGGTAATGTTTCACTTCCCAGCCACACAACTGCCTTCGTGGAACTGCATGCACCATGTGTGCACCAATACACATAAATGTACTATAAGACTGAAGTATGATGGCTTCCAGCTCACAGAGGATGAAATTTTCTAAGCAGGCACAGCAATCTCGAAGCCTTCATGATGTTTCAGCTTTGCACATGCACCCATATCTTGCACTGTACACCATCTATGTAGGTATCACTTAAATGCCACTTGAAAACCATATTCAATGCACTTTCACCTCTGCATTTTACCCCCAACAGTAGAACAAACAAGCACCACACTTTTGTCACAACACAAACCAATGCAGCATAACAGCGAGAGACAATGTGTTCTTCCATTTCTTGTATTTCATACATATAAAAGTTTTGCAAAACACAATAGATCAATGTAATGTAAAATTTAAAAGTATATACATATTAAACAAATTTTCAGATATATTAAATGAGTAAATATGCTTCAGCCTTTTCCTTTCTTCACTACTTATTGTATTAAATGTTCTTTGACATGCAATGAACATGTCAAAAATGGAAGGATTGTGAATAATTTTGCAAATAATACACTGAAATCCATTTCCATGTTCTCTTCAGCACAAAATGCAATTGTCACTCTATATATCTTGATTATAACGATCATACATTTAACAAAAGGTGGAAAGTAAGGGGAATACTTGGCTCAAATGGCTCTGAGCACTATGGGACTCAACATCTGAGGTCATCAGTCCCCTAGAACTTAGAACTACTTAAACCTAACTAACCTAAGGACATCACACACATTGCCCGAGGCAGGAGTCGAACCTGTGACCGTAGTGGTCGCGCGGTTCCAAACTGTAGCACCTAGAACCACTTGGCCCCACCGGCTGGCAGGGAATACTTATTTAGCTATCAAGAGTACAATGTATTGTTTGCAAAGTGCTGCAATCAACCGACTGATTAACCATAATTTTAAAAAAAAGCACGGGTTCTCAGGAGAGCAAAAGTTGCTACTTCCAGGGAGAAAATGTGTACAAAATCCAGGCATCCTAAAAATAAGTAACTTTTCCTCTATTCATATATAGATCAACACAAAACTCTATTTCTGATGGATGTACTCAGAAACATTTTGTTTATCAGATCACCTGAGGATAGCAGTGTCAGAATCTCAGTGGTTCCTTTTCATACACTGCACACAGTTTGTTCAGAAGAAATATTGAAATGGAAAAAACATGATTCTAGGAATTTGAGAAATATGCAAATACTTTTTTACAATTGTAATTTCCTATTAAGAATAGGTATGCAAAAGAAATCTCATACTCGAAGATGAGGTACAACAAGGATACTGTGATTTGGCCTTTGTAAACTCCTCGAGTGCCATTTTTCCTTGTTTTCAAGTCATGCATTGGTGACAATAGGAAGACTGAATTAAAGGAGCACTTTCCCCAAATGAGTATGATCCCTGGTTAGGAACACAGGTTACAAAATAAAAATTTCCACAAACGCTGAACATGAAAACTGAAAACTATTGTAAATATACTGACAATGTGCTGCAAGCAGTTGAGTTACAATTGTCAAAGTCTCAGAGGAGTTGCATTGTTTCGTGACCACCTGGTACCCACACACAAATTTTTAGTCACTTGTGACTTTCTCTTCTAGTTCCAAAATTTCACAAATCCATTATTTATAATTTCATTCAACTTTAACAAGTACCAATTTCAATACTATTAAAGAAGAAAAAGGATGCTGCAGTTTCAATTATGTGCATTATTAAACATTAGTGCAAGTGAAGCTGTCTTGCTTTCTTTCAAATATACCAATGAACACAATTAGAACCTGGACCACTACAAAACAGCATAAGAGGGGAAATGCCAGGTTCAAACTTTCAATTGGGGTGTGAACAAGTACACCTCCTGTTGACTACACTCTTTAGGAGACTTTAAAAATTTAATTACAAAGTAATCTATGTTCTTGAAAAATAACATGGTGCACTAACAGCATTGCTTCCCCAGAGGAAGCACATGTCTTAAATAAAGTTTTAACTATATATGTCAGAACGTTGAAAGAGGAACCTGTGTCATTGTCAAAGGCTGGTTTGAAGTCTACAATCTTTTAACACATTATATCACCAAACAGAATGTAGCATTGCACTATCACCAAAATAAAAAATAATAATGTTATTAACTATAATAGGCAGACAATCTTCATAATGCATAGTAAGTAAGCTCTAAGTAGACATAATACCTTTTTCAATCAATTTGGTACAAGTGATGACAAAGGAAGATGAAACTGAGGAACTTTTTAAATATGTAGGGTTACTGGTCTACAAGTGAACTAAATGATTATGCTGGTAATATGTGCTTGCTTCAATATTTTGTTTTGAGAGAAGCTGGAGATGTTGAGAAGGAGAGGTCCAGAAAATATCTGTGGTCTTCCTGTAATGATTTATGTGGATATACTGACACACCTAAGCCAGTTGCAGGCTTCACTTTACACACACATTATCTCGACTCATTTATCTGCCTTAGACACCGAGCAATTTAACTGATGTCAACAACTGCCTTACAGAAATGACTAGGAGGAGGAGGAGATTAGTGTTTAATGCCCTGTCAACAATGAGGTCATTGGAGATCGAACAAAAGCTCGGATTAGGAAAGGCTGGGGAAGGAAGTAGGCAATGCTCTCTATCAAAGCAGCCACCTGGCAGTTGCCTGAAGTGATTTAGGGAAATCGCATAAAACCTAAATCAGGATGGCCAGACGCAGGTTTGAATAGTTATCCTCCCGAATCGAGTCCAGTGTGCTAACCACTGTGCCACCCCATTCAACAGAAATGACTAGAAAACATCAAAATACTTTGTGCTAGAACTGTATTGCTAAACCCAGAATTTTGAAAATTGTGAATTATATCAAGGAAAAATTGTCTGGTAAGTGAGTGGTACGGGATAGTTGGAAAACAGCTGATAAGACTGGTATTAGAATTGCTTCTGTAAAATATAATTTTATGATAAGGTTTGTTTATGCTTTGAGATTTTATGATTTATGATATTCATGAGCATTTAAATGGTAATCTGAAGACAAGAAATGCATTTACATACATTATCAACATTAATTTGACCACCCTCAGACTGTTACATTGCTGCAATTCACAACAGAATGGATACACCCAACTTACGAACTGCTTCCAGAATTCCATACCCATTTGTTCAACTGTGCACAATTTACTTGCATCAAATCATGTTGCAAAATGTATGAACCACACTTATTCCCAAAAACTGACCACAGATGTTCATAGTGCAAATGTAAGCCCCCATAGAAAGCCATAAAACTGGGGCTCATAGAAGCAAACAGCCATCATCACAAAAATATTATCAACAGCATGTAATGCACTGTATATGCTTCTTTGGACATCTGTCATACACAAAGATAGTCTACTAATAGAAACAAAGTGATAGATGAACAACTGAACCAGCCTCCTGCCATCCAAACATTAACAGTTCACATTGCTCAACACCATACCTCATTCTAAAGCAGGACTGAAGGTGATCAAAGTTTGGTAATTGCTGTCTGTACACAAGAACTGGGTGGTTATAGTTAAAGAGCAGCTACTCATGAAGGTCCAGTGTGGACTGTAATTATCATAAGGCAGTGAAACTTTGTAGATATGCTAATGCGTTAATGTGGAATCGATTTATGCTGTAAAAAAAAAATTAGTAACAATTTGGCCACCAGGTGCAAATTTGGCACTGTACAGCATCTCGTCAACACCACTGGTGGTCATATTGAACAAACTGTATAGGTGGTGCTTAATGACAAAAATTAACATTATGCCTTTCTACTCGTTTGACCTTTTCTGCCCATATCCCATTCCTAAACCATTACATATGAAAATATTTCTATACATCTTTCTTGCATTCACAATGCCTGACTTGCATCTAGTGGCCAAAATTGGAACTAACTTTTTTCCAGCATAAATCTGTTTCCCATTAACGATTTATACCAAGTTTCACTGCCATATGATAATTGCAGCCCACACTGGACCTCCATGAGTAGCCGCACTTAGTCTGTGTACCTACTTACTACACCTAATCAAGCTAAAAAAATGTATCCTCTGAGTCTGATATTTGGTCAACCACAAAGACAGAAAAATAATACAGAACCTGTTGTGCAGCAGATAACTTCACAGCAACACCACAGCACAACCTTACAACACGAACAATCAGTTTTTCAGTTTTGCTATATCAAAAACTTGGGGGAGTTTCCCTGGACATATATTGCTGTTATGTAGATAACCATTTGCAGTGGAATAAAAATAAATTAGTGTTTAGTTCTGGTGCCATATATATAAGGAGCTATGTGTGTGATGAAAGCTGTATAAAAGCTTGCCTACAACATATGATATGGAACCTTCAAAGGTATTTTAATCATCCAAGCACATACAATTTTGTCAATATGCATAAGCATTCAGAAACTGAGGGCAAAGAAGCTCATGAGGGATCAGTTACAGACTCACTGCTAATTAGATCATGGATGGTCTGCAGACACACAAAAATGTGTCTTTAATGACGTTCTTTTGGTATGGCAACAAAAAAGTTTACTTGTGATAGACCAGCGAACATGACACTACATCAATCCCAAAGGCTTCACCTAAAATCGAATATTTGTTCTATTAATACAATTAATTACCCAAAACTCTAAAAATTATACCATGGTTACATTCCACAATAGAGTAGCAGGTAGAGCTGCATCAAACCAGTCTCAGGACTGAAGACCACAACAACAACATTCCACAAACCCAAACAGTAAGAAGTAATAACTATAAATAATTAAAGTTAAAAATGGAACTGACATCAAGTTTCTGACACCATGTAGCCAGCAAAGCCTCTGCATCAACAGAAGCCTTCAAAATACTGCTTTGTCAACACTCAGTCAAGTCACCATTCAACCTAACATATACCCTGGGCTATGCTATGGAACAGTATGTCACCACAACAAAGATTTCGTATCAGCATACACTGGCTTCGCCAACTCAAAACAAAATGAGCTTAAACTTCAACAGGAGAAAATCTTAAAAATCTTTTAATCCAATGCACACATTGAACTATAATACAGGTCAATCCATTACAACAACCCACATTCCAAAAATAATGTAGATGCAAAATTGTTGTCAGAGTTCTGTTTTCTTTCTGTTTGTGCTTGTGTGACATTGCACGATACATTATTACACCCCAATAGTAAAAGACATAGGGTACCCTTAGGTGCAACCGACACCATTCATCAATGTAACATACAATAAATTTAACAAGATGATTTGTTTATTATACGTGATCCAGAAGTTTATAAACAAATATGTTGTTTCCATTTACTACTATTCTTACTCTTTGTGCTGCCTGTTCCAAAGTAAAAATCTTTGTGCAATGCTATACCACAGGGGGATGGGGGTGGGGTGGGAGGGGTATAAAAACATGTGGCCTTAGTAAGAATTTAATGAAATGGGATTTATGATTTGTTAGCTGAGAATGAGGATATTTGCAGAGTGTATCAGGATACTTTACAAAAATATAATGAACATACACCATTTGAAAAATTATTTCCTGTAAGCAAGCTACACAAGGATAGGGAGGTAAACAAAGAATCCATACAATTTTTTTTTTAAATACCTTTCTCAGATTATTACTGCAGATATTAGTGCACACTCATCCATAACACTGTCATGCTAACAAATCCTTATTGGTGGTGATAGGTTATGCAATACAACTCCATATGGTGTACTCATTAGGAGCTCAAATCCTATGTAAATCATCTACATCTACACTTTGGAAGCAAAAGATAGTGAGACCAAACACCGCTTGGACCATGAAATATTCCAATCTGCCTTCAACCTAGTCCTCACCTTTCAACGACGTGAAGATTTACCAAGAACATGACACTGTTCTGAACTGTCAGTCCCTTATCCCAGTATGAGTGTGGAGTAGAGTAGGAAGCATACAAATTACCAAAGTGGCACCCAACTGAAAGGCTTGCACCGGGTTGTTTAACCACACTGAATCACCACCACCACCACCACCACCTACACTCTACAAGCTACCTTCCTGCGTGTGCAAAAGATTCTTCTGGCACCACTATCAATCATGAATCAAGAAGAATGACTGGTGATAAGTTTTTGTTCAATTTCTAATTTCTCTGATTCTTACATCATGAATACTTGGCGAGCTGTGGGAAGATGTAATATGTTGACTGGCTTCTGGGAATTTTAACAGTAAATCTGTCTGTGAGAAAAAAAAATTATCTCGAGCACTGCCTGCCACTAGAGTTTAGAGAATACCCTCCATGATGTTATCAAGCTTACTACACAAATCAGCGACAAAATGTGTCACTCTTCTTCGGATCTTTGCTACTAATGCTGCCCAGTAAGGGTCCAAAATTGATAAGCAAAACAGAGAAATAAGTCAAACAAGGTTATTATAAACCACACCTGTCAAAGGTTAATAACATTACATTAAGATTCTTTAAACAAACCTCAGCCAGGCAATGGCTTTTCCTACAACTGGTTTCATGTGGTCATTCCACTTTGGATCACTCAGGGCAGTTACTCTCAGATATGTTACTATTGCTACTGTTTCCAGTGATTTCTCACCAATAATGTAATAAAATGATAATCCACATTTCTGTGTATTTATGTGCAATACATAATAATTACACTGATCAGCCACAACATTATGACCACTGACCTACTATCGATATAAACCCATGCAGGTGATAGCAGCATCACCTGATGATGAACCACTGTTAGTCAGACACACACATGGTGCATGTAGTATCAGTGAGCGTGCTTCTGTGTGTAGAATGGGGAAGATGTGCGATCTGACTGAGTTTGACTGAGGGCAGATTGTGATGGCCTGGCACAAGCATTTCAGGAACTGCAGGATTTGTTGGATGTTCGAGGAGTGCTGTGGTTAATGTCTTTAACACGTGACAAAACTGAGGCAAAAGCACGTCCAGACATCATGGTATCGGGCAGCCGCCCCTCATGACAGCTGTCGCACATCAGGCTGGGCAGAATGGTAAAACAGGACAGGCAGTGAACTGTGGTGGAACTAACATCAGACTATAATGTTGGGCAGAGTACAAGTGTGTCTGAACACACAGTGCACCGAACACTCCTAATGATGGGACTCCATAGCTGATGACCCACGCTTGTGCCAAAGTTAACACATATTGACAACTATGCTGAAATAGGCACATGATCATCGCCACTGGATGTTGGCACCGTGGCAAAGCGCTGCATGACCTGATTAATCCCGATACCTTCTTCATCATGCTAATGGGAGGGCTCGAATCCATTGTCTTCCAGAGGAACAGCTCCTCGACACCTGTACTGAGGGATGAAGACAAGCCAGTGCCAGTTCCATTATGCTCCGGAGAACATCACGTGTGGGTCCAGTGGAGTCTGTGTAGGGTAACATGAAAGCTGAAGAGTATTGCACACTGGTTGCAGACCACGTACAACCCTTCACGACAATAGTGTTTCCTGAAAGCAGTGGCATTTTTCAACAACATAATGCACAATGTTACAAGGCCAAGAGTGTGATGAAATGGTTGGAGAAAAACAGTGGTGAGTTCCAATTGATGTGCTGGCCCCCCAAATTGCCAGATCTGAAGGCGATTGAACACATCTGGGGTGTGATTAAATGTGGCGTCTGAGCTCATTGCCCCCCCCCCCTCTGCAGAATTTATGAGAATTAGGCAACTTGTGTGTGCAAGCATGGTGCCAAATCCCTCCAGTGACCTACCAAGGTCTCATTGCTTCCACACCATGATGTGTTACCACTGTTGTAAATGCCAAAGGTGGACATACCGGCTATTTGGTAGGTGGTCATAATGTTCTGCCTGATCAGTGTATTCGTGTTGAGAGCCAACTTTCTGTCCCTCTGCCAAGCTTTGATCTTCCGCAGGTCTTTCATTACCTAAGTGCAATTTCCTGGCATTTCAGCTTTCTCACCAACAACAACATTATCTGCCATCAGCTGATGCTCCACCCAATGGCGTCATTCTGTAGTGTTTGGCTACAGCATGCACTTCAGTGTGTGTGTGTGGGGGGGGGGGGGGGGGGAGGGGGGGCATTATTGTTGTTTCTCGTAGTAGGGTAGGTGTGGTGAGGGGCTAAGTATGTTCATTATGATGGCATAAGGCAAACATGGCAAGTATTAGATAAAGAGGTGACAGTGACAGCTTCTGGAACATATAAATTCTACTAGGAGTAGTCACAAGAAGAAATAGTGGCACAATGTATTGCACACAGCAGCACTGCCAGTTATCAGGGTAGGCAACAGCTGTACCTTGTGATATGTGAGAAAGATTAGTGATCCTGCAGAGTATTCTCTCTCTCTCTCTCTCTCTCTCTGTACAGAACACATCACATAGTTGTCTTCTTACATGTACACCTCTATGACAATGTGAAAAGCAGGACAAATCAGTTGCACTGCCTTAGACACTAATTCCCCACCATGAAGGAAAAAGTCAAGTAGTTGAAATGTTTGTTCTGGTCTAAGGAGAAATCAATCAAAACAGCTGTAGGAAGCATCTTCACATTGACCTGAAGTTGGTTCGACAAGCTGAATATCAACACTGAAATGCCAAAGAAACTGGTATAGACATGCGTATTCAAATACAAAGATATGTAAAATGGCAGAATATGATGCTGCAACTGGCAACACCTATATAAGACAGCAAGTGTCAGGCGCAGTAGTTAGATTGGTTACTGCTACTACAATGCCAGGTTACCAAGATTTAAGTGAGTTTCAACATGGTGTTGTAGTTGCCACACGAGCAATGGGATACAGCAACTTACTGAGATAGCGATGAAGCGGGCATCTTCCCATACGACCATTTCACGCTTGTACTGTGAATATCAGGAATCCAGTAAAACATCATATCTCCAACATCACTGCGGCCGGAAAAAGATCCTGCAAGAATGGGACCAACGAAAACTGAAGAGAATTGTTCAACTTGACAGAAGTGCAACCCTTCCCCAAATTGCTACAGATTTCAATCCTGGGCCACCAACCATTCAACGACACATCATTCATATGGGCTTTTGGAGTCAAAGGCCCACTCAAGTACCCTTGATGACTGCACAACACAAAGCTTTATCTCTTGCCTGGGCCCGTCAACACCGACACTGGACTACTGATGACTGGAAACATGTTGCCTTGGTCAGACGAATCTCATTTCAAATTGTATCGAATGGATAGATGTGTACGGATATGGAAACCACCTCATGAATCTATGGACCCTGCATATCCGCAGGGCACTGTTCAAACTGATGGAGGCTCTGTAATGGTGGGGTTGTATGCAGTTGGAGTGATATGGGACTCCTGGTATGTTTAGATATGACCTTTGACAGGTGACATGCACATAAGCACCCTGTCTGGTCACTTGCATGCATTCATTCATGTCCTTTGTGCATTACGACGGACTTGGGCAAATCCAGCAGGACAATGCAACATTCCACACTTCAAGAATTGCTAAGTGTGGCTCCATGAACACACTAGTGAGTTTAAACACTTCTGCTGGCCACCAAACTCCCCAGACATGAACATTACTGATCATAACTGGGATGCCTGGCAACATGCTGTTCAGAAGAGATCTCCGCTCCTTCGTATTCTTATGGATTTATGAACAGCCCTACAGGATTCATGGTGTCAATTCTCCCCAGCACTACTTCAGACATTAGTCAAGTCCATGCTACGTTGTGTTGTGACACTTCTGTGTGCTCGCAGAGGCCAGACACGATATTAGGCAGGTGTGTCAGTTTCTTTGGCTCTTAAGCATAAATTATCCTAGCAGACAGGCAGGAAATCTAACCCAATTCTACTTAAAAATGAAGCAAGGTTAAATCTACGTTGACATCTATCGACACTCTGAAAGCAACCACACAGCGTGTGGTGGAGGGTACCCTATACGATTTCTAGTCATTTCCTTTCCTGTTCCACTCGCAAATAGAGCGAGGGAAAAATGATGTCTACATGCCTCTATATGAGCCCAATTTCTTGTATCACCTTCGTGGTCCTTATGTGCATTGTATGTTGGCAGCAGTAGAATCATTTGGCAGTCAGCTTCAAATGCTGGTTTTCTTATTTTTTTCAGGAGTGTTTTTCGAAAAGAATGTCGCCTTCTCTTCATAGATCCCCATTTGGGTTTCTGAAGCATATCCATAACACTTACGTGTTGTTTGAAGCTACCAATAACAAATCTAGCAGCCCGCTCTGAATTGCTTTGATGTCTTCTTTCAATTGGACCTGGTACAGATCCCAAACACTCAAGCAGTACTCAAGAATAGGTCATACCGGTATCTTATATGCAGTCTCCTCTATGGTTGACCCACTCTGGCCTAAAATTCTCCCAATAACCTGAAATCAACCATTCGCCTTCCCTACCACTGTTCTCATACGCTCGTTACATTTCACATCACTTTGAAACTTTACAATCAGATACTTTAACGACTTGTCTGTGTCCAGCATGATACTAGTAATACTGTATCTGAACATTATAGGTTTATCCTTCCTACTCATCTGCTTTAACGTAGATTTTTTCCACATTTAGGGCTAGTTCCCATTCATCACACCAACTAGAAATGTTGTCTTGTATGTTCCTACAGTCACTCAACTTCAAAACCTTATCGTACACCACAGCATCAGCAGCAAACAACTGCAGATTGCTGCCCACTCTGCTTGCAAATCATTTATGTATATTGAGGCACTGGGGCACTCCTGAAGATACCCTTGTCTCTGATGAACACTGGCCTCAAGGACAACATACTGGGTTCACTAACTTAAGAAGCCAGTCACAGATCTGCAAACTCATTCCATATGCTCGTACCTTTGTTAACAGCCTGTAATGGAGCACTGGGTCAAATGCTTTCTGGAACTGATGGTTTTTCCAAATCACAACCAAACTGTCACCTTCCAACCTAACCTAGACCTTGGGCTACATATCAATCTGTCAATACAACCAGGCTCTTTTTGCCTTCTTCACACTCATTGGCTTTGCCAACAAACAATAAAACTGCGAGTACATGCACCAAAATGTAAAGTCACAGAAGCTATTAAAATTACTTCACTGGTCAGAGTCAACTTGTACCAAATATTTCTCTTCATCTCCAACTGTGTTTGCAATCACTGCCCCAGGCTTAGAGACATTTCTCCTCAGCTAAAAAGTCTTACCATTTGTGGATCAAGATGACACAATTCACATAGGCCCTATGTACAAACAGGATTATTTGAAGCCTCTGACAATGCTTCGCAAATTCTCACCCAAACTGTCACCTTTCAATCGAACTTACGACCTTGGGTAACACTGCAGATAATCATATCACTGCAACTAAGATCCTGTCCACAAACTCACAACCTATTTGTCATCTTTGAATGTAACCTATACTTCAGGCTATGCTGTAGATGAGTCTCTTACAACTTACATTCTAAAAAAACAATAGACTCAAAACAATGTTGTCAGTTTTCTGTTCTCCTTCTGTCTGCACACATATGACATCACATGCCCACAACAACAGTGTCATGGGATAAGGATGACATCTGGTATCAGTAGCTTCAGTTGATCCAATAAACATATTGTTTACTATTAGCAGCTACATCAACCAATATTAAATGGAGTCAGACCCAAGATCTTGAAAGTAAGTGAATTGGAACTGAAAGATTTTAGAAGGTCTGTACACACAATTACATATCTACCCTAGGGTACAATGCAATGCATCTCGCTCTACAAAGAAGAGATCTGCCTTTGATCTGAAACTGCGGCTTTTACCTTAGGGCAAATTCATGAAGCCCACAAGCATCTTGCAACTGTAACTCTGTCATCCCTGTACATACTCTCTCAAATTATTGATTTTTTGATAGTGCCTCAATGAAAAGGAAACCATACGACAAATTCAGCTACAATTAAGAACACTAATGTTTTGCATTACAATAACATGTCTCACAAAGCTGTACAATAATGAATACAGTAAACTACATTTTCTGTTTTCAATCAGTTTTAAGTAGAATCGAAATGCGAGAGTGATGATCAACAGATTTAAAAGGTTCCTTTCTTATGGTACAGGAATTTGGTACAGTACTTTAAAGATGTTCACTGTAAAGAGCTACCTATGGTACAATCCGCAAAATAAATATAAGAGCAATCACAGCAGAGAAATGGTGCAACCCCCACTACTCTCAGTTACACACAGGTTTTTGTAAATCAGCCAAGGTCCTCTGTACTTGTTCTTTTCCAGTAGTGTTCATCTTGTGATGAGGGAACATCTACAGACAAGTGTTCGACACATAGTGGAACATTCAGTGATACTTAATTTGGGGTATGCCAGGAGGCATGCTTGGACAGTCTATGGTCAACAACCGTTCACAAATTTCAGGAAACCAAAGTTCAATTTGGGGCCGTGACACAAATCTTAAATTGTGATTTTAACCAGTTACAAAATTCACCTAAACAAAGGAGTTTCACACTGAACTAGTTCAGTGTGTTATAGTAGATTAAGCTAAAAAATTACACCTCCTTGCATGACTTTTTCCATATCCCTGAGATCACTCTCCATGGGATCCATGGAAAATAACTAATGTAAAGTAGGCCTAATTTACAAATTATAGGAGCTGCTATCACCACTCTTTTTAAAATTAAGTTGTGAAATTAATTACAGTGATGGCTGTCAACATATTATTCCACTAGCATTACAGTTTAAAACATCTCTTGGTGATGGGTATACTTCGAATTTATGCATTTATCATGATCAATTAATATCAAAAGAACATGTCACTGGTTTGAACTACTAGGCCTATGTTCCTTAGGCAAATAACTGTGTCATTTTCAACAATGAACAGAAAGTTTATTTAACACCAAAACAGAATAGATGGAAACCTTTCTAATAATGTAGAATAACTTACATGTACTAGTTCATGATGAATGACAATGTACAAATCTGCACCCTCCGCGTAAAGTTAATACTGTAATTTTATTATTTTCAAAATATCCCAGTTCTCATATATCTGAGCCTAAAACTAATTTGGTACCAATACTGCCATCATCCTGATTGTTTCTAAACAGCTGTTACTGTATCAGAAACATAATTGTCTATGCAACTTTAAGACAAGCAGGAAAAATACAGTTTCTTTAGCTGAATATGTGAAATTAATGTGGTAGGAAAATGTCACTCAAAATACACATACAGTGGATGACAGTTCAACTGTCAAACTGCTCCTTGTTTTGTTTCAAAAATTCTGAGTTCCACATTAAACTTCAATGGATCAGTGACCATGAAAGTTCATCATATAATACTAATTAAGTGAACACACCACTGTGAACCCATTACAATCAATATATTTCTACAATGACCACTGTCATATGCAGTCCAACTGAAATCCAATAAATACAGTTACAAAGAAATATAACTTTACACTGACAGCTCAAATTGTGAAGGAGACTTTACATCCTGCACAGGATGGCGAACTTTTCTTTTAAAGTAATTACCTTCACAATAAATGCCAACTCTTACATTCAAAATATTTTGCAGTAACACATAGAATGAATAAGGCAGTCATCTGCCACATGATTAATAACGTCAGTTCACTCAAATCACGACAAAAGCTAATTCCCGACAAACTTCAAGTAAAAAAAAAATTCAGTTTCAGACTATGCATCTACCTTCCTGGTTTGCTACTTGAGATTCAAGTACATCGACGTACGAGTCCAGTTCTCTCCAATTTCTTACAAGTTCTTCCCGTGTTATTGATTCCAACTGCTGATCACTTAATTTTATTCTTCGACTGTGGCGCCCATGTACTCCAGACGCTGGAGAGGTTAGAATAACGCCTCCTTCGTCTGCCATTATGGATAACCTGTGTGAAATGGCGAAATTAGTTCATGAGCACTAAATAATTTGTTGGGTAGAAAAGTATTCCTTATTACGTTCATGGTATATTTGCCGTGGCATTAGCAAATAATGAAATATAGGGTCTGTATTTGAACACCCACACTCTCAACACAGCAGAATCACTTTTATGCTGCTAAACTGCAGATTTTATCCATCACTGGTGCATCATGTCAGCTCTTCGATAACTTTATTCGTAGTTATAATATACACGATACACACCATCAAACACACCAATCATTAAACTATATCCATTTTCTTCCCTCTTTTCCAGTCCAAAGTAAAAAACACACATTTGGATAGTCAGAGATCAAACAATATTGAAAACATAGGCAAAGATAAAAAACGGAAGAAATCTTGAGCAATATTTGAGCTGAGTCATTCATATGTTCTTTCCAATACATTAGCGCAGCCAATATTAACTTATAATACGTAATCATAAATATTTTGGGAAATCTGCCGTAGTCGATAGTAAATCCTTGGCTGTCCCTAGTGTATATCTTTACCGTTGCACTCTTTCGTAATCGGTCAAGTGACTGTCGAACTCAAGTTTGAGTGCGGAGGACGAAAGGAATAGAGTGGGGGAAGGTGTAAGATCGAAGGTGGTAGGTTTTTATTGTTGGGATCGAAGGAAGCTTTTGCTTTTGTACACCAGTGATACCGATTTCGCTTGAATATTAAAAATGTTGGCATGTCGGCGGTCTGCCTTAACATTCCTAAGGTAAGACTTACTGGAAACTGCAGAATTGCGTAATACAGCGGTCAAATTTTTTCTGTGGGTGCCAATGTTTGATGTGTCGAAAATATAATCACTATTAAATCAATAGTTCCACAACACTTAGAATGATGAGTCCCTGTCTTTTTTTTAAAGTCTGTTGCAGCATTGCTATTAAATCCATCGTCGTAGGGAAATATCCATGAAGAACGTAGGCCTATATATCGAGACGTTACGTCTGTTGCTTGCTTTCGTGCCGGTGGCAATGCAGAGTAGGACCGTATTTCACTCAATAGAGAAATGGCAATCTGTGCGTCATGTCAAACATTTTGTCAGTAGGCAGGGGGAAGGCACTCTGCGAGACAGAATTTCATTAAACCTGAACGCCTACTAAGACTACTGAAAATTGTAAAAGTCCGAGATTCTTAGCTCACGGTTGGGCAAAGGGCGAGGTCCCAACTTGAGCAAGAAAACTATTGATTAAAGACCTTCTATATTTAAGTATTTAGTTTGACGCGTAATGTTTTATAGTTCGGTGGAGCCTCTGGAAACTATTTGATTCCTTGCACTAAAAGCTTCTGCATTACCTAATATAAACATTTAATAGTCTGGGACAAAGAATTTCTCATTTTTGACTTAAGATAAGAGCAGCTTGTGCTTCTCTCAAGGTTCAGCCAAGAACTGAGAACGTGGCCATTTGGACAGTTACATGGAATTATGTGTTAGATGGGCTGTATTGCAATAAATATTCAGGGGAGGTATGAGAAATCTTAGGTGATCGCTCTACTACAGTGCGTGTAAAACAAATTGAAGCATCACATTGTAATGGTCCCATCTTCTGGCAACACGCAAACACTGCCTGTCTTCTTGCACATGATTAGTAAATACCCCCAAGAGAGGGTCGACAGAAGCGTCCGATCCCACGCGTCGGCTTTACCCGTGACGTAAGGGTGTTGTCGTGTGTGACGTCATGACGGCGCGGAGTTTGGTTTGAGTGTGGCTGTCTCCAGTTCTGTTTTATCTTATTTTATTTACTTTTCTGATCTGTTCGTTCTATCTCGTGAGATTTTTTTTTTTTTAATTTAAAAACACTTATTACTCATTTTAATTATCTGTTTCCTCGAATTTCTGTTTTAGTTTATTATATTTATCTTTCTGATCTGTTCGTTCTATCCCGTGAGATTTTTTTTTAAAAAAGACAAAAAACACTAATCAGCTACTGAAGCATCTTTATCTTCTATGGGTTGCAGGGGTTACGACCCCTGGGGAGGTGGGTGGATATTCATGCAAGCTGTCTTCACTTACACGTTGTAGCTACGCAAGGCGTCTAAATTTGTTTATATTTAGTTTGCCCCCCACCCAAAACACCCCATTTCCCGCGCTTGTCCCGTTAGTGTCATTAGGCTTCTTGTGGAAAGTGTGTGTGTGTGTGTTTGTTTTTGTTTCCGCCATATTTGTGACGTCATGGGTCAAAGCAGACGGGTGGGATCGGACGCTTCCGTATTTCCCCAAGAGAAGCTAGCAGAGCCTGTTAGTTGCACTGTTTGTTCAGTTAGTATCTTATTTTTGTACTTGGAGAGAAGTGTTGTTAAAACACACAAACTGGTTAGGTAAAATTCAAGGCAAAGGTTCATAATATATTTTGTGATGAGTATCAGTTCAGCCTCCACCCGTTTCCAACCCTTCTTCCTGAAGAAAAACGTAACTGGGACCCATTGTGACTTACGGAGTTCACAGTTATATTATTTTGAACATTGTGAAACTCTGGACTGAATATGGCTGAGGAAGATTAGATATTTAATAGCAGAATAATTTGGTTCAGCAACATCTGAGACACTACTATAATACTCTAACAGCCACGCCAGTGTGAAATCTCTCTCTCTCTCTCTCTCTCTCTCTCTCTCTCTCTCTCTCTCGCTCTCGCTTTCTCCCCCCCTCCCCCTCTCTTTTATGGGAATGTCATTATGGGTCTCTGTCAATGAAACTCAGAAGTGGTAATCTCCTCTGTGTAGTCATTTAACTCCTAGGTGCTCTGCATGAAGCCCAAAACAGTTGTCAACACTGAATCAGTGTGTTGAAGATTATATCATGCACTCTGTACCAATCTCCTTGGTGCCAGCTGGAGCTTCCTCTCTCCCTCCCCCTCCCCTCTTTCCACCTCTTTAAATACAGCACAGAAAATTGCCATACACAGTGTCTGAAGGGAAGGTTTAGATACTGTAAAGTGGAATGCTTCATATTTCCTATACTGTATTTTGAACTAAAGTGTTAAAAACAATGCAGCAACCAAGCATTACTAATTCTTCTGCTACACCATTGAAATGTGTATATCTGAAGCAAACACTCGTTGGGGGCAGTTCAGGTAAATGTACGTGCATGCACTCTATAATGGTTCCTATGTCTTCAACAACTCCCAGACAAATAAATTCAATACTGAGACAATCATGAAGCATATAACACACAAATGTCCCATTCAAAAGAGGCATTTCATTTAAGGAGAAAACCTGCAAGAAAATACTGGTATAGGTGTAAAGTGGCTGGATAAAGAAAAATATTGGCTAAGATCAATCTGTCACCACAATCAGGTTTTTTGCTTTCACGTTAGTTCACTCCACCAATTAATAAGCAAACTGTGAACATGTGTACCAAAATGTGATTTCACAGCAGCCATTAACATTGTCACTGATCAATGCCTGTGACTAATATCGAATATTTCTCTTGACCTGTGTGGCTGTAGTGTATCTTTTGGATACTATCACACTTTTCTATGATGTAGACAAAGTTTCAGAAGTAGATATTTATGAGTAAGAGCTGAGAAGTCGTCTTGCCACTCCCAGCAGTAGACATTGCACCCAACCACAGCAAAGACAAAGGACAAAAGATTTTGGATGCGGTTTATCATAGTGACATTTTTTTCTGGGGTTACGTTACAAGCATCCTATCTAATTTTTGTACTAAGGTTGATGTTTTATCCCCTTTCCATCCAATACTAATTCTTCAGGACACAATAGACATATAATTTTGATTCATTCTGCAGTCATTTGTATATAAACCAGCTGTCCACCCTCATACAGAGTGGTTAAATATCCAATGTGAATAAAGTCCCAAGATCCATTGCCAGTCGAGTGAAACACACATCTACTAAGATACGGTTACCTGACGTCACCAGGAGAGCAATCTTTTATTAAGAAAAATATAATCTTCTTGTTAAAGAAGATTTCTCACCCAGATCACATAATTACATGTAAGGACTACTAGTTTCAGCAAACTTTGCCATCTTCAGTTCGTCAACAGGCATCAAACATTGTGCCACTACATAGTGCACCGTCATCTAGTCATGAACATATAGGCACTAAACTCGTTGGAACAGAAGCATCAGTGTAGTGTCATACGTCAAGTAATACAAACATAACTGTGTTAAACACAAAATACATCTGGTACACTTAAGCAAGTGATACAAAAGTTATTAATAAAATACATTTGGTACAGAAGGTATTACTTGCTCTGTCCAAATCAGCTGTTAGCACGGAGGGAGCAAGTAACCCCTTGTGTGTCCCAAATGTATCTTGTTAGTGACTTTTGTGTTTACCACAGTTATGTCTTTATACTGGTACTTGACACTACACTGGTGCATTTGTTCCGGCGAGTTTAGTGCCTATATGTTCATGACTAGATGAGTGCACTACATAGTGGCACAATGTTTGATGCATGTTGATGAACTGAAGATAGCAATTAAAGTTTATTGAAACTAGAAGGCCATACGTGTAGTTGCTGTGATCTGGGCAACTAAAACTTCTCTACACAGATGGCGTGCACACACACCTCATATTGGCGTTGGAGTAGTCTCCAGCCTAACTGCAAGAAAAGCTTAAGGCAATTTTGTAGGTACTGGGTTATGACCCGTACTCAAAACAATGATTTTACATTAATACTTTTGTTGTTTTATAATGGGAAGAAGTACTGTAATTTTAACGTGTTAACACATACCTTAACAAAGAAATTCACGAGACAATTATGCGAGTTGAAAAGTTATATTATTTTCACTTCCAGTTTCAACAATTCAATATGCAACCTTCAAGTCCCATATGCACTTCTCAAAAATGATCAGTATTGACATATGTTTCTAGATGTCATGAATTCTCAAGTGCTTCTTTCAAAGACTTGACAGCAGATGGGATATTAAATTGCCAAAACTTGTAGTGAAAATAAAATAAAATAACTTCTTAAAAATGGCTGTTTGGCTAATTTCTTTGTTAAACAATTGACCGGCTGCTGTCCCGTGTTCACAATGGATCAACAGAGACTATTTGCACAGAGGTTGAACCAGATGTCACTCTTGACTGTGCAACCACTTCCATAATTGTGTCATAAAGATTTTTCCTCCTGATGAATGTACTGTATTTGATACTGAATTCTGTGGGATGATGACCCATTTCTCAATATAGAAGATGAGGTAGCTGATAGTGGCGAAAGAGGCTTGTAAGAAGCAGACTGGGGCTTATGTGCTGTCCATCAGAATTTAGTTACCTTGCCGTGTACTGTTATTTGTCAATCGGATATTATATTTCCTTGAGAGGGATAATAAACTGAAGACTATAAGAAGATAATGAGTAACATTCATTCAGCCATCAAGAAGACTGAGTCCTTCTGATCAAGAAGGTGGAGTCCTGATGCAGATTCGTGTTTACTTATCACTGATGTTTGTCTTTCTTATCAAGCTGGATTGTTTGAGTATGTATGGTGCACTTCTCTCTCTCTCTCTCTCTCTCTCTCTCTCTCTCTCTCTCTCTCTCTCAATTTAACAGAGCTGCTATTCTGGGTCATCCAAAGTGTTCAGTACGAGGTGTCAGCTTTGACCATTGACATAATGACACTGTGGCATCATGTAGGAGCATTGTACTTGAAAGTTGGTGTTGAGAAGAGGGTTTTCCGTAGATGGTGATTACTTGAGGTGATACTGTCTTACGGTAAATGTCAGGGATGTTGTGTGAACTGGTGTTTGTGAAAGTTGATTGAGTGTATCATTTGTGTGATTGATCTAACAATAAATTATTGAGACATTTTTTGACAGCGGAGATGACTAATATGACATGCAGAAATATGGTGTGTTGGTGCAATATGTCAAAAATGTGGAAAACCTATGGAAGTGGTTAAAATTACTCCTCACAGTTGTAATGGTTTTAGGTAACGGTGTCAGGAGCACAATATGTGAAGATGGACACAGGGCAGAGTGGTTGTAATTTAATCTGATTCCAAAAACACCTGTACCTTTTAAAAAAAAATTTAATGTACAATATGTTGCTTAATTAGTCTTACACAAATTAAAAAAGAGCTATCATATTAAGTTTTCTTGCGATATAAGAAACACAGGTAAAGAACACTTACGCTTCCAGAAAAAAAGGAAATAAAAAAAAACACTTGAACTCCATGTAAACTGGTAAAGTACAATTAACACAACTTTTTGGAAGCATGTGCAAATTTATATAGATCTTCACTAATTTTTTTGGTCTTTTCTCTCCAAAATTATTTGGGGGATTCCAGCGTCATGGCTGGGATAGTTATGTTTTTCAGCAGTCAACAGCGTAAATAACAAAAAGTCAAAACAGAAATAAAGTAAAGATTGATTGATTGATCGATCATACGAATTGTTGTCTTACCTTGCCTTAAAAACTTTGCCACAGGTGAGGCAGCAAATAGACACAGCATTGGATGCCCATCAACACTTTACAAAAACTCTGCAAATTATGTCCTCATTTTCTTTATAAAACATTGAATTCACACTATTAAAACAATTCTCAATGTGATGAAATATCAATAAATGTAGTATTATTAATATTTACTTACAAAAATTGCAATTGAAGACCATCTTGTGTGGGGCAAGGAATTGTCAGGGGTGGAACTTGTGAGGTAGAATCTGTTCTTACTAATTAAAATTATATAAATTTATAGATTAATCAGAAGATGCCGTATTTAGGTGTCACTTCCTATTTAAGTAGTCTTGTAGGAAACTTTTGCTATCTGTAAATATGATAAGTTTCAGTACAGTATTACTATAAAGTCCAGAGTGCTTACATATTTTAATTAAAAAAACTTTGCAGATTACTACTCTTCCACTTTGCAAATTGTATAAATTTCCTGAAAATTCATAATATAAGGAACTCCACAGATGTTTGATGCATAGATTTGGGGAAATAGCAAGACGTTGTTCCAACCTGATGTGGGATACATCCACCTCGTCAACTTTGAACACCTTTACTGATTGCCCTAGATACCTCATACATATAATCTGTATTTCTAACAATGGAAAATCCAGGATGGGATGTGACAGTGTTATGAAAAGGATAGTTGATAATCAGCATATAACTGAGATGCTGAGTCATCTGGCTGCTGAGGCCAGACTGTGAGTAGCAGTGTATGATGGTAGAAGCAACTGGACGGTGGGAGTTAGGCAGGAGGGTGGGGAGGGGGAGGGAAATGGGTGCATTGGTGGAATAGACGGCTGTGTAATGCTGGAATGGGAACAGGGAAAGGGTTAGACGGGTAAGGACGATGACTAACAAAAGTTGAGGCCAGGAGGGTTATGAGAACTTAGGATATACTGCAGGGAGACTTCTCACCTGCACACTTAAGAAAAGTGGGTGTTAATGGGAAGGATACAGGTGGCATATGCTGTGAAGCAGTCATCGAAATGAAGAATGTTGTGTTCTGTGGCACGCTCAGCAACGGAGTGCTCCAGCTTTTTCTTGGCCACAGTTTGTTGGTGGCCATTGATGCAGGCAGACAGCTTGTTGGTTGTCATTGCCCACATTGAACACTTCTTTGAAGTTTAGCTTGTAGATCATGACTAGTTTCACAGGGATGGGATAGATGATGTTTGTGACCGGACTGGAGTAGGTGGTGCTGGGAGGGTGCATGGGACAGGTCTTGTATCTAGGTCTACTATGGGGATATGAGCTATGAGACAAGCAGTTGGGAGCAAGGGTTGTGTAGGGATGGATGAGGATATTGTGTAGGTTCAGCGGGTGGTGGAAACCCACCATAGGAAGGGGTGGGAAGGATTGCGGGTAGGATATTCCTCATTTGAGGCCACAATGAGAGTTAATCAAACCCTGGTGTTGAATGTTATTCAGCTGTTCCAGTCCTGGGTGGTATTGAGTCATGAGGGGAATGCTCCTCTGTGGCCTGATGGTGGGACTTTGAGAGTTGGTCAGTGACTGGAGAGATAAGGCATGGGAGATTTGTTTTTGAACAAGGATGCAGGGGGGGGGGGGGGGGGAGTAATTACGGTTTGTGAAAGCCTCAGTGAGTCCCTTGGTATATTTTGAGAGGGACCACGCATCCTACAGATGCGATGGCCGCAGGTGGCCAGGCTGAATGGAAGGGACGTCTTGGTATGGAATAGTGGAGGCGTTGCTGGTGGTTGGTAGGTTTGATATAGATGAAGATACTGATGTGGCCATCTTTGAGGTGGAAGTCAATATCAAAGGTGGCTTGCTGGGTTGAATAGGATTAGGTGAAGCAAATGGGGAAGAAAGCGTTGAGGTTCAAGAGGAATGTGGATAAGGTGTCCCCACCCTTGATCCTTATCATGGAGATGTCATCAGTGAATCTGAACTAGGTGTAGGGTTTGGGATTCTGGGTGTTTAGGAAGGGTTCCTCTAGATCGGCATAGGATGGTGCCACATGAGTGCATGTAGCCATACCCTCGATTGGTTCATAGGTGATGGCTTCAAAGGAGAAGTAATTGTGGGTGAGGATGTAGTGGATCATGACAATTTGGAAGGAGATTGTAGGTTTGGAATCCATCGGACTTTGGGAAAGGTAATGTTAAATAGTGGTAAGACTATGGACATTGGGGATGTTAATGTAGAGGAGGTGCTATCACTAGTGACGAACAGGGCACCATATGGTAAAGGAAAAGGAACTGTGGAGAGTCTGTGGAGGAAATGGTTGGTATCATTTATATAGGAGAGTAGGTTACAGGAAATATGCTGAAGGTGTTGGTCTACAAGAGCAGAGATTCTTTCAATGGGGATACAGTAACCGGCCACAATGGGGCATCCTGGGTGGTTGTGTTTATGGACTTTAGGAAGTATGTAGGAGGTAGGAGTGTGGGGAGTGGCAGGGATAAGGAGAGAGATGGACTCCGGGGAGAGGTTCTGGGATGGGCCTAAGGTTGAGGATAGACTGGAGATCATACTGGATTTCTGGAATTGGGACACTGAGGTAGGGTTTGTAAGTGGATAGATGAGCACTGATGGCATTGTTGCTGTCCTTCAGCTGGAAACGTATATCCAGCAGCTGGTCTATGCGGTAGCATAAAGTTCACTACTGTTTCGTTTAACTCATCATCTGTGCAATCCACCAGACACACACACACACACACACACACACACACACACACACACACACACACACACCTTCTCAGGTTGTGAATCTGAATATTATCCTGATGTTTCTGAGGTGTTGGCCAAACGAACAAAATTTCTTCTCTCTTGCTCTTTAAGGTGCATGCAGTATGAGTTCGCCCATCTGAATTCCTTGTTTGGACCATTCTTCTTTTTTCTGCTCATGGAATTCTTTGATTTCCTCTTTGGACAAAAGAATGAGGGCAGTGGATGTGTAAGATTTCACGACTCTCATAAAATCCTCAGCATTCTGAATCACAGCTGTATTTGGTCTGGAAAGATTGTTTTGTAGCATGATGCTTCAGTAGGCCTCCTACACCATCACAAGGCCCCATCCCATGACCAGTAACACTGTATACCCAGTCAGTTGGCTCAAGCGACTTACTCAATTCAAACAGCTGGTAACGATTTTTAAAATGACTAGGAAAACCATCAGATATAATGATGATCTTCTCTGCCCCTGTTTGCAGTTGAAGAATTGCACATTGCTAGCAAAGCATGTGCTGAGTCATGTCCTGTCTCATCACATATACTTGTGGTCTTGGTTTGAAACAATGTCACTCCTGTAAAAATCGAAACAGGGTCATTACTCCAGTGATACTTTTGTACATCTTGTGGGAGAATTACAGGCTAGTTCTCAGCAAAATCACAGTGAAGCTCTGAACATAATTCTTGAGCCTGTACATACCCTTTCACTTCTGCAATGCGTTATAGATGCAATTTCTTCAGATGCCAGTGTGTTACTGCTTTTACTGACCATTTACCAAGTTCATCAATGAAACTGTCAAAGGCAACAGTTTTCTTAATTAGTTTATTTTCCTCCCGTGTCGCACATGTAATTTCTGCAAAGTTATCTGCCACTTCTTCCCTTTCCAGAGAAACACCACATTTTTGAAACAAAAGAGTCTCACCCTTTACGTCACAGACTACTAGTGACTTCACACTCCCATCGAAGGCGTCATTTGTTACATGCTCCAGTAAGTTCTTCAAACTTTACCACACAAAGTTCAAAATTCGTGCTGTACACACATAAACAGACATCTCTAGGTGGGTGTGGAACTACCCACTTAGGTTTTAGTGCATAAAATTTTGATCTTGCAACATGTGAAGTTGTATAATTGCTCTTATAAATTGCAAAAGTTTCTTTAATACTGTGAGTCATATAGGTCTTCACTGTCACTACTTTTTGACCTTCAACTGTTACAGTTATAGTGTCTTTTTTGTTAGCACTCTGGCGAGAACAGTCCCATTTATCTTCCAGATAAAATTACTGCACTATTTGAACTTGAGCTGCTTTCACAGGATGACCATAATAGGGATCTGGTCTTCCAAAGACTCCTTTGACAGACCTCACATTTCTTGATTTGTCTACCATGTACTTTGATACTTATGGAACGTGATTCAGAATTGTTTCCTTTGAAAGTGTCTCTGGAACAGTACTTAAAACTTGCACTTTTCCACTGTAGTATGCACAATATTAAACAGCTGAATTGATATTTGTGAAAAATACCTGGCAAGAGGAGCAAGAGTGCTTTGGTTCATTTTCTTCTGAAGGTGGAATTTCTACTTTGAAGAGTGTGGTCAGTTTTGCTGTAGTGTATTCATCCATAGCTTTAGTAATTTCTCTGCACTTTCTTGAGCCATAGAGCTTATGACTCGATTTCACTGACCACGGTTTCTTAACAGGACTAAAACCTGCCTCTGTAGTTGAATGATTCAGGATATTTAATTCTTCCTATATTGATGCAAAATCTGCACCATGCAAGGCTTCACCTTGTTCAGATACTATCATTGTTGTTGTTCTGTCAAAACATTTAGAACACATAAAGTCATCATTGGAAACATCTTCACTTTGGAACAGAGTCTTCAAATGAGAACACTTATTCCCAACCTAAACAACGTATGTTTGTTTGTCTTACATATATCACTTTTTTATGGATATACAAATAGTCAGCACACTTCACTCTCCTGTGGCCCCAGTCGGAAGACATTTCAAACAGTCCTTTTCACAAAACACACTGCAACTGTGTCAGCTGGCAAATTCCTCAGAACTCACTGGATGGTCTCAGATTTCTTAGAAGCCTCTACAGTAAACAAATTAGTACAGTGTGTAAACTTTTAGATGGCAGACCTCTCCCTAGTCCTGAATCGGTAGAAGTCGGTAAACGTCGGGAGGCTTTGGTAGGCACGCAGTTTCGACTGCTGCCAACATTACGTAGCTGACTGTGTTGTACAAGGTAGCCATTGTCGTCTGCTTCGTTATTGTTTTGCGCTGTACTGTTCTGCGTGTTTTTATTGTGCTAAACATTATCAAAATGAATGAAGAGGCAGTTGCTGGCCCATCTCGGGAGTCGCCAACAACCCCTACCGGTAGGCCTACAGTTAGAAGGAAACCAGTATTACGTAGTGATGCTCGCAAAATTATATTGCGTGTGATTGAATGCTGCTAAAGAGAAAGGGAGCAGAAAAAATTGCTTCACCCCATTTACAAATCTTCAGTGAGAGCTGCTACATACACAGGACAAAGCATGCGTAGCATTGGAAGATTCAAACAGTTTTCCAAGAATCATCCTGGCGTATCACCACAAACGCCTGGCAAGAAAAAGTAAGTTTCCATTTCAGATATTTTGTTCGCGATCACTTTGAAGAAGCCCCCTATTTCGTCCAAATTACCTTATATTTCATTTTTCCTTGCTACCGTATTGCTTTGTATGGAAACACCACTGGTTACTGTATTATTTCGAAACACATTCATATTACAGTACATTTCCAAATTCAAAAAAAAATACTTGCAGTGCAGAAGGCATTTTCTTATAAATCTTTCTCGCTCTTTTAACTTAGGAAAAGAAGTGGAGAAATTGAAGTAATGATTGATGATTTCATTGCAATCGGATGAATGGTTTGTGAGCGCGTAGTAGACAAACATACATACATTCATTTTTATATATATAGATTTTAATGTACATGACGATTTCAGTTTCGTTTATGAACAACATTTAAAGCGACTTTTACTTCCAAGCCTTTCGTCTGCTTTCGTGTAAGCATGACGCGCAATTTGTAGTGCCAGCACTGCAACTGGTAGGCGTGCCTTGTCCCCCCCTCCCCCCTCCCTCCACCCCCGGCTCCTCTCCCCTCACCAGCCAATGCTTGCTTCCTCCTCTCCCCGCACTCCCCTCACAACTCTGCCGTCTTACAGTTAACACATTGTACTGAACAACTACAATACAGAAACCTTCAATGAACAACCATGAAAAAGAAACTGACAAGAAACTACACAAGTGTAAGAAATAACTGCAACAATGAAAGTGAAAAGAAATAACTGCAACAATGAAAGTGAAAAGAAATAACTGCAACAAAGAAAGTGATAAGAAATAACTGCAACAAAGGCAATAGAAATAAACATTGTAACAAAGAAATTAGTAATAAACAACTTCATTGAAGATATATATTACCCTTGAAAGTTAAAAAGAAAAAAGATTTTTTAAAATAAAACCTGTCAAACTTAAAAGTGAAAGCTCTCCTTTAGGGGGAATATAGTACTACATGGTAGTAATCGACAGAAAAAAAATCTAACTTTTCTGGATTGACATTTCTGAAAACAAAAGTTTTCTGTAAATTATAAAAAAATTCCAAAGGAGACAATAAAAGAAGTTTGACAGATATGTCCAAACGGAGGATACCATTGTAATCATAAAGCAATTATCTTTCAAATAAAAAGAAAACTCTGACAAAATATCGAGAATTGTTACAGAGCTAAAACATTTTAGAAAAATTTCCGAAATTCACATCTCCAAAATGGTGTTCTGAGTGTCATCTTTGGAGGTCGGTATCTCGGGACAGGAATAGTTTTGGAGAAAACAAAAAAATACTTGTTTCTTACTTACTCCTGAATTGTAACATATGCTAAATTCAGTAACATCTGAGACTATGAAGGTAATCCCACCCCCTGCCTAGAGTGATACAGATTATGCCAGTACTGTTCTTGCTACATCTCCCTTCACGAAGGACATGGCCAAGCAGCCATGCGACCTCAGATTCAGCATCGTGATTATAAAATCACCCAATGTCGTGGCAGCATCCTCGTCTCCTCCTCCAGCTGTGAAACTCGCCACCAAACTTTCACGTCATGGGGTGAAGTCACCAGCTACACAACTGGCAGGCCAGAAAGGACAGAAGAAATACTTCCACGAAGACTTCCTTCATCACTCCAATGAACCAACATCTGAGCCTTCTTCTGCCAACCGGAAAGGCTTTAAGAAGTCAAACAAAGACAAACGGTCTTCTCCTTCACTGACTCGGATATCCTGTTTGATGGTGTCGCCATGTGATACCCTCGCCCAGCTGACCTCCATGTCGCCGGTGTGCACCACCAACCATTTTACTGCCCTGAACCCCAGAGACCAACAGAAGGAGAATGCAGACACCTCTGTAGATCTCATGGAGCTGGATCCTTCAGCCCCTGCCCCCTGTACCAATGAGTTTTCAAAGGCTGGCACTCGGCAGCCACTGAGGTGACACCCCTTCATTTTTTCCCACTCCCTTTTTTCGTCATGACTCTCCTCCAATGGAACGTTCAGGCCTTTGATCCAACAAAGAGGTCTTACAGCTGCCCTTGGAATTACAGCGTCCACTTATTCTCTGTGTCCAGGGAGCAAAATTGTGTCCTCACAACCGGTTTGAGCTCTTGCATTTCTTCCTGGCTGCTTTGACCTCCCTCCCCTCGCCCGCCCCCTCCTTGGATAGTATTCCGTCCCATGGGGGCGTCATGCTGCTCATCCAGGCTGATGTTCGTAGTCAGCCCATCTCCCTGACTATCAAACAGTTGCAGTCTGCATTTTCTTTCCTCACTTGACCTTTTCCCTTCGTATCGTTCACAACCTTCCATCATTTGGAGTCAACGGGCCAAACTTCCTCCAGCTTATTCGCAACTCCCTTGTCCCATTGTGCTGCTGAGGGACTTTAATGCGTTCACCTAAACTTCATCCCCTTAATGTGGCAGCACATACGTTCCTTTCAGACTCCATGCACACCTATTCCTGTTTGGACCTCTCATTCTACACTGCCCAGCTTGCCCATTGTTTCAAGTGGTCTGTTCTCTCAGACACATACTTGAGTGACCATTTCCCATGTGGTGTCCATTTGCTGACTCCTATCCCACCTACGTGCACACCCAAGTGACAGCTTACTAAGCCAGCTGGGAGCTTTACCCCTCCCTGGGGATCAACAAACATTTCCCCAGTTGTGATGACCAGGTAGAATAACTTACAAATGTTATCCTTAGCACCACAAAACATTCCGTTCGTCGCATTTCTTCTTTACTTTGCCATATCCTGGCCTCTTGGTGGACTGAGACGTGCCGCTACACAATCCACCCGTGAAGACATGCTCTCCACATTTTTAACTGTCATCCTGCAGTGGCAGACTGCATTCATGATAAACAGTTGTGTGCACAGTGTCATCGCATTCTTCAGTATAGCAGAAAAGCTAGCTGGATTTCCTTTACTAATGATTATAAAGCTGATAGCACTAATCACTTTGACCTCTGTCGGTCAGTAGATAATAAGGGCGATGAAAGCAATGTTGTACGTCCTTTCACGCATGTATATTAAGCCCGTTACATTATTTGACCTTTCACGTCAACAGCTATTAGAACATAAAGGTTGTTTGTCTGTTCCATGCTATAAGCATTCACAGACCTCACTTGATCAAGCCTCATGATTCAGTACCTCAAGTACCTGATTTTAAGAAACAAGTTTAGCTTTAGGTTCTTTTTACACTGTTTTGGTTCGTATCCCATAACACTATTCAAAATGACCTCTGTCAGTTGTTAGATATTAAGGGCGATGAAGGCGACGTTGTGCGTCCTTTCACGCAATTACATTAAGCCTGTCATACTGATTTGGCCCTCTTCTGGTCAATAGCACTTAGAATTTAAGATAGTAACTTTACACGCTTATCCAACCATAGTCATCAAATACTATCACCATCCCTAAGTAATTGAAAAATGGGTTATTCATCCCCCATATATTTAGCCTGCTTCTAGCTGATGGTATTTTGTCTGTCCTGCGTGCATGCATTTTGACCATCCGTGGAATTTGCTATCCCACATATATAGTTTAAGCCTATCCATGTTCTATAGTTCTATAAAATTGTCCTCGAGCTAGGACATTATACGTACACACGCATTAACTTCCTGCGCGTTTGACCTGGTCATCAGATCACTTTCGTAACACATTTTATGCCAATCACATGGAAGAGGACAATTTCTCAGTTTGCACATGCGTGTTCCTTTCTGACATTCTCACAGCCTAGCTGCCGGCTCCACTTCAGGCGATACCCTTCTCTTCTCAGAACCATGAGTGCTACAGTGCCGCCTTTACTATGAGGGAGTTAGATCATGCTATCACTTAACAATGAACTTCCGCCCCAGGGCCAGATGATGTTCACATTCAGATGTTGCAGAACCTTTCTCTAGCGGGCAAGCACTTTCTGCTTTATACGTACAACCACATCTGGGCAGAGGGCACATTTCCCATGCTGGTGTGAAGCCACTGTCATAACCATACCTAAACCAGGTAAGGGGACACACTTTCCTTCTAGTTATCACACCATCTCTCTCACCAGATGTGTTTACAAGGTGGTGAAACATTTGATTCATCCCTGGCTTGAGTCTCGCAATTTACTAACCACTTCACAGTGTGGATTTCTAGCCTGCTGTTCTGCAGTTGACCATCTCGTCACTTTTTCCACCCATATCATGAATGGTTTTCTGCGGAAGTACCGGACTGTGACTGTGTTTTTCGATTTGGAGAAAGCCTACAACACCTGCTGGTGGACTGGTATCCACCATACACTCTACATGTGGAGCCCAAGAGGCCGCATGCCCAGTTTCCTTCAGAAATTTTTATATGACGGAGTTTTCATGGTATGTGTGGGTTTTGCCTTGTTGGACACCTGTATACAGGAAAACGGCGTGCCTCAGGGTTCTGTTCTGAACATCATCCTCTTTACTATTGCTGTTAACCCTATTATGGCGTGTCTCCCGCTGGGCATTTCCGGCTCCCTTTTCATTGATGATTTTGGGACCTCTTGCAGTTCTCCATGGACTTGTCTCCTTGAGCAGCAGCTTTAGCGACGTTTGGATTGTCTCTACTCATGGAGCAATGACAATGGATTTCGCTTTTCCAATGACAAAACCGTTTGTATCAATTTCTGATGGTGCAGTTGGTTTCTTCCACCATCTTCACATCTTGGTCCGGTTGCTCTTTGTTTATTGACACTACGAAATTCCTGGGGCTGATGCTTAATAGGAAACTCTCTCGGACCTCCCACGTGTGTTACCTGGCAGCTCACTGCATGCAGTTCCTCAGTGTCCTACGTGCACTCAGCAGTACTTCCTGCATAGTGTATTGGACCACCCACCTCTGTTTGTACCGGCCCCTTGTCCACTTGAAACTTGATTGTGGGTGCTTATGCAGAAGCTGCCAAACTACTGCTGTCATAATGCCGTGACTTTCTCGTCAGCAGGTAGGCATGATGTTTGACTACCATGCATGGCCACCCATCCTATACCTTCTTCTTCTTCTTCTTCTTCTTCTTCTTCTTCTTCTTCTTCTTCTTCTGCTGCTGCTGCTTCGATGGTTCCTTTGATCGCCAGTATGGGGTGCGTCCCTCTTCTGTGTTACTTCCTGGAGTCCGCTTTCGGCACCTGCTACGGTGGCTTAACATCACACTACGTGCAACTTTCCCAGTTGGTGTGAACCCTTCACCACCTTGGCTTTGTGAAGCTGCCCATGTTAACCTTGGCCTTCATTCGTTTCTGAAGGACACTAATCCAGCCTCAGTCTATCTCCTTCAGTTTCATGACCTTCGCATGGAACTTCACAATGGTACCTATGTATACACTGATGGCTCCCGGACTGACATGACGTCGGGTGTGCCTTCATCACTGGCATGCGTGTCTTTCGATATCAGCTTCCGGCCCACTGCTCCGTATTTACAGTTGAGCCCTTCACCCTGTATCAAGCCTTGGAGTACAGCCAGTGACAGAGCCTTTTCAATTGTGTCCTCTGCTCAGACTCACTCAGCGCCCTTCAAAGTCTTTGTGCCCTAAAGCAAAACTAAACCAAAACGTTGTCCATTCGAAACTAGACTACAGGTGTTTCGTTTATGCCTTTGCATGTCCGTCCCTCTTCCGCTGTCTGAATACTATCCATCATCATGGCATTCGTTTGGCCACTGGTGCCTTTAGACTAGTTTGATTGAGAGTCCATATTCAGAAGGTGCCGAACTACTATTGTCATCCCACCGTGACGGCCACCCGTCCTATGTGTCCTCTGATGAATCCTTTGGTCGCCAGTATGATGCGCGTCCCTCTTGTCTGTTACCTCCAGGAGTTCACTTTTGGCTCTTGTTCTGGCAGTTTAACTTCACACTACCTGCCTCTTGATGGGTGTGAACCCTTCACCACCTTGTCTTCTTAAGGTGGTCCAAGCTCTATTTGGCCTCCTTAGCTTTCTAAGGCTGTACTCCAGCCTCACTCAATCACCATAAGTTCCACGACCTTCACGTGGAACCTCACGATAGTACCTTTGTGTACTTCCATAGTTCTTGGAATGACTATGGTGTCAGGTGCGCATTTGTCATATGTGCAGATTATTTTCAGTATTGGCTTCTGGAATGTTGCTCATTATTTACAGCAGAGCTCTTTGCCTTGTATCACACCACGCACTACATCCAGTGACAAAGGCTTTTCAAATGCGTCATTCGCTCTGACTCTCTTTGTGCCCTTCAGAGCCTCTGTGTGCTGTACACCATCCATCCCTTAGTGCAATGAGTCCAGGAAAGCTGTCACTTGCTCAATCTTGATGGAGCCACTGTGATTTATGTTGGTCTGGTGGGAAATAAGGCCGCTGACACTGCTGCCAAGGCTGCAGTCCTCGTACCTCAGCCCACTAGTTCTTCCATTCCCTCTGATGACCTTCATGTTGCCATCTGTCCGCAGGTGGTGTCACTTTAGCATCACCACTGGTCCTCCCTTCATGGCAACAAGCTCTGGGGAATTAAGCCTCTCCCAGCAGCTTGGACGACATCCTCCCGGCTCTCTCTCTGTGAGGAGATAATTTTAGCTAGGTTGCATATTGGGCTCAGTCTTTTTAGCCATCGCCATTTGTTAAGTGGTGCTCCACCATGACTATGTGCTCATTCCCTCAACCTTTGGCAGTTTGCCATTTCCTGATGCAATGCCCGTTTTTTAACCACTTATATTCTCATTTATGTTTGCAGTCTGAGTTATTGACTGTATTAATGAGCGATGTGCGGGCTGTCGACTGCGTTTTGCCTTTCATCCATCATAGCAATATGGCGAAGGACATTTAATCTTTAGTTCAGGAAACTTGTTTCTCTGTGGCGTATTTTATGAACCTTTCTCCTAGTATCTGTTTTTAGCTGTCTCTCCTTCCATCAATTGGGTGTAATGCATACTCAGTTTTAACTCCCTTTTTGTCTTTGTATTTATGGTTGTGACATGGGCGCGAATGACCCAAGTTTTTGCATCCTAAAACAAAAAACAAAACACACACACTTGCACACTCAAACACAACTCTTACATTCTGCATGCTACCTAAATTCCATAAACCCAACCACTCGGGACATCCCCTCACGACTGGTTACTGTGCCACAATATCTGATTTCATAGGCCAACACCTTCAGCCTAGTTCCCACAACCTACCCTCCTATATAAAAGATACCAACCATTTCCTCTGCAGACACTCCTCAGTTCCTCTTCCTTTACAATATGGTGCCCTGCTTATCACTATTGATGCCACCTCCATTTACATTAACATCTCTGATACCATGGCCTTACCACTGTATAACACTAAATTTCCCAGTTTCCAAAATATTCCAAACCTTCAGCCACCTTCCTAGTCGCCATGACACTGTATCTTCACCCACCCTTACTTTTCCTTTGAAGGCATCACATACAAACAAATCTGGGTTACAGCTACATGGCAGCATCCTATGCCAACATATTCATGGACCATCTAGAGGAATCCTTCTTAGATGTTCAGAATCCCAAACCTCTCACCTGTTTCAGATTCGTTGATGACATCCTCATGATTTGAATTGAGGTTGAAGACAACCTATCCACATTCCTTTAGAACCTCAACACATTCTTCCCCATTTGCTACACCTGGCCCCACTCAACCTCAGAGATGGCCACATCAGTATCTCCATCAATATTAAACCTACTAACTACCATCAATACATCCACTTTGCTAGCTGCCACCCATTACATATGAAGAAGTCCCGTCCATATAGCCTGGCTACCAGTGGCTGTTGCAATTGTAGTGACGAATGGTCCCTCTCGAGATATACCACGTGTCTCACTGAGGCTTTCACAAACTGTAATTCCCCCTGCGGGTCCGGGGTAAGAATAGGCCCGAGGTATTCCTGCCTGTCGTGCGAGGCGACTAAAAGGAGTTTCAACCGTTTCGGCCTTCCATGTGATGGTCCCCCTTGGGGTTTGACCTCCATTTTTCAAAATTCTACAGAAGTACGAGCCTTTTGGGGAAGGACACCTTACGTGGTGTACCACTGGTCCTAAGTGCACTAAGACCTTGGCACTCAGCATTGCACCGGCATTGTAACCATACTCACTATTCCTCAAATTGGGCCTAAACGCCTGATGGGTTGTCCAAGTTACGCCCATAGTGCATCTCCATCTGCACCAGCGATCATGATGGACTTTCCATGGCACCAGAAATCCAGCACAGTAGCCAGCCCGTTGTGGTGGGGTCGTCATGTACCCTCTAGGTTGTAGTCCCCTGACAACACAGGGATCGTACTGCCGATACCTGAGCTGCACCCTCCCCACGTCGGCCAAGGAGTAGATGCCCGTCTCCTTGGGGCATCAGGACTCCCGGCAATGGTCATCCTGCCAGGTGGCCCTTGCTGCGGCTGGGTGGCGCCCGTGGGGAGAGCCCCTGGTCGGAGTGGGTGGTATCGGGGCGGACGTTTCACAGATGAAACGTCAACACGTATCAGGTCGCTCTGCGGCCGAGTCTTTCAAAAGAAAAGGTACCGTTTCTAGTTCTGGTTCTCCTGCCCTTTCCCCCTTGGCCACTCCATGGGAGGAGGGACAGGCCCGCCGGCTTGGGGCGAAGTACTTCCCCCGCTATTTGGTCTGTTCTCGAACCGATGGCGGGACATTCGCCACCTCCAAGCCCATGTTCTTTGTTCAGCACATTGAGGACATCTTCGGGGAAATCGAGGCTCTCAGCAAGATGCGTTCAGGGTCCGTTCTTATCAAGACCACCTCCGCCACACAGTCGGCGGCGCTCCAGGCGTGCGACCGCCTAGGGGACATCCCAGTATCCATTGTCCCACATCTGGCACTAAATTGGACGCAGGGGGTTATTTTTCATCGTGACCTCCTGCTACAATCTGATGAGGAGCTCAGGGCCAACCTGGAGCGCCGAGGCGTGCATTTCGTCCGGCGAGTCCAGCGCGGCCCCAAAGACCGTCGCATCGACACCGGGGCCTTTATCCTCGCCTTCGAGGGGGACGTTCTCCCGGAAAAGGTAAAGGTGATGTGCTACCGGTGTGACGTGCGACCTTACGTCCCGCCTCCTATGCGCTGGTTTAGGTGTTTGCGCTTTGGGCACATGTCGTCACGGTGTGAGGCTGAGCCCCTTTGTGGCGATTGTGGACGTCCTCTTCGTGAGGAACATACATGCACCCCACCACCTCGGTGCAGCAATTGTCCTGGCGTCCACTTGCCTAGATCCTCAGACTGCCCCGCATATCAGAAGGAGAAGAAGATACAAGAAATCAAAACTTTGGATCGGCTCTCTTATTCTGAGGCCAGGAAGGAGTATGACTGCCTCCATCCCGTGCCATTGACCACTTCGTTTGCCTCAGTAGTGTCCACTCCTTCCGCGGTATCCTCACCCCTATCCTGTCCCCCCTCCGCCTCCTCCGCCCATCCGGGGGCTCTGCCTCCGCCTCCGCCTCCCAAATCCCTCCCTTCCAAATCCTCCTCCCCCGTGGCCCCCACTCCCTCTGCCCCAGGGGCCACCCTTCCTCCTCCTCCTCCCCCCACACCACCTGAGAAGCGATCCTCTTCTCAGGCGACCATCGGGGAAACGTTCCGGACCCCGGCTTCCGAGGTCCGGCGTTCCAAAACGGACCCCGCGCGTGAGGACCTTCTTCGGGTCCAGCCCACCGTCCCTGTGCCTCCTCGGCCTTCCAAGAAGGCCTCCAAGAAGAAGTCTCTATCCCCCTCTCCACCCTGGCGCGTTTCGTCTGACGCTCCATCCGTGAGTCGCTGCTCCCGGCCGTCCTCAGTTTCGCCGGGACGCTCTGCTGCCAGGCGCTCAGCTGGCCTTTCGTCGGCAAATGATGCTGCCCCTCCTACACAACCAGGGACAGCGGCCGCAGCTGGCGACGAGTCGATGGAACCGGATCCGCCTCCCATCGGTTGTAGCGTTGTTCCCTCGCACCCTGGCCCTCCGCAGCCGTCGAGGTGACCAGCTCTTCCCCCGTCTCGTTCCCCCAACTTTTTGACTAGCGATGGCGTTCTTTCATTGGAACATAAGAGGTATTTGATCTAATCGGGAGGAATTACAACTGCTCCTCCGCCTGCACTGTCCGCTCGTCCTTGGTCTCCAGGAAACCAAGTTGCGCCCGACTGACCGTATTGCCTTTACCCACTATACCTCGGAGCGGTATGACCTCACCCCTGTGGACGGTATCCCAGCTCATGGTGGGGTCATGTTGCTCGTTCGGGGCGATGTCTATTACCGTCCCATCCCATTGACCACCCCACTCCAAGCAATAGCTGTCCGCATTACTCTTTCTGCTTTTACTTTTACAGTTTGTACCATCTACACTCCACCGTCATCTGCTGTTAGTCGGGCTGACATGATGCACCTGATCGTTCAGCTTCCCCCGCCGTTTTTATTGTTTGGCGACTTCAATGCCCATCATCCCCTTTGGGGCTCTCCTCCATCCTGTCAAAGAGGCTCACTCTTGGCGGATGTCTTCAAGCATCTCAATCTTGTCTGCCTCAATACTGGCGCCCCGACTTTCCTCTCGGACTCTACTCATACCTACTCCCACTTGGACCTCTCGATCTGTTCTACCACTCTTGCCCGTCGGTTCGAGTGGTATGTCCTTTCTGACACCTATTCGAGCGACCACTTCCCCTGTGTTGTTCGTCTCCTGCACCACACCCCATCCCCACGTCCTTCGAGCTGGAACATACTGAAAGCTGACTGGGGACTTTACTCCTCCCTGGCGGCCTTTCCGGACCACGATTTTCCCAGTTGTGACAGTCAGGTCGAATACCTCACGGCTGTTATCATCAATGGTGCCGAACGTTCCATTCCTCATACTACTTCTTCTTCATGTCGCGTTTCCGTCCCCTGGTGGAACGAGGCTTGTAGGGACGCTATCCGTGCTCGACGACGTGCTTTACGCACCTTTCGCCGCCATCCTACGTTGGCGAATTGTATTGAATACAAACGACTCCGAGCGCAATGCCGTAGAGTCATCAAAGACAGCAAAAACGCTTGTTGGGCCTCTTTCACCAGCTCCTTTAACAGTTTTACTCCCTCTTCCGTCGTTTGGGGTAGCCTGCGCCGGCTGTCGGGCATTAAGGCCCACTCCTCGGTACCTGGCCTGACCTCAGGTAATGAGGTCCTTGTTGATCCTGTGGCTGTCTCCAACGCCTTTGGCCGCTTTTTCGCGGAGGTTTCAAGCTCCGCCCATTACCATCTTGCCTTCCTTCCCAGGAAAGAGGCAGAAGAGGCTCAGCGACCTTCCTTCCACTCGCTGAATCTGGAAACTTATAATGCCCCCTTTACTACGCGGGAACTCGAACGTGCGCTTGCCCTGTCCCGGTCCTCTGCTCCGGGGCCAGATGCCATTCACGTTCAGATGCTGGCACACCTTTCTCCGGCGGGCAAAAGCTTCCTTCTTCGTACCTACAATCGCGTCTGGACCGAAGGTCAAGTCCCCATGCGTTGGCGTGACGCCGTTATTGTTCCTATACCCAAACCCGGGAAGGATAGACACCTTCCTTCTAGTTACCGCCCCATTTCTCTTACAAGCTGTGTCTGTAAGGTGATGGAGCGCATGGTTAATGCTCGGTTAGTCTGGATTCTTGAATCTCGACGGCTACTTACTAATGTCCAATGCGGCTTTCGTCGCCGCCGCTCCGCTGTTGACCACCTTGTGACCTTGTCGGCATTCATCATGAACAACTTTTTGCGAAGGCGCCAAACGGTAGCCGTGTTCTTCGACTTGGAGAAGGCTTATGATACCTGTTCGAGAGGAGGTATCCTCCGCACTATGCACAGGTGGGGCCTACGCGGTCGCCTGCCCCTTTTTATTGATTCCTTTTTAACGGATCGAAAGTTTAGGGTACGTGTGGGTTCCGTATTGTCCGACGTCTTCCTCCAGGAGAACGGAGTGCCTCAGGGCTCCATCTTGAGCGTAGCCCTTTTTGCCATCGCGATCAATCCAATTATGGATTGCATTCCACCTAATGTCTCAGGCTCTCTCTTTGTCGATGACTTCGCGATCTACTGCAGTGCCCAGAGAACATGCCTCCTGGAGCGCTGCCTTCAGCGTTGTCTAGACAGCCTCTACTCATGGAGCGTGGCAAATGGCTTCCGGTTCTCTGAAGAGAAGACGGTTTGTATCAACTTTTGGTGATATAAAGCGTTCCTTCTGCCATCCTTACATCTCGGTCCCGTTGTTCTCCCATTCGTGGACACAACTAAGTTTCTAGGGCTCACATTGGACAGGAAACTGTGTTGGTCTCCACATGTCTCTTATTTGGCGGCCCGTTGTACACGTTCCATTAATGTCCTCAGAGTTCTTAGCGGTTCATCTTGGGGAGCGGATCGCACTGTCCTGCTTCGCCTGTATCGGTCCATAGTCCGATCGAAGCTGGATTATGGGAGCTTCGTCTACTCGTCCGCTCGGCCATCCCTCTTACACCGGCTCAACTCCATTCACCATCGGGGGATACGTCTTGCGACCGGAGCCTTCTACACTAGTCCTGTTGAGAGTCTTTATGCTGAAGCTACCGAGTTACCATTGATCTACCGGCGCGACGTACTGCTGTGTCGGTATGCCTGCCGGCTGTTGTCTATGCCCGACCACCCCTCTTACAAGTCCTTCTTCGCCAATTCTCTCGACCGTCAGTACGGGTTGTATGTGTCTGCCCTGCTGCCCCCCGGAGTCCGCTTCCGTCGCCTGCTTCGACAATTGGATTTTGCCCTCCCTACCACCTTCAGAGAGGGTGAGAGCCCGACACCACCTTGGCTCCAGGCTCCGGTTCATATTTATCTCGACCTCAGCTCACTCCCGAAGGAGGGTACTCCAGCTGCAGTGTATTGCTCCCGGTTTGTCGAACTTCGCGCTCGACTTGCCGGTCACACCTTTATTTACACCGATGGCTCCAAAACTGATGATGGTGTCGGCTGTGCCTTTGTCGTCGGGGCCGCCACCTTTAAATACCGGCTCCTCGACCAATGTTCCAGCTTTACGGCCGAGCTTTTTGCTCTCCATCAGGCCGTTCAGTATGCCCGCCGCCACTGCCATTCATTATGTGTACTCTGCTCTGACTCACTCAGTGCTCTTCAGAGCCTTGGAGCTCCCTATCCGGTCCATCCCTTGATCCAACGGGTACAGCAGTCCCTCCATTCTTTCGCTGATAATGGTGGTTCTGTCAGCTTTCTGTGGGTTCCCGGACATGTAGGAGTGCCTGGGAATGAGGCTGCGGATGCTGCAGCCAAGGCTGCAGTCGTCCTGCCTCGGCCAGCCTCCCATTGTGTCCCGTCATCTGACGTTCGTGCGGATGTATGTAAGAGGCTTGTGTCGTTGTGGTGGGATGCTTGGTCATCCCTCCAAGGAAACAAGCTCCGGGCAGTAAAACTGCTCCCAACTGCTTGGACAACATCCTCCCGACCATCTCGGCGCGAGGAGGTCCTTCTGACCAGGTTGCGGATTGGGCATTGCCGGTTTCGCCAACGCTATCTGCTCTCCGGTGACCCAGCCCCGCAGTGCCCTTGTGGTCAGGCATTAACAGTGCGCCATGTTTTATTGTCGTGTCCCCGTTTTAGTCAATTTCGTGTTGTCCTGTCCCTGCCATCTACTTTACCGGATGTTTTAGCTGATGACGCTCGAGCAGCTGCTCGTATTCTGCGTTTTATAACTTTAACTGGCTTCTCCAAAGACATTTAAGCTTTTTACTTATTTTATCTGCATCTTTGTCAGGTCCTTCTGGTGTCCCCCCCATCCCCTTGAGTTTTACCAGATTCCATGTGCTCTCACAACAGTGACTGGGCACTAATGACCTCAGCAGTTGAGCGCCCTTAAACCCAACCAAAAAAAAAAAAAAAAAAAACTGTAATTAACCCCCCGCAACATTGATCAAAAACAAATCCTATGCCTTCTCTCCAGTCACCGACCAACTCTCAAAGTCCCACCATCGGGCCACAGAGGAGCATCCCCCTCATGACTCAGTACCACTCAGGACTGGAACAGCTGAATAACATTCTTCACCAGGGTTTGACTATCTCTCATTGTGCCCTAAAATGAGGAATATCCGACCCACGATCCTTCCCACCCCTCCCACAGTGGTATTCCACCGCCAATTGAACCTACACAATATCCTTGTCCATCCCTATACAACCCCTGCTCCCAACTGTTTGCCTCGTGGCTCATATCCCTGTAGCAGATCTAGAGGCAAGACCTGTCCCATACATCCTCCCACCACCACCACCACCACCACCACCACCACCACCACCTACTCCAGTCCAGTTACAAGCATCACCTATCCCATCAAAGACAGGGCTACCTGTGAAACCAGTCATGTGATCTACAAGCTAAGCTACAACCATTCTGCTGTGTTCAACGTGGGCATGACAATCAACAAGCTGTCTGTCCGCATCAATGGCTTCCGATAAACTGTGTCCAAGAAACAGCTGGAGCACCCTGTTGCTGAGCACGCTGCCCATCTTGATGTCTTCATTTCAGTGACTGCCGTCACAGCCTGAGGCATCTGGATCCTTCCCACCCACCAGCTTTTCTCAACTGTGCAGGTGGGAATTCTCGCTGCAATATATCCTATGTTCCCGTAACCCTCGTTTCCTCCATCTTACCCATTTAACCCCTTCCAACACAACACAGCCCTCTGTTCCACCAACACACCCATTGTCCTTTCACTTCTCTCCTTTTCTCTTACTCCCCCTCCCCCTCCGCATTCTGCCACCCATCTTACAACCAACCCCCTCCCTCCCGACTTGCCTAGCTGCCCTACCCTTTATCCACCTTGTCCGTCTTCTCTCTCTCTCTCTCTCTCTCTCTCTCTCTCTCTCTCTCTCTCTCTCTCTCTCTCTGTGTGTGTGTGTGTGTGTGTGTGTGTGTGTGTGTGTGTGAGAGAGAGAGAGAGAGAGAGAGAGAGAGAGAGAGAGAGAGAGAGAGAGAGAGAGAGAGAGAGAGAGGGATCATACACTGTGAGATCAAAAGTATCCGGACACCCCCAAAAACATAAGTTTTTCATATTAGGTGCATTGTGCAGCCACCTACGGCCAGGTACTCCATGTCAGCGACCTCAATAGTCATTAGACATCGCGCGAGAGAGCAGAATGGGTTACTTCTTGGAACTCATGGACTTCGAACGAGTCAGGTGATTGAGTGTCACTTGTGTCATACATGTTTAAGCGAGATTTTCAAACCCCTAAACATCTCTAGGTTTAGTTTCCGATGTGATAGTGAAGTGGAAACGTGAAGGGACACATACAGCACAAAAGCGTATAGGCCGACCTCATCTGTTGACTGACAGAGACCGCGGGCAGTTGAAGAGGGTTGTAATGTGTAATAGGAAGACATCTGTGCAGACAATCTCACAGGAATTCCAAACTGCATCAGGATCCACTGCAAGTACTATGACAGTTGGGTGGGAGGTGTGAAAACTTGGATTTCATGGTCGAGTGGCTGTTCATAAGCCACACATCATGCTGGTAAACGCCAAATGACGCCTTGCTTGGTGTAAGGAGTGAAAACATTGGGCGATTGAACTGTGGAAGAACGTTGTGTGGCGTGATAAATCATGGTACACAATGTGGCGATCCGATGGCAGGATGAGTGTGTGGAGAATGCCCAGTAAACGTCATCTGCCAGTGTGTGTAGTGCCAATAGTAAAATTTGGAGGCAGTGGTGTTATCGTGTGGGCGTGTTTTTCATGGAGGGGGGTTCCACCCCTTGTTGGGGTGCATGGCACTATCACAGCAGAGGCCTACACTGATGTTTTAAGCACTTTCTAGCTTCCCACTGTTGAAGAGCTGTTCGGGGATGGTGATTGCCTCTTTCAACATGATTGGGCACCTGATTGAGATGCACGGCCTGACGTGGAGTGGTTACTTGATAATAACATGCCTGTAATAGACTGGCCTGCACAGAGTCTTGACCCGAATCCTATAGAACAACTTTGGGACGTTTTGGAACGCCGACTTCGTACCAGGCCTCACCGACTGACATCAATACCTCTCCTCAGTGCAGCACTCCATGAAGAATTGGCTGCCGTTCCCCAAGAAGCCTTCCAGCACCTGATTGAACATATGCCTGCGTTAGTGGAAACTGTCATCAAGCCTAAGGGTGGGCCCACCCGTATTGAATTCCAGCATTACCAATGGAGGGCGCCGCCACGAACTTGTAAGTCATTTTCAGCCAGGTGTCCAGATACTTTTGATATCATAGTTTGTGTGTGTGGTGCCTATTTCTTATGAAGGCTTTGTTGGTCAAAAGCTTTTTTTCTGACAGTCTTATTGTTGTACCTTCCTGCAACTCAATATGTTTGCTATATGCTGAGTGGCGGTTACTCTTTTCATTGTATTGTCACATTATCTGTATTTCTCAGTTTTCTCCAAGAAAAGTCCTCTGTGCAGTTGCACAGTTGTATTTGGCTGATATCTTGCATTTTGAAACTCGAACAAAAAGTTCTTGGCATGATCTTGTAGACATGGGATTCTGACCTGTAACATGTCCAAGATAATTTGTCTACAAGTCTTCAAATTATAGTTGTTCATCACTCATCTCAGAATTTGTGTAGATGAGAGAGTATACTCCAGGTGTAATTTGAAAAACTTGATTTCAATATGTGGATATTTGTACTTAAAAAAAGAAAATCTTCCTTTACTGTCATATTCATGTAATGTTTCTGCAAACTATTTTGCCAGCTGCTGGGCCTATATAATAGACTTGATACCCTTCGTACAAGGTAACAAAATCACTTGTGAAAAAGTATTGTATTCTGAGCAGATTAATACCTGTAAGTTTACAAGGTGTTTTCTTGTCTCCTAAGAAAATCCACTTGCTACCTTCTAGGCAGGCTTTCCCATACAAGCTGATTTTTTTGAGTGGCTGCAAGGAAGCACCTTCTGTACCCGAGAAACTACATGGCGGGGGCTGAAGACATATGACCATACCTGAGAAGCTCAGGTCACCAACTCATCTTCACTCACTGTGGATTTTAACTTAAGCCTGTACTTCCTTTTCATTTCAGCTTTGTTCTTACAATGTTCAATTAAAATTTTTTGAAATAAGATGCCTTAGTCTTCATGTTTTCCCGTCTTTTTCTATTATTGTCTCTTTCTTTATTTTTATGGATAAGGTGTCTTTCCTGGCATCTTTCTGAACTTTTCTCAAAGTTCTCTCTGTTTTGTGCTGACATTGTTTTTCCCGTTTTCTGAATAAATAAGAAGTCATTTTTGGTTAAACCATTAATTCGCTTGTTACACCAAGCAATGTAACTTAAAAATACCGAGTGTTAAATGGTTTAGATTTCAGTAATAATACAAAAAAAGTGTCCCAGATGGGATATACTTACTTTCAACACTTATATGTAGTTATTTGCACATTAAACACTGCTTTACTGGTCACTAGATGTATTTATTGGGTTTTCTCATTCCCAAGCTAAAGTCAAGAGAATTAAAATAAGTCTGAGGCTCAGTTTCACATGGAATCAGCCATTTATTGATTTTGGCCAAACATGTCTGTAGGTGGAGAAGAATTTCTCAGTAGATGCAGTGCCGGTAGGGAAAGAAATGAGGCACTAATAAGGTAGTTGTAAGAATGGGTTAGTGATTTTAGTAACTTTATCACAAGAATTTGAACTTAACTGTTTGTCAATACAAAAAAAAGAAAAAAATACAATACAACCCATAAAAACCCAATTTTATACATTGGTTTGGGTTTTTAAAAAATATCCATGGTTTTCTCAGCTCTGATTCAAGAGTAAGCTGTTTTCTAAATAAATTTGACTGGCAGGTTACAATGTTGTTTGCACGACTTAATGTGTTGTTGCTTGCTTGTCTGAGGGAAAGTGGTGTTATTTAGTCTTATTTATTTTTTGTTATTTGGTTTGTATATTGACTGCAGTGCGTGTGCAATATGGCAGGTGCACCTCCTGTTGGAACTGTTGGCTGTATAGGCCATTAGTTAGTTGTATATTGCTAATTGTATTGTACCTTGTCTTCCCTGTGTGTGAACTGTTTGAGTGATAAATTGGCATTCTTGGGTTAGAACAGAAAGATTTATCATATGAGATTAATGGATTCTTTTTTAACTTTTATATTTGTTCCTTGTTTCATTGGAGTTGGGGGGGGGGGGGGGGTTGTCATATTTGTGTTTAAATTATTATGAATATATTTTTTATGATTGAATTGCTGTTGTCTAGTGTTTATTACAGTTGCATGAGACTTACAATTTTCAGTTTACTGAATGATTTGGTGCGGCTTGTTATGAATTCATCTCCTGTGCCATCCTCTTCATCTCAGAGTAGGACTTGGATGCAGTGTACTCTGTTATTTGTTGGATGTATTCTCCTACAATCTTTACCCTTTACAGCTATCACTAGTACCATGGAAGTTTGCCCCTGATGTTGTAACATCTCCTGTCATTCTGCACCATGTTCTTCAGTGTTTTTCTCATGTTTCTCTCACTGCTGATTTTGTGTAAAACCTCATTTATCATTCCTCCTAATTTTCAGCATCTTTCTATAGCATCCACCACATCCCAGATGCAGAACTCCTTTATTTTCCTGTGGTCCATGATTCATTTCCATATAATGCTGCATTCCAAGCACACACCCTCAGAAATTTCTTCCTCAAATTAAGGCTGTTGCTTGATTCTACTAGGTGTCTTTTGTCCAGTAATGCCTTCTTTGTGTGGCTAGTCCATTTCTTGTGTTGTCCTTGCTTTGCCTGTCATGTTATTTTGCTTCCAAGGTATCAAAATTCCTTCACTTTGCAAACTTCTTGGTCCCCAGTTTCGATAGTAAGTTTCTCACTAATCTTGTTTCTGCTATTCCTCATTATTTCATCTTTCTTCATAATACACACAGTCCACAGTGGATGCTCCATGACTATTCATTCCATTCAACAGATCCTGTAATTCTTCCTCACTTTAGCAATTTCATCAGTAAGTCTTGACATTGATATCCTTTCCACCTGAATTTTAATCTCAATCCTGGATCTTTTTTGTATTTCTACCATTTCTTCTTCAGTGTAGAGAATGAACAGTGGGTGAGACAGACTGCATCCAGTCTTACTCTGTTTTTAATGTGAGCATTTTGTTCTTGGTATTCCATCCTTGTTATCCTTCTTGGTTCTTATACATATTGTGTATTACCAGTCTTTCCTTATAGCTTACTCCAGTTTTTCTGAGAATTTTGCACATCTTGTTCTACTTTAGGTTGTCGATTCCTTTTTCTAGTTTGAGAAATCGTATGAAAATTTCTTTGAGGTCTCTCAAGTCTTGCTTCCATTATCAAGCACAACGACAAAACTGCCACTCTGGTGGTCATTGTATCCTCCCTAAAGCCAAATAGACCATCATCTAACTGATCCTAATTTTCTTTTCCATTGTGCTGTACATTATTCTTGCTAGCAATTTGGATGCATGAGCTGTTAACCTGGTAGCTCTATGGTTCTCGCAATTATCTCTCCTTGCTGTCTTTTGGGTGGCATGAATAATTTTACATCCTGTCTCACAGATTCTTCACATCAACTTCAGTAGTCATTTGGTTGCTACTTCCCCCAGTGACTCTAGAAATTCCAAAAAATATTCTGTGCCTTCTTCCTTATTTGATCACAGCTCTGTTAAACTAAGACTATAATATTGGATCCTTCTGTATCCGCCCCCATTAAATCTTCTATCACATCGTCAGTCAAGACCTTCCACTGAGAGGCCGCCTGTGTACACTTTTCATTTAGTTGATCACTCCTCTGTTTAACAGTGGAATTAATCTTGCATTACAGATGATAAAAGCCTTTGCTTTTAACATCACTTTTTTTTTTTTCCGTGTTGTCTGCAGTCTTTTCACCTTGGCTTCCCTACTTTTCCTGTTTATTTCATTTGTAATTGACAAATATTATTTCATTTCTGTCCTGGATGAAGATGAATATGTGATACTAGTAGTTGCCTTTGACCAGTGACATAAGAAATGTGCAACAAATGCTGTGAACAATATGGCAGCTGCAACATGATATAATTACCAATTCCCTCCCCATCTCTCCACCTTTCTCCCCCAAGGTGCTAAGCTTACAGACCAATCTGTCACCACACCAGGTTTTCTGCTTTCACATTCGTTGGCTTTGACAGCTAACAACCGAACTGTGAAAATACACACTAAAAGGTGAGGTCACAGCGCCCATTAAATTGTCACAGGTCAAAGCCACAGACTAGTATCGAATATTCCTCTTGCTCTCCTTTCTTTCCATAATCATTTTTGTATTTCCATCTTTCATCAATTAGTTGAAGGTTTTCTTCTATTACCTCTCTTGTGCCTATGTATACCATCTGTCCAGTGATTTCTTGGTTGCCATTTTGGGTTTGCAGGAGTTGCTTGTGTCTGTCATTTTGCTGATGCCATGGGTCAAAGCCAGTACCCAATAGCGAATGTTCGGTATTTCAGTCACTCTAGCCAGGACTTAAATTTACATTGTTAGCTAATAACAGGAATTTTTATTTATAAATGTAATTAATGTGTTCGAGTTTTGCTTAATTTTTGTAATTAACATTTCTTGGCTTAAATATGTTGAGTTTGTTAGAGTAAGCAACAACTGGGAAACTAATGAAGGGTTGAGGTGAGATTTCAGGATGTTAGCTCATTGTCATCACAGGAGGACAGTAAAGGTAGCAATGCCTTTAGTAGTTGGAAAGTAGTTCCTATTATTACATGTGAAAAATGCCTAAAACAAACTTAATGAAGACATTTGTATTTCTGGTGTAACAGAAATGTAACTGGACTCTTATTTTTCAGATATAATGCAAATGTGATGTCTGCTGAGAAACGTCAAAAGCATACTTTACCAGATTTGCCATATGATTACAATGCATTGGAGCCAGTCATCAGTGCAGAAATCATGAAACTTCATCATTCCAAACACCATGCAACATACGTAAATAATTTGAATGTTGCAGAAGAGAAACTTCAGGAAGCGAAGGCAAAAAGTTTGTTGACTTACTGCAGAAGTGAAGTAATATTCCAAAATAAATAAATGTAGAATCAAACTTAGTTTGTTGGTTTCAGATGATATTAGTACAATAATAAGCTTAGCCCCAGCACTGAAATTTAATGGTGGTGGCCACATCAATCACACAATATTTTGGCAAAATCTGTCTCCATGTGGTGGCAGTGCAGAAGGTGAGTTCATTACACACTTTATTATAGTATTACCCCTGCTATGAATACCTGCATCTTGTGTGTGATAGCATTTCTGCCTTGTGACTAACATATGCAGTGTGTTATGTAACTAAATCACACTTCAGTATTTCATGATAAGTGAACAGTATAGAATAAATTTTTCTGCCCGTGCTGTGTGGTAAGTCACTGTACTATGGTGTAATTGGGTTCAAATCTGCATCTGTCCATTCAGCCATTGGTTTCTGTAGTTTTCTTAAAGTACTTCAGCATGTGCTGGAATGATTTCTTTTGAAAGGTCGTGGTCAATTTCTTTCCAATTCTTGTTTGACTGAGCAAGGGCTGTTATACCTAAACTTACCCAATTTCCTTTTTGTTGTTTTTGCCATTGTAGAGTTTCAGAAAATATATATGATGAGAGGATACGCTTGTGGGCTATTGTAATAAATACTTTTAATTTCTTAAGATTATTTGAAGATAAGTGGTCTTACTTACTTTCATTCAGTTGTACGAGCATCTTATGGTGTGAGATAACTCTGTGCTGATAGTAAGTGGATCTTTTACAGAAGCCAGAAGCTATCCTGAAGAGATTCCTTGCAGTTACCTGTTAGTCAGTTTTTTTAAGGTTTAAAGTGATATAAGATGTACCAGGGGAACTTATTAGAAGTAGGTATTAGATTAGAAGTGATGGGGACTTTGGTATCTGCCAGAAGAATCACTACTTGTATGTTGGTTATGTTCAGCTTGAAGTGACATGCAGGAGCTACATTTATTGATAAATACAGCTTTTTCTCTTATTAAATTTCAAAATGAAAGAACTGAAGATGTTTTTCATTGAGAACACTTGTATACAGTGCACACTGTCTCCAAGTGGTACCCCACCTGTTGTAGTTTACAAGTGCCGATGAATGAAATAGTGATAACATAGATGAGTGGCTGTACGGAGACAGCTGAAGTGTGTTGGAATGATTATACTGAATGGCTGTGGAATTTAGATTGAAATATTCATTGTCATAAGATAAAGCAATTGAGCATTAAGGACTGCTTTACTGAAGATTGAGGATGTGGGCAGAAGAATTGCATATTAATGCAATGTAGTTTTAGAATGAATTGGTATGCTGTTAGCTTATTTTAAGTAGTATTATATTTAAACTGGAGGTGAAGATGCAATTTTCCTGAATTATTTTAGCAGAAGCTACCACCTTGAGAGTAAATGTATCAGTGTTTTTTAATTCAGTCATGGGAGAAGGTACATTGATCAATGTTGTTAATAATAATGACATGTTCGATACATTAATAAACATTGATGCTCCTACCTTCCCCCATGATTTGATTAAAAAGCATTGATCCACTTACTCAGTGTGCTCACACATATCAATTGCATAGCAACACAGAGCAGAGAAATGTTTCACTGCTTTTTTGAATGTATCGTGAGTTGCAAAGCTGTCTTTGGTTTACTGATACTATCACAGTTTAAATATCTGTGACACAAACATGGAGCAATCAAATTTATAATTCTTGTTTCCAGCAATATTTCACTCTTTCTTCCAAATGTATTACTTCAAAGCATGTCTGCTACTTGCTGTTCTCTCATTGGCTGCATAACACAAACAGCTGACACATCTTCTTTTGTTCCCATCATACATGACGGGCAAGTGCTGACAGTGCAAACTATCAAATGTGTTAGGAATGGAGTAGCACTTACAGCCATCTAACAAGGCATAAGAACACTGTTTGTAAAAGGCTGTTAACTGACAGAGAGCAGAGACAGTTGTCACAACTTGTCAATAACAATGGTTTCAAACATGACAGGAAATGGACATTTGGAGGTTGATACCTTGTAACAGGCTCTTCCTCATGACGGCACATCTTCAGGTGGCTAAACAACACACACATTCAGCAGCAGCTGAATTGATGCATGTAGTGTGGCATTTGAGTTACAGTTTTGTCTCTTTCGAAATCATGCAAGATATCAAGAGCACCAACAGCACAAAGATTTGTTTGAACTGCAGAGAGTGGAGGGTGTAGTTCAGACATATTGACCCACACATTCAGGTTACTTTGAATGTGAACCAGGATGTTTCTCAACATTTTGGTGACCAAGTACTGGCCTTTCTTCTACATCTTCATGATGAGTATGCTGTCAAGATTCCCATCTTCCAAGAGGACAACAGCCTTGTTCACAGGCTTCTACTTTTACAGTCTCAGTTTGACAAACACTCGGGCATCCCATTGCACAATGTCCGGCACATCAAATAACTTGATCTGAATCCAACAGAAAATGTGTAACTGCGAGTAAAATGTTGCAATTGTCATCCTCACAATTAAGTTCATATCATTCATTGTGAGCTGAAGCTACAAGAAATATGTCTAAGATGTATATCCAAATGTTTAAAATCTGAAATTCCATGTATGTGCATGGAAAGATCTGTTGCACTGGTATGAGATGAGATGGATTATTAGCATTTTTTAGTATATAGTTGAAAGAGATAAAAGTCAAATACAGAGAGAGGGTCAGAGCATAGACTGCTGCCACAGCACGTTTCCAAAATGTAAACTGCTAATACAAAGATTTTGAGGCAGTCAGAATGACTCAACTGGGAATGCAAAGAACCTGTCTGAAGAGCATCACATAGCCAGATAAGAACCATGACTATTGAGGCATTTATATTTATCTAGAAGAATGTCTATGGGACCAATATTCATTGTTTTCTGATTATCAGTATTTTTTAATCAAGATTATCACTTTTCTGGAGCAAGCATTAGTCATTGCAATCAACTGAGATCTGCTTTGCATAAAATAATGCCCTTTGTGATAGCCTCAGAATATAACTGCTAGTTACCTGCAGTGTCTAAAGTTTCATTGTACTATTTAGGTTTTCAAGCTTTTGTGGCCATTGTCAAAAACAGTGAAGTCTTCTCAGTTGTTATACTGTTTTCTTCTTCTAAAAATAGTAAAAATAATATACATACTTATGGGATGGCCATAATTCCTCTTCAGGAGGTACAACTCAAAACACACAACAATGGATATTAACTAACTTTCCTAGCTTTTTGAGATAAGAGTTCCTTCTTCATAGAGGAAAGAGAAACTAATTGTGTTGTGGTAGATTCACGCAATGCCTCGTTTTTTCATGTGGTAGTGCAGACACTATTGATAATGGGTTTGTCTAAGCAAGATACTGATATATGTAATGCAATTATAAGACTGGCGATAATGTTTTATTACATAGAAACTGATTAGTCATGATCAATTTGAACTACTAAACTTGTGTTTATGAACAAAACATATGTGGTCTGCCACTTTGTGTTTTCAAGGTGCAACGACTGTGCCATTAAATTTTGGGTATGCGGTTTCACATCTGGATCTGTGGCAGTGGTGCCCAAGTTGCACAACTGAAGTATCAAGTTTGCATTGTGATCTCTGCCACTTAATAATTAGCTGTGTGGTTAATAGTTTTAGTTTCCTTTTTCTTTTTATCAGTTTGTAACATTTGCAATCGGTAATAAAGAATTCTGTACGTTCTGGAACTATGTGCTGTAATTTATGTGGATGTTTTATGAAGTCACATTACTGATGATCCCATTTAAAAGTTTTCATACTGTTCAGCAGACAGCATAAATAGTGAGCAGCCAAGTTATGAATGAGATACTGAGCAAAGATGGCTAGCACCTCTACACTGTTGCTGAGGAAATTAGCAGGCTACATAATGTAGTAAAAGCTTTGGAACTTGTCATTCAGATAAATACAAGTGTGAAACCTATATAGGGCAACAAAGACAGTGTGAATTCAATGAGACACGTGTATTGCAACACAGCGGATACTTTTGACAGAGTGCAGGATGATGATAAGCAAGATTAGTATCTGCAGGCTCAGGTAATACATATAACTTCATGACCAGCTGTAATGGTGACTGCTATAGCAGAGACAAGGTTACAGTGTGAATTCATCAGTTTCAGCATTTATCCCCTGCAGCACTTGCAACTGTTGCTGCTATCGCACACACCTTCTCAATAACACACATAGTTTGTGGTGATGGAAAACATTCTGATAACAGAAGTTGACCAGTGACCACAAGCAGTTCACCTTGGTTAAAAGCAACTTAAACAACTTAAACCAGCAAACCACAACATTAACATTGTAGTGCATCCACTGGCACACTGGCAGGGACCGTACAGCAAGCTGAAAGAACAACTAATCTCCTGCCGCACAAAGTCTATTGAGCTCAGAGTCAGGCAGGTGCTATATCAGGAAAAGCAAGATGAAAGAACACAGTTGGTGTCCTGGCGACACCTGCTTAACTTGTTAGACAGCTACGCAGTTTCAGAAAGTTACTTGTTACATGTTTGGCTGTAACTACTTCTGGCACCAAAGCAGATTGCATCAGCAGTATATGAAGAGAGATCGTACAGAAAATTACTGCAGGCTGCAAATAGAGCTTGTTGCTCTCAAGTCAACTTCAGTTACATTGTCGGATGTGTCAAATGGAATCAACTGCAATCAGTCAAACTCAACTGAAACTAAAACACTGGACTGTGTTCAATATCACTACTATTCCCATGAAATGTTTCAGATAAGATCAGGGTCTTAAGAACCACAATGGAGGCACTGATAAGGCATTTATTCATGCACCAGCAATGACAATTCTAAAATTACAGAAATAGAGATTAGTTCCAACAAGCAATGTTGACCCCCCCCCCCCCCCCCCAAGTGGCTTGCTTCTAAATGGCAGGTTTGTACGTGGCTACCTTGAGGCCCCAGCCTTTGCAGCATCTTTTCCCTTCCATGCTGCATGTCTATCTACTTGCTGTTCTTTTTCCCCTTCCTGGGGAACATGTCTGGGATGTTTTTGGAAATGTATCCTGTCGGCATTTGAGGTTCCTCTTTTCATTCTTCCTCCCAGTGCACTCCTGAAGGCCGGCCCATGTGTTTGACGCTTAAGAGGTGAGTGCATAACGTGTACTTCCCAGCCCTGGGTCAACAGGTAGAGTTCACACGTTCCCCCTGGCACAGGCCAAGTCTAGAGAGGGGTGACTGCCTGAGTTCCTACCTTCCCAAATTGCTGATTGGTCCCTCTGTCAGGTGTTCGGGAGGTGTGACCTGAGGTGTGAACAATCACCTAAGGTGGGTGCACCCCCTTCTGAAGGGGGCCCCCAGTTGGAAGGAGTATGCCATCGGAGACACTGGCAATCGTGGGGAATTTTTTCACAATGAGCCAATCATCTTCACAGTCAGTGACTACAAAATGTAAACGAAATAGGGCTATCGATTCAAAGACCCTCTGACCTGCACCACGGGTCCTTGTGGATTCATGTACTTAAGATGGTCAGCCTTTTGCTGTGGTAAAACCGTTTATTATTCAATTACTGGCCCTGTAGAATCCTGCTCTTATTTACGCAATGGCACTTTGCCTTTGGAGACCACTTCTGATTCTCAAGCACAACAACTGCTTGCAGCTTCACACCTCCATGGCTGTCCTGTTTGTGTCAAGGCCCATTGAATGCTCAATTCTTCCCATGATGTTACACTAGACTGCTTGATGCTCTGACCATGGCAGAAATCCAAACATACTTCTCTGATCAGGGTGTCATTGCAGTGCATCAGGTGATGAAAAAAGTAGATGCCTCCTTAGTGCCCAAACTCTCTCTCTCTCTCTCTCACACACACACATTTGGTTGTGTGGCTCTTCCATCAAAGATCAAAGTAGGTTATGAAGTTATCGCAGTCAGACAGTATATTCTGAACCCGATGTGCTGCTACCAGTGTCATCCTTACAACTGCACTCTAGGTTCTTTTCAACAACCAGCCAAATGTGTATCATTTGGTGGGATGAGGGATGCCCATGTGGGCGATTGTTCAATCTCCTTTTCCCCACTGCACCAACTGCAATGGTGACTGTGCTACCTCCTCCCACGATTTTCCCGTGTATCTTGATCAGCTGGCTGTCCAGGAGATCCGAGTGAAGGAAAAAGTGCCTTACCAGGTCGCTCACAAGTTGTTGACTAGTTTGAAACCAAATTCTACCATCTGGCACCTACAGTACTGTTCTTACTACATCTCACTCCACGGAGGACATGGACACGCAGACATGTGACCTGAAATTTAGCATTGCAGTTGAGAAACCTCCCTGCATCATGGCAGCATCCCTGTCTCCTCCTCCAGCTGTGCATCTAGCCACCAATTTTTTGCCTCATGGAGCAAAGTCACCAGCTACACAACTGGCAGGGCAGAAAGGACAGAAGGAATACTCGCGTGAATACTTCGTACATTCGTCCAGCCAACAGACATATGAGTCTTCCTCTGCCAGTTGGAAAGGCTCTAAGAAGTCAAACAAAGGCTGATGGTCTTCTCCTTCGCTGACTCGAAGATAATCTTCAACGGTGTCGCCACTAGATATCCTCACCTGGCCGACCTCTGCGTTGCCGGTGCGCACCACCAACCATTTTTCTGCCCTGGGCTCCACAGGCCAACTGAAGAATGCTGGACACTTGTGTAGACCTCACGGAGCAAGATCCTCCTGCCTCTGTGCCCTGTAGCAGCGAGTCTTCGAAGGCTGGTACTCGGCAGCCACCGAGGTGATACCCCTTCATTTTTTCCTCATCATGACTCTCTTCCAATAGAATGTTTGCTGTCTTTGATCCAACAAAGAGGATTTATGGGTGCTCTTACAATTGTAGCATCTACCTCTTGCCTTCGGGAAACAAAATTGCGTCCTCAGGACTGCTTTGAGCTCTCGCATTTCTTCCCAGTCCATTTTACCTTCTCCCCAAGGATGGCAATCCATCTCATGGGGGAGTCATGCTGCTCAAATCGGATGATGTTCATAGTCAACCCATCTCCCTGATTTATCTGCCTTCAAGCTGTTGCAGTATGCCATTTCCTTACTCACTTCACCTTTTCCCTTTGTACCATTTACATCCCTCCATCATTTGATGTCACTAAGTTTCCTCAGAAACTGTCAGATAGGTTTCTCTTGACTAACCTTCTCAATCAGCTTAACCTCCTCTGCCTTACACAGGAGCACCCACGTTCCTTTCAGACTCCACATACACCAATTCCCGTTTGGTCGTATTGGGCCTATCCTTCGCACTGCCCAGCTTGCCCATCGTCTCAAGTGGTCTGTTCTCTGACAGGTACTCGAGCAACCATTTCCCGTGTGCTGTCCATTTACTAACCCCTATCCCACCTACGTGCACACCCATGTGGCAGATTGCTAAGGCCGATGGAGGCTTAGTCCTCCCTGGGGACCTTCGATGAACAACATTACCTCAGTTGTGATGACCAGATAGAATATCTTACAAACATTATCCTTTCCACTGCAAAATATTCCATTCTTTGCACTTCCTCTTTACCACACCGTGTTCCGGTCCCTTGGAGGTCTGAGGTGTGCTGTGACGCAATTCGTGCGTGAACACATACTCTCCACATTTTTAACCGTCATCCTATGATGGCAAACTGCATTCATTGCAAACATTTGCGTGCAGTGTCCTTGCATTCTTTGCTATAATGAAGAAGCTAGCTGGATTTCAATTGCTAATTCTTTTAACAGTTCCACTCCCTCTTCCGTCATGTGGGCCAACCTCCGACAGCTCTCTGGGACCAAGGTCTGTTTTCCAATTTGTGGCTTGACAGTAGCAGACATCATTGTGGACCCTACTGATATCTCCAACACCTTGGGCTGCCATTTTGCGGAGACTTCGAGCTCCTCCCATTATCACCCTGCCTTCCTCTATTGGAAACAAGTGGAGGAAGTTCTGGTGATAGCCTTCCCTTCTCAGTATCACGAGTGTTACAGTGCTGCCTTTACTGTGAAGGAGCTCAATCATGTTCTCAATTTATCCCGATTCTCTGCCCCAGGGCCAGATGATGTTCACATTCAGATGTTGCAGCACCTTTCTCTTGCGGACAAGCACTGTCTGCTTTATACGTTCAATGGCATCTGGTTGGAGGGCATGTTTCCCAGATGTTGACGTGCAGCCACTGTCATACCCATATGTAAGCCTGGTAAGGACAGACACGTTCCTTCCAGCTACCACCCCATTTCTGTCATCAGCTGTATTTGCATGAAGATGGAACATATGATTCTTGACCAACTGGCATGGTGGCTTGAGTATAGCTATTTACTAACCACTGCACAGTGTGGATTTCGAATACTGTTCTGCCGTTTAGCATCTCATCACTTTGTCCACCCATACCGTGAATGGTTTTCTGCGGAAATCCCAGACTGTGGCCATGTTTTTTGATTCGGAGAAAGCGTACAACACCTGCTGAAGGACTGGCATCCTCCATACCCTCTACACATGCGGCTTCCAGGGCCACAAGCCTCGTTTCCTTCAGGAATTTTTAAAAGATAGAGTTTTTAAGGTACGTGTGGGTTTTGCCTTGTCAGACACATATATCCAGGAAAACAGTGTGCATAAGTGTTCAGTCCTGAGTGACATCCTCTTTATCGCCATTAACCCTATAATGGCCTGTCTCCCGCCGGGCATCTCCAGCTCCCTTTTTGTTGACAAATTTGCCATCTATTTTAGTTCTCCACGGGCTTGTCTCAGTGATCGGTGTCTTCAGTGGTGTCTCGATTGTCTTTACTCATTGCGTTGAGAATGACTTGTTTTTCCACTAACAAAACAGCATGGATTTCTTGCGCCACAATTGGTTTCTTCCAACGTCTTTACATCTTGGGCCTGTTGCTCTTCTGTTCGTTGAAACTTAGAAATTCCTGCTGTTCATGCTCTATAGGAAACTTCCTTGATCCTCCCACGTGTGTTACCTTGCAGACTGCTGTATGCGATCCTTCAGTGTTCTGTGTGTCCTCAGTGGTACTTCCTGGGGAGCAGGAAGATTATGGGTGTTTCGTTTGTGAATCCGCCCGACCATCCGTCTGATGCCTTCTTAATATTATCCACCATCGTAGTATCTGTTTGGCCAATGGTGCCTTATACATATCGCGACTTTCTCGTCAGCAGATAGGCATGCCATTTGATTGCCATGCATGGCTGCCCATCTTTTGCATCCTTCTTCGATGACTCCTTTGACCACCAGTATGGGGTGCGTCCCCCTTCTCTGTTACTTCCTGGAGTTCGCTTTTGGCTCTTGCTCCCGCTACGTGCAACTTGGTGGGTTTGAACTCTTCACCACCTTGGCTTTGTCAGTCCATGTTCACCATGGCCTTCATTTGATCTGAAGGACACTACTCCAGCCTTGCTCTATCGCCTTCAGTTTCACGACCTTCATGAAGAACTTTGCGATAGTATCTCTGTGTACACTGATGGTCCTCGGACTGACTGTGGTGTTGGGTGTGACTTCGTCATTGGCGCTGATGTTTTTCAGTGTTGGCTTCAGGAACACTGCTCGATATTTACAACCAGCAGACCTCTTCGCCCTGTATCAGGCCATGGAGTACACCCAATGACACAGGCTTTTCAATTGCGTCATTGCTCAGATTCTTAGTGCCTTTCAAAGCCTCTGTGTGCTGTACACCGTCCATCCCTTAGGACAATGGGTCCAAGAATGCTGTCACTTGCTAGCTCTTGATGGAACCACTGTCATGTTTATTTGGTCTGACAGGAAACAAGACTGCTGACACTGCTGCCAAGGCTGCAGTCTTCGTATCTCAGCCCACTAGTTCTTACATTCCCTCCAATGATCTCTGTGTTGCCGTCTGTCAGCAGGTGGCATCACTTTGGCATCACCACTGGTCCTTCCTTCATGGTAACAAGTTCCAGATTATTAAGCGTCTCCCAGCGGCTTGGGCGACCTCCTCTTGGCCCTCTTGCCGCGAGATCATTTTAACTAGGTTGCATATTGGACACTTTTTAGCCATCGCCACTTTTTAAATGGTGCTCCCCCATCAATTTGTGCACATTGCACTCAACTTTTGACAGTCCGCCATTTACTCATGAAATGCCCTTTTTTTAATTGCTTACGTTCTCGTTTGTGTTTGTTGACTGAGTTATCAGCCGTTTTAGCAAACAGTGCGCAGGATGTGGACCACATTTTACTTTTTATCTGTTTTAACAGTATCACCAAGGCCATTTAATTTTTAGTTCTAGACCTCCGTTTCTATGTGACGTATTTTATAGACCTTTCTCAACATCCCTGTTTTTGGCTGTCTTCTTTTCTGTCGATGGAATTGATGTATAGTCGTTTTTAACTCCTCTCTTTGTCTTCGTGTTCTGCAGTTTTGACATGGACATTTATGACTCTACTTGTTTTTGCACGATAAATATAACAACAACAAGCAATGTTGAAATACGAAACATGAGACCTGCGGGAAGACTTGCGTGAAGTGTGCTGGTATCATAAGTGTTGTGGCCAAGATGCCACTAAATGCACATCAGCATGTGTGTACCTAAAGGACAAAGGTGTCTGCAGCAACAGTGCCGTGTCTACATGCCATTGACAACACCCACCCTCGCATGCATATTCTACCATGTTGAAATGTGTATGCATCAGACAAACATAGCAGTATGAGGTTCTCTGTAGACACTGGCTCCAACATCAGAAGACTCCCTGTCAGTCATGCATCTCGGAACAAATAATATGTTCAACCATAGTTGAGTGCAGTTAATAATTCATTAATCAGCACCTCTGGACAAAAGGTGTGTGCTATCGCTGTGGTTTCTCCAGTCAGTTCATGTGGTCTTTTGTTATTGCTAATATCTCAGAACCTATATTAGGCACAGACTTCTGAACACATTTTGTGCTAGCATTTGACAAAAGGGGGCATGATTGTTTCACTTAATGGTCAACACTGCAGTGTCAGGAAGTTAAGGTCAATTGACTTACGCAGTGTTACAGAGAACTGACAATACATTCCCATTGAAGGAATGTAAATAGCTGAAACATAGAAGCCGTAAGACGAGTGCACAGCAGAATCAGCAAACATGTTGCAAGAACAGGTTCACTCTAAGGAAATCAAACACAATACAAGACACAACATCCATACGACACCAGGACAGTCCATCTCACCACATGCACACAGAATCATGCCTGAAAGGCATGAAGGTGGTTCATGGAGACTAGGTGGGGAGTACTGGGCATCAAAAGAAATAACAATCCTGGACAGGTACCTGGTACCCAACAAAGACTTAAAGTGTGCAGAAGTTTTTTGAATTCTTGACTGTAAAACATCATATAATCAGTACCAGTAGCTGATAATTACATTCTGAATTTTGTGGACTGGCAAGACAGCCAATCCACGAGGACGGGAGGCCGAAGGGCACGTGTTTAAGCTCACGCAGGCTGGCGTGAGGTCTGGAAAATGACAAGGAATTGAGACTAGCAAAAAAGGTATGTAGCTTCTGGAATACTTAGCTTTAATCCATAATTGGTGAACATCGGTCTGACGGTACATGCATCACAAGATAAATAGCAATTGATAATGGCGCCTTGCTAGGTCGTAGCAAATGACGTAGCTGAAGGCTATGCTAACTATAGTCTTGGCAAATGAGAGCATATTTTGTCAGTGAACCATCGCTAGCAAAGTCGGCTGTACAACTGGGATGAGTGCTAGGACGTCTCTCTAGTCCTGCCGTGTGGCGGCGCTCGGTCTGCAATCACTTACAGTGGCGACATGCGGGTCCGACGTTTACTAACGGACCGCGGCCGATTTAAAGGCTACCACCTAGCAAGTGTGGTGTCTGGCGATGACACCACACTGAAAATGGTGGTGATTACACCATTCAGTTTATTCAGATTTTTATTTATCAAGTATAGTGGGGGTGGGGTAGGAGTATAGTGCTTCAAACTCAACAAAACACCAATTAATAGAAATGCATCTTACAAATAGGGTGATAAAAGTTGTCTGTTGTCAGGCAAATAACACACTAGATCCCTTTTAAGTATGAAACATTATGTGCTTTGACTCGCAGGTCTCACTTTCAAAAAAAATACACACACACACCAAGAGCATGTGTTTGTTGTACTTTTGATAGTTTAAAGTGCATTTGAAAAATAAAACACCATTTGAATGAATGAGAGATACAGCTTTTATCACAGTTCCTTTTTCCTAGCTGAATAAACAATGTGGAGGCCAGGGTGCCTGTTACCTATTTGTGTGTTTCTGTCGGCCATATTGGATATTGGCTCCTGAAAGCAAGTAATGGTCAACTCATCTGACCGTGAATTTAACTATTTTGTAAATGCCATTCTTCTTGGAGTCAATGCTTGAATCCTCGTGCTGAGTATTCTTCAGGAATTATTCAGCTGACTCGTTCATTTGTGTGTGAAAGCTGCTTTATTTTTGTAGAGAAAATGTGTAAACTTTGTCTCAGTGCTGTGTTTTCAGTAGGTAGATAGATTTTTCTCTGTGTGTTGTGAGATAGCTGCATGTGGTATAACATTCTGACTGCTGTCTTTATCCTGTCACATTTTCTTTCCACCATCTCGGTTTTTCAGCTCATATGTCAGGTATGGGTATATACTGAAGCATGTAATAAGTGTCATAATTATTGTAATATTGTAATAGTAGTAAATAACTGTAACATTATGTCTTTCATGCTTAAAGGTGAGCTGTTAGAAGCAATAAAAAGAGACTTTGGATCACTGGAAAACATGAAGGCAAAGTTATCTGCTGCTGCTGTTGGAGTACAGGGCTCAGGTTGGGGCTGGCTGGGCTACAATAAAGAAACACAGAGATTGCAGCTGGCTGCATGTGCAAACCAAGACCCTCTACAAGCTACTACTGGTAGGTCTTGGCTAATAAGTTTTGTTAAAGTAGAATGTGGTAATTTATTCTGAGTTAGTGGCATTCAACTTATTTAGGAGATAGCCTTAACAAAGTTTCAGAAGTTTCACATTCTCAGTGTGTTTTTAAGTAGCATATGTTAACTTGTGAAAATATTAATTTTTATATATACTGCTGGAGATTGCAATGAGCAGATGAACTAGTTGAGTAATTAATAGTGAAAATATCATTCAGTTACAGTGAGAAAGCACTTTTGAAATATTGTTTGTACCTGGTTCTAATTGCTGTTTACTGATTTCTTCTCTTCTCAGGTCTGATACCTCTGTTTGGTATTGATGTTTGGGAACATGCATATTATTTGCAATACAAGAATGTTAGAGCAGATTATGTAAAGGCTATTTTTGATGTAGTCAACTGGAAGGATGTATCTGAAAGGTACGCAAAGGCGAAGTGTAGCTAAGACTGTCTATGGGCATGTAAGAATTGCCATAGTATTATTCTGTATGTTTCTCATCATCAACTGAACTGATGTTGCTATATGCATTTTGTTATTTTTGTCTTACCTATATACACAGTCGTCAATAAAATGTGAACACATTTGATTTTTATATTGAGAGAGTAGTGTATGTTGGTAACGTTATGTAAGATGATACACACATGCCGAAGGCTCTGTACAGTGTAAAATAAAATTTACCTTTAAGCAAAAATAAATTTTCATGGGATATTTAAAAATATGTTGTTCAATGTTTTTCTTTTTTTTATCATTACTTTCCTTACATGGTATCATACCAATTCATCCAAAGGTGTATTATAAGTCTCACTAAGAAATATTTATATTCAGTCTGCTGCAAGTCCTCTCTCAATTGAAACAATCCTTTAAATCAAACTTCCAGCTTCCATTCCGCATATGTAGGGATAAGGGCACCTACAGGCAGAGGTGAGAAAACAGCTTCTGAGCAGGCAGCCAGACAGTTGCCTATGGGATTCTAGATCTGGGGTGAGTGCCAGCAGATGATTGGGCAGACTGCACATGTATGGGCAGTCAACACTTTGCACAGAACAATACTGGCTTTGGAGTTAACTTACACTGAATAAATTAATACAATTATAAAGTGTCATGTTTAACAGAAAAATTCAACCTAAGTAAAAATACTAGCATTTTATTGTATTTGTGAAACATGAAATTTCTTTTTACTTGCAAGTTACAATTCACAAAATATTTCACATCACACCTTTCTGCAGTTATATACTTTATCGAAAATGTTGTTGGGGAAATTCTTCTGTGTGAACATCGTCGTACCATTGTAACAAATTCATGTAGCCATGATACCTGTGTTTGAGCACAGTGCAATTTTGTAAACCAATTGTTTCTAATTGCATTTCCAAAGCCACAGCATTTGGTCTAAATAAAAATGTTTTTTGACAAACATCAAAACATGCCTGGAGGTAAGGAAATGCATTCAACAAAATTGAAGTTCTCTATAACAAGCTCCTTTTCAAATAGATGATTTTTTCCATGAATGTATTAACTTTTTGCATACATTAATAATCAGTACAACCTTCCCTTTAAGTCTCATTACATCAGAGAACCTCCCGATGAGTCATGGACCTTGCTGTTGGTAGAGAGGCTTGCATGTCTCAGTGATATAGATAGCCGTACCATACGTGCAACCTCAATGGAGGGGTATCTGTTGAGAGGCCAGACAAATGTGTGGCTACAGAACAGGGGCAGCAGTCTTTTGAGTAGTTGCAGGGACAACAATCTGGATGACTGACTGAACTGGCCTTGTAACATCAACCAAAATGGCCTTGCTGTGCTGGTACTGTGAATGTCTGAAAGAAAGGGGAAACTACAGTTGTAATTTTTCACAAGGGCGTGCAGCTCTACTGCGTAGTTAAATGATGATGACATCCTCGTTGGTAAAATATTCCAGAGATAAAATAGTCCCCCATTCGGATCTCTGCCTGGGGACTACTCAGGAGGACATCGTTATCATGAGAAACAAAACTGGCGTAATACGGATCAGAGTGTGGATCCCTTAATTGGGGGTTAGAAAATTTAAAAAGGGAACTGGATAGGTTAAAGCTAGATACAATGGGAATTTGTGAAGTTCGGTGGTAGGAAGTACAGGATTTCTGATCAGGTGAATACTAAGCTAAGAATACAAAATCAAATAGTGGTAATGCAGGAGAGGGTCTAATAAAAATAAATAAATAAACGGGAACATGGATAAGCTACTATGAACAACATAATGAACACATTATTGTATCCCAGATAGACACGAAGCCCATACCCACCACAGTAGTAAAAGTTTATATGCCTACTAGCTTCGCAGGTGAGGAGAAGATTGAGGAAATGTATGAGGAGGTAAAAGAAATTATTCAAATAGTTAAGAGAGATGAAAATTTAATAGTCATGGGGGACTGGAATTCGATAGCAGGAAAAGGAAGAGAAGGAAAAGTAGAAGATGAATATGGACTGAGGCAAAGGAATAAAAAAGGAAGCCGCCTGGTAGAATTTTGCACACAGCATAATTTAATTATAGCTAACACTTGGTTTAAGAATTATGAAAGAAGGTTGTATACATGGAAGAGACCTGAAGACACTAGAAGGTTTCAGATTAATTATATTATGGTAAGACAGAAGTTTTGGAATCAGGTTTTAAATTGTAAGACATTTCCAGGTGCAGATGTGGAGTCTGGCCACAATTTATTGGTAACATCAGCAAGCAGCTCCTCGCACATTTCAGCATGGGTCTATTTCTGATCTTCCGTCAACAAGCGTGCGAATTCTGCACTGACAATGCATCTCAATCTTTTCACTCAAAATTTGATGGCACAATGCTATGCCGATGCCCACTTCCTCAGCAACTTCCCGAACAGTTACATGACAATTTCTGCGAATCACAGCACAAATGCTATCCACATGATCATCATCTGTTGATGTGGAAGGACGTCCAGACTTGGAATCATCACAGACCGATATTCTGCTCTGTTGAAAACTTTTAAACTACTCGTAGCACTACATGCAACTCATACAATCCTCCCTGTATGCTTGGATAAGAATTTGAGATGTCTCTGTGAAAGTTTTGCCAAGTTTGTAGGAGAATTACACACACACACACACACACACACACACACACACACACACACACACACACACACACACTCTCTCTCTCTCTCTCTCTCTCTCTCTCTCTCTCTCTCCCCCTCCCTCCCTCTCCCTCCCGACAAGCGGGCTGTACATATGCTTACTTCAGCGGCTGTGGTTCGCTTGCTAATTGCATCTAAACTGGCTGCTAGGTGCGCTCAGTAGCTGCAACACGCTCTCTCTGCTAGTTGGCACGCTATTTATTTTTGAACACACCTCACACCTTGTATATCACTAGGGGTAAGATGGATGGTGCCTACAGAAAAATTAGAGAGACCGTTGGAGAAAAAAGAACCAAGAGCTCAGATAGAAAACCAGTCTTAAGTGAAGAAGGGAAAGCAGAAAGGTGGAAGGAGTATATAGAGGGTCTATATGAGGGAGATGCACTTCAGGGCAATATCATGGAAATGGAAGAGGACGTAGATGAAGATGGAGACGGGAGGTATAATACTGCGTGAAGAATTTGACAAAGCACTGAAAGACAAGTGAGAACAAGGACCCGGGAATAGACAACATTCTGTTAAAGCTACTGATAGCCTTGCGAGAGTGAGCCATGACAAAACCCTTCCATCTGGTGAGCAAGATGCACAAAACAGATGAAATACTCTCAGACTTCAAGAAGAATATAACAATTCCAAAGAAAGCAAGTCCTGACAAGTCTGAAAATTACCGAATTATCAGTTTAATAAGTCATGGCTGCAAAATACTAACATGAATACTTTACAGAAGAATGGAAAGACTGGTAGAAGTAGACTTCGGGGACAATCGGTTTGGAATTCCAGAGAAAGGTAGGAACACGTGAGGCAATACTGACCCTATGACTTCTCATAGAAGACATGTTAAGGGGAGGCAAACATACATTTATAGCATTCATAGACTTAGAGAATGCTTTCGACAGTGTTGACTGGAGTACTCACTTTCAAATTCTAAAGGTGGCAGGAGTAAAATGCTATTTACAATATGTACAGAAAACAGATGGCACTTGTAAAGAGTTGAGGGGCATGAAAGGGAAGCAGCGGTTGGGAAGGGAGTGAGACAGGGTTGTAGCGTATCCCCAATGTTATTCAATCTGTATATTGAGCAAGCAGTAAAAGAAACCAAAGAAAAATTTGGAGTAGGAATTAAAGTTCAGGGAGAAGAAATAAAAACTTTGAGGTTTGTTGATGTCATTGTCAGAGACAGCAAATGACTTGGAAGAGCACTTGAATGGAATGGACAGTGTCTGGAAAAGAGGATATAAGATGAACATAAAAAAGCAAACCAAGGATAATGGAATGTAGTCGAATTGAGTCGGGTGATGCCGAGGGAATTAGATTAAGAAATGAGACACTTAAAGTAGTAGATGAGTTTTGTTATTTGGAAAGCAAAATATCTGATGATGGTTGGTTTTATTAGAGAGGATATAAAATGCAGTCTGGCAATGGCAAGAAAAGTGTTTCTGAATAAGGGAAATTTGTTAACATTGAGTATAGATTTAAGTGTTAGGAAGTACTTTCTGAAAGTATTTGTATGGAGTGTGTATGGAAGTGAAATGTGGACGATAAACAGTTTAGACAAGAAGAGGATAGAAGCTTTCAAAATGTGGTGTTACAGAAGAATGCTGCAAATTAGATGGGTAGATCATGTAACTAATGAGGAGGTACTGAATAGAACTGGGGAAAACAGAAATTTGTGGTACAACCTGACTAAAAGAAGGGATCAGTTGGTAGGACACATTCTGAGGTGTCACGGGACCACCAATTTAGTACTGGAGGGAAGTGTGGGGATAAAAATCGTAGGAGACTAAGGTGTGACTACAGTAAGCAGATTAAGAAGGATGTAGGTTGCAGTAGTTTCTTCGAGATGAAGAGGCTTTCGCAGCATGGAGAGCTCCATCAAACCCATCTTTGGACTGAAGACCACAACAACAACATGTCAGAGAGAGAGAGAGAGAGAGAGAGAGAGAGAGAGAGAGGCAGCCTTTTAGAAAATATGGGTAAGCATGTAGAAATTGGAACATCGATATTGCATAGAAAAAACTGTATTTAAAATCATGTAAAATGGAAAGTAATTTTGTGAAAGCTGTGCAAATTGTACAGAACATGCTTTGGCAATCAGCTTACTCTAGCTGAGTTTTTGGCATTAGTTCCCTTTCTAGTGCCAAACTCCTAACTTTTTTCTGTATGTGTCTCCCTTGGCCAACTGGTGGTGGGTTCTGACACAGATGATATTAAGGTGTGATTCCTTAGTTGTGTCATTTTCCTGCCACTTATCACCCTTACTTTACTTTACCTGGACCTGTAGAGTTTTAGTAAAGTTCTCTTCAAGTCTTACTTCTTTAGTGTGTACAAACCATTCAGGACGCACAAGGCAGAAAAATGCCATTTACCATCTGTACATGTAACTTGGGCGCGAGTTTTCAAATGAAAATATTGTGGGTAAGTAGTGGCCTGGTCATTATCTCACACTATTAGGCAACAGTCTATGTCAAGGATTCTCGTGAGGCAAAAATTTGAGAACAGAATATAACAGTAATGACATATGCATCATAAAAAAATAACAAGACTCTGGAGGGACCTCGAAAGGGTGAGAAAGGATCTATAAGCCACAATATGGGATGCCCCTGGATCTGTGAAACTGACTATGATGAGAACATGCTGAAACCAATCAGGTCACATCATCCTGCATAACAATGAGATGTACCCATACACAGTGTTAATAAATAAGAACACAAAGAGTCTTTTGCAAAAGTGGTCTGCATATGTCTTCAGTCGTGTGTTATATTCAGCCTGAACATAGATTTATATCCGGGGTATCCACGTGTATGCTTCCTCCAGCAGCTGAGGAGAGGGGGAAGTTGAACAGCTATATGAAGACATTACCAAAGCGAAAACACAGAAAGACACATTTTATAACAATCATGATAGATGTCCAAAAATGGAATAGCAAAAAGATAGATACCCCAAAGGCTCAGCCAGCAAGCAGGTTGCCAACCATAGTTGCCTGTGGTCAAATAAAGTGCAGACATGTCTCTGATCAAGATATCTGAATGGTGCTTGTTGGAGAGAGTCGGCTGCTCTGCAGCAACATGAATAGTAGTGCCAATGATGACAAACAGTTGCTTTTAATTGCACTCTTCATAAGAGAATGAAGAAAGTTGTTGAACCATATTAATAATAGACTAGCAGACCATGGAGAATTTCTCTGTATTTGCAAGGAAATGTGCACTTGTTAAGACAGTTTCTTAAGTTATTTTCGTAATTTCACCAATAATTTGAAATGTGACAGAAGCTCATCAGACATAAAATCTTGACTAATTCCTCATCAGCTGTGCATCATTAACTATCTAGTCAAAAGATGGGAAGAGAGAATAAGACATTTCATAATTTTATTTAATAATCCTCCAAAATAGCATTGCGTTATTGCTATGTCCAAGCCTAGTCTCCGCAAAGGATGAGTTATGACATACAATTGCTGTCTTTGAGAGTGCAAGCATATTATCAATTGAACTATATGTTACACAATATATTATGCAAGGATGTATTTATTTGTAAGTAAATTAATAGCTGTTTGATTCAGACTTGCACCTACTTCCTTTCATGTTGTGCACTCTTCTACGCTTTTTATATTTGGTGTAATGTGTATCAGAAAAAATGTTTTTCACGTTCAAATCAATTAGTCTTTCAGTTTCTTCTGACATTTCTCACACTTGCCTGCCACAAACTGCCAGCTATTTTCCATAGGCAAGAGCAGTCTAGTGTGAGCACCCATCTTATGTTTGATGCTGTAGTGTGGAACAGAGAGACCATGGCAGACTGCAGCCACTACATATTTTTGACAAAGCCTTGAAAACATAGTATAGACTTAATCCTAACAGAAAGGAATATTATAAAGATGTTTACTGAACAAGTTTAACACTGGTAGTGATCAGACTAATTCAGCCAGTTTTCACCTTCAACCTTAACTAAGTGGGCTCGGAATTAGCAAAGAAGGAAATTTCATTTCTGACCTAATGTGAGTGACATATGCATCATTCCAAAAAGCTCTTTTTGGAAGCTTGACTGAATGGAAAATCAGACATTATTAGAATTCGATGAACTGCCTGAAAGAATAACTGTATATTCAGGAGACGGCAAAGCGTTTTGGAAGCTTGACTGAATGGAAAATCAGACATTATTAGAATTCGATGAACTGCCTGAAAGAATAACTGTATATTCAGGAGACGGCAAAGCTGACCTTTTCTCAGAAACAAAACTACAACAGTTGGCTTCCTATTGGCACCCTCCACCTCACTGAAGAGACAATTGAGAGAGAAATGCAGCTAAGTATAAAGCTATCAAAAACACAAACGGGAATGAAATAAAGAAGAATGAGAGAGAAATTTTACCACCATCAAATCATACAAACTATAGAATATTATTTAATTCTTTTACACTTTACTTCATTGAGTTCGAGAGATCCAATCAAGGAGGAGAATTTTCTGGGTTGTCTAAAGAATCAGGGTATAAGGTAACAAAAGACAAATACATCATTGAAACATAATTTTTGAAATGAATGTAGGATTTCCAAACCCCCTGAAAAGGCTTCTGCAGAAGTAAGATTATGGGATATTATTACTACCCATTTCTTCTGAACAATTTATATACTTTAGGTGGACTGCTCCAGAAACAAATCAAAGCACAAATTTTGCAATCCAGAATGGAAACCAGAAGATTTAACCTTCTGTCGGGCGCGGTGTTTGTCGCAGCGAGATCGGGCACGGTGTATCAAATTGAGCACACCATTTATTCACGTGATCATCTATTAAATTCTGTTCACAAAACATATAATAAGTGCCAAATATATTTAAAGAAAGACAAAGATGACATACGAGCACAACTGCAGTAGAAATATTCATCATTCAGATTTCTTATCGTCCATGTTGGGCTTTAGTAACAAATGATAAAAACATCGCTTTTTCATTTGCTTCTTTATTATATTTCACTAATAAAACACATTACATATGACAATTATCTTTACAGAAAGGCTATTATGAGACTGGAGCAGAACAACAATGGTATTACAACTCATTCATTTGTTTCATCGTCACTTTTTGACTGTGGTAACAAATGCGGAATTTTTCCGCATTCAGAGCAAAAAGGTTCAATGTGTATCAAACAGATAGGCTTCTGACAAATTTTGCTACAATATTTTGTCACTCTTTTTTTTCTGTGCAGGTATTACACCTTTTCCTCTTGATCTCAGTCCCTTGTTCTTCGTTTCTGCTTGTGTCTTCTGCTTCTTCTTCACACGTTGGCCTATACTGTTGTAACCAAGGTTGAAGATCTCTGTGAATTCCTGAGGTGTCCAAGCATCTACAAACCAAGTGAGGTAGAACTAATGCATGTGAGAGTTGCTTCAGGAATCCTTTTCTTCGGATAAAATTCTCGTTGTTGCCATAGTAAATTACTTGTGAATTGATTTCACTCATTTTGATCATTGCAAAAAAATATGACCATGGGCCAATGGCACACATTTCTTGCTACATTGTATGAAGTGGTCAACTTATCTGTAGTGTCAACTCCACCTTTGGTGCTATTGTAAAATGTTGCAATGTATGGCTTCTGTTTATCTCCAGTGTCAGCATCTACTGAATTATCTTCATGAGAACTTCCACTTTTTAGGAACGTAAGAAACTAGAGTACAGCCTTTCTTGAAGCCAAAAAGTGAACTACGGACAGCCCTGCCTTTACTGGTGGCAAACTCCAGAGGAATCTCACCCTTGTTTTTCTTCATCGTCCCAACAAAAGAAAGATTTTTTCTTCTTAGCTCTTCTATCAAACCAATACTAGCAAACCAATTGTCTGCTGTCACATTTCGACCTGACTGATAAATTGGGTCACATAGTCGCAGAACAACGTCTGAAGGTTTATTGCTAACATGGTACAATCCTTCTGGCTGCAGCCCAGCATATATTTCCAGATTATAGAGATAAAATACTTGGGAATCCACAAGAGCATATATCTTAATTCCATATTTGTTTGGTTTGCTAGGTATGTATTGGCGAAAACTGCACTTTCCACGGAATCCTTCAAGTTTCTCATCTACTGTAACGTTTTCTCCGAGGGTGTAGGATTTCTGGCAATTCTGTACAAACAGAGAAAATATTTCCTGAATCGCTGTTATCTTGTCTAGTCTTCTCCTTTCATCGCGAGTCACACGATTGTCAAATCCAAGGCACCGCATGATGAATTTGAAACGTTTTATGTTCATAACGAGACGAAATTTTTCAGTCCCATCCCCCATCACTTCCCCACAGATCTTCTAAGCTTTGTCTGTTACTTTTGTTAACACCAGCCAGAAACAGAAGACCAACAAAAGCTTTTAATTCAATAATATCTATAGGTTTTACATCTCTCTCTCGCTGAAAAGAAGCTTTGATGCTCTCAATATACTGATTGGTGTACAGAACTATAATCGACAAAATGTCATCTATGAGGCAATTCCAACATTCCAAAGGCATTCTCAATGCTTTCGCTGCACCTATAGGACCAGGTAACTTTCGAATAATATTGTAGACTCTGAAATGTACTCTCTGCGATGGTGGAACTTTATTCCATTTTGTCTCTTTGTCCCTTCCAGTATAATAATGCTGGCTTTCTTCAAGTACTTCCTCGTCGTTTTCACTGTCGTTTTCCTCTGTTTCTGAATCTTCCTGCCGAACTTCAACTGCGTCGTCACAATCTGTGTCTACTTCATCTTCAAAATCCTCTTGAACTTCATCATTATCCTCTTCGAACAACATTTTTTTTATTTCTGCAACATGATTTGGGTCAAGGAGGTTGTACGTCTTACTGTAGCCTGCCATGATCAAGTGTCTCACACCTAAAATGATAAAATTCCTATAAAATAACGCAGTCAGGCGCAGTATATCAATTTGATACCTGATACTCAAACATTCTTAACTGACAATTGAACAGTCCAAAAAGAAAATAAGTGCATTACACATTGTATATTAACATTGTACTACTTACTAAGTTATGTTGATAATCAAAGAAATGAATTATTGAAATGCAACATGAACGGGCGCAGTGTATCAAACAGATCAATCAGCACATATATCAACAACGGAGCAGTCGTATCGACGCTGAAGCACACAACAATGACAAGTGTTCGGAAAAGGCTAGCTACTAGCGAGTAGGCGTCAGTGCTGCCACTCGTTGACAAATAATTTACAGTACTTTGAGGTGCATCAATTTGAACCCGACAGTAGGTTAAAATAATAAGTTAAGAACAAGGAAGGACAAGTCTGTCACAGCCAAGCAAGATATTACTTTCACTGTGATTCTACTGCACATTTCAGCTATTGGTGCACCATATAAACACCACCACCACACACTCAGAAAGGTAGATAATTCTTTGTTCAATGTGGAAAACAAGAGGGTTCCAGGTGTGCATCAGGTTACAAGTGAAATGCTAAATCTAGGAAGAAAAGATGTGTCAGAAGCTATAACAATATTCATAAATAAATGTGTTAAATCTGAGAGCAAACCAAATACCTGGAAAAATGCTATAGTAGTAGAAGAGGATGGAGAAAATCTTAATGTATCACCCAGTAAGTCTTCTAACACATCTTTACAAGCCTCTGGCTGAAGCTATAACCACCTGACTCACCGAGCAACTGCAGTTCTACCAACCATTCAAACAAGAAAAGTTTCACCAATTTTTTTCGATAATTTACCCCATTTGGACCGTTTGACTTCCCCTTGAAAAAGTACATTCAACACAGCAGCAATATAAATGTAGCATTCATTAACAGCCAAAACACATTTGATTGGAGGGATATGTTGACAATCATGATAACTCTTGAGAGTGCCAATATCAGTTAGAAGTATAGATTATTCTTTGATCACATTTACATAGAAATGATAATTACTATCAGAATAGGTAAATACCTCAAAATTGACAGTACTTCAGTAGATAACAGAGTTTTCCTGGGGATGCACAATAACTTCAAAGTTGGCTAGCCCAGCTGTGGAAGATGTATTCAGAAGCATGGACTTGGGTAATGAGAGAGATTAATATTGATGAGCAGTACCTGAAACACCTATAATTTTTTGAAGTTAGTGTGCTTATAAGGCCTGGCAGAACTAAAAACAGTGATTCAAGATCTGAAAGTTGCCACTGTGACAATGAGTCTGCAGATGAAATAGGAAAAACTCCAGTCCTAAGTCCAGACACCTACACAGTTAAAATTGGCCATGAAGCTATTGAAGCTCTTTCTGAATACATTCATAGTGGCATTAAAATTTAGTTATGGAAAGCCAACCAAACTGCAGAAATTCTATCAAGAATGAGTCTGAGTGCTTCAGAAAGCTTCAGTTAATTCTGATGAATAGGGATGTTCAGAGAAACCCAAACACAAAAAGTCTATGTGTCTAAATAATTCAGGAGTAAAGGAGACCACACCCCAAATAGCAGAAGCAGTGAGTGTGCCCCTATAGCATGTCAACTGGACCCACCTGTGCTCTACCAGTTATTGGCCATCTAGAAACATTGGCTCCTACTAACAAGAGAATTCATTAATTCCAGTGTGCACAATGCAGAGGTGCATGCTGGTCATTGTCTTTCTTCCTTCAGTGAGTTGGAGGGTGCTGGAGGAAAGCCTGCTCATTTTTTTTTTTGAGATGAGACTGTCTTTACAGTCTCCTTACTCTTCAAATTCATTCTCTCTCTCTCTCTCTCTCTCTCTCTCTCTCTATCTATCTATCTACCTATCTATATCTAAAAACAAAGATGTAGTGACTTACCAAATGAAAGTGCTGGCAGGTCGACAGACACACAAACAAACACAAACATACACACAAAGTTCAAGCTTTCGCAACAAACTGTTGCCTCATCAGGAAAGAGGGAAGGAGAGGGAAAGACGAAAGGATGTGGGTTTTAAGGGAGAGGGTAAGGAGTCATTCCAATCCCGGGAGCGGAAAGACTTACCTTAGGGGGAAAAAAGGACGGGTATACACTCGCACACACACAAACCATATCTACCTATCTATCTATCTCTTTCCCCCTCTCATCCTCACCCTTTTTCTTTTTTGTTTCTAGATAGTTTGTTGAAAACAAAAGCAGCACTGGAAGGTGTTAGAAGACATGACTTAGTGAACATGACTCGGACATAACTAACTGAAGTGGAAAAGTGTGGAAGAGGCCTTCATTCAGCTGTGGGTAGATAATGCCTAAATAAAGAAGGTGCTATTGTAGCTGAGATAACTGTTCACTAACCATTGAGTACTATTGTGGGTATTGATGTCAGTACATCTTAAAAACTAAAAAGCAGATTCTATGCAATATTTGCTTACAGAAAAAAAGAAAAGACTATACTAAAACTCAAAACAATAGTTTTTAAACTGAGGTCAGAAGAAAGAAAAACTTCCAGAATAAAAGTTTAGCAGGACAATGTGGGGAAACAGATTATCATGCTGTCTTTTCAAAGATTGCTTTTAAAATTACTGAGTAGCAAAGATTTTTCTGAGAGTGGAGTTATGGAAACTAGTTAAAAATTAAAACAACCTACAAGGTATCAAGTGGCAATAAAAGGTAGCTGCAAAGAAACTAAATACACCTAGAAATGCTGAAGTGGGAAAGTGTGGGGATCACTGCTTACACGTCAGTCATGCAGCGAGCCAACTTTATTGCCATACCTATGCACTACTTTGATACAAGGAGCTATAGGGAGGGGAATTAATAGAGTATGTCTGACAATTAGCATATTTATTTGTAGTAAATCAGTACATGACCAATTGACAATAAGTTCTGTTCGTAATATCTGTGCCCTTCTCGTGTCTGTCGGCCGTCGTAATTTAATGTATTATTATTGTTATTATTATTTTTTGATTGTTGCCGACTTACGTGGTGGGCCTTAATAAAAATGATATTTCCTTTAATTTTGATTTGCGATTAAATGCTTTCCTGAAGTTCTCCTTTTTAACAATATTAATCCCAAATTATTTGTTATGTTAATGAATGTTAGACTCGCTGAATCTTAAAACATGAGCATATAAGTTGAACAATATAATAAACTTTTCATATTAATTTCCTCGGCTAGTCAGTTCACTTTAAAGCAAGAAATCTTTAGTTATTAATTACAATTGCGGCCCACACACGCGCGAGAGTATTTTTCTTACCTCCGTTAACCATTGTATTGTAGTCGGAGTCCTGGCTCTGGCTGTCGGCTATGGTACTGAAAATAAGAATCTTAAAGCTACGTATTTTCTGCAACGTCGGGTGGCTGTGGAGAAAAATTAATATTATGTTAATAGCGGGCAAGTTTTCCGCTTCCGCTAATTTTTCATAAGTTAATATCGCCACGTAATGGCGTCGTTGGCTGCATCGGCCGCTGCGATTGTTGAACGGTAAATTACTTGAATGCAGGTTAATTCAAGGAAGGCGGACATGAAATCGGGATCACCTCTTACAAATTAAAAGTGCACAATAATATTAAATGAATATATTATATCCTTAACTCATCATAGACACAGAAAAAATAGAACGCAAAATTCTCAGAAAAATATTTGGACCAATTCACAGAAATGGCATATGGATGAAGCGACCTACCAAAGAGCTGTACCAGCACACTGACAGACTAACAGACGCGATCAGAAAACGCAGATTAACTTTCTATGGGCACATACAGAGAATGGACAACAACCGACTTACAAAGAAAATTTTTGATGTAGTAAACAGCTCAAGCAAGAAAACAAATTGGTATCATGAAATAGACGAAGACTTAAGGCAGATAGGGATCAACAGGCAAATGATAGGAGACAGGAAATACTTCAGAAACAAAGTTAGGAGTGCAAAATTTATTGTAAAGGAGAGAAAGAAGAAAGGAACATTATGGACAGAGCAAAGGAAACAGGAGCACAGCCAAAGGATGAAGAGATTTTGGGAAGAGAAGAGGAAGAAAGGAAAGAAGTGAAAATTGTGTCATCATGTGATTTTCGAGTTCAAACACTGTCCATAAGGGCAACAATGAAATGAATGAATGAATATGCTTAACTCATACAGATATGCTTACATTTGCCAGCACACGCAAGACGTCCGTCTACACACAACCAAGACAAGAGAAGAAGTGAAGACGACTAAAAAAATTAACAAAAGAGTGTATCTTGTCATCTCTTTAGATCATTTTGTTATAAATTATTCCTTTGCAATCGAAACCTACCCAGAGAAATCATTATTTTACGGCTACATGATAAAAATATATTATTCAATTTTTAAATGTCTCTTCTTTATAAATACTGTTTTTTAAGTGTTTTCGTAATATAGCACTGGGGACGCTATACCCTGTTCATCATAGTAAATGGTACTTGCACAACTAATTCAACTCGAACACTAATCCTCGTGGGTACACACTCCTCAGTGATACAAGTGTGTTGCTGGATTGTGTGACTACGGGAAAACATGGGCACATCTTCAAAACAAACAGCTTTGTGCTCAACCCCTGGGGTGCCATATCTTTTGTGGGCACAAGAAAGACGAAATGAAATGGACGTCATCAAATTAACTTTCATAAGTTTTGGTGGGGAGCTCGCATTAAGCTCAACCTATCTTGCCTGCAGCCAGAATATTCTGACTCAAGAACATCCTTCTGCACAGTACTGTTCGTCAGCTCACATTGCTTTGTTTGCCTCACTTTGTTTGCCACACTGTTGCCAGAGTATGGTCTAACAGTAAATCTATGCACCCCGTAATTGCTGGTTGCCACTGGCTTTAGGCTTGTTGTAATTGTAATTCTGCCATTCACACATTTCTGTGATACAGCTGGCACACAGATCTACCCTTGGTGATCAGAGAAAGTGCAGGCAATCAGGCTGGCACTGTCATATGTTTATGATCAGCCTGCGGCTAGCATATGTTTAGGATTTGTGCACTTTGTGGTGATTCCGTGGTGATTGGGCAGCAGCCTGTGACATCAGTATGCAGGGTCGCTGAGTGCACTGTGGGCGTGTCCTTGCACAGCTAGCTAATGACAAGCAGCTCTGACTGCAAAATGTCCATAGTAGTATGAGACTGTGAGGCCTCTGAGAACACCAATACAAAAACAGAGTCTGGCTGACAGTTAAGTATTCAAGAACTACACTGTTTGCAACACAAAACAACACAAATGTTCAAGTTTTTATGTGCTGCACTGTTCAGAGTTCACTGACGCATTCTGTGGCAAAGTATGACACGGGCCTTGATACCTGATAAAGCTGTTGTGTCTATACTGTATGAAGTATCTATACTCACATGAGTACAGTCTCGTTCCTATTGAAACACAGATACTAGAAGTGCGATGGTCAAGCCTGGTTCATAGAGGATGATGTCCAGAGATCAGTGGAAAAGTGAACACAAAAATTGGCATGGAAGTTAATCCAGTGTCATAGCCCTATGCAGTGGAGGCACAGGGATGCAAAGTGGGTCCAGAAGCTGCAACAGACAAGAAGCCAGTGAAGTGTGAGGTGATGTACGGAGCTCTACTGGAGACAATTTGCTGATAACACAGCACACTGGAGGCAGAGTCCCTAGGGAAGGCACAGTTGGAGCATCAGATTCTAGCTTGTTTGCTGGCTGGGGTGCATGTGGGCTGTGTTATATGGTGGGCCATTGTTATGATGCAGCTTGGGCATTTGAAGTGGATGTGGCGGCCAGTGTAAGTGACATAGTGCACCAACAGCTGTGGTGTGGTTGCCTAGGTGCTGGTCTGGACAGTTGTACTGGCTGACTGGGTGAGATGGGTGAGGATGAGGTGCTCGTGGCTCCATGGTGACAGTTTGTGGCATCCATGTGTCAGTGTCAGCTTTGGGTGTGGGCTTATCCTCAGCGGTGGCAGAGGAAGCGTCGTTCATTGCCAGATCTTGAGGAGTGGCTGGAGTGATCAAGATGTAAACTGGCTTGACTGGGTCTATTGAGACTGAAGTCAGCCTGCTATTGTATTCGACACTGAGCACTCTTTTGCTGCGGGTGATCACATGGTACAGTCCCAAGTACAGTGGATAAAGTGATTGCTGTACCACTTCGGTGCTTCGATGTGCAACCTGGTGTATGTGCAGCTGTGGAGATCAGCATGTACACACACTCTGCCAGTGCCATGGCATGATGCTGAGGCATATGAGACAGTTGAACTTCCTCAATATATTACAGGGAATGGCATCCATAAATGAGGTCGGCAGTTGATGCGCTGATCTTTTCCTTTGGTGTTACAGGGTGAGGAGTACTAGCAGCAGTGCTTCAGTCCAGGCAGTGTTGTGGCCAGTTATGGAAGTTTTCAGCGCAGTTCTGGACTGAAGCGCCTAGAGCTGTTTGGCCACAGTGGCCAGCTGGTGACATCATATCCTTGCCCCATTGTATGAGTGGGGTCTCTGGGGCCCACTCCTGATTTTTATCCGAAACTTCCTGTTGCTCCATACTTTCCATGTCCAAGTTGGTGCCTCCCATAGTTCCCCCCATATTCAGGAGAATGGCGTTCCGCAGAGCTCCATATTGAGTGTCTCTCTTTTTGTAGTGGCTATTAATGGTTTAGCAGCAGCTGTAGGGCCGTTGGTCTCACAATCTCTGTATGCAGATGACTTCTGCATTTCATACTGCTCCTCCATCACTGGTGTTGCTGAGCGGCACCTACAGGGAGCCATTCACAAGGCGTAGTCATAGGCTCTAGCCCACGGCTTCCGGTTTTCAGCTGCGAAGTTGTGTGTCATGCACTTCTGTCAGCGTCGTATCATTCATCTGGAACCAGAACTTTACCTTAATGATGATCCACTCACTGTAGTGAAGACATATCGATTCTTAGGACTGGTTTTCGATGCCCAATTGACTTGGCTACCTCACCTTCATCAACTTAAAAAGAAGTGCTGTCAGCATCTCAATGCCCTCCACTGCCTGAGCAACACCAATTGGGATGCAGATCGCTCTACACTGCTGCAGCTTTACAGAGCCCTTGTTCAATCCCACCTTGACTAAGGTAATCTAGTTTGTGGTTCGGCAGTGCCCTCAGCATTGCATTTACTCAATCCAGTGCACCTCTATGGCGTTCGCCTGGCAATGGGAGCTTTTAGAACAAGTCCAGTGACCAATGTCCTGGTGGAAGACGGAGTCGGCTCGGCTCGGCTCTGAGCACTATGTGACTTAACATCTATGGTCATCAGTCCCCTAGAACTTAGAACTACTTAAACCTAACTAACCTAAGGACATCACACAACACCCAGTCATCACGAGGCAGAGAAAATCCCTGACCTCGCCGGGAATCGAAACCGGGAACCCGGGCGCAGGAAGCGAGAATGCTACTGCATGACCACGAGCTGTGGACAGAGACAGAGTCCCTCCATTGCAGATCTGATGTGCACAACTGCTCGCCAGTTATGTTGCACACATTCATAGTTCTCCTGAGCATCCAAATTACCATCTATATTTCCCATCCACGGCAGTTCATCTCATGCATCGATGGCCCAGGTCAGGGCTAATGATTGTGGTTCGCATGCAATCCCTTCTGTCTGAACTGGAGTCCTTTCCTTTACCACCCCTACTTGAGGCCCATTCATGTACACCTCCATTGTGTACATCTCGGCTGAAGCTTTCTCTGGACCTTTAACATGGCCCTAACGACTCCATTAACCCCACCGCTCTCTCCTGTCACTTCCTCTCGATTCTTGATGTGTTTCGGGGCTCTGAAGCTGTTTACACCAAAGGCTTGATGGCTGATGGTAATGTTGGCTTTTCCTATGTCCACAGAGGTCATATTGAACAGCATTGCTTGCCCGGTGGCTGCAGTGTATTCACTGCAGAGCTTATGGCCATATCTCGTGCACTTCAGTACATCTGTTCCTGTTCTGGTGAGTCGTTTCTTCTCTGTTCTGGCTCCCTGAGCAGCTTACAAGCTATTGACCAGTGCTACTCTCGCCATCCTTTGGTAGTGAACATCCAGGAGTCCATCTCTGCCCTGGAATGGTCCAGTCGTTCAGTGGTGTTTGTGTGGACCCCAGGACATGTCGGAATCCCAGGCAACGAACTTGCTGACAGGCTGGCCAAACAGGTTACGCAGAAACCGCTTCTGGAGATGGGCATCTCTGAAACTGACCTGCATTCTGTCTTAAGCTGCAAGGTTTTTCAGTTTTGGGAGACAAAGTGGCATAACAGTATGAACAACAAACTGCATGTCATTAAGGAGACTGCGAATGTGTGGAAGTCTTTCCTGTGGGCTTCTGGCAGAGAATGAATTGTCCTTTGTCGGCTCCTTATTGGCCATACGTGGCTAACACATGGCTACCTCCTCTGTCATGAGGACCCACCTCAGTGTCACTGTGGCTCACAAATGACAGTTGCCCACCTCTTGCTGGACTGCCCATTTTTAGCCTCTCTCCAGCAGACTTTTAACTTTCCCAGCACCCTACCTTCGGTGTTGGACGACAATGCTTCAACAGCAGCTTTAGTTCTATGTTTTATTTGTGAGGGTGGGTTTTATCATTTGATCTAAGTTTCAGCACATGTCCTTTGTCTCTCTGTGTCCTCCCCCCCCCCCCACCCCCCCCCCCCTAGTGTTTTTAGTGTGGAGGTTTTAATGTGTTGCAGAGTGGCTGGCTTCTCCTTTTTATTCTCACGTTCAGCCAGCCATGGTAATCTGCTTTCTTGTTTTAATCTCTTCTTCCTCTTTCTTTCATCTCTCTCTCATTTTCTTGTCCTCTTTTGTTCTTTATAGTGTTTGTTGCCTTTCTGTCACTCTTGTTGTATTTCCCTCCTTTCGGCATTGTGCTCTATGTCTCGTTCGTTTTCTTCTTTTCCTTGTATGACTTTTTTAACAGGAACAAGGGACTGATGACCAAGCGGTTGGGTCCCTTCCCCCCCTTTTAAACCAACCAACCAAAGCTAATCACAACAATTATGTTACTAGCCACAAGTGTAGTCTGCGACTAAATGTGGTAGCCAACACATGAAGTAGCAGAGTGTTGTGACAACACTGAAAAGAATGATAGATGTGATCAACAGATCACTATAGTTATTGCTGTGTTAAATGCCCTGTAAAGGACTGCTCTGTAAATAATTCTGTAATTCCGACACAAATGTGGCAAAGCACTTTGGTGATCAAAACAACCGTGAGGTTCAAGATAGGTTTACGTACTTATTTTCTCTTCCTTTTTTGGCAGTTGTCAGATGTAAAAAGCTTTATCTTCTTAAATTATTCTTGTTGTTATCACTGTACAGAGCAATCCAAGAAATTGCTGCTCAAAGACATTTTGATCTGAGTACTTGTGCAGTCCAGTTTTAATATGCCTATAAGTGTTAGAAAGAAAATTTGGGATTTCCTCACTTCCCAAAATTGTAAAAAGAGATTGTCACACATTGAGTTTCCAACTTATTCCAGAATTAGAAGCTGATAACAAAATAATTGACAAATTTTGATCATGGATAGTCACTATGCAATTAAGTGAACATAAGTTGCATAATGATCACTTCTGATTTAGTCTCTGTAGCTCATCATTAGATGACATTTGTTACTATCAACTTCCTGTAATCATATACTGCATATCGATAGCATTCGAAACACATTCAATATGCAGCTAAGTTGATGTCTCACATAAAATGTTAAGCACTTTAGACTTCATCTATTATGCACTATGTAGAAATTAATTATACACTCTCTTAGACAACCTGGAAGTAAATCAGATGTTTTCAACATTTGTGTAGACCCAAGCTGCTTGCAATGTTTCCTGATGTTGTTGAAGAGTGTGTAGTGAATGATTCACACTGCAAAAGCTAATGACTGAGGTGGCTCAATAAATTCAGTTACACTGTAAACCCTTTAGTTGAGATGGTTCCCAAGTGTTGAAGTGTGTTAACATGTGGAGATTTTGAATATCAGAGCAATATTCTTGACATGCTGACGGTGCGTTTGTATTTCTCAAAGTTTCTACCCATTATCTTACTAAAAAAAAATCTCACCCTTAGCAAGGAAAAGAACCTGATAAGTGGATGGGTGAACATGTACTATGAGGATGGACTTGCAGCCAGTTCAGCTGAGAGCATCTTTCCTATGGTTCACTGATGTTATATATTGCGCTTACCATATTATGTTCTTTCAACAAGTCCATCATATAAAACAAAAATCCTGACTCAGAAAAGGAGACTACCATTTACCGATCAAAAAGAGTCATGTTTTCATAATTTGGAGCCAATCAAAATATTTTTTGCCCATCTAAGATTGTCATCAGGGGTACCTCGACTTTTTGGAACCCTATATGTCACAGCGTTTGCTAAAATGTTGTTTTGAACCTGAGTGTGATTATCTCCTGTTTGATTTGGGTGCTGAAATCTTCAACTGTAGATTACCATTGTTCTCATTTGCTGATCAAATTGATGTTGCTATGGAAAGTAAATGTCAAGCCGAGATCCACAATTTTAAGGACAAATGTTCACAATGTTATGCATTGCCTGACAAACAAAGAGAAGTGCCCAGAAGACCTGGTCAGATGTCAATATTACTCTGCACTCATTGTACACCATTGGCAAGTATGTAAATGTTTAGAGTTGCAATTCTCTGTGGCAGGTAGAATGGCCACCAGGCTGCATTAGTTTCATTTGTGTTTATTGTTATCATGCCTGGTAGGATACATAAGGGCCCTGAGTTAACCCCACTCAGACCTGAAAATCTATTATCACAATGTCCAATCCTTGAGCAACAAAACTGATGACTTAAGCATTTTGCTGACCAGTGAACTCAGTGATATCTCAGTAGTATGCCTAGCAAAGCACTGGCTCTGCACTGATGTAGTTAAGTTAATCTCACTACCAAACTTCAAATTGTGTGAACACTACTCCAGATCAAATGATGGACATGGTGGGGTTGCCATCTTCATCAAACAACAAATTGAATATAGCCCACTTCCTACCCTAAAGGAAATAGGAACAGACAAGATCTTTGAATGTGCAGCCATAAAGCTTACAGATCTAAATCTAATTGTAGCTACAATTCACCGTCCCCCTTCCAGTAGTATTAATGATTTTCTGTTACAAATGGACTTGATTCCATCCAGTAGAAACAGGATGTGATTATATGTGGTGACTTTAATATAGACCTTCTCACCCACAACAGAAACAGGGAAACACTGATTAACATCGCAAAAACTTATAATCTGCATGGCCTTGTAAATGAGCCCACTAGAATAACACCCACATCCAAGACAGCTCTAGATCAAATTTTTGCAAATAGAAATAAACTTAACCCAACTAGAAGTATACAATGCAGGATTCAGTGACTACCAAGCTGTCATTCTAAAGGTCAATGATAGCAAAGATACAGCAAACCCAGTCCCACCTAAAACTTTATGAAGGTTTTCACCCAAGAGAACTTGAACAAGCTAAATGCCCTCCTTAGTAAAGAAAAGTGGACGGAGATGTACACAGCCAATGATGTCAACATGAAATTCAACATATTTCTTGACAAAATGATGCACCACTTTGAAGAGGCCTTTCCACAAAAACCAGTAAGAATAAATAATAATAATAATAATAACAGAAACAAGAGTTGGATTACACCAGCTATAAAAATCTCTTGTAAACATAAAAGAATACTCCACATGTTATGTAAACAAAGTAGTGACTCCCCCCAACTAACAGAATACTATAAGAACTACACATGTATCCTAAGAAGAATGATAAGACAAGCAAAAAGGATGCAAAATGATGAGTACATTGACAAATCCAGCAATAAAGTAAAAGCAATGTGGAATATCATAAAAAGGGAAAGAGGGGAAATGAAAGCTTCACGCACGAACATAGAAATCAGACCCAACAATGAATCTATATCTAATCCCGAAGTTGTGGTGAACTCTTTCAACAATTTCTTTATGAGCATAGCTGAAAAATTAGTCAAAAATAATCCTAACACAAATTACTAACCAGAAAACCAAAAATATCACACATGTGCAGAGTCAATCTTCATTACCAAAGTAACTGAAAATGATGCAAAAGCCCTCAGAGAGTTAAAAATTCATATTCAGCTGGAATTGATGGTATCCCAGCAGCTGTAATCAAAAATTGTGAACACACAATTGCTGAGCCATTAACTCACCTCTGTGACTGTTCTTTCCAGGCAGGTATCTTCCCTGAAGCTCTGAAACTTTCTAAAGTAATTTCTGTCTTCAAAAAGGTGATAATAAAGATATGAATAACTACAGGCCTATCTCAATCTCACTCTGCTTTCCTAAAGTTTTTGAAAAAATAATGTGCAAAAAAATGATGGACTTAATTGAAAAAAAGATTTACTAAGTTTAGCTCAACATGGGTTCAGAAGCAACAAATCTACTGAAACTGCAGTATATGATTGCATAAATATGCTATTAGAACTGTTAGATAGAAAACAACCCATAACAGGCATACTTCTGGATCTGTCAAAGGCTTTTGACACTGTTGACCACAAAATATTACTGGAAAAAATAGAACACTATGGTATCAGAGGAACTGCAAACAACTGGATTGCTACATTCCTAACCAATCAGATGCAGAGAGTCAATATGAAATACACTAATAGACAAAGCAACTCAATAACTGAAATAGTATCAAGTAATAAAACTGTAAAGCAAGGTGTTCCACAGGGCTCAGTATTGGGACCCCTACCTTTCTTCCTGTATATTAATGACTTGAGCCTTAATGTTGATGCACACAAAACAATAATATTTGCTGATGACACAACTGTACTCCTCAAAGAGGAGAATACAGAGGCTGTGCAAAAAGCTGTGAACTTGGCCACTGAATAACTCAGCAACTGGGCTAAAATCAACAGATTAACTATCAACACCAAAAAGACAGCTTCCATGAACTTTCACACAACACAAAATGCAAATTCCTCTCAGCCATTTGTCACTGTAAATAACCAGCCAATAGATACCGACACTGTTTTCAAATTCCTGGGTCTGTGGGTTCAAGATAACTTGAAATGGAATACACATACAGGAAAGGTAAATGCCAGGATTTGTACTGGCTGTTATGCATTGAGTGTACTGAAAACATGTGCTAGCCTTAAAACATTAACCAGCATGTACTACGCTTACATACAAGCCCACCTAAAATATGGTGTAATATTCTGGGGAAATTCTCCAACTGCTCTGAGCACATTCAGAATCCAGAAAAGAGCAATGAGGATTATTACTGGGAGCAAACCCAGAGACTCCTGCAAACCCATCTTCAGAAAGTTGGAAATCTTTACACTGCCTTGCCTCTATATTCTCGAGACTCTAAAATTTTTCAGAAACCACATAGTGCCAACTGACCCCAGAGTCACAAAAAATTATGAAATACATGAACACAACACCAGGAAAAACGCAAATCTGCATATTACACAAACGCAAATCTGTATTATACGTACAAACACTCAACTGCGTAAAAAGGGAGCTTTCCGCGTGGGCCTCCAACTGTTCAACAATCTTCCCATTAGTATTAAGTCCATCGAAGACAACATAAAATTTAGGAAAGCCATGAAGTCATATTTGTTGTGTCACTGTTTTTACTCTGTAAATGAATACTTAGAACAGTAATCTTGCTATTTGTGTTAAATTGAAAATATTGAGCAATATAATACATTAGGATACTATAGGCCTATGTTAATATATGTTAACAATGTTAACTGATATTTTCTGACATCTGCAACACACTGTGTACCATCAGATCACACATGGAATAAATAAATAAAAAAAAAAAAAAGAATGCTGAATGATCACTGTGAAGGACATGGAGGTGTCATGTACTTGTGTGAGACAGTGTCAGCACTTGAGAGAATTTTGAAGGGACCTCTTTGTGAGTCTCAATTTGGCTAGCTGGTCAAATCCTGCAATATCTAGATTTGTGTGGCATTTGGATGTACAGGGGCCCAATGTTGGACTCCATGGGAGTGTGAGGGGAGGCATACTTGTTGTCAAGGCTTCAGGTGAGTATGTCTGACCACTGAAAGGGAAGACTGTGCACCTAACACACTGTAATCCCTTCACAGCTGCACTTGGCATCAGAGAACAAGTAATGGACTCTCTGCAACTTTCTGTGTTGTTCCACTCCATGGTACCAGCTACACTAGGATATCACCATCCCATGTGCGGGCTGCTGTCAACACCATTACACAAACAGCTATGTTTGGAGTCCTGTCATGATTGCGATACATGGACTGATAACGAATGATGGTGTACTATGTTTAGTGACGAATCTCAGTTCTGCATTAAATTGGATGACCATTGTCAGTGAGGATGTCAGCAACCTCGGCATAAGGTTCATTCTTCCCATGTTTTGGAGAGGTACAGTGGTGTTACTCTTGGTGCCATGGTGTAAGAAGCCATCAGGTCAGTGCTTGTACAGATTGAGGGAACTCTTATGTGACAGTTGTTTACGTCACGAACAGCCTGCATCGTCATATGTTACCTCTTATGTGATAATATCATTGTGCCATTTCTCAACAGGATAATGCTTGTTCACACATGACACGTCTGTATGAACTGTCTGCACATTAATGAAGTACACCAATGGCCAGCATTGTTCTCAGATCTGTCCCCAATAGAACATGTGTGGGACCAGCTCTGACGTCAACTTCATATCAGTGCCAGTATCCAGGATACTGAGGGCCAGTTACAATAGCTGATAGCCAGCTTGCCTCAGATGAGGATACAACCAAATCAGTACAAGCATTCACGCCATAGAGGGTGTAACATCATACTGATAAGTTGGCTAATACTGCCATGTTCTTTACAAGTTTGACTCCATTGTGTAATCACTGAGATAATGTGACATATCCTCTCAGCTGATGAAGTTTCATTTTGTTTCCTCCTTCCCTTCTGGGTGTTTCATTTTTTTGTCTGGCAGTGTAATTAGTCCATATTCATTATGCTTTCATTGAAACAAGATGAGAACTGTTATGAACTCTGCCATTTCAGAGAAACTATTTCTCTTAGTTCAAATGCTGGTGATCATGTCCTTTTGAACATTTCATATATCATATGATGTATCTATGACAACATACAGTTTTTGTATATATTTAAATTGCTAACACAAATTTAGTTACAGGAGATAACCTGGGGTAGTCTGTAAATACCTTGAGATCTGGAGGGAAAAAAGGGGGTGATTACAAGACGAGTTCTCTTAGCTTCTGCCAGCTTAATTATGCAGCTTCTTTTCTACACATGGTACAGTTTTTAAGCTGAGCAACTCTATGGAAGGTTGGGTAACCAACCACAGAAGCAAACTGAGTCAGTTAATAGACAGGATTTGCAGGACAGTAGAAGGCAATTGGAAACCACCACTGAAATAATCCCAAGAAAACCCAATGACTTTACTCACTTGAAAACATTCTGGAGTTTCAAGTGTTCCCCATTCAGATATCGGGGAGGGGGAGGAGGGGAGGGGAGGGTCAGGGATCAGGGTTCAGGGGTCAGATTGAGAGAAGCCTCAAGAAGAGTATGATGATGCAAGGAGGAGTACTGTTATGAACATATAAGATCCAGGTGTCATGAAAACTGGATGTAGTCAGAAGCAAATGGAGTTAATTGGCATCGACATAAATAGGGTGGGCTGGTAGGGGAAATTTTGCTTTGGATTACTACATGGCATACTATTCTGAACAAGAGAACAGCAGCCTTCATAGCAGTAACAAAGTAAGTAAAACTACTCTGAATCAGATTTCAGGGTCAACCTCTTAACTTTAGAATAATTCAAGTTTACATGCCAACTATTAATGCTGAAGTTCCATGCAGATTTGCAAGAACTGCTGCTGTTGACACCAAGAAGGATCTTGTCTTCATAGTTATAGCCTGGAACATGAAAGTGGGAAATCAAATTGTAGATGGTGTGAAGGGAAAATTTGTTCTCAGTGAAACAAATCAAACAGGACATAGGCTTCTAGAATTCTGCCAAGACAATTCACTGATTATTGCTAACACACAGTTACAGCTATGCAAATGATATCTATCACATGTTTATTTCACCAGACAACCAATAACATAATCAAATTGATTACATACTTTGTAATCAGAGATGGAGGAGTGCTATCCACTTACCTACAGCAGAACCTGAAGTTGATTGTGAATTAGACCAGGAGGTCTTAATTGAAAAATTCTGGTTAAAACTGAGGGATTACAGATATGACTTTAATAGCATACTTTCTGATTATACAGTAGAGGCAAGGAGCAGGTTTCATTACAGTTAGAAGACAAAAACCCAGAAGATCTGTGGACAGAAGGGTCTTATGCTCTCAAGAAGGCAGCAGAAAAACACATCCCCCAGAAAAAGGATAACAAAAAGACCAGGTGGTTATCAGGTGAGGCATTCCAATCTGCAGAAGAATGAAGGAAAGCAAACATGAAAGGGGATGGATCAGCAATGTCTGAATTTTGAAAATTAGCTAGAAGGGACAAGACTATTGTCTAAAACTGAGGGAGGTGGCGCAGTGGTTAGACACTGGACTCGCATTCGGGAGGACGATGGTTCAATCCCACGTCCGACCATCCAGCTTTAGGTTTTCCATGATTTCCCTAAATCACTCCAGGCAAATGCCGGGATGGTTCCTCTGAAAGGGCACCGCCGACTTCCTTCCCCATCCTTCCCTAATCCGATGAGACTATGACCTCACTGTCTGGTCTCCTTCCCCAAACAACCCAACCTCAAACCAACTATTGTCTAAAATGAACAATGTACAAAAGTTGAAGAGAATAACACAGAGGGGAAGACAAGGGATCTTTATGAGAAAATTAGAGACTTCAAGAAGAATTTCTGGGAAGAACTGGAATGAGACAAGATAAAAATGGTACAACCTAATAGAAGTAGAGGACACCAAGGAAAGATGGGTGAAACATGTAGAAGATCTACATAAGAAATGAATTGATGATATGGTATTACTGTTCAGGAAATCTTGCCAGGGGTTGTTCGGCTGCTGGTGTAAGTTTTCTCTTTGACACCACCTCATCAACTTGTGTGTCACTGAAGATGAGATGAAATGATTAGGACAACATAAATACCCACCTCCAAATGAAGAAAATCTCTGATCCAGCTGGCAATTGCACCTGGGAACTAGTGATCTAGAGGCACTGATGCTAACCACTAGATCACAATCTGGAGATGATGAAGTTAATGTTATCTTAGAACCAAAACCAAGTATTTAGAAAGTGTAGTGGACACGATGAAATTCCAGAAGAATTGTTCAAAGTCACTGGTGAAAAGGTGGTGAAAGTGTTGCATTCAGTATGTCAGCAAATATGGAGAACCCAAAAGTGGTTAAAAGACTGAAAAAGTTCAGAATTCATGCTTATTCCAAAGATGGTAATTTCTAGAGAGTGTTTGAATCACTGAACAATTGACACTTATCCTGTATGATGGCAAAATCACACTTAAAATCTTAAAAAATAGAGTTCACAAGTATATGGACGAAGAGCGAGCTGGATTTCATAAAGAAAGAGGGACCAGAGGTCAAACTGCCAACATCCAATGGGCTATGGAGAAGGCAAGAGAATTCATAGAAGATGTGTATCTCCACTTTAAAGATTAGTCAACCACAATAAATTAAGGGTAGTGCTGGGAAATAAAAAATGGGAGTACTGGATCACCTCGCTTATCTTATATGGACTTTACATACTGACCAAGGAGCCCCCGTAAGAGTCCTATTTGGAGCAAGCAAATGGGTCAAGATTAAGAAAGGAGTACAGCTTGGCTTTATGTTGTCTCTTTGTTTATTCAGTGTTTACCCAGAGCACATTACTTGGAGTGGTAGGTTACATGAGGGAGAACCTGGAATTAAAACAGTGGGGATAAATATAAATAACCTTCAACACGCAGATGATACTATCCTAGTGGCAGAAAGTAAAGGAGACTAAAGGTCATCTTATTGAAGATGGAAGAAGAAAGTGCAAAGGCTGGATTAATATTGAACGCCAAGAAAGTGAATATTATGGCAACTGCACACATCATGCCATGGCACATAGGAGGAGAAGCAATGGGGGTAGTTTCTATTTTCAACTATCTCAGCTCCAATATTTCTGCTGATGGTGACTACACCCACAAAATCAAGAAGTGCTTGTTATTTGAGAGAAAGGCAGTGTCCAACATTGACAATTTTTTAAGGAGTAGAGTGATATCTTTAAAAACAAAGATCTGTATAGTAAGGACTACAGTATTTCCAGTTGTGACGTACTTATGTGAGACTTGAACCATAAGAAATGCTGAACATCACAGAATAGACTCCTTCAAATTGTGATTTTGAAGGAAAATTTATAGAGGTCCATGGACTGCAAAGAAAATGAATAGATTGGTATTAAAGCAAATAAAACCAGACTGTTTCTTGGAAGGTCTGATACTGAAACAAAAACTGATCTTTTATATGAATGTATGATGAGTGTTCTTTCGGACATGTCCAAAAGAACAGACATCATGTATTCATATAATTGATTTGTCTCGATGGGCATTAAATCCACCAAAATCCAATGAATTGTGTGTGCATGATTAGGTCTGACCTCCTACAGGAATCTCAAAGTAGCAAGCATGAAGGGCATGTACAGAAACTGCAGAAATGTGGCAGTAGATGGGAATGTGGGTCAGCTGAGAGACATGCTGAGACAGTGCATGCATTTGCCATAAACTAAACACTGTGTTCGGGTGGTGCAGTGGTTAACACACCTGCCTAGAAAGCAGAAGATCCTGAGTTTGAATCCTGGTCCTGCCTATCTGCGGCTCAGCATCTCCACTATATATGATGAGTAGCAACTTTCCTTATCATAATACTGTTAAAAGATTTGATTTGATTTTCATTTTTAATGTCACACAAAAATGAGCTACTAGCACCAGAAGTGGTGGTCATACGCTCAATGGAACACTGTGTGTAAAGTTCCTTGAGGTCCACAAAGAAAAAAAAGAGATTAAAATGGAGACAATACACAGACAAACTAATCAAGAAGCTCAGTTCATCATGTTTTTCTCACAGAAGTCTCCCTCGGAATGTTGACCCATGACAAAAGTGTTGACTTCTTTTGTAAATTCCACTACCTGTTGTCTTATGGGTTTACAGTGCATCTTATGAGATTGCAGTGCATCTAAAGTAAACAAAACATCTATTCAGCAGAAGCAGGCAGAAAGAATATTGTGTAAAGTAGATGACCTCATATTTGGCAATGGCCTTTTTAAGGATCTTGGAATTCTTACAGTAAAGAGTCCATACAGGATACAGTGGCTGATGTGCAGTGACCAATTTTCATCCAAAGTGATGGACGAGTTCTTTTGTTTGTTCGGAAGGGGCAGCTGACAGTGTTTGCTCCTTTTGGCCAGTCGGCAATGATAGTATCAAGGCACGTACTCTGATGATAGAATCAAGGCACATGCTCTGCAATCTTTCTCAAATGATTTTACAGAAACTATTTGGTAAAAAGTTTCATTTTACTTGTAGCTTTAAATGAGAGCTTCATAATGATGTGCCCATAACTCCATGAATGAAACTCTGGAAACTCAAGGGAGGAAGATTAACAATGTAGGAAAAGACATTGCTAATTACTGTAAAGAAGAAATGTCAAGTTGCAGAGAGGCACAATTAAAAGACACTTACATAAAGCTTTTGGCCACAGCATTCATCATTAAAAGAGAGACACACAAACCATTTCCACCCGAGATGCTGGAGCTGGCGGTCACATGTGCAGCAGGTGTGTTTGCTTGTGTGTATGAATGGTGGGTGTCTCTCTTTTACTGATGATGGCTGTGGCCAAAAGCTTTATGTAAGTGTCTTTTAATTGTCCCTGTCTGCAACTTAACAATAAGTAGCAATCTGTCTTTTCCTACATTGTTCATTTCATTAATGGTCACAGTTATTGCAATATTTGTGTGGAAGTAGGACAGTGCACGAATTCGAAAAAGTTTGCAATCAAAAATAGGTGTTGCTATGATTTTATGTTTGGTGCATATCACACAATATGTTGCTGGGTATGGAATTTAGCTAACATATTGAATTTTTCTTTACACTTGGGTGGAGGTCTCTATCTGTCAAAAGTCTCTAGGAAATTGATCTGCTGTATTATTCTCATTTGCAATTGCATGACCCAGCGATAAAGCTAGAGTGAAATATCCACAGCATTTCAGATATTTCATAAACAGTTTAAGTGACTGAAATGAAAATTTGGCAAATGATAGCACACAAGGAAGAGAGTATTTTGCCATATGGTTATTATGCAAAACTTCATTATCTGTTGTGTTATTCCACTAACTACAGACGTTATTGATGAAAGAATGTAATTTTTTAGGGTCATCAGTATCTAGTGAAATGAGAATCACCATGGGTTTGGGAACAACATGAGTGAAGATATTGCACATTATTTTTGTATTGAGGATGTGATTTTTCATAAACTACGGTTCTTACTGTTGTGACAGTGCCACGAGATTTAAAAGTGCCACTACGTCAGTATGCGAACACGGCGATAGAGGCGCTCTGCAGCTCGGCCGAGCGCGGGAGCGCCACCTGGCTATGAACGGCGCCGGGAGCATGTCACGGCACGGCGGAGGAGTGAGAGATTCGGAGTTGGAAGCATGTAACTCGCTATTGCTCTACGTTGTATATCCACGCAATTTATTAGGATTAAAGGTTATAACACTTACTTTTACTGGTTCCTCATTTAATAATCTATTGTTTGAAAAATTTCTCGCAATTGCAACTGCACAACATGTTGGTGAGGTGACACTATGTAAAATCCGCTGTGTTTTGGCAAAAGAAGCAAATTTTAACATGGCAACTAAAGAGATGTGTAGGTTTTACACAAAATCCCCACTCATGATGCTTCGTTGAAAGTTCAAAATGGTTAATATGCCAGGCAAAAATAAATCGCTGCTTTTGTTGAACTTTCAGTTGAATTCTCTTTAGGTACTAATCAAACAGAGCTCACAGATGTTTTTGAATGGTCACTGTGCAAATGTTGGTGTGGTGGGCCTCCAGTTAATATCTACAAAAAAATGTGAGTGTATTTTTCAAATTTTGGACAGGTCAATATTATCAACAAACACAGCTGACGGCTGCTATTCAGGCGTTGTTGACGTCGCTTACTCATCGTCTGTCTTCCTCTTCTCTGCCTCCGTTCCCTCCTTACGACGAGGCCGCTGAAGACTGGGAGGATTATGAGAAGCGTTTGCGGCAACACTTCTTGGCTTTCGGCGTTGTCGACGCTCCTATGTGTAAGTCTATCTTGGATTTCCCGACGGATCTATCAGCTGCTATCTCAGTTAGCCCCTCTGCGGGAACCAGCCTCTCTGTCCTTCCAAGAAATGTGTGACTTATTGTCTAACTATTACCGAACAAATACCCATGTCGTTGCTGCCCGCGTGTCGTTCTACCGATGTCGTAAACAGCCCATCAATCCTACCGGGCTTGGGCGGCGGAACTACACGGTCTGAGTAGGAAATGTCAGTTTGTCACGGACACTCATCATGAGTCTTATGCTGATTCAATGGTTAGGGATGCTATTCTCCGGCTTGCTCCTGAAAAGGAAGTTCCGCAAAGTGCCTTACAACTGCCAAACCCGTCGTTGTCGGAAGTTCTAAGCATCGCTCAATCTTTTGAAGTGTCTCACGCTGCTGGTGCGCAAATAAACGCGTGGTGTGATGTAGGCGCTGTACAGACCACTTTTGACACGGACAATTTGCCTGTTTCACAGGGGAACAAGGATGTGGCGGCGGTTCACTCGCATCAACAACGTCGCGTTGGACCGCCCCGCTCGCAGCGAAAACAGCAACCACAGAAGCAGGTTCGTTCCGCACTTCCTTCTTGTCCACGTTGTTTCGTACAGCATGACAGGGCCGCGTGTCCAAAACGTTGGGCCACATGTAATTAGTGTAGGAAAAAAGGCCACATTGCTTCTGTGTGTCAGTCCCTTAAAGTTCCTGTTGACGAGGATGAGGCATCGGACATGGACGTTAACTGTGTGCTTTCTCAAACAAATAATTTGTTTGTTACTGTTCGTGTTCTGGATAAAGACATTCGCATGCAAGTGGACACTGGCTCTGCAGTAACTCTCATTAATTCTCGCACGTATTTGGAGTTGGGCTCCCCTCCCTTGTCTCCAGTTACGCGAAATCTGAGAACTTATAATAAGCAGAAAATTCCTATCGTTGGCCAGTTTGATGCTTCCACTGTCTACAAGTCTGTTGTTAGGCCCCTTACGTTTTATGTGGTGGATCATGCTGACACTGAAAACTTGTTCAGTTATGATGCTTTCCAGTTGGTCGGGTTCTCCATTGATGATGATGTGCACCTCATATCTGAGGATATTCCGTATCAACAGCTGGATGGATTGTGTTCTGAATTCTCGTCCGTGTTCTCTGCTGGTCTGGGTCGTGCCAAGGAATTTGAAGCCCACATTACTCTTAAGCCTACGGCTCGCCCTAAGTTTTTCCGGGCACGCCCTATTCCGATGGCGTTGCGTGCACCTGTCAAGGCTAAGATAGACAGGTTAACAGCTTCAGGGATTCTCCTTCCTGTTACCTCCAGCGAATGGGCATCGCCAATCGTGGTGGTTTCTAAACCAAACGGGAGTCTGCGATTGTGTGGTGATTTTAAAGCCACTGTCAATGCTCAGAGCCTCATTGACACTTATCCTCTTCCGTGTCCTGAGGAGTTATTTACCAAGCTCGCTGGGGGCCAGTTCTTTTCCAAACTTGACTTATCAGAGGCGTACCATCAGTTTCTGTTGGATGCTTCTTCCAAGGAATTTCTCGTCATCAACACTCCTTGTGGGTTGTATCAGTACCAGCGGTTACCATTTGGCGTCGCTAGCACGCCGGCCATTTTTCAGCGGTTTTTGGAACAGCTCACGGCTTCCGTTCCCGGCTGCATCAACTACCTGGATGACATTGTTGTCACGGGGGCCTCCACTGAGGAGCACCTTCGCCATTTGCGTTCGCTGTTTCGGGTTCTGCATTCAGCTGGGTTGAAGTGCAATCTGGACAAGTCACAGTTCTTCCAACCCTCCATTGTTTATCTTGGTTTCCACTTGTCCCGTGAGGGTATACGTCCTCTACGACAGCACGTTGTGGCCATTACCGCTCTACCCCGGCCGTCTACGGTCAAAGAACTTCAGGCGTTTCTAGGCACGATTGCTTATTATCACAAATTCATTCCCTCCGCAGCGGCGGTGGCTCATCCTCTGCATCAACTGTTACGCAAAAACGTTCCTTTCTGCTGGTCCGACGAGTGTGAGCAGGCTTTTGTCCACCTGAAGGCTCATTTGCAGTCGGCGCCTTGTCTTGCCACATTTCGTCCGGGTCACTTGGTTCTGGTGACTGACACGTCACAGTATGGCCTAGGGGCTGTTCTCGCCCATCGGTATGAGGATGGGTTGGAATGACTCATCGCCTACGCTTCCAAGACCCTCAACGATGCCCAACGGCGTTACTCTCAAATCGAAAAGGAGGCGCTCTCTATCATTTATGCTCTAAAAAAGTTCAGCGTTTTTTTGTATGGTTCTAAGTTTCACCTCATCAATGACCACAAGCCGCTGGTCTCTCTGTTCAGCCCCTTGGCGTCGCTTCCAGATAAGGCAGCTCACCGCCTGCAACGTTGGGCCTTATACTTGTCTCATTTTCACTATGAGATTCACTATCGCCCCATGGCCCAGCACGCCAACACTGACGCGTTGTCGCGTTTGCCGGTGGGCCCCAACCCAGTTTTCGATCGAGATGAACTCCTCTGTTTCCACATTGATGAGGAAGAATGGCATGCGGTCGAGGGTTTCCCACTTACAGGTTTGCAGGTCGCATCGGGTACTGTGCGGGACCCGGCCCTGCGTCAGGTGATCGGTTTTGTTCAACGGGGTTGGCCGGACAGGACCAAGGCCCGGGCATCAGATCCCCTTCGCAACTACCATGCCTTGCGCCATGATTTTTGTACTGGACAAGGGATTCATCATGTTACAGCACCATCCTTCCATCCGCAATCCAATGTGGAGGTCGAGCGCCTTGTCCGCACTTTCAAAAGCCAGATGAAAAAATTCGTTTGGGATTTTTCCACAGATGACGCTCTGTTGCACTTTCTGAGTTCTTATCGTTTCACGCCTCTGGGTGATCGCAGCCCTGCTGAACTCTTGCATGGCCGCCAACCGCGCACTCTACTGCACCTGCTTCACCCTGTCAGGCCTTGTACTGTGTCCCCTAGTGCGGGAAAATACCCGGTGGGCGCCGACGTGTGGGCACGGGGGTATGGATCTCGCCCTAAATGGATTCCAGGGGTGGTCCAGGCTCTTCGCGGCCGCCGGCTTTGTGAAATACGTACGGACGACGGCGTGGTTGTTCGCCATTACGACCAGATGCGCCCACGAGTGGTGGCCACGCCGGTGCCACCGCCCCTTCTTTCGTCTCCACCAGCCCGAGAAGTCAGTCCTGTCGCTGCTGCTGATCTTCCGGGCGTGTTGCTGCACCCGACGTCGCTACCGCTTCCGAGGACGCTGGAACTGGCCCCAGTCGCGACGCCGCCTTCTCCGGGACCCATCTCGCTGGGGCACACCCCCAGGTCCACGACACCTATGGATGCTGCTCCGGAGTTTTCCCCCATCATTTCTTCAAGGGTTCGCATTCCACGCGCAAGCTTCTGTCCTGGACATTTTCGACCATACTCTCGTGTTTCTCCGCGGGATCTTCTCGGGGCCTGCCAAGAGGCCATGGATGTCTCTGCACTGTCCGTGTCTCCAAGGAAGTGAGTGTTTCTTTTTCAAGGGGGGAAAAGTGTTGTGACAGTGCCACGAGATTTAAAAGTGCCGCTACGTCAGTACGCGAACACGGCGATAGAGGCGCTCCGCAGCTCGGCCGAGCACGGGAGCGCCACCTGGCTATGAACGGCGCCGGCCGCATGTCACGGCAGGGCGGTGGAGTGAGAGATTCGGAGTTGGAAGCATGTAACTCGCTATTGGTCTACATTGTATATCCACGCAATTTATTAGGTTTAAAGGTTATAACACTTACTTTTACTGGTTCCTCATTTAATAATATATTGTTTGAAAAACTTCTCACAATTGCAACTGCACAACATGTTGGTGAGGTGACACTATGTAAAATCCGCTGTGTTTTGGCAAAAGAAGCAAATTTTAACATGGCAACTAAAGAGATGTGTAGGTTTTACTCAAAATCCCCACTCATGATGCTTCGTTGAAAGTTCAAAATGGTTAATATGCCAGGCAAAAATAAATTGCTCCTTTTGTTGAACTTTCAGTTGAATTCTCTTTAGGTACTAATCAAAGCAGAGCTGACAGATGTTTTTGAATGGTCACTGTGCAAATGTTGGTGTGGTGGGCCTCCAGTTAATATCTACAAAAAAATGTGAGTGTAGGCTGCAGTTTAGAATCGCACTTTGTAATGGGACATCCTCCCCTAGCATTACTTTTCCCCAACAGTAGTTGTCGATACCAGTATTATTTTTCAAATTTTGGACAGGTCAATATTATCTCAGTCACTTTTCTAAAACCTTTCACATAATTTTATACACAGTACACTATATTTCAAGCTAACATTTATGAAAAGTTATTAGTTTATAAAATATCTTAGTTTCGATGTTATAATCAATAAGTGTAAGGGTCACTCCAAAAGAAATGCACACTATTTTTTTTAAAATACATCTTTTATTCTACATGTTTGAAAGTTTTACAGTGTGTGGATAGACCCTTTAGGAACAATATTTTCATTTCTCCACATAAGTTCCATCCCTCTCAACTGCCTTATGCCATCTTGGAACCAGTGCCTGTATACCCACACAGTAAAATTCTGGACCAACCTGTTGGAGCCACTGTTTGGCAGTGTGCACAAAGGAGTCTTCATCTTCAAACCTTGTTCCATGAAGAGTGTCTTTCAGTTTCCCAAAGACATGATACTCACATGGAGCCAGGTCAGGACTGTAAGGCGGGTGTTTCAGTGTTGTCCATCTGAGTTTTGTGATCGCTTCCATGGTTTTTTGACTGACATGTGGTGGTGCATTGTCGTGCAACAGCAAAACATCCTGCTTTTGCCAATGTGGTTGAACACGACTCAGTCAAACTTGAAGTTTCTTCATAGTCATCACATCTGCATTGGAATTTATGGTGGTTCCACTTGGCATGATGTCCACAAGCAAGAGTCCTTCGGAATTGAAAAACACCATAGCCATAACTTTTCCAGCACAAGGTGTGGTTTTAAATTTTTTTTTCTTGGGTGAATTTGCATGATGCCACTCCACTGATTGCCTCTTCATCTCTGGTGAAAAATGATGGAGCCACGTTTCATCACCTATCACAATTCTTCCAAGAAATTCATCTCCACCATTCTCATACTGTTCCAAAAGTTCACTGCATACCATTTTTTTTGTTTCTTTGTGAGCCACTGTCAACATCCTGGGAACCCACCTGGCACAAACCTTCTTTAACGCCAACACTTTCAGTATTCTGCAAACACTTCCTTCCCCTATCCAAACGAAGCTTGACAATTCATTCACAGCGTGCATCTGTCAGCAGTCACCAATTCGTTAAATCTCTGCACATTGTCTGGAGTATGTGCAGTATGAGGCCTGCTGCTGCGAGGACAATCCTCAATATTGCCGTGCCCGCTTTCATCACGTAACCTGCTTGCCCACTGACTAGCTGTTCTGTGATCGACAGCAGCATCTCCATACACCTTTTTCAACCTCTTGACGACTGTCAAGTGTAGCAGCCATCTTGAAGACATGCTGTGACAGTGCCACAAATGGGAACAGGTTGAACTAAGTTTGAAAACAAGCGGGAAGGATGTATATACACACTGTAAAACTTTCACACATGCTGAATGAAAACTGTATTTTTACAAAAATAGTGTGCATTTCTTTTGGAGTGAGTCTCATACTAGTTCTGAATGTAGAGTTAATTTTCTTTTTTAGAAACATTTGAAATTACAAATTATTAGCACACTTAAAATTTCTATTATTAATTATGCAATCCCTTACTGTTTACTACGTTTATTAATGGCTTCATTTACAAAACAATAACCAAAATTAATAATTTAATGAAAACTACTAGGAATTCATTTGCTAAGAATATTGTTATTTCTGCAGAGTGTGAAAGTTGTAAGCTTGCCTCTGATGTGATCAGATGTATTTTTGTGTAATAGGTGTGAACAATGTAATTTTGGCTTTGTTAATGTGAAAAATCAAAATACTGTAAGATATACTAAAATGTGAGAAAATCAATGGAAAATATATTTATGTAAAATATTCTGCAACAACAATCTTCAAATTTATTTAGTTAAAACCAACCATGAGTACCTGATCTTAGATTTTCAGCTTCAAGAATCAGACCCCTAAACAAGAAGAACTGAAGCCATCTCAACATGACAAGCTAAGTAAACTTGAAAGTTTATTGTTATCTTCACTCCTTTCAAATCTTTATAAAAGACCTTGCTTATTAATTACTTGGACTGGACATTGTTTAATGTGGACAATAGAGGAAGAAGGAAGGAGGGGGAGTTTACAACTTCCCCTCCAGCACTAGGTATTTCCCCTATAACATGTGCCTGAAACATCCACCACTACCACTATCCCCATGTGTGCCCTGGCTACATTATTCTGCATACACCCTAGTTCCCAGTACATTTACTTCTTAATGATTCTTGTTACTAATGCTAATAATTAGTTACAACTGAATTGTGATATGCACCATCAGAATGCAAGAAAAAAAGTGATTTTCATGCAGACTTTGCATCCATGTCTAGGGTTCAGGTTGAAGTTATGTAGTCCTATGCAAAAGTATTCACCAACAGGGTCTCATCTAATACAAAATAAAAATTGGAAATGCAACCAGTTCAAAAGCAAAAAAATAATCAAATGTTTTATCTACAAGTAAGAAATAAAATAAATTAGAGAAACATTTGACATGCATTTGAACAATGTTAAGAATAGTGTGCAGCAAATGAAGTGCCAATTGGGAATTTAAAGTTCAGTGTCCAACTTAGAACTTTAAAGAGTACTTAGGTGGTATTTGTCAGGAGAATTATGCAGACTATGCAGTCTGCTGTTGTATGGCTTTGAGCTACTATTGCTTTGTACGTCAAGCAGTGAAATATTTTTCCAGTTGAGATACTATTTCTGTGGAAAGTGAAGCAGTTAAGTATTTTACCATCAAAGTTACTAATGCTATGCAGATCATTAAACATAGCAGCTGAGATGCCCATACATTAGTGATGTTAGGGGACAACTCAGTGAAATATGGCAACCAGTCTGATTGAAAATTCCAATTTTATTCTATTTTTCAATTAAACTCTCACTATTGACAAACATTAGTGAGCAACACCAATGTTGTCAACATCAATGGGAAGAGATGCACTAATTCTTTTAGCACTCACATCCCTTTTCTTGGTATTTGCATGGTTTTCTATTGAAAAATTTTTCAGGTTCTAAAATTGTTGAAGCTTTTTCACACTTATTACTACTGATCAGAGACATATGTCCAAGGAATACAGCAGCATTGAGTGTTATGAACAATATTCACCAGGCAAATATTTCACAGGACCTGTGAAAATTTTAATTCAAACACTGAACCAAATATGTGATTGACATTGCTATGCAAAATACAGTATTTAAATATTTAAAATCAGAAACAAAGACCTGTAAGAGCTAGAATGCTCATACATTAGTGACATTGAAAGAGTACTAAGTAGAATCTGTAGATTAATTGGAACTGCTTTCAGATTTATAATTCCAATTTTATTTTATTTTTTTATATTAACTTTTTTTAATTAGGAAAAGTGGGTGAGCAAGGACAGTGATGTTGATAGCACTTGTGTCACACACTTTCTCTTTTCTCATATGTGAAGGATTATTGAGTGAAAAATTTTTGAGACTGAAGAAAAGTTGGAACTGTTTTTCACTTTCAGGCATGGAAGATAGAAATATGTCACGGCCACACAACACCAGACAGCATGGTCTTCATAATCCACCAAATAAATATCCTCTAGTACCTGTTAAAATTGTAAGAGCACTGACCTAAATTATCATTCAGCACCTCATTTGCTGTACATGATTTTGAGCATCCTTCAAAAGGTGTGTCCAATGTTTCTCAAATTATTTCATTTCCTACTTTTAGAAAAATCATTTCACTAAAATTTGAAAGCTCTTTTTTTAAAAAAAATATATTGACAATTAAATATCACACCAAAGTAACTTTTAATGTGCAAAATAGCTAAGCCTTGAAGAGATGAACTGTTGGACACTTAATTTACATATTAGTAGCTGGCAGCATCTGTTTGTAAAATATTTTGATTCACTCTTCAATCACTAATTGTGTTGTTAGTTACCCTGATTATAAAATGATTTCTTAAGTCCTGAAGCTCACGACACTGTCTGTCGAAAATGGTAGTCTTAAATAAAGAAATATTTATGTGGTCTAGGCTGTTGAATGTTTTTAGCATCTAATTTATTACTTTACACAATCACAAAGAGCATTAAACAATATAGTGATAGTTTAATGTTAATGCTGCATATGGATTACCTTTGTGATTTGTTTATCTTTTGTTAGTAATACCTTCAGTTATTCCACAACAAAGAAAGTCATCTTTCTTTATGGGAACCATGGTACCGTACATGATGAATGGATGAATGAGTGATCATATAGTGTGAGATCTAAATGAATAATTTGGTTATTATATGCAAACAAGTCAACATTATAGCGGCAACAGACACAGTAATGCTTATTCTTGGTATCTGGTAACTCACAGCAACTACATTATCTAGTTAATGCCAGCATGTAATTCTTTTAAAATTTCTTTTAAAAATACCAGTCCAACCTTTTGCATAAAGCATGGAATTTAAGTTGTCATTGTTGTGGTCTTTTTTGATGTAGCTCTCCATGCTACTCTATCCTGTTCAAGCCTCTTAATATCCAAGTAACTACTGCAACCTTCATCCTTCTGAATCTGCTTATTGTATTCATCTCTTGGTCTCCCTCTATGATTTTACACCCGCCTCCCTTCCTTCCAGTAGTAAATTGATGATTCTTTGATGTCTTAGAATGTGTCCTCCCAGCTGGTCCCTCTTTCTAGTCAGGTTGTACCACAAATTTCTATTCTCCCCAGTTCTGTTCAGTACCTCCTCATTAGTTACGTGATCTACCCCTCTAATCTTCAGCATTCTTCTGTAGCACCACATTTTGAAAGCTTCTATTCTCTACTTGTCTAAACTGTTTATTGTCCATGTTTCATTTCCATACATGGCTACTTTCCACATAAATACTTTCGGAAAAGCACTTCCTGAAACTTAAATCTATACTCGAAGTTAACAAATTTCTCTTCTTCTGAAACACCTTTCTTGTCATTGCCAGTCTACATTTTATATCCTCCCTACTTCAACCATCATCAGTTAGTTTGCTTCCCAAATAGCAAAACTCGTCTACTGTTTTAGGTGTCTTGTTTTCAAATCTAGTTCCCTCAGCATCACCTGATTTAATATGACTATATTCCTTTATCCATGTTCTGCTTTTGTTGATGTTCATCGTATATCCTCTTTTCAAGACACTGTCCATTCTGCTAAACTGCTCTTCCAAGTCCTTTGCTGTCTCTGACAGAATTACAATGTCATCAGCAAACCTCAAAGTTTTTATTTCTTCTCCCTGTACTTTAATTCCTACTCCAAAGTTTTCTTTGGTTTCCTTTACTGTTTGCTTAATATACAGATTGAAGAACATCAGGGATAGGTTACAGCTCTGTCTCACTCTCTTCTCAACCACTGCTTACCTTTCATGCTCCTCAACTCTTGTAACTGTACAAATTGTAAACAGCCCTTCACTCCCTGTACTTTACCCCTGCTACTTTTAGAATTTGAAAGAGAGCCGTCCAGTCAACATTGTCAAAAGCTTTCTCTAAGTCTCCAAATGCTATAAATGTAGATTTGTCTTTCCTTAACCTATCTTCTATGAGAAGTCATAAGGTCAGTATTTCCTTGCATATTCCTACATTTCTCCTGAATTCAAACTGATCTTCCCTGAGGTTGGCTTCTACCAGTTTCTCTATTCTTCTGTAACGGATTAGTGTTAGTATTTTGCAACTATGACTGATTAAACTGATTGTTTGATAATTTTCACATCTGTCAGCACCTGCTTTCTTTAGAATTAAAATTATTACATTCTTCTTGAAGTCTGAGGGTATTTCACATATCTCATACATCTTGCTCACCAGATGTAAGAGTTTTGTCATGGCTGGCTCTCCCAAGGCTATCAGTAGCTCTAATGGAATGTTGTCTATTCCCTGGGCCTTGTTTCAACATAAGTCTACCAGTGCTTTGTCAAATTTTTCATGCAGCATCATATCTCCCTTCTTGTCTTCATCTGTGTCCTCTTTCATTTACATAATATTGCCCTAAAGTACATCTCCCTTGTATAGACCCTCTGTATACTCTTTCCACCTCTCTGCTTCCCCTTCTTTGCTTAGGACTTGTTTCCTATCTGAGCTCTTGATATTCATGAATATCAAGAATTTATGTTACAAAATGCTTAAGTATTTTTTTCTCAGCCATTCTTCTTGTCTGACACCTTCACCAGCATGGGTGGCACTCTTTACATGAAATCTGTGGCTTCAAGTGTGTCTGCTTTTATGTTTGCTGAAGTTGTCAAGTTTTTATAGTGATACGCTACAGACTATCACACTGATCCCAGTTTAATTATGAATGAACACTGAGTAAAACTGGCACTGAATAAAAAACATCTTCATCAGCCCACAACATCCATTACTCAATTACAGCCTCCTCCAGACTTCACCATGGACTGGCACTTTGGGTAAAGTTACATTTCATTTTGTTAGTATCATTGTCTCACTTCCACATGCAAAAGATGAACTGACATTATTTTATAAAAGTTTTTCATCATTTCATTTCTTTGGTTTTTTATTATTGTGCAGTTCATCATGTTAAATTTTGTGTTGTACATCCATTTCATCTATGCAAGAGATTTTAAAGCCCAAATAACTATTTACTTATTCTATTGCTTTTTTACTTATTACAATTTTAGATTTAGTGCAGACTTTCATATATTTTGACAGTATGTTGTGAAGTTACCTCACACTGTATATCATTGTCAGTTATTAAAAGTTGATTGATTGTAAAAAATAGTGTCACTAACTAGAGAACATCTGATCACAATTAGTGTAGGTAAACATTTTGAAATGGCAGCCACTGAAGTAACAAAGCTAGATATCCATAAGAAGGTAATCATTCTGTGTGTGTACTGCTCACCTAGTGGTGATGTGGACATTTCCTTCAACAAATTACATGAAGTCCTAGAAAGACTCTCACCCCTAGAACTAACACAATAATATATGGAGACACGAATAGTAACACATGTTGAGGGTGAAATTAGTAACAGCTTTGTAAATGTTTTGAAAGTTTTTGGCATGGCACAAGTGAGAACACTGCTACTAAGGTATCAAAAAGTTCATCATCAGACTTAGACATATACTTACAGGTATCAGCAGGAAAATTGTAAAGTATTTGTAAAAGATCTTTGCCTTCCTGATCACTATTATCAGACAATAATGTTGGAGAGATCTAAAAAACTGCAGGCCTGCAAAAGCATCTTCTTGGAATGTAAAATATGTACTTTTTCTAGAACACAGGCATATCAAACCTGTGATGAACTGTATATGGAAAACAATGTAGATGCTAAGTTCTCTAAATTCTGAATATTGTTTAAATTAATTTTTGGAGTGTTGTGACAGTGCCACGAGATTTAAAAGTGCCGCTACGTCAGTACGCGAACACGGCGATAGAGGCGCTCCGCATCTCGGCCGAGCGCGGGAGCGCCACCTGGCTATCAACGGCGCCGGCCGCATGTCACGGCACGGCAGTGGAGTGACAGATTCAGAGTTGGAAGCATGTAACTCGCTATTGCTCTACGTTGTATATCCACACAATTTATTAGGATTAAAGGTTATAACACTTTTTGGCAACGAGGATGGGATATTTTTTTTCCTGCGTTGTGGAATTGTGTGTTCATGTCGGGGCAGACATGGAACAGCTTCTGCAAGCGCTCATTGACCAACAAACACAGCTGACGGCTGCTATTCAGGCGCAACAAACACAGCTGACGGCTCCTATTCAGGCGTTGTCGACGTCGCTTACTCATCATCTGTCTTCCTCTTCTCCGCCTCCGTTCCCTCCTTACGACGAGGCCGCTGAAGACTGGGAGGATTATGAGAAGCATCTGCGGCAACACTTCTTGGCTTTCGGCATTGTCGACGCTCCTATGTGTAAGTCGTTATTTCTATCTTGGATTTCCCCATGGATCTATCAGCTGCTATCTCAGTTAGCCCCTCTGCGGGAACCAGCCTCTCTGTCCTTCGAAGAAATGTGTGACTTATTGTCTGATAAAGAAGTTCAGCAACGTGCCTTACAACTGCCAAACTCGTCGTTGTTGGAAGTTCTAAGCATCGCTCAATCTTTTGAAGTGTCTCATGCTGCTGGTGCGCAAATAAACGCGTGGTGTGATGTAGGCGCTGTACAGACCACTTTCGACACGGACAATTTGCCTGTTTCACAGGGGAACGAGGATGTGGCGGCGGTTCACTCGCGTCAACAACGTCGCGTTGATCCGCCCCGCTCACAGCGAAAACAGCAACCACAGAAGCAGGTTCGTTCCGCACTTCCTTCTTGTCCACGTTGTTTCGTACAGCATGACAGGGCCGCGTGTCCAAAACGTTGGGCCATATGTAATTCATGTAGGAAAAAGGCCACGTTGCTTCTGTGTGTCAGTCCCATAAAGTTCCTGTTGACGAGGATGAGGCATCGGACATGGACGTTAACTGTGTGCTTTCTCAAACAAATAATTTGTTTGTTACTGTTTGTGTTCTGGATAAAGACATTCGCATGCAAGTGGACACTGGCTCTGCAGTAACTCTCATTAATTCTCGCACGTAATTGGAGTTGGGCTCCCCTCCCTTGTCTCCAGTTACACGAAATCTGAGAACTTATAATAAGCAGAAAATTCCTATCGTTGGCCAGTTTGATGCTTCCACTGCCTACAAGTCTGTTGTTCGGCCCCTCACGTTTTATGTGGTGGATCATGCTGACACTGAAAACTTGTTCGGTTATGATGCTTTCCAGTTGGTCGGGTTCTCCATTGATGATGATGTGCACCTCATATCTGAGGATATTCCGTATCAACAGCTGGATGGATTGTGTTCTGAATTCTCGTCCGTGTTCTCTGCTGGTCTGGGTCGAGCCAAGGATTTTGAAGCCCACATTACTCTTAAGCCTACGGCTCGCCCTAAGTTTTTCTGGGCACGCCCTATTCCAATGGCGTTGCGTGCACCTGTCAAGGCTGAGATAGACAGGTTAACAGCTTCAGGGATTCTCCTTCCTGTTACCTCCAGCGAATGGGCATCGCCAATCGTGGTGGTTTCTAAACCAAATGGGAGTCTGCGATTGTGTGGTGATTTTAAGGCGACTGTCAATGCTCAGAGCCTCATTGACACTTATCCTCTTCCCTGTCCTGAGGAGTTATTTACCAAGCTCGCTGGGGGCCAGTTCTTTTCCAAACTTGACTTATCAGAGGTGTACCATCTGTTGCCGTTGGATGCTTCTTCCAAGGAATTTCTCGTCATCAACACTCCTTATGGGTTGTATCAGTACCAGTGGTTACCATTTGCCGTCGCGAGCATGTCGGCCATTTTTCAGCGGTTTTTGGAACAGCTCACGGCTTCCGTTCCCGGCTGCATCAACTACCTGGATGACATTGTTGTCACGGGGGCCTCCACTGAGGAGCACCTTCGCCATTTGCGTTCGCTGTTTTGGGTTCTGCATTCGGCTAGGTTGAAGTGCAATCTGGACAAGTCACAGTTCTTCCAACCCTCCATTGTTTATCTTGGATTCCACTTGTCCCGTGAGGGTATACGTCCTCTACGACAGCACGTTGCGGCCATTACCGCTCTACCCCGGCTGTCTACGGTCAAAGAACTTCAGGCGCTTCTAGGCAAGATTGCTTATTATCACAAATTCATTCCCTCTGCGGCGGCGGTGGCTCATCCTCTGCATCAACTGTTACGCAAAAACGTTCCTTTCTGCTGGTCCAACGAGTGTGAGCAGGCTTTTGTCCGCCTGAAGGCTCATTTGCAGTCGGCGCCTTGTCTTGCCACATTTTGTCCGGGTCAGCACTTGGTTCTGGTGACTGACACGTCACAGTATGGCCTAGGGGCTGTTCTCGCCCATCGGTATGAGGATGGGTCGGAATGACCCATCGCCTACGCTTCCAAGACCCTCAACGATGCCCAACGGCGTTACTCTCAGATCGAAAAGGAGGCGCTCTCTATCATTTATGCTCCAAAAAAGTTCAGTGTTTTTTTGTATGGTTCTAAGTTTCACCTCATCAATGACCACAAGCCGCTGGTCTCTCTGTTCAGCCCCTCGGCGTCGCTTCCAGATAAGGCAGCTCACCGCCTGCAATGATGGGCCTTATACTTGTCTCGTTTTCACTATGAGATTCACTATCGCCCCACGGCCCAGCACGCCAACGCTGACGCGTTGTCGCGTTTGCCGATGGGCCCCGACCCAGTTTTCGATCGAGATGAACCCCTCTGTTTCCACATTGATGAGGAAGAACGGCGTGCGGTCGAGGGTTTCCCACTTACAGGTTTGCAGGTCGCGTCGGCTACAGCGCGGGACCCGGTCCTGCATCAGGTAATCGGTTTTGTTCAACGGGGTTGGTCGGACAGGACCAAGGCCCGGGCATCAGATCCCCTTCGCAACTACCATGGCTTGCGCCTTCATCTGTCTGTTCATGCGGGTGTTGTTCTTCTGGCCACGGATGGCGCATCTCCACGGGTCGTGGTGCCAGCCTCTCTTCGCAAAGATGTTCTCAAACTATTGCATGAAGGCCATTGGGAGATTTCTCGGACTAAGTCCCTGGCCCGCAGGTACGTTTATTGGCCCGGTATTGATTCAGACATCGCCCACATGGTTGCTGCGTGTGGTCAGTGTGTTCAACAACTGGCTGCACCTTGTACTATGCCCTCTCCGTGGCCTGATCCGGCGCAGCCGTGGGAATGGGTGCACGCTGACTTTTCCGGCCCCTTCCTCGGCACTTATTGGCTACTGTTGATTGACGCCTTCTCGAAGTTTCCGTTTGTTGTTCGATGTCCGTCGCCCACCACTGCGGCGACGATGCTGGCTTTGTCCAAAATCTTTGCGCTAGAAGGTCTCCCATCCACAATTGTCACGGACAATGGCCCTCAGTTCTCTTCGTAGGCCTTCCATGATTTTTGTACTGGACAAGGGATTCATCATGTTACAGCACCACCCTTCCATCCGCAATCGAATGGGGAGGTCGAGCGCCTTGTCCGCACTTTCAAAAGCCAGATGAAAAAATTCGTTTGCGATTTTTCCACAGATGATGCTCTGTTGCAATTTCTGAGTTCTTATCGCTTCACGCATCTGGGTGATCGTAGCCCGGCTGAACTCTTGCATGGCCGCCAACCGCGCACTCTACTGCACCTGCTTCACCCTGTCAAGCCTTGTACTGTGTCCCCTAGTGCGGGAAAACACCCGGTGTGTGGCGATAAGTGGGCACGGGGGTATGGATCTCGCCCTAAATGGATTCCAGGGGTGGTCCAGGCTCTTCGCGGTCGCGGCCTTTGTGAAATACGTACGGACGACGGCGTGGTTGTTCGCCATTACGACCAGATGCACCCACGAGTGGTGGCCACGCCGGTGCCACCGCCCCTTCTTTCGTCTCCACCAGCCCGAGAAGCCAGTCCTGTCGCTGCTGCCGATCTACCGGGTGTGTTGCTGCAGCCGACGTTGCTACCGCTTCCGAGTACGCCAGAACCGGCCCCAGTCGCGACACCGCCTTCTCCGGGACCCCTCTCACTGGGGCACACCCCCAGGTCCACGACACCTATGGATGCTGCTCCGGAGTTTTCCCCCATCATCTCCTCCAGGAGGCGCATTCCACGCGAAAGCTACCGTCCTGGACATTTTCGACCGTACTCTCGTGTTTCTCCACGGGATCTTCTTGGGGCCTCCCAAGAGGCCATGGATGTCTCCGCCCTGTCCGTGTCTCCAAGGAAGTGAGTGTTTTTTTTTCCAAAGGGGGAAAAGTGTTGTGACAGTGCCACGAGATTTAAAAGTGCCGCTACGTCAGTACGCGAACACGACGATAGATGCGCTCCGCAGCTCGGCCGAGCGCGGGAGCGCCACCTGGCTATGAACGGCACCGGCCGCATGTCACGGCAGGGCGGTGGAGTGAGAGATTCGGAGTTGGAAGCATGTAACTCGCTATTGCTCTACGTTGTATATCCACGCAATTTATTAGGATTAAAGGTTATAACACTTACTTTTACTGGTTCCTCATTTAATAATATATTGTTTGAAAAACTTCTCGCAATTGCAACTGCACAACATGTTGGTGAGGTGACACTATGTAAAATCCGCTGTGTTTTGGCAAAAGAAGCAAATTTTAACATGGCAACTAAAGAGATGTGTAGGTTTTACTCAAAATCCCCACTCATGATGCTTCGTTGAAAGTTCAAAATGGTTAATATGCCAGGCAAAAATAAATCGCTGCTTTTGTTGAACGTTCAGTTGAATTCTCTTTAGGTACTAATCAAAGCAGAGCTGACAGATGTTTTTGAATGGTCACTGTGTAAATGTTGGTATGGTGGGCCTCCAGTTAATATCTACAAAAAAATGTGAGTGTAGGCTGCAGTTTAGAATTGCACTTTGTAACGGGACATCCTCCCCTAGCATTACTTTTCCCCAACAGTAGTTGTCGATACCAGTATTATTTTTCAAATTTTGGACAGGTCAATTATATCTCAGTCACTTTTCTAAAACCTTTCACATAATTTTATACACAGTACACTATATTTCAAGCTAACATTTATGAAAAGTTATTAGTTTATAAAATATCTTAGTTTCGATGTTATAATCAATAAGTGTAAGGGTCACTCCAAAAGAAATGCACACTATTTTTTTAAAATACATCTTTTATTCTACATGTTTGAAAGTTTTACAGTGTGTGGATAGACCCTTTAGGAATAATATTTTCATTTCTCCACATAAGTTCCATCCCTCTCAACTGCCTTATGCCATCTTGGAACCAGTGCCTGTATACCCACACAGTAAAATTCTGGACCAACCTGTTGGAGCCACTGTTTGGCAGTGTGCACAAGAGAGTCTTCATCTTCAAACCTTGTTCCATGAAGAGTGTCTTTCAGTTTCCCAAAGACATGATACTCACATGGAGCCAGGTCAGGACTGTAAGGCGGGTGTTTCAGTGTTGTCCATCTGAGTTTTGTGATCGCTTCCATGGTTTTTTGACTGACATGTGGCGGTGCATTGTCGTGGAGCAGCAAAACATCCTGCTTTTGCCAATGTGGTTGAACACGACTCAGTCAAGCTTGAAGTTTCTTCATAGTCATCACATCTGCATCGGAATTTATGGTGGTTCCACTTGGCATGATGTCCACAAGCAAGAGTCCTTCGGAATTGAAAAACACCATAGCCATAACTTTTCCCGCAGAAGGTGTGGTTTTAAATTTTTTTTTCTTGGGTGAATTTGCATGATGCCACTCCATTGATTGCCTCTTCATCTCTGGTGATGGAACCACGTTTCATCACCTATCACAATTCTTCCAAGAAATTCATCTCCACCATTCTCATACTGTTCCAAAAGTTCACTGCATACCATTTTTCTTGTTTCTTTGTGAGCGACTGTCAACATCCTGGGAACCCACCTGGCACAAACCTTCTTTAACGCCAACACTTTCAGTATTCTGCAAACACTTCCTTCCCCTATCCAAACGTAGCTTGACAATTCATTCACAGTGTGCATTTGTCAGCAGTCACCAATTCGTTAACTCTCTGCACATTGTCTGGAGTATGTGCAGTATGAGGCCTGCTGCTGCGAGGACAATCCTCAATATTGCCGTGCCCGCTTTCATCACGTAACCTGCTTGCCCACTGACTAGCTGTTCTGTGATCGACAGCAGCATCTCCATACACCTTTTTCAACCTCTTGACGACTGTCAAGTGTAGCAGCCATCTTGAAGACATGCTGTGACAGTGCCACAAATGGGAACAGGTTGAACTAAGTTTGAAAACAAGCGGGAAGGATGTATATACACACTGTAAAACTTTCACACATGCTGAATGAAAACTGTATTTTTACAAAAATAGTGTGCATTTCTTTTGGAGTGAGTCTCATACTAGTTCTGAATGTAGAGTTAATTTTCTTTTTTAGAAACATTTGAAATTACAAATTATTAGCACACTTAAAATTTCTATTATTAATTATGCAATCCCTTACTGTTTACTATCTTTATTAATGGCTTCATTTACAAAACAATAACCAAAATTAATAATTTAATGAAAACTACTAGGAATTCATTTGCTAAGAATATTGTTATTTCTGCAGAGTGTGAAAGTTGTAAGCTTGCCTCTGATGTGATCAGATGTATTTTTGTGTAATAGGTGTGAACAATGTAATTTTGGCTTTGTTAATGTGAAAAATCAAAATACTGTAAGATATACTAAAATGTGAGAAAATCAATGGAAAATATATTTATGTAAAAAATTCTGCAACAACAATCTTCAGATTTATTTAGTTAAAACCAACCATGAGTACCTGATCTTAGATTTTCAGCTTCAAGAATCAGACCCCTAAACAAGAAGAACTGAAGCCATCTCAACATGACAAGCTAAGTAAACTCGAAAGTTTATTGTTATCTTCACTCCTTTCAAATCTTTATAAAAGACCTTGCTTATTAATTACTTGGACTGGACATTGTTTAATGTGGACAATAGAGGAAGAAGGAAGGAGGGGGAGTTTACAACTTCCCCTCCAGCACTAGGTATTTCCCCTATAACATGTGCCTGAAACATCCACCACTACCACTATCCCCATGTGTGCCCTGGCTACATTATTCTGCATACACCCTAGTTCCCAGTACATTTACTTCTTAATGATTCTTGTTACTAATGCTAATAATTAGTTACAACTGAATTGTGATATGCACCATCAGAATGCAAGAAAAAAAGTGATTTTCATGCAGACTTTGCATCCATGTCTAGGGTTCAGGTTGAAGTTATGTAGTCCTATGCAAAAGTATTCACCAACAGGGTCTCATCTAATACAAAATAAAAATTGGAAATGCAACCAGTTCAAAAGCAAAAAAATAATCAAATGTTTTATCTACAAGTAAGAAATAAAATAAATTAGAGAAACATTTGACATGCCTTTGAACAATGTTAAGAATAGTGTACAGCAAATGAAGTGCCAATTGGGAATTTAAAGTTCAGTGTCCAACTTAGAACTTTAAAGAGTACTTAGGTGGTATTTGTCAGGAGAATTATGCAGACTATGCAGTCTGCTGTTGTATGGCTTTGAGCTACTATTGCTTTGTACGTCAAGCAGTGAAATATTTTTCCAGTTGAGATACTATTTCTGTGGAAAGTGAAGCAGTTAAGTATTTTATCATCAAAGTTACTAATGCTATGCAGATCATTAAACATAGCAGCTGAGATGCCCATACATTAGTGATGTTAGGGGACAACTCAGTGAAATATGGCAACCAGTCTGATTGAAAATTCCAATTTTATTCTATTTTTCAATTAAACTCTCACTATTGACAAACATTAGTGAGCAAAACCAATGTTGTCAACATCAATGGGAAGAGATGCACTAATTCTTTTAGCACTCACATCCCTTTTCTTGGTATTTGCATGGTTTTCTATTGAAAAATTTTTCAGGTTCTAAAATTGTTGAAGCTTTTTCACACTTATTACTACTGATCAGAGACATATGTCCAAGGAATACAGCAGCATTGAGTGTTATGAACAATATTCACCAGGCAAATATTTCACAGGACCTGTGAAAATTTTAATTCAAACACTGAACCAAATATGTGATTGACATTGCTATGCAAAATACAGTATTTAAATATTTAAAATCAGAAACAAAGACCTGTAAGAGCTAGAATGCTCATACATTAGTGACATTGAAAGAGTACTAAGTAGAATCTGTAGATTAATTGGAACTGCTTTCAGATTTATAATTCCAATTTTATTTTATTTTTTTATATTAACTTTTTTTAATTAGGAAAAGTGGGTGAGCAAGGACAGTGATGTTGATAGCACTTGTGTCACACACTTTCTCTTTTCTCATATGTGAAGGATTATTGAGTGAAAAATTTTTGAGACTGAAGAAAAGTTGGAACTGTTTTTCACTTTCAGGCATGGAAGATAGAAATATGTCACGGCCACACAACACCAGACAGCATGGTCTTCATAATCCACCAAATAAATATCCTCTAGTACCTGTTAAAATTGTAAGAGCACTGACCTAAATTATCATTCAGCACCTCATTTGCTGTACATGATTTTGAGCATCCTTCAAAAGGTGTGTCCAATGTTTCTCAAATTATTTCATTTCCTACTTTTAGAAAAATCATTTCACTAAAATTTGAAAGCTCTTTTTTTAAAAAAAATATATTGACAATTAAATATCACACCAAAGTAACTTTTAATGTGCAAAATAGCTAAGCCTTGAAGAGATGAACTGTTGGACACTTAATTTACATATTAGTAGCTGGCAGCATCTGTTTGTAAAATATTTTGATTCACTCTTCAATCACTAATTGTGTTGTTAGTTACCCTGATTATAAAATGATTTCTTAAGTCCTGAAGCTCACGACACTGTCTGTCGAAAATGGTAGTCTTAAATAAAGAAATATTTATGTGGTCTAGGCTGTTGAATGTTTTTAGCATCTAATTTATTACTTTACACAATCACAAAGAGCATTAAACAATATAGTGATAGTTTAATGTTAATGCTGCATATGGATTACCTTTGTGATTTGTTTATCTTTTGTTAGTAATACCTTCAGTTATTCCACAACAAAGAAAGTCATCTTTCTTTATGGGAACCATGGTACCGTACATGATGAATGGATGAATGAGTGATCATATAGTGTGAGATCTAAATGAATAATTTGGTTATTATATGCAAACAAGTCAACATTATAGCGGCAACAGACACAGTAATGCTTATTCTTGGTATCTGGTAACTCACAGCAACTACATTATCTAGTTAATGCCAGCATGTAATTCTTTTAAAATTTCTTTTAAAAATACCAGTCCAACCTTTTGCATAAAGCATGGAATTTAAGTTGTCATTGTTGTGGTCTTTTTTGATGTAGCTCTCCATGCTACTCTATCCTGTTCAAGCCTCTTAATATCCAAGTAACTACTGCAACCTTCATCCTTCTGAATCTGCTTATTGTATTCATCTCTTGGTCTCCCTCTATGATTTTACACCCGCCTCCCTTCCTTCCAGTAGTAAATTGATGATTCTTTGATGTCTTAGAATGTGTCCTCCCAGCTGGTCCCTCTTTCTAGTCAGGTTGTACCACAAATTTCTATTCTCCCCAGTTCTGTTCAGTACCTCCTCATTAGTTACGTGATCTACCCCTCTAATCTTCAGCATTCTTCTGTAGCACCACATTTTGAAAGCTTCTATTCTCTACTTGTCTAAACTGTTTATTGTCCATGTTTCATTTCCATACATGGCTACTTTCCACATAAATACTTTCGGAAAAGCACTTCCTGAAACTTAAATCTATACTCGAAGTTAACAAATTTCTCTTCTTCTGAAACACCTTTCTTGTCATTGCCAGTCTACATTTTATATCCTCCCTACTTCAACCATCATCAGTTAGTTTGCTTCCCAAATAGCAAAACTCGTCTACTGTTTTAGGTGTCTTGTTTTCAAATCTAGTTCCCTCAGCATCACCTGATTTAATATGACTATATTCCTTTATCCATGTTCTGCTTTTGTTGATGTTCATCGTATATCCTCTTTTCAAGACACTGTCCATTCTGCTAAACTGCTCTTCCAAGTCCTTTGCTGTCTCTGACAGAATTACAATGTCATCAGCAAACCTCAAAGTTTTTATTTCTTCTCCCTGTACTTTAATTCCTACTCCAAAGTTTTCTTTGGTTTCCTTTACTGTTTGCTTAATATACAGATTGAAGAACATCAGGGATAGGTTACAGCTCTGTCTCACTCTCTTCTCAACCACTGCTTACCTTTCATGCTCCTCAACTCTTGTAACTGTACAAATTGTAAACAGCCCTTCACTCCCTGTACTTTACCCCTGCTACTTTTAGAATTTGAAAGAGAGCCGTCCAGTCAACATTGTCAAAAGCTTTCTCTAAGTCTCCAAATGCTATAAATGTAGATTTGTCTTTCCTTAACCTATCTTCTATGAGAAGTCATAAGGTCAGTATTTCCTTGCATATTCCTACATTTCTCCTGAATTCAAACTGATCTTCCCTGAGGTTGGCTTCTACCAGTTTCTCTATTCTTCTGTAACGGATTAGTGTTAGTATTTTGCAACTATGACTGATTAAACTGATTGTTTGATAATTTTCACATCTGTCAGCACCTGCTTTCTTTAGAATTAAAATTATTACATTCTTCTTGAAGTCTGAGGGTATTTCACATATCTCATACATCTTGCTCACCAGATGTAAGAGTTTTGTCATGGCTGGCTCTCCCAAGGCTATCAGTAGCTCTAATGGAATGTTGTCTATTCCCTGGGCCTTGTTTCAACATAAGTCTACCAGTGCTTTGTCAAATTTTTCATGCAGCATCATATCTCCCTTCTTGTCTTCATCTGTGTCCTCTTTCATTTACATAATATTGCCCTAAAGTACATCTCCCTTGTATAGACCCTCTGTATACTCTTTCCACCTCTCTGCTTCCCCTTCTTTGCTTAGGACTTGTTTCCTATCTGAGCTCTTGATATTCATGAATATCAAGAATTTATGTTACAAAATGCTTAAGTATTTTTTTCTCAGCCATTCTTCTTGTCTGACACCTTCACCAGCATGGGTGGCACTCTTTACATGAAATCTGTGGCTTCAAGTGTGTCTGCTTTTATGTTTGCTGAAGTTGTCAAGTTTTTATAGTGATACGCTACAGACTATCACACTGATCCCAGTTTAATTATGAATGAACACTGAGTAAAACTGGCACTGAATAAAAAACATCTTCATCAGCCCACAACATCCATTACTCAATTACAGCCTCCTCCAGACTTCACCATGGACTGGCACTTTGGGTAAAGTTACATTTCATTTTGTTAGTATCATTGTCTCACTTCCACATGCAAAAGATGAACTGACATTATTTTATAAAAGTTTTTCATCATTTCATTTCTTTGGTTTTTTATTATTGTGCAGTTCATCATGTTAAATTTTGTGTTGTACATCCATTTCATCTATGCAAGAGATTTTAAAGCCCAAATAACTATTTACTTATTCTATTGCTTTTTTACTTATTACAATTTTAGATTTAGTGCAGACTTTCATATATTTTGACAGTATGTTGTGAAGTTACCTCACACTGTATATCATTGTCAGTTATTAAAAGTTGATTGATTGTAAAAAATAGTGTCACTAACTAGAGAACATCTGATCACAATTAGTGTAGGTAAACATTTTGAAATGGCAGCCACTGAAGTAACAAAGCTAGATATCCATAAGAAGGTAATCATTCTGTGTGTGTACTGCTCACCTAGTGGTGATGTGGACATTTCCTTCAACAAATTACATGAAGTCCTAGAAAGACTCTCACCCCTAGAACTAACACAATAATATATGGAGACACGAATAGTAACACATGTTGAGGGTGAAATTAGTAACAGCTTTGTAAATGTTTTGAAAGTTTTTGGCATGGCACAAGTGAGAACACTGCTACTAAGGTATCAAAAAGTTCATCATCAGACTTAGACATATACTTACAGGTATCAGCAGGAAAATTGTAAAGTATTTGTAAAAGATCTTTGCCTTCCTGATCACTATTATCAGACAATAATGTTGGAGAGATCTAAAAAACTGCAGGCCTGCAAAAGCATCTTCTTGGAATGTAAAATATGTACTTTTTCTAGAACACAGGCATATCAAACCTGTGATGAACTGTATATGGAAAACAATGTAGATGCTAAGTTCTCTAAATTCTGAATATTGTTTAAATTAATTTTTGGAGTGTTGTGACAGTGCCACGAGATTTAAAAGTGCCGCTACGTCAGTACGCGAACACGGCGATAGAGGCGCTCCGCATCTCGGCCGAGCGCGGGAGCGCCACCTGGCTATCAACGGCGCCGGCCGCATGTCACGGCACGGCAGTGGAGTGACAGATTCAGAGTTGGAAGCATGTAACTCGCTATTGCTCTACGTTGTATATCCACACAATTTATTAGGATTAAAGGTTATAACACTTTTTGGCAACGAGGATGGGATATTTTTTTTCCTGCGTTGTGGAATTGTGTGTTCATGTCGGGGCAGACATGGAACAGCTTCTGCAAGCGCTCATTGACCAACAAACACAGCTGACGGCTGCTATTCAGGCGCAACAAACACAGCTGACGGCTCCTATTCAGGCGTTGTCGACGTCGCTTACTCATCATCTGTCTTCCTCTTCTCCGCCTCCGTTCCCTCCTTACGACGAGGCCGCTGAAGACTGGGAGGATTATGAGAAGCATCTGCGGCAACACTTCTTGGCTTTCGGCATTGTCGACGCTCCTATGTGTAAGTCGTTATTTCTATCTTGGATTTCCCCATGGATCTATCAGCTGCTATCTCAGTTAGCCCCTCTGCGGGAACCAGCCTCTCTGTCCTTCGAAGAAATGTGTGACTTATTGTCTGATAAAGAAGTTCAGCAACGTGCCTTACAACTGCCAAACTCGTCGTTGTTGGAAGTTCTAAGCATCGCTCAATCTTTTGAAGTGTCTCATGCTGCTGGTGCGCAAATAAACGCGTGGTGTGATGTAGGCGCTGTACAGACCACTTTCGACACGGACAATTTGCCTGTTTCACAGGGGAACGAGGATGTGGCGGCGGTTCACTCGCGTCAACAACGTCGCGTTGATCCGCCCCGCTCACAGCGAAAACAGCAACCACAGAAGCAGGTTCGTTCCGCACTTCCTTCTTGTCCACGTTGTTTCGTACAGCATGACAGGGCCGCGTGTCCAAAACGTTGGGCCATATGTAATTCATGTAGGAAAAAGGCCACGTTGCTTCTGTGTGTCAGTCCCATAAAGTTCCTGTTGACGAGGATGAGGCATCGGACATGGACGTTAACTGTGTGCTTTCTCAAACAAATAATTTGTTTGTTACTGTTTGTGTTCTGGATAAAGACATTCGCATGCAAGTGGACACTGGCTCTGCAGTAACTCTCATTAATTCTCGCACGTATTTGGAGTTGGGCTCCCCTCCCTTGTCTCCAGTTACGTGAAATCTGAGAACTTATAATAAGCAGAAAATTTCTATCGTTGGCCAGTTTGATGCTTCCACTGCCTACAAGTCTGTTGTTCGGCCCCTCACGTTTTATGTGGTGGATCATGCTGGCACTGAAAACCTGTTCGGTTATTATGCTTTCCAGTTGTTCGGGTTCTCCATTGATGATGATGTGCACCTCATATCTGAGGATATTCCGTATCAACAGCTGGATGGATTGTGTTCTGAATTCTCGATCGCGTTCTCTGCTGGTCTGGGTCGTGCCAAGGATTTTGAAGCCCACATTACTCTTAAGCCTACGGCTCGCCCTAAGTTTTTCCGGGCACGCCCTATTCCGATGGCGTTGCGTGCACCTGTCAAGGCTGAGATAGACAGGTTAACAGCTTCAGGGATTCTCCTTCCTGTTACCTCCAACGAATGGGCATCGCCAATCGTGGTGGTTTCTAAACCAAACGGGAGTCTGCGATTGTGTGGTGATTTTAAAGCCACTGTCAACGCTCAGAGCCTCATTGACACTTATCCTCTTCCGTGTCCTGAGGAGTTATTTACCAAGCTCGCTGGGGGCCAGTTCTTTTCCAAACTTGACTTATCGGAGGCGTACCATCAGTTGCCGTTGGATGCTTCTTCCAAGGAATTTCTCGTCATCAACACTCCTTGTGGGTTGTATCACTACCAGCGGTTACCATGTGGCGTCGCTAGCGCGCCGGCCATTTTTCAGCAGTTTTTGGAACAGCTCACGGCTTCCGTTCCCGGCTGCATCAACTACCTGGATGACATTGTTATCACGGGGGCCTCCACTGAGGAACACCTTCGCAATTTGCGTTCGCTGTTTCGGGTTCTGCATTCGGCTGGGTTGAAGTGCAATCTGGACAAGTCACAGTTCTTCCAACCCTCCATTGTTTATCTTGGATTCCACTTGTCCCGTGAGGGTATACGTCCTCTATGACAGCACGTTGCGGCCATTACCGCTCTACCCCGGCTGTCTACGGTCAAAGAACTTCAGGCGTTTCTAGGCAAGATTGCTTATTATCACAAATTCATTCCATCCGTGGCGGCGGTAGCTCATCCTGTGCATCAGCTGTTACGCAAAAACGTCCCTTTCTGTTGGTCTGACGAGTGTGAGCAGGCTTTTGTCCGCCTGAAGGCTCATTTGCAGTCGGCGCCTTGTCTTGCCACATTCCGTCCGGGTCAGCACTTGGTTCTGGCGACTGACGCGTCACAGTATGGCCTAGGGGCTGTTCTCGCCCATCGGTATGAGGATGGGTCGGAACGACCCATCGCCTACGCTTCCAAGACCCTCAACGATGCCCAACGGCGTTACTCTCAAATCGAAAAGGAGTCCCTCGCTATCATTTATGCTCTAAAAAAGTTCAGCATTTTTTTGTATGGTTCTAAGTTTCACCTCATCAATGACCACAAGCCGCTGGTCTCTCTGTTCAGCCCCTCGGCGTCGCTTCCAGATAAGGCAGCTCACCGCCTGCAACGTTGGGCCTTATACTTGTCTCGTTTTCACTATGAGATTCACTATCGCCCCACGGCCCAGCACGCCAACGCTGACGCGTTGTCGCGTTTGCCGATGGGCCCCGACCCGGTTTTCGATCGAGATGAACTTCTCTGTTTCCACATTGATGAGGAAGAACGGCGTGCGGTCGAGGGTTTCCCACTTACAGGTTCGCAGGTCGCGTCGGCTACTGCGTGGGACCCGGTCCTGCGTCAGGTAATCGGTTTTGTTCAACGGGGTTGGCCGGACAGGACCAAGGCCCGGGCATCAGATCCCCTTCGCAACTACCATGGCTTGCGCCTTCATCTGTCTGTTCATGCGGGTGTTGTTCTTCTGGCCACGGATGGCGCATCTCCACGGGTCATGGTGCCAGCCTCTCTTCGCAAAGATGTTCTCAAACTATTGCATGAAGGCCATTGGGAGATTTCTCGGACTAAGTCCCTGGCCCGCAGGTACGTTTATTGGCCCGGTATTGATTCGGACATCGCCCACATGGTTGCTGCGTGTGGTCAGTGTGTTCAACAACTGGCTGCACCTCGTACTATGCCCTCTCCATGGCCTGATCCGGCGCAGCCGTGGGAACGGGTGCACACTGACTTTTCCGGCCCCTTCCTCGGCACTTATTGGCTACTGTTGATTGACGCCTTCTCGAAGTTTCCGTTTGTTGTTCGATGTCCGTCGCCCACCACTGCGGCGACGATGCTGGCTTTGTCCAAAATCTTTGCACTAGAAGGTCTCCCATCCACAATTGTCACGGACAATGGTCCTCAGTTCTCTTCGCAGGCCTTCCATGATTTTTGTACTGGACAAGGGATTCATCATGTTACAGCACCACCCTTCCATCCCCAATCGAATGGGGAGGTCGAGCCCCTTGTCCGCACTTTCAAAAGCCAGATGAAAAAATTCCTTAGTGATTTTTCCACAGATGACGCTCTGTTGCAATTTCAGAGTTCTTATCGTTTCACGCCTCTGGGTGATTGTAGCCCGGCTGAACTCTTGCATGGCCGCCAACCGCGCACTCTACTGCACCTGCTTCACCCTGTCAGGCCTTGTACTGTGTCCCCTAGTGCAGGAAAACACCCGGTGGGCGCCGACGTGTGGGCACGGGGGTATGGATCTCGCCCTAAATGGATTCCAGGGGTGGTCCAGGCTCTTCGCGGCCGCCGTCTTTGTGAAATACGTACGGATGACGGAGTGGTTGTTCGCCATTACGACCAGATGCGCCCACGAGTGGTGACCACGCCGGTGCCACCGCCCCTTCTTTCGTCTCCACCAGCCCGAGAAGCCAGTCCTGTCGCTGCTGCCGGTCTTCCGGGTGTGTTGCTGCAGCCAACGTCGCTACCGCTTCCGAGTACGCCGGAACCGGCCCCAGTTGCGACACCGCCTTCTCCGGGACCCCTCTCGCTGGGGCACACCCCCAGGTCCACGACACCTATGGATGCTGCTCCGGAGTTTTCCCCCATCATCTCGTCCAGGAGGCGCATTCCATGTGCAAGCTTCCATCCTGGACATTTTCTACCGTACTCTCGTGTTTCTCCGCGGGATCTTCTTGGGGCCTCCCAAGAGGCCATGGATGTCTCCGCCCTGTCCGTGTCTCCAAGGAAGTGAGTGTTTTTTTTTTCCAAGGGGGGAAAAGTGTTGTGACAGTGCCACGAGATTTAAAAGTGCCGCTACGTCAGTACGCGAACACGGCGATAGAGGCGCTCCGTAGCTCGGCCGAGCGCGGGAGCGCCACCTGGCTATGAACGGCGCCGGCCGCATGTCATGGCACGGCAGTGGAGTGACAGATTCGGAGTTGGAAGCATGTAACTCGCTATTGCTCTATGTTGTATATCCACGCAATTTATTAGGATTAAAGTTTATAACATGGAGAGACATTTCCAAAAGTAGCAACTTCAACAGCAGCAACCAAAGAAATAGAGGGATAACCGTGGATATCTGAAAGTTCTCCCAAACACTTTAATTTCTCAACTCTGTGCAAAAGCACTACACTAATACACAGTTCTTAGGTTCTTGTCACATGTACAAAAAGATACGCAACAAGGAACTGCTCGCTGCAAGGAATTATTCACTGACAAAATAACATATAAAGCAGAATACAAAACAAAGTAGTATTGGATGTCAGAAAGCATGAAACTGGTAAAGGAATATGCACATATGACAATACACAAATCAAAGATGGAATGGAATAATACAAAATCCTCCAGAAATTGCAATTTTTTTAAATGACTGGTATTGCAAAGAAAGTGGAACAAAATCTTCCACACAGACTTAAACAGGAAATTCAATGCTCTTTTTTCCCACAGCAAAGCTTGAAGTCAAGAAGACAACATAGAAATTAGAAAATAAGAAGTCAGCCAGCAGGGGAGGTTCCAGTCTCTGTTCTGAAAGTGTGGAAAGTTCCATAGTGCCCCATTAACAAACATAATAAATGAGCCCTTTGGTTCCAGAGTTCCTAAAGCATGCGTAACTGTGCCCTTACCAAAGTAAGGTAATGGAGAAAACGTTGAAAACTACATAACAATTTCACTTCTGCCTGCATTCTTAGAAATTACTGAGTCAATCATGAAAGATAGACTAAAGGACTAAATTAATGAATGAAATCTTTTTAAAGAAGCATAGTTCAGTTTCTGAGGTGGGAGGAGTACAACTATGGCCATTACAGAGTTCAGGAAAGTGGTACAGGAGGTTATTGACAAGGATGGCTGTGTTACAGGCATTTTCTTAGACTTGCCCAAGGCTTTTGACTCTGTTAACCTTAGAATACTACTAAACAAGCCAGAAGAACCAGGTATAAGAGGAATTGCAAACGAATGGTTCCAGTCTTATCTGGAAAAAAGGATGCAAAAAGTAGAGGTAGTTCATATGCCTATTGATGATAAATTTTGAGTAAAACAGTTGTCAGACAAGAAATGTATAAGTGTATGTGCCCCTCTAAGTAGTGGATTGTGCCAAGTTCTTTTCTGAATATATATAAATGACTTTCCAAACAGTGTAAGACTTGAAACTTCCTGGCAGATTAAAACTGTGTGCTGGACCAAGACTCGAAATCGGGACCTTCGCCTTTCACGGGCAATTTTTTTGAATGCCTGGTATTGCAGAGAAAGTGGAACAAAATCTTCCACACTGACTTAAACAGGAAATTCAATGCTCTTTTTTCCCACAGCAAAGCTTGAAGTCAAGAAGACAATATAGAAATTAAAAAATAAGAAGTCAGCCAGCAGGGGAGGTTCCAGTCTCTGTTCTGAAAGTGTGGAAAGTTCGCATAGAGCACCGTTAGCTCAGTCGGTAGAGCACTTGCCCACGAAAGGCAAAGGTCCCGAGTTCGAGTCTCAGTCCGGCACACAGTTTTAATCTGCCAGGATGTTTCATAACAGTGCACACTTCACTGTAGAGTGAAAATTTCATTCTAGTGTAAGACTTGAAGAAAAGTACTCTTTGTTGATGACAAGTATAAATGGAGGTGGAGAGTATTGTGTTGTCAGTAGAGAATAAGTAACAGAAGAATGGATCAGTCAAGAGAGTTCAGTGACTTCAAACATGAAGAAGTCAAGGATGCCAGCTGACTAACAAATCCATCAGGGACATTTCAATGCCCAGGTCAGCTGTTGGTGATGTGATTGTGAAGTGGAAACATGAAGAAACAGCCACAGCTAAACCAAGACCAGACAGAACTCCTGAACTGACAGACAGAGACCACTGAGCATTGGTTGTAAAAACTCACATAAAATCAGTGGAAGAAATCACTCACCACTTCAGAAGGGCTACCACCCGTAAAGCCAGCACAATGACTGTATGTATGGACCTAAAAAGAATGGAGTATAATGGTCATACAGCTTCTCATAACCCACCATTTCTGTAGTGAATACTAAATGATGCTTGAGGTGATGTAAAGAGGGATGCCACAGGACACTGGATGACAGGAACAAATGATGAATTGCACTTTTTGCTGTAGAAATCTGATGGAAGGGTTTGAGTTCCATGAATGCCTGGAGAACATTACCTGCCGTCATGTGTAGTGCCAATAGTGAAGTATGATGGTGTTATGATATGAGATATTTTTTGTGGTCAGGGTATGGCCCTTACTGTGTTTAAGAATCATAGGAACACATTTTACAGTATTGTGTGATGTGTACAGTAGAGAAGCAGTTTGGAGATGATGATTGATTGTATCAGTGTGGCAGTGCACCCTGTCATAAAGCAGTGCAGTGCAAGTGAGTTAGTGATTTTCTGACAATAACATTCCTGACATGGACTAGCTTCCTCAGAGACATACCTGAACCCAATGGGAAACCTTTTGGGTGAGTTAGAAGGTTGACTCTGCTCCAGACTTCAGCCTCCAACTTTACTGCCTTCTCTGGTTTTGGCTCTTAAGGAATAATGGGCTGCCATTTCTCTACAGATATTCAGACACCTCACTGGAAGTGTTCCCAGCAGAGTTAAAGCCACCATAGAGATGACTGGTTGAAAAAACCCATATTAATGTCCACTAATAGGCATCCAAATAGTTTTGATCATATCGTGTATTGACTGTCAATTAACATGGAATGAACACACAGAGATATTGGTAAAATAATGTTATCTCTATTTTAGACTCTTAGGGTTCTGTCACCAGTTTGTAACAGTCAATATCTTGGGGTGACATAATAGTACTACGTATGCTTAATTCATAGCTACCGGACCTTTCTGGGGATCAAAGGCACAAGACATAGACACCATTTTTAAACTGCAGCAAAGTGCCATAAGAATAATTTCAAGAGAGCACTTTCCAGAATGAGTCAGACAACATATTACTTCCTCTCACATGCACATAATGAAATGACTATGACAAGAAAATTTGAGTTATTAGAGCTAATACAGACAGAGACTTACTGACAATTGTTCTTACTATGTGTCATTCGTGAATGGAACAGGGAAGTGAGATTCAGTTAATGATACCAGAAGCAGCTTCTGCCACACACCATTCAGTGGCTTGCTGAGCGTGATGTAGCTAGGTAGAATAATTAGCAGAAGTTGTAGGTGGGCTCATTGTAAAGAACCATTTAAAAACTGAGTACCCTCAGTGTACCAACTGAGTACATCTACCAACCTGTTGTGCAAATCAGGGAAATCATTATTACTTCACTAACAGGGCTATACATAATCAGGGAACAAGAGCCTGTTTGTAGTTTCATTTTATATCACAGAAAAAAAGCCTTAAACAAGCATTTTCCTACCATGGAATAAAGTGTATAATAAATTGCCAAACAAAATGGAAAAGATTACTAAAATAGTTCTGTTTAAAAATGCAGCTACTCTTTGTATAAGGAGTGTTTAAAAAAAAAAGGTACAAAATGTTGTAACAACCAAACCAGTTGAAATTTGCATAAGCCACTTTGAGATAGCATAGTGAGTCATACAGGGATGTGAATGTAGTGTCATCTCCCCTAAAACATTCAAAGCTGTGCCCTCAGCAGACAAGGTGATGCTCACCATCTTTATCAATGACCGAGGTCCAATACTCATCGAATTCCTCAAGCACAGAAAAGTCATTAACACTGGTGAGTACTTTGAGACATACCGTAGCCTACACAACTTCATCAAGAGCAAACAGCCTGGGCTGCTCACAAAGGGAGTGATTTTGCTCCACACATCTCCTAGGTCACACAAAGTGTAATGGCAAGGTTCAAGTGGGCGCAGCTTGAGCATCCACCCTACAGCAGCCTGGACATGTGGCCCTGTGGCTTTGATGTGTTAGGGGAAAAAAAACAGCTCGAAGGGAAGTGTTTCAACTCATACAATGAACTGTGGTTCACAATGGAGAACTGGCCCATATCACAGCCACAGGAATTCTGGAAACAGGGGATCCTTCAGCTTGTGAAACAGTGAGCTAGTTATGCTGAGGCCCTAAAGATTGCTTGGAGAATGCAGAGTAGTGGTTAATAATGAAACAGGACAAATTCAAGAAAACTGTCACATTAGTGCATGATAGTAATGTCTTAATAGTAATAGTAAATACAGAGAGTGAAAGGCTATTTACAATTTGTACGGGAACCAGATGGCAATTATAAGAGTCGAGGGACATGAAAGGGAAGCAGTGGTTGGGAAGGGAGTGAGACAGTGTTGTAGCCTCTCCCTGATGCTATTCAATCTGTATATTGAGCAAGCAGTAAAGGAAACAAAAGAAAAGTTCGGAGTAGGTATTAAAATCCATGGAGAGGAAATAAAAATTTTGAGGTTTGCCAATGACATTGTAATTCTGTCAGAGACAGCATAGGACTTGGTAGAGCAGTTGAATGGAATGGACAGCGTCTTGAAAGGAGGGTATAAGATGAACATCAACAAAAGCAAAACTAGGATAATGGAATGTAGTCGAATTAAGTCGGGTGATGCTGAGGGAATTAGATTAGGAAATGAGACACATAAAGTAGTAAAGGAGTTTTGCTATTTGGGGAGCAAAGTAACTGATGATGGTCAAAGTAGAGAGGATATAAAATGTAGACTGGCAATGGCAAGGAAAGCGTTTCTGAAGAAGAGAAATTTGTTAACATCAAGTATAGATTTAAGTGTCAGGAAGTCATTTCTGAAAGTATTTGTATGGAGTGTAGCCATGTATGGAAGTGAAACAGGGACAATAAATAGTTTAGACAAGAAGAGAATAGAAGCTTTTGAAATGTGCTACAGAAGAATGCTGAAGATTAGATGGGTAGATCACATAACTAATGAGGAGGTATTGAACAGAATTGGGGAGAAGAGGAGTTTGTGGCACAACTTGTTCAGAAGAGGGATCAGTTGGTAGGACATATTCTGAGGCATCAAGGGATCACCAATTTAGTACTGGAGGGCAGTGTGGAGGGTAAAAATCGTAGAGGGAGACCTAGAGATGAATACACTAAGCAGATTCAAAAGGATGTAGGCTGCAGTAGGTACTGGGAGATGAAGAATCTTGCACAGGATAGAGTAGCATGGAGATCTGCATCAAACCAGTCTCAGGACTGAAGACCACAACAACAACAACAACAGTAATGTCTTGCCATTCTCCTGAGCTCATCGTCCTACCCTTCATGGGGGTGGATGTGGAATCAGGGAACTGAGGGGAAGGACATGAAGACATGGATGGGGCATAGTTGCATGTTTACAAGCCTGGAGTCAGTTTTTTGAACAACTAGCTGGAGTGCAAATGGCATAGCAGCATGTCTGTAGTCCAGGAATCATCATCAGGTTTCCTTGATGTACGCAGTGCAAAATTATGTTTTGTAAGTTATCTGGGTGAATTGTGTGTAAATCAAATAACACTGTACAATAATGACTAACCAAATGAGACAGTGTAGTGATCAAGATACTGACCTCGTATTTGGGAGGTTTGAGATTGCTCTACCCCATCATCCTGATTTACGTTTTCTGTGCTTTTCCTAAATCATTTCAGGCAAATGCCAGGATGGTCCCTTCAACAAGGCTACAGCCAACCACCTGTCCTGTTCTCATAAAAACATACTTTCTTATTCTATGTGTATGTTTGAGCTATTTTTTCATTTTATTATCATGATAAATCCTCTACCACAGTGAAATGATCCCTGGATGAATGAACAAATCAAATCAACTGAATGAAATCTGTTTATCCATTTAACTAGAGTTTCTTACCGAACGAAAGCGCTGGCAGGTCGATAGACACACAAACAAACACAAACATACACACAAAATTCAAGCTTTCGCAACAAACTGTTGCCTCATCAGGAAAGAGGGAGGGAGAGGGGAAGACGAAAGGAAGTGGGTTTTAAGGGAGAGGGTAAGGAGTCATTCCAATCCCGGGAGCGGAAAGACTTACCTTAGGGGGAAAAAAGGACAGGTATACACTCGCACTCACGCACATATCCATCCACACATACAGACACAAGCAGACATATTATGTCTGCTTGTGTCTGTATGTGTGGATGGATATGTGCGTGAGTGCGAGTGTATACCTGTCCTTTTTTCCCCCTAAGGTAAGTCTTTCCGCTCCCGGGATTGGAATGACTCCTTACCCTCTCCCTTAAAACCCACTTCCTTTCGTCTTCCCCTCTCCTTCCCTCTTTCCTGATGAGGCAACAGTTTATTGCGAAAGCTTGAATTTTGTGTGTATGTTTGTGTTTGTTTGTGTGTCTATCGACCTGCCAGCGCTTTCGTTCGGTAAGTCACCTCATCTTTGTTTTTATATATAATTTTTCGCACGTGGAATGTTTCCCTCTATTATATTAACTAGAGTTTCTTTCATACATATAAATGCTAACTAGCCCTAATGATGAACTACAACCCTGCCTCAAACCCATATTATTAATTTTCTTTTTCTTTTTGTTCACATTAGTAACATTTCATATTATCATTTATTAATAGTAGCCACAATACTGTGCATACTAGCTTCTGTACTTAGTGTGGCCGAAGTAATGAAGGATGTCATCATGACTTGATGATAGGAGTGTCACAAAGACAAGAACAGACAGAGCTAACATTGTAAGTACTGCTACCCACAAACCTACCACATATCTACATCACAGCACTGCATACAGGGCCAAGTACTGCTAACACAGAAGAAGTATGCAGTGCCAAGCTGGAGTAATGCCAACTGAAATTACAGCATGGCCTAGTGCAGGCACTGGGCTCCTCTCTGGCCTGGGAGACAAGAAGTCCCAGCATGGGAAAAGAGTAACAGGCCAAGCCCACATAAATACTGCCCTTCTAAGCCACTCAATATCAGTCACCACCTGCAGCCAGCTATGAGAGGAACATTATGTCAGTCACCATCCTGAAATGGGTCATCTAGTTGCCATGGCTAGACATTGTCTCCATTAAGCTGCAAGCCTGCCTTCTGCATCTAAGTCCAGATGCCAGTGAGGGTTGAACTGGTGCCTTCCAGGTGGAGAGCCACCTATCAGCTGACTGTCTCATACTTGGGGGACAATGATCCATGCCTGAGTCTGCCTAGCTGGCTTATGTGGGCATGCTCTACAGCAGCCCACTTGTTAGTGTGGGTTTAATTGACTGCTGCTGTTCTCTGTTGGTGCCATCTACACTGGGGTCTGCAGTTCAACTCTGCACATTCTGGTGCATCTGGCACTGACTTGTGCACCAGTGCAGTCATCTTCCTCAGAAGCTGGCACAGTTTCATGCTACCTAGCAGAGCTCTGACTCAGTTTTTCCTTGCTGATGTAGTACTGATGGCAGGGTGTGGTCCTGCTGCGACAGCTTGGCCCACAAGCTGACTATACCATTGAATACTGTGTACTGAATTCAGCAACCTCAACACACCCAAGTGTCAATGTCCAACCCTGGCCTCTGTATGTGAGAACATAATGCTGTATATTAATGAATAAACATCTGACACTGTTACTCTCTTTATTTACCTGAAGACACCTACCTGGATGCTACCCACCACCTCACTGCAGTGATACCCAGGTTTAAAAGCTGTACATTATCCTGACCTACAGAAGAACGACTCTTCCCTTCACTGTAGAGATAAAGTCACCCGCACACCTGTACTTTTGGTGAGAGACTAAGGTGACAAGTTGAGGATATTTACAATGAAATTCAAAAGAATCTTATGTTAGTTTGTGCCCAGTTACTATGGACAATGTAGCTTTTTTTTATGAGGAAGGGCAATGATTCGCTGTTTTGAAATGTATATTGAAAAGAGCAGTCACTTATATGGAGAAATTGAGTTATAGCAAGAAGTGTAATGATAGTGTTGTGTTTAAATGTTCTTTTCATCATCCTATTTTGTTCTTCTGTCAGTTGGTTTCTCGTGTGTTAGATAAAGTCTCCTGAATATGTGATTCAAAAACACTTGGTGTTACCATTGAAGAAATATTGCAGAGTTTAACAGTTGAGTTATCCCATCTGATAGCAATTAGTGATGACATGCATAAACAATTGAAGGATACAAGATGGGACAGGGATTTGTCTGATTTACCAGCTCCCACCGTAGGTTTAAATACCATTGGCCTAACCAGTTTTGTCAAGAGTTTCAAGGATAGGAACTGGAAAGATAGTGAAACAAGGGTGCCTTTACACGTGACTGTTGAACCACGGGTAAATTACTGCAGGCACAACATGTTAAGTAAGGGCATAACAGTTGTGCAAAAGCACACCATCAGGAGAAATAAGGTAATATTGGGAGTTTAGTGGATGCATAAGGTAGTAAGATTTTGGACATTGAGGAAAATAATGTGAGATTAGCAGCTCAAATGTCTTGAGAGAATTGAGAGTCTGGATCAGCTTTAGTGCCAAATGAAGTAGATGTGTGCAGTACTGAGATGAATGAGTGTGTGACAAGCAAAGTGGATGATACTGCTTTAGGTGCAGTCGTATCTACACCACTGGAAGGCGATAGGCGTTACATATAGGTTTTGGAACCTGGGTCAGGTGCATTCATGGATGGACATCTACAGGGAAGTACAGGTGCCAATAATTTTAGTGTCATGCATGGTGTATCTGAGAATGGTAATTTTGCTGTAAATACTGTGAAGGATGTACTGGAAGCAATTTATGATGTTAATTATGGTGCAAATGCTGTGGATAATAAGGTGGCACAGACACATTTATTTTTAAAGGATGCAGATTCACTGCCACCGGTGATGGCACCACTCCCTACCAAGGAGGTAAGGGGTAAGAGAAGAGAGAGGAACAGTGCTTTTACAACTAGCGATCATTTTCATGAAAGCATACCTGAGGATGAGGAAGGTTCATAAAATTGTGGATACTTGCAATGTGATACTTACTGGGAGAAGAGGAAATGTCATGTAAAAACAGGTATCCAACAATGCATGATGGACCGTGGGATGGGGTGGGGGGTCAGGGGGCAATGGCCCAACTGGAGGAAACTGTTGTCAATGATGTGCTGCTAGAAGGTTCAGCTGTCAAGAAAGATAAGCCTTAAAACTGCGTACAAAGACAATAAGGCTCAATGCGTGTGATGTACTACTGAAAGGTACAAGGCAATGTAGCATTGCAGAATGGATTCGACCTGTAAGTGGCATTGAAGTAAGCGAAATATAAGAGACTACTGTAGTGGGTAGTGGTAGTATGACATGTGGCTTTCTTGGGTGAATATCCTGAGTAAACAGTGAATGAAGAAACCACCAGATAAATGGCAAGAAATATAAGGAGTGAGAGACCAACTGAGTAGGAACTTTCACAGGTAAAAGATGACTTGTGAACAATGTCTGTGGATGAAAAATGAAGGAGGTTCAATAAGCAAACAGTAACTCTAGATGAAGCATTACTGTGGAGCAGATGTTCCAGCACATATAGCTTGTCACAGTGTACAACACCACAGAGTCACGACACTGTTTCTGTTTTGGCTCAATGCGCGTTTTTCTTTGTTCAGCCGGTGTCCACTTACAGTAGAAAACTGCCCATCCACCTGAGCCTCCTTTTTACCAGTTACTTATCATCTGGGTTAACTTTGGAAAATAGTAATTTATGTTGAAGACTGAACTGAATTAGTATAAGTAAGCTGACTTTAATGTGTGTATGCATGTATGCCAAACTGCAGACTGTGTTATCGAGTTACTTTCAGAGGACGGACAGTCTGCGATCCAGATCTTCCAAAAGAGATAGGTGTGTTTCAGCCATTTGTTGCTATTACATCTAATGTATTTCCATCATGAGTGAGCTTCTGAACAATCTGTTCTCATAGAATGCATGTAGTAATATTTTACAGGATACCTTGTCACACCAACCTTTTACAAAACTGTAATTTTCCCAATTTATTGTTCGACAATTAAAGTCTCCTCCAGTGATGACACTATGATTGGGGAAATTACATATTAGTGAACTCAGATTTTCTCTTAAGTTTTCAGTTACATTTGAAGGTGAGTATAGTGGTCGACAGGAGGAACCAATTTCGAGTTTATGCTCATCCTTGTTACTGAGTCTTTTCCAGACACTCTGTGAGCTCCACACCTTTTTAGAAGCACTTCAGAATCTGGAACCTCATTGCAGTTAATCACTAGGATTTAAATACTCCCACCTGTCACTTACACAGGTCACTTACAGCTACTGTTATCTGGACTGGATGGATACTACCCAAATAATTTTTGATTTGGACTGTTTGAAGATCAGTGCTTGACTTTTGTTACTGTATACCTTGATTCAGTTGACATATAAAAGTTTTCTGGGTGTAAAATTGTGTCATGTCTAAAGTGTCTGTCACTGGATGGATAAGACCAATGTTTCAGCAACTGTAGCCATGAGTGAAAAGCTGCTTTTATCCATTTTGTAACAATTATTTTACAACAGGGCACAGGACTACACCAACAAAACTCATTTGTATGTGACTCCTGCTCCAGAAGCTCATGCACCAATGTACCTTCATTCATGTAACATCCATGGAGGGTCTTCTTCTTAATAGGATCCATGGAAGATGATGAATTAAACAACAACTTCTTATACAAAAAAAAAAGTGTTCCACGTGTCAGAATACATATCCTTCATTAACAACCAGATCTAATTAAAGAATAAAACAGAAATCCAGATGTTTCTCACTAGAATTTAAAGAAACTCTAATTGAGTTGCTTCATGCTGTAAATAAAAGTACACTTATGTATCTATGCTTTACAATTGTGTGTCATTTAGTCTTCTTCTTCCTAAAATGTTTCTGCTTGTGCAGGTTGTTCACAGGGCCTCTTCCAAGATTCTTTCTCTCACAGTCTATTATTTAGCATCGTCTCACACTGCAGTACTCTTTGGTTCACATAATGCTTCATGTGATCTCTCCGTCTTGTACATGGTTTTCCAATTGGTCTTCATCCAGATTCTACCCATTCCAGGGTCCTTCTCAGAAGTCTTTTTCTTTCCATTCTTTTAATGAGGCCAAACCATTTAAGCCTGTTACTCTCCAAAGTTTCTTTTAGGGGGCGGATCTGCAGGACGTTTCATATTATTTCACTGTTGCTTCTCATCTTACCGAGTATCCCTCGTAGAAAGTGCATGTCTGTTGCTTGTATTTTTCACAGATCTTCTTTCTCCAAGTCCAACATTCTGATCCATAGGTCAAACCTGGCATATAATATGACTCTTACATCATGATCTTAGCTCTGGCAGGTATTTTCCAATTTCTAATTATGTCCACTACACAATAATAAAATCTGAACAGTTTTCTGTTCTCTCTGAAATTTCATCCTTAATCTTTCCTTTCTCCGTTAACTGACTTCTTAGACACTTGAAAGCACCTACTTCTTTTACAATTATTCCATTGCATAACCTTCATTTTTTCATTTTCCCTGCTCATTTTCATACTTCTCTTTTTGTTAAGCTTATTTCCGTACCTGCTTTATCAATTACTCGCTACCAGCTGGTTAGTTATTCTTTCAGTTTCTGCTCGTTTTCTACATTTAGTAAAGAATGTAATGAAATTTTTAGTATTTATTAATTATAAGAAGGAAAATGTTCCCATCATATCAGATATTATTTTTCACCTTATATGCATTACCATCTTATTATTTAAAGTATGTATGTAACATAATATAATGTCTGCTAATTTGTTGTTGTTGTGGTCTTCAGCCCAAAGACTAGTCTGATACAGCTCTCCATGCTACTCTACCCTGTGCAAGCCTTTTCATCTCCAAATAACTACTGCATTCTACAAGCATCTGAATCTGATTTCTGTATTCATTGCTTTGTCTCCTTCTATAATTTTTACCCCTAAACATCCCTCCAATACTAAACTGGTGATCACTTGATGTCTCAGAATGTGTCCTATAAGCCGATCCCTTCTTTTACTCAAGTTGTGCTACAATTTTCTTGTCTCCCAAATTCTATTCACTATCTCTTCATTAGTTACATGATCCACCCACCTGATCTCCAGCATTCTTCAGCAGCAACACATTTCAAAACCTTCTATTCTCTTCTTGTCTAAACTTTTTATCATCCATGTTTCACTTCCATACATGACCACACTCCAGACAAATACCTTCAAAAAAAGACTACCTAACACTTAAATCTGTTTTTGATTTTAACAAATTTCTCTTCTTCAGAAACACTTTTCTTGCCATTGCCAGTCTACATTTTATATCCTCTCTACATTGGAAATCATCAGTTATTTTGCTACCCCAATTAACAAAATTCATCTACTACTGTAAGTGACTCATTTTCTAATCTGATTCTCTCAGCATCACCTGACTTAATTCAACTACATTCCATTATCCTTATTTTGCTTTTGTTGATGTTCATCTTACCTCCTCCTTTCAGGACACTGGTCATTCCATTCAACTGCCCTTCCATCTCCTTTGTTGTCTCTGTCAGAATTACAATGTCATCAGCAAACCTCAAAGTTTTTATTTCTTCTCCCTGTACTTTAATTCCCTCTCCAAATATTTCTTTGGTTTCCTTTACTTCTTGTTCAATGTACATAGTGCATAACATTGAGGATAAGCTACAACCATGACTCAATTCCTTCTCAACCATTGCTTCCCTTTTGTGCCCCTCCATTCTTATAACTGCCATCTGGTTTCTGTACAAGTTGTAAATAGCCTTTTGCTCCCTGTATTTTACCCCTCCCAACTTCAGAGTTTCAAAGAGAGTGTTGCAATCAACACTGTCAAAAGTGTTCTCTAAGTCTACAAATGCTATAAATGTAGGTTTGCCTGTCCTTAACCCATCTGCTAAGATAAGTTGTATGGTCAGTCTAGCCTCATGTGTTCCTACATTTCACCAGAATCCAAACTGGTCTTCATCAGGGTCAGATTCTACCAGTTTTTCTATTCTTCTGTGAAGATTTTTTTTTCAACAGCTTTCTTTGGAATAGGAATTATTATATTATTCCTGAAGTCTGAGGGTATTTCACCTGTCTCATGCATGTTGCACACCAGATGGAAGAGTTCTGTCAAGGATGACTCTCCCAAGGCTATGAGTAATTCTGATGGATTGTCGTCTACTCCTGGGGCCTTGTTTCGACTTAGGTATTTCTATGCTCTGCCTAATTCTTCTCACAGTATCAGATCTCCCATCTCACCTTCATCTACGTCCTCTTCCATTTCTATAACACTGCCTTAAGTTCATATCTATTGCATAGTCCTTTAGATACTCCTTCCACCTTTCAACTTCCCTCCTTTGTTTAGGGCTGGCTTCCCATCTGAGCTCTTGATATTCATACAGCTGCTTCTCTTTTCCCCAAAGTCCTCTTTAATTTTTCTCTATGTGGCATCTATCCATCTTTCCCATAGCGAAACATACTTTTAAATACTTATACTTGCTCTCTGACCATTCCTAGTAAGCCCTCTTGCACTTGCTGTCAATCTGTTTATATTCCCTTTCACCTGCTTAATTTGCTATGTGCTAATTACATAGTTGAATTAATTGCATACACCTTCATGTAATAGATTTATTAGTAGGCATACAACCTTATCTTTAATTTGTCCAATATTATACTTACAAATTGTGCAAAACTGTTATTTATTCATAGTGGCCTCAGCTGGATTACCAGGCCTTCTTACAACTATCTTTGTAGTAAATAGTGAACACATTTATCACTTTTATTATGGACAAAACAAGTTTCCTGTTATAGAGGTACCACACTGTTCCCATGCACCTCTTTTTTTTTAGGGGTGGGGGGTGGGGGTAGGGGGATTGTTGTGAAGGGCATCACAATCACATTCCAACCGCATTTTCTTCTGCAACACGAGCTGTGCTTATGAATCCGCAAATATCTCCATCACTGAACGGTGTATAGATAAGTAATGATATAATCCTAAATAAATGTACGAAATACTTGTTACAATACAAGGCTCAAAGCGCGTAACTAAATAAATGTACGAAATACTTGTTACAATACAAGGCTCAAAGCGCGTAAATCACATGATAAATGCCCATATTCACGATTTCGCTAGAGAATTTCACATCAAATGTTTGAATAAAGGCTCAGCGTCACCCAATACATGTATCTTTCCTTTGCCCACAACAAACTTGCAAGTATACGATGTGTCTACAAGTCTCGACGTATGAGTTGTTGCGATGAAATGCAAGCCGTTCAGAAGAAGCCTTAATTATAGCACAGTGTGTCAACGAAGTGTAGGCTATCTTTAATTAGTACGTCTGGTTCTTCACATCCTTGGAATGGATAGGACAACCTTAATTCTCATGTTAATATACATAAATCGTTGGTTCACGCTTCGCTGGAGAAATTCTCTCACTGTAATTAATGTTTGTTTGCTAGCATAACTACATGACAATTATTAGCAATACAGGGAAATGAAAAAAAAGATAAATCGTTGGTCACAGAACTTCCGCATTTTTTTAAAAAAAAGTTCAATGTGATATTCCTTTTGTTTTATATTGTGACAGATCGAGAAAGAATTCGTGTAGTGGTAGCGCTGAATTTTTCGCGAAGTATCGATGTGCTTTGTTTTGACTGTGCAACTGTATTTCTGTTTGAGCTCTTTGCCCACCCAGCTGATTTTGGCAGGCCCCCAGAATTGACAACACAAAAGCGAAAGGTAAGAAGGCGCCAAAATTAGTTTGTTAGAGACCTTTCCGTGCTTATTGAAACTGTACCAACCATCCATTATGAGAAAAATCACTAGCGGGCACAATGTTGTTTGCAGTGAAAGATTAGCAACGATTTAGTCACAATGACATTCTTCGGTTTAAGTGACAGACAGCTGTAGACAGAACGTTAGTATTAGTTGTTTGTGTCATTATTTTGAAATGAATTACACCATTCCACACAGTAGTTCATATACTGTGGCCGAAATAAAGTCTTTCTCAGACAATAAAATTACCACAGGCTTGAAGTACAAAGGACGAAAAATGAGGACTTCTGAAGAGAAATTTTTACAGTACGGTACACCTGTGTTGTCTGCTACACAATTTCTGCGTGTAACATTTTGTTGCTCTGTAAAATTTTGTTGACGACTCAGTTTTTACATGTGTATCGACTGTGAATTATTGAGGAAACGGACGCTTGCCGCTGGCTTTAGATAATTCGTTTCAATACACATCGCGCTGTTTCGCGGGCACATTTGGTTTATGACATCCACTTTGTCTACCCCGTATAGCAGTGGTTATTGAAATTTCATTAACGCATGTGTTATAGTGTTCTATATCATGCTAGACCTAAAAATTAACAAAGATGTGCAATCAGTCTGAGAATATCAGAATCGAATGCTTACTTTCAGTTCATGGAGATATTTTATGTGATTAGATATATTCTACTCGGGTAGGGAGGGGGTGTGGGGCTAAAACGCAATCTATGAAAAAGTGTTCAGTTTCTTCTAAAATTGCTTTTGTTGTTAGTGTAAACATTGATATGATATTAAACACTGTTGTTTCAGGGTTTAACAGCTTCAGACAGTAGTGTCCAATATTTGTTGCTGTCGATGACAGGTGGTAATGATTTTTTATTCAGATGTTTAACGAAAATTTAACGCCCACTATGAGTGAAGTAATTATTTGGTCATTATCGCATGATACTAACAAGTGCGCGTAAAACTTTTCACCAACTACGTCGCTAATGCGATTACAGGTATCCTGCCAATTGTTGTACATTTTAATGCAGGTAGAGGAATGTTAAATTTGTATTGTCTTTCAATGACACACGTCACCGGAACAAAAACTAAATTGTTTCCCACTTTTGTATAACTACGAAGGAAAACACGGTTCCTCAAGTGTTATAATTTTTTAGGGGCCGTAATCGTAGTTTTGTTCGTGGGTACTGACTGTGTACTAAATGTATGTCTATTGTTTACTGCTGTTTTCAGCCGCATCACTTTTTGCAGATGATGGAGTTACCTATAATGAAGTACTATCTGAGAGAAGCTACATAAATACTCAGTCAGACCTTGATAAGATTTCAACGTGATAGAGAGATTGGCAACTTGCTCTAAATGTTCAGATACGAAAAACTTTGCGCTTCACAAAACGAAAAAACGTAGTATCCTATGAATATAATATCAATGAGTCGCTGTTGGAATCGGCGAGCGCATACCAATATGTGGCTGTAAAACTTTGTAGGGACATGAAATGGAACGATCACTTAGTTTCAGGCGTGGGTAAAACAGGTGGTAGATTTCAGTTTATTGGTAGAATACTCAGGAAGTGCAATCAGTCTACAGGAGAGATGGCTTACAAATCATTCGTGCGATCCATTCTAAAATATTGCTCAAGTGTGTGGGACGTGCCATATAGGTCTAACAGGGGATATTGATCATATACAGGGAAGGACAGCACGAGTGGTCACATGTTCGTTTAATCCATAGGACTGTGTCACAGAGATGCTGAAGGAACTGAACTGGCATTCTCTCGAAGACAGACAAACTCACTCGTAAAAGTGTGTTAACAAATTTTCAAGAACCAGCTGTAAATGATTACTCTAGGGATATACTACACACATTAAAGTTTTTCATCACATCACTTCCATGCATGGCTGTATTCGTCGTGGCATACTATCCACAAGTTTATCCAAGGGACAGTTGGACCAGACTGGCTCACTCCTCAACGGCCATTCGGCGTTAATCCCTCAGAGTGGTTGGTGGGTCACGTCGTTCATAAACAGCCCTTGTCATTCTATCCCAGGCATGTTCGATAGGGTTCATTTCTGGAGAGCGATGTCGTTATCCCGAAGGAAGTCATTCGCAAGATGTGCCAATGGGGGCGCGTATTGTCGTCCAGGAAGACAAATGCATCGCCAATATGCTGCCGGTATGGTTGCACTATCGATCGGAGGATGGCATTCACATATCGTGCAGTCGTTTCGGCGCCTTCCATGACCACTAGCAGAGTACGTCGGCCCCCACATAATGCCACCCCAAAACAGCAGGGAACCTCCACATTGCTCCACATTGCTGCACTCGCTGGACAGTGTGCCTAAAGCGTTCGGCCTGACCGGGTTGCCTCCAAACACGTCTTTGACGATTGTCTGGTTGAAGGCATCAACGATACTCATCGGTGAAGAGAACGTGATGTCAATGCTGAGCGGTCCATTTGGCATGTTGTTGGGTCCATCTGTACTGTGCTGCATGGTGTCGTGTTTGCAAAGATGGACCTCGCCATGGACGTCGGGAATGAAGTTGAGCATCATGCAGCCTACTGCGCACAGTTCGAGTCGTAACACGACCTCCTGTGGCTGCACGAAAAGCAGATTCCTCGACCTACGCTATGGGGTGGAAGGTTATAGGACGTCCCTCGATAGGTCAGGTGTTCACTATACACAGGAAGTAGCTACATGGGTAGCACAGTACTTGTGGCGTGCACATGGTTTTTTCTTCTTTTTAGGTTAGGTTCGTCCCCACGGAAACAAACCGTCAGCCTGAATAATTACCAGTTCATGTCACTGATGTGGGTGTGCCAACTGTAAAAATTGGTAATTCCCCTAAACAGGCCATTCCAAAGGATTTAAATATGCTTAATCTCATGTTAGTAAATTGTCGAAGTGTCTGTAGCAAGATCCCCGAGTTACTCTCCGAAATAAGCAGTAGCAGTGCCAATATTGCATTAGGTACCGAAAGCTGGTTGAAACCAGACATCAAAATCAGTGAAATTTTGAACTCGGATTGGACAATGTTTAGGAAAGATAGGACTGATGCTATGGGAGGTGGTGTGCTCATTGCAGTTAAAAGTTATTTAAACGCAGTTGAGATCGATACTGGGTCGGAATGTGAAATAGTCTGGATAGAGCTGTCAATCAGACAAGGATGGTATTCGATATCTTGGCGGCAAACAGCCCTGATCTTTTGAGGAAGTTAATCTAGAAGAAGGTATTAGCGACCTTAATGGCGTTGTGGCTTCTATGTCAGTGGAAGTTGCAAAAAGACCAAAGAAACAGCGTAGATTTTTCTTGTTTGGAAAACCAATAAAAGAGTCATTAATGAATATCTTCATAGTCAGCTCCAAGCATTCACCGCGGGACACACAGATATTGAGAATCTTTGGTCGGAATTTAAAGGTATTGTCCACAATGTGCTAGAGAAGTATGTGCCTAGCAAAAATATAGGGGAGGAAAGGATCTACCTTGGCACAACAAACATATTAGGAAATTGCTGAGAAAGCAGAGAATTTTGCACAGTCGTTTTAAACGTAGTCACTGCCCCGCTGACAAACAGAAATTATGCTAAATGAAAGTAGCTGTCAGAAGGACAATGAGAGATTCTTTTAACGAATTTGAAAGCAATATTTTATCTGCAGATTCTAAAAATAGCCCCAAAAAATTTTAGTCGTACTTAAAATCTATGAACGCTACAAATAATTCAATATCTTTTCTTGTTGACAGTACGGGTAATTTAACTGATGATGATAAACAGAAGGTCGAAATTCTAAACCTAGCTTTCAAAAACTCGTTTACGGTAGAGAACTGCAGCACCATTTTCTCTTTCAACTATCGAACAAACACACGGATGGCTGACATAGAGTTTAGTGTATCTGGGATTGTAAAACAGTTAAGATCCTCAGACGCCAGGAAGGCATTTGGCCCAGACGGTATCCCCGTAAGATTATTTGTTGACTATGCTACAAATATAGCACCATTCTTATCCATCATCTATCAGAGATCATTGGAACAACGGAAAGTTCCACGGGACTAGAAGAAGGCCCAGGTCATAGGAATCTATAAAAGGGTAGAAAATCGGATGCACATAATTACCGGCCAATTTCACTGACATCGATTTGTTGTAGAATCGTGGAACATATTTTGTGATCACACATAATGACCTTTATAGACTCTGAGAAGCTCATCTGCAGAAACCAGCACGGAATTAGGAAACAGCAGTCATGCGAGACACATCTAGCCCTCTTTGTGCATGATATACACTCCTGGAAATGGAAAAAAGAACACATTGACACCGGTGTGTCAGACCCACCATACTTGCTCCGGACACTGCGAGAGGGCTGTACAAGCAATGATCACACGCACGGCACAGCGGACACACCAGGAACCGCGGTGTTGGCCGTCGAATGGCGCTAGCTGCGCAGCATTTGTGCACCGCCGCCGTCAGTGTCAGCCAGTTTGCCGTGGCATACGGAGCTCCATCGCAGTCTTTAACACTGGTAGCATGCCGCGACAGCGTGGACGTGAACCGTATGTGCAGTTGACGGACTTTGAGCGAGGGCGTATAGTGGGCATGCGGGAGGCCGGGTGGACGTACCGCCGAATTGCTCAACACGTGGGGCGTGAGGTCTCCACAGTACATCGATGTTGTCGCCAGTGGTCGGCGGAAGGTGCACGTGCCCGTCGACCTGGGACCGGACCGCAGCGACGCACGGATGCACGCCAAGACCGTAGGATCCTACGCAGTGCCGTAGGGGACCGCACCGCCACTTCCCAGCAAATTAGGGACACTGTTGCTCCTGGGGTATCGGCGAGGACCATTCGCAACCGTCTCCATGAAGCTGGGCTACGGTCCCGCACACCGTTAGGCCGTTTTCCGCTCACGCCCCAACATCGTGCAGCCCGCCTCCAGTGGTGTCGCGACAGGCGTGAATGGAGGGACGAATGGAGACGTGTCGTCTTCAGCGATGAGAGTCGCTTCTGCCTTGGTGCCAATGATGGTCGTATGCATGTTTGGCGCCGTTCAGGTGAGCGCCACAATCAGGACTGCATACGACCGAGGCACACAGGGCCAACACCCGGCATCATGGTGTGGGGCGCGATCTCCTACACTGGCCGTACACCACTGGTGATCGTCGAGGGGACACTGAATAGTGCACGGTACATCCAAACCGTCATCGAACCCATCGTTCTACCATTCCTAGACCGGCAAGGGAACTTGCTGTTCCAACAGGACAATGCACGTCCGCATGTATCCCGTGCCACCCAACGTGCTCTAGAAGGTGTAAGTCAACTACCCTGGCCAGCAAGATCTCCGGATCTGTCCCCCATTGAGCATGTTTGGGACTGGATGAAGCGTCGTCTCACGCGGTCTGCACGTCCAGCACGAACGCTGGCCCAACTGAGGCGCCAGGTGGAAATGGCATGGCAAGCCGTTCCACAGGACTACATCCAGCATCTCTACGATCGTCTCCATGGGAGAATAGCAGCCTGCATTGCTGCGAAAGGTGGATATACACTGTACTAGTGCCGACATTGTGCATGCTCTGTTGCCTGTGTCTATGTGCCTGTGGTTCTGTCAGTGTGATCATGTGATGTATCTGACCCCAGGAATGTGTCAATAAAGTTTCCCCTTCCTGGGACAATGAATTCACGGTGTTCTTATTTCAATTTCCAGGAGTGTACAACAGGCTCTAGATACCGGCTCCCAGGTTGATGCCATATTTCTCGACTTTCGAAAGGCGTTCGACTCAGGTCCGCACTGTCGCTTGCTCCAAAAAGTGCGCGCTTACGGTCTATCCGATGATATATGCGGTTAGATGGAAAGTTTTCTAACAGGTAGTATGTCGCCCTGAACGGGGTGACTTCAGCAGCTACAAGCATAACTTCAGGTGTGCCCCAGGACAGCGTAATAGGTTCGCTGCTTTTTACGATTTACGTAAACGTTCTGGTTGAAGGTGTTGACAGCGGCATTAGACTGTTTGTCGATGATGCTGTAGTCTACAGGAAAATAGTATCACACGAAAGTTGTGAACAAATCAATGAGGATTTGCAGAAAATAAATTCATGGTGTAATGACTGGCAGTTATCTCTCAATATTAGTAAGTGTAACCTACTGCGTATAACAAGGAGAAAATCCCCGTTAATGAACGAGTACAAAATACATGCCCAGTTTTGGAAGCGGTAACATCCGTCAAGTATCTGGATGTGACTATTCGAAATTATCTCAAATGGAATGATCAGATTACGCAAGTAACGGGTAATGCGAACTCTAGATTGCAGTATATTGGTAGAATCCTGAAGTGATGCAGTCCTTCAACAAAGGAAATAGCTTACAATACGTTAGTTCGTCCAGTCTCGGAGTATTGTTCGTCTGTATGGGACCCTTACCAGTTAGGTCTGATTCAAGAGATTGAGAAGGTCCAACGAAGAGCGGCAAGATTCGTGACTGGTACATTTAGCCATCGTGAGAGCGTTACAAATCTCATAGAAAGTGTGAAGTGGGACACACTTGCAGATAGACGGCGCTCTAAACGGAAGGGGCTGCTCACTAAATTCCGAAATCCTATCTTCACCGAGAATGTAGAGCATATATTATTACCACCAACTTTCAAATCGCGCAATGATCACCATTCAAAGATAAGGGAAATTAGAGCTCGTACTGAGCCGTTCAGATAGTCGTTTTTCCCTCGCGCGATCCGCGAGTGGAACAGAGGGCGAGGGGGGGAGGAGGAGGAGGAGGAGGAGGAGGAGGGAATATGACTTTGGCGCGAATTGTGCCATCCGTCACACACCGCTTGGTGGCTAGCGGAGTATATTTGTAGATGTAGATTATTCAACATGGTGGCGTTGCTGTCAGGGTTCCTTCGAACCATAATCCGTAGGTAGCGGTCATTCACTGCAGTAGTAGCCCTTGGTCGGCCTGAGCGAGGCATGTCATCGACAGTTCCTGTCTTTACAGAAAGACAGGAACTGTCGATGACATGCCTCGCTCCATATCCATATTCGAACAACATCGCTTTGGTTCACTCTGAGACGCCTGGAGGCATACCTTGTTGAGAGCCCGTCCTGGCAGAAAGTAACAATGCGGACGCGACCGAACCGCGGTATTGACCGTCTCGGTGTGGTTGAACTGTAGGCAACACGAATCGAGTACCTCCTTCCTGGTGGAATGACTGGAACTGATCGGCTATCGGACCCTCTCCGTCTAACAGGTGCTGCTTATGCATGGTTCTTTACATGTTTGGGCGGGTTTGGTGACATCTCTGAACAGTCAAAGGCACTGTGTCTGTGATACAATATCGACAGTCAACGCCCATTTTCAGCTGTTCTGGGAACCTGGGTAATGCAAAATCTTTTCTTGATGTGTGTACAACCCCCTACGTGTTTTGAGTTTCTCCTGTTGGCTTACTTCGAAGGGTTGTGGAGTATTATTTTTACGCTGGTGTAAATGCTGTTGAGAAACTAATAAGCGAACGCGTCAGGAAGTTAGTTTTTCTACAGTGGGTGAAGTTGTAAACTCCGTTCACAGGCTCTGGTGGGCCCATTTGTACCGATTGATCGCAGTGTAATCCTCGCCAATGGCGTCATTTGGTGCAATGGGGAGGGGCGCGGAGGGTAGGCACACCGCTCTCTTGGCCACTGTCAGTTTTCGTCACCTGGAAGCGCCTCTATTCGACAAAGTAGATTCCTATCCTGCATTACGAGGTTTAGTACATCCTGGTTCAGTCTCCCCCCCCCCCCCCCCCCCACTCGAGGAAAAATCCTTGTCAGTGCCGGGAATCCAACTCGGGACCTGTGCATGGCAGTCAGCTACGCTGACAACTCAACCACGGAGGCGGACTTGAACACGAATCACGTGACCAAAATGAATGTCGTTCTGTTGCGGGGTGTTCGCTCTTGAGAAACTTACGGAGATATTAAAACTGTAGAAATGTTTTTATTGCCTCACTTGCACAGTAAAAGTTAAACCTTGTTTCGGATGTCAAGCATTCAGTCTCACGTTTCGATTATCAGTTAGGCTACCGTTTTGTCAATGTCTCGGCACATAAAAAGCCGGGCGCTAAGAAAATTTCGTGCACGTGAGATTATACTTCATCTGAATAACCAGACCATTCGCTTTTCCTCAATGTTACCGTGGCTAATATTACATAGATTGAAACAGGTACCAAACCCGGATTTCTGCCTTACTTTGTGAAAGCAATAGCTGGATTTGGTCTACTTCTACATAAATACCCCACAATCCACCGTACAGCGCATGGCGGAGGGTACCCCGTACCACTACTAGTCATTTCTTTCCGGTTAGACTCGCAAATAGAGCGAGGGTAAAACGTCAGTCGGTATACCTCCGTACGAGCCCTAATCTCTCTAATCTTATCTTCATGGTTCTTACGCGAAATGTACGTTGGCCGCAGTAGAGTCGTTCTGCAGTTAGTCTCACATGCCCATCCTCTAAATTTTCTCAATACAGCTCCTCGAAGAGAACGTCACCTCTCTCCAAAGATTCTCATTTGAGTCCCTAAGTATCTCCGTAACACTTGCGTGTTGTTAAAACCTACTGGTAACAAATCTAGCAGCCCGCCTTTTCATTCCGACCTCGTGCGGATCCCAAACACTCGAACAGTAGTCAACAATGGGTCGCACCAGTCTCCCATATGCGGTCTCCTTTACAGGTGAACCACGTTTCCCTAAAATTCTCCCAGTAAACCCAAGCCGACTATTCGCATTCCTTACAAGAATCCTTACAAGCTCATTTCATTTCCTGTTGCTTTGCAGCGTTACGCTTAGATATTCAGCCGACGTGACTGTGTCAAGAAGCACACTATTAATGCTGTGCGCGATCATTATGTGTTTGTTTTTACTACTTATTTTACATTTTTCTACATTGAGAGCTAGCTGTCATTTATCACACTAACTAGAAATTTGTCTAAGTCTCTTGTATCCCCAATACGGCAGAGAGTGTTCTATCTTTCAGGAAGCTCATGTCTCCGTTTGTCGCTCAGTAAAGAACTGATAGAAACTATTGAACCTGTTGTAGAAGACAACAAATTTGTGTCTTCTACAAGTTAGGTTACTCTCTTTCAAATTCTGAAGGTGGCAGGGGTAAAATACAGGGGGCGACAGGCTATTTACAATTTGTACAGAAAGCAGATGGCAGTTATAAGAGTCGAGGGGCATGAAAGGGAAGCAGTGCTTGGGAAAGGAGTGAGACAGGGTTGTAGCCTCTCCCCAATGTTATTCAATCCGTATATTGAGCAAGCAGTAAAGGAAACAAAAGAAAAATTCGGAGTAGCTATTAAAATCCATGGAGAAAAAATAAAAACTTTGAGGTTCGCCGATGACATTGTAATTCTGTCAGAGACAGCAAAGGACGTGGAAGAGTAGTTGAACGGAATGGACAGTGTCTTGAAAGGAGGATATAAGATGATCAACAAAAGCAAAACGAGGATAATGGAATGTAGTCAAATTAAGTCGGGTGATGCTGAGGAAATTAGATTAGGGAATGAGACACTTAAAGTAGTAAAGGAGTTTTTCTATTTGGGGAGCAAAAAAAACTGATGATGGTCGAAGTAGAGAGGATATAAAATGTAGATAGGCAATGGCAAGGAAAGCGTTTCTGAAGAAGAGAAATGTGTTATCATCGAGTATTGATTTAAGTGTCAGGAAGTCATTTCTGAAAGTATTTGTATGGAGTGTAGCCATGTATGGAAGTGAAACATGGACGATAAATAGTTTAGACAAGAAGAGAATAGAAGCTTTCGAAATGTGGTGCTACAGAAGAATGCTGAAAATTAGATGGGTAGATCACATAACTAATGAGGAGGTATTGAATAGAATTGGGGAGAAGAGGATTTTGTGGCACAACTTGACTAGAAGAAGGGATCGGTTGGTAGGACATGTTCTGAGGCATCAAGGGATCACCAGTTTAGTACTAGAGAGCAGTGTGGAGGGTAAAAATCGTAGAGGGAGACCAAGAGATGAATACACTAAGCAGATTCAGAAGGATGTAGGCTGCAGTAGGTACTGGGAGATGAAGAAGCTTGCACAGGATAGAATAGCATGGAGAGCTGCATCAAACCAGTCTCAGGACTGAAGACCAACAACAACAACAACAACAACAAGTTAGGTAGAACTACGATCTTTTTGAGCATAGAATGTACGTCACTATATAAATTTGCTTCGAACGAATGCGGAACGCCAGGAACGTGACATACACTCCTGGAAATGGAAAAAAGAACACATTGACACCGGTGTGTCAGACCCACCATACTTGCTCCGGACACTGCGAGAGGGCTGTACAAGCAATGATCACACGCACGGCACAGCGGACACACCAGGAACCGCGGTGTTGGCCGTCGAATGGCGCTAGCTGCGCAGCATTTGTACACCGCCGCCGTCAGTGTCAGCCAGTTTGCCGTGGCATACGGAGCTCCATCGCAGTCTTTTAACACTGGTAGCATGCCGCGACAGCGTGGACGTGAACCGTATGTGCAGTTGACGGACTTTGAGCGAGGGCGTATAGTGGGCATGCGGGAGGACGGGTGGACGTACCGCCGAATTGCTCAACACGTGGGGCGTGAGGTCTCCACAGTACATCGATGTTGTCGCCAGTGGTCGGCGGAAGGTGCACGTGCCCTTCGACCTGGGACCGGACCGCAGCGACTCACGGATGCACGCCAAGACCGTAGGATCCTACGCAGTGCCGTAGGGGACCGCACCGCCACTTCCCAGCAAATTAGGGACACTGTTGCTCCTGGGGTATCGGCGAGGACCATTCGCAACCGTCTCCATGAAGCTGGGCTACGGTCCCGCACACCGTTAGGCCGTCTTCCGCTCACGCCCCAACATCGTGCAGTCCGCCTCCAGTGGTGTCGCGACAGGCGTGAATGGAGGGACGAATGGAGACGTGTCGTCTTCAGCGATGAGACTCGCTTCTGCCTTGGTGCCAATGATGATCGTATGCGTGTTTGGCGCCGTGCAGGTGAGCGCCACAATCAGGACTGCATACGACTGAGGCACACAGGGCCAACACCCGGCATCATGGTGTGGGGAGCGATCTCCTACACTGGCCGTACACCACTGGTGATCGTCGAGGGGACACTGAATAGTGCACGGTACATCCAAACCGTCATCGAACCCATCGTTCTACCATTCCTAGACCGGCAAGGGAACTTGCTGTTCCAACAGGACAATGCACGTCCGCATGTATCCCGTGCCACCCAACGTGCTCTAGAAGGTGTAAGTCAACTACCCTGGCCAGCAAGATCTCCGGATCTGTCCCCCATTGAGCATGTTTGGGACTGGATGAAGCGTCGTCTCACGCGGTCTGCACGTCCAGCACGAAAGCTGGTCCAACTGAGGCGCCAGGTGGAAATGGCATGGCAAGCCGTTCCACAGGACTACATCCAGCATCTCTACGGTCGTCTGCATGGGAGAATAGCAGCCTGCATTGCTGCGAATGGTGGATATACACTGTACTAGTGCCGACATTGTGCATGCTCTGTTGCCTGTGTCTATGTGCCTGTGGTTCTGTCAGTGTGATCATGTGATGTATCTGACCCCAGGAATGTGTCAATAAAGTTTCCCCTTCCTGGGACAATGAATTCACGGTGTTCTTATTTCAATTTCCAGGAGTGTAGTTCACAGTCTGCGTTAGACTTCACTCGTCACGATCAAGCTGAATTGCTGAGAAAAGGACAAGTATTCGATCGTCGAAAAGACTAGGTTCTACTGGGTCGGGCAACTTATCCCGGCATAATAGACACCCGAGAATGTCATAGCCTCGTAATTGGTCTAAAAACGTTTTTCGTTAACCAGATGTGAGAACAGGTGGAAACCATATGATAAATAGTACAGATATTCCAATTAACATTTCAAAACTCTGATTTTTCCCATCTACAAAGTGCCTCCGTATTATGATGCAATGTCCTTGTTTTTCTACTGGCTGACTAAAACTTTGTGCCCGACCGGGACTCCAGCCTGGGACCTTTGCCCTTCGCGACGAAGTGCTCTACTAGACTTACTTCCGCCAGTACCTCGTCTCCCTAACCGTGCTTGGATAGAACAGTCGGTAGAACACTTGCCTGCGAAAAGCAAAGGTCGGAGGTGGGTGTTCCGGCCCGGTACACAGGCTTAATTCGCCAGCAAGTTTCAGATCAGTGCACACTAAGCTGCAGTGTGAGAAATCATCCTTAAAATGATTACATTCAGCAATCCTTCATTCAGTTGGCCCAGAAGATAAGTGTGTTTTCGCTGCATCCTGCTTTAACCTATGAATGGATGAAGGTAAGGTAGTCAATGACAGCAATTCCTTTGGAATCCTAGAACAGAATCTTTCTACAAATTAAACACACTTCGCTTCTTTTGGAGCAGGGACATCAGCTTTCCGCTGCCACGTTTGTTGCAATTTCTTTTCTGGCGTGAGCTGGCTGACCTACGTCGCGTCCATACTAACAAGATCGGCGCACAGCATCATATGGATCATTTTGTTTAAAACAGTCCAAGCATTTCGTAAAAATAGGATTTCCATTCGCGTTGTTGGCCTGCATTAAATAATAGCGAATTCCATCTTATATACTGCTGTCTGATAATTCATTCTTAATGTAAAATGAACTCCGCCTTTCTTCTGATGATAAAGGGTGATACCGGGTTGGTTCCTTTGAAAAACACCACAGTGGATTTCTTACCACCATCTTTTCCCTATCTGGCAAGGAGACTGCACCTAGTTGTCATCACCGATTTCGTCCAAATTTGTGGTATATGCAGGTGCTGTCCAGATACGAAAGTGGCAAGTGCGACGTTAAGATGGCCAAGCGGTTAGAAAAATTAGAATTTTTATCGCGGATCGGGCGAGACATGCGACATTTACGTTAGTGAAATCTCTAAGCTGCGTTTGCCGCAACAGAAAGAGTACATACGGTAATCAGTTTTGTACGGTCGAGTCGCTATTTGGACCCTTTTTGATTTCAATTTTTACGTTACTTACACTGCAAGTAAACTTAAATAATGCTCACTGTATTGTATTCATTAGTATATTCAAAAAAGGCGTGAAAATAAAGAACAAAGGAAAATTCGGGGCTGCAGATTTCCAGTAACGGAACTTCCAGGCAGATTAAATCTATGTGACGGATGAAGACTCGAGCTTGGGGTCTGTGCCTTTCGCGGGCAAGTGCTGTACCGACGGAGTTAGCCGAGCAAAACTCATGATCCGTCTCGCAGCCTTTTTGCCAATAAATGGTTGTAATTAAAGCGTTCGGGCAAAAATGAGGCATTTATAATGCGTGAAAAATGCCGAGAAAATTACTGCTGCCCCTGTTTTTACGATTAGTATTACCCCAGCGCGTGTTAATCACCAACTGTATAAAAGTATCTAATTTTGTATACGAAGTTCTCGCGTACGCCTTACAACCTCGTGCTAAAAATTTATTCGTAATCCAAAATTTTCGTATGCCCTTACTTTTCATGCCTTTTATGAAAATATTGATAGATACAGTATATTGGGCATTATTTTAGTTTACTAACTATGTAAGTAAAGTAAAAATTGAAATAAAAAAATCTTACATGTAGGGATTCGATCCCACGACACACGGATTACCGTCCTGTACTGTTTCCGCTGCGTCAACCGCTGCTTAGAAATTACACTAACGTAAATGCCTCATGCCTCGCCCGACCCGTGCCAAAAATGCTATTTTTTCTAAACGCTTGGCGATGTGGAGCTCCTACTTTTGACACTTTCATTTCTTGCCAAACTCGCATACCCCTTAAATTTGAACAATGATGATGATGGTGATGTTTGGATTGTGGGGCGCTCAACTGCGCGGTTATCAGCGCCCGTACAAATTCCCAACTTTTCTCAGTCCAATTTTGCCACTTGCATGAATGATGATGAAATGATGAGGTCAACACAAACACCCAGTCATCTCGAGGCAGGTGAAAATCCGTGATCCCGCCGGGAATCGAACCCGGGACTCCGTGATCGGGAAGCGAGAACGCTACAGCAAGACTACGAGCTGCGGACAAGTTTGCACGAAATCGGTGATGACTGGCTGGTGCGGTCCTCTTGTGAGCTCTGCTCCATGTCTAAAGATCTCACTGTCGACGAGACGTGACGCGCAAATTTTCCTCACCTTCCCTCCGATATGCCTATGCAGTCAGCATTTCGTACACCTACGATTGACGATTGTGAAAAACTGTACGGTAAACTTACTCATTGATTCCGTCCGTGGTAGGAGTGTTAGGAGTTTCTGACTTGATTTCATCTTCAACATTGGTGCGTCGTCCACGATGGAGTTAAGCTTCACAACAACCAAAATTGCAGGCACTTGCTCGTTATAACCTTTACTAACTCTGTAAGAATTTGCATTCCCGACAAACACTACAGAATGAATAATTGTGTTACGGTTCCGTTTTCCAGTTATTGGTTTAAAACATGAAAAAGCCGACTACTTAAAAAAAATCGTATAAAACTATTCAAAAGATTACATTAAAATTTACATTATTGCTTAACATGTATCAATAAAACAAAAACAAAATTTCAGTAATATTTACGCCATATTTGCACTAATTCGAGAAATATTATCTGTACCCTACTCTTCGTTGCATGAGATTTACTTATCTTTTACAGTGCTACGATTTCTATAGCTTTCTTTTTCCGACTTGCAATACATTACATGTGATACAGCGGCGAGAAAGATTTCCCATCGCTCTGTTTTTCCAAACAGTTTGCCAGAAAGCTGCCAGTTTACTCATATGTGAATTTACCTATGTGCCCCAGACAGTTTCAAAAAGTGTTTATACGTGCGGTACACGCTTTTTGTGTGGAAGGCGGGATTAGGATTGAGACAGCTTGTCCCCCACTTTTCTGTAAGGATCTTTTAAACAGGATCATATTCGCCATTTATGTGCTCTGACGGGAAGCTTTTGCCTCCGGCAATAATCTGCACGCGCGATCCTCACTGCAATCTATAGGCCGGCGCTACTGAGGCGAACGCGTATTTTCGGCACTCCATATTTATAAACACTTCTTGGTAAAATACTTTGTCGCTAGTCGACACAATTCTTACGGTTCGCTGAAGGTCAACGCACGGCGGTGGGTTACCTACACTTAGCCGGTACGATATTTCAGTACACCACCTCCCGCTGCGCCATTAAGACGACGACACTACTACTCGGCTGCTTCTGACAACAACACCACCACTTACTCACTTGCTGCTCTCAGCGCCTGAAAATCGATTCTTTGCCTATCCGCCACCTGTGCGAGCAAAGTACCGTACCGTTATCTCATAGTAAGGGACTGTGGATCCCTTTCAGATGTATCACTCCTGTTGCGGACCGATATTGGTGAGGATGTCGTAGGCATCTCATCGGTATCATGATAGTTCATGAACTGTGCAATATTAGGACAGAATCTTAAACCTATTTTCCAGCTAAACGGTAAACTTTTCTGCAAAGAATTCACCTTTCGAGATATTGAACATGCGCACTTCGTGAACAGCTTCATCCGGAAGGCAGCAATCAAGCAAATGGTGCACTCCTCACGCAATGAGTGACACCAGAAGGCCGTCATCGAAGAGTGGGAAAGGTTGACCAGTTCGATGTGTCTACCTCCTTGTGGAAAACACAGCATGGAGGATCCATGCATATAACAAAACACAAGGTGGAGCAAACTGGTGTTGAATGTTATACAGCAGCAGACTTTGATTTCAAAGATGTGCCCTTTCGTTGTGCAAAAGATGTGAAAGTTCGGACCTATTGCTTTTGTTGCAGTTACTGTTTTAACAGTGCAGGCTTTAAACTGCTGGTTTTCCATATTTAGATTTTCCAGATTTACAGAATGGTCAAAATAAAACTTACCCGAAAAATATTAACAATAAGACTGACATGCGATTGACCCTTGTTAATGGAACACCACAGAAGGTACTGGAAACTGTCAGCGTTGATGATGCAGCGCTGTGCTCGATTTATAAAACTGTGAGAGCCACGTTATCAGCTCTGCCCTGGGGGTAGCAGCATTAGCGTTTTCAGTGTTCTGTTGTAATTTTCTCAGTGTGTTAGGTGCACTTAACCTTTCAGTGTGTCCCGCAGGTGAGAGTCACAGGGAGAGACGTCAGGCAATAGAGATGGCCACGAGACTCAGAATGCGGTAGATACCAGCAGCAACGTAGATGCCGGGTTCCTTTACTTCCGTTAAGGCATTTGACACAGTTTCGCACTGCTGCCTAGTTAACAAAATATAAGTGTACGGTATATCAGGCCAACTTCATAACTGGACCGAACAATTTCTGTTTGTCAAACAGAACACAGCGAATGATTCTCATTGGACAGAAGTCTTCAGACGTACAAGTGACTTCCGGCTTACCAAATGGAGCGTTGTAGGTCCATTACTTCTCACAATATACACAAACCAACCTACAAACCTACACACACACACACACACACACACACACACACACACACACACACACACACCGAGGAGCCAAATAAAATGGTACAGCTGCCTAATATCGTGTAGGGCTCCCACGAGCACGCAGAAGTATCACAGCACGACTTGGCGTGGACTTGACTAATATCTGAAGTAGTGCTGGGGGGAATTGACACTATCAATCCTGTCCATAAATCCGTAAGAGTACGAGGGAGTGGAGATCTCTTTTGAACAGCACTCTGTAAGGCATCCCACATAAGTTCAATAATGTTAATGTCTGGCCAGTTTGCTAGCCAGCGAAGTGTTTGGACTCAGAAGAGTTTTCATGAAGCCACTCAGGAGCAATTCATGACGTGTGGGTTGTCGTATTGTTCTGCTGGAATGCCCAAGTTCGTCGAAATGCACAATGGTCATGAATGGATGCTTACATACGTGTCACCTGTCAGAGTCGTATCTAGACTTATCAGGGGTCACATATCACTCCAACTGCACACGCCCCACTGCTCTACAGAGCCTCCATTAGCGTGAACAGTCCCCTGCTGACAAATGGCTCTGAGCACTATGGGACTTAACATTTGCGGTCATCAGTCCCCTAGAACTTAGAACTACTTAAACCTAACTAACCTTAGGACATCACACACATCCATGCCCGAGGCAGGATTCGAACCTGCGACCGTAGCAGTCGTGCGGTTCCGGACTGAGCGCCTAGAACCGCACGGCCACCGCGGCCGGCCCCTGCTGACATTCAGGGTCCGTGGATTCAAGAGGTTGTCTCCATACCCGTACACGTCCACCCGCTCGATACAATTTGAAAGGAGACTCGTCCGACCAGGCAACATGTTTCCAATCGTCAACAGTCCAATGTCTGTGTTGACGGGCCCACGCGAGGCATAAAGCTTTGTGTCGCGCAGTCATCAAGGGTACACAAGTGGGCCTTCGGCTTTGAAAGCCCGTGTCGATGATTTTTTGTTGAATGGTTCGCATGGCCCAGCATGGAAATCTGCAGCAATTTGCGGAAGTCGTCGTTGGTCCCGTTCTTGCAGGATCTTTTTCCGGCAACAGTCTTGTCGCAATTTTGATGTTTTACCGGATTCCTGATATTCTCGGTACAACCGTGAGATAGTCATACGGGAAAATCCCCACTTCATCGCTACCTCCGAGATGCTATGTCCGATCGCTCGTGCTCCGACTATATCACCACGTTCTAAGTCACTTAAATCTTGGTAACCTGACATTGTAGCAGCAGCAGCCGATGTAACACTGCGCCAGACACTTGTTGTCTTATATTGGCATTGCCGGCCGCAGCATAGTATTCCGCAGCATCGTATTCTGCCTGTTTACTTATCTCTGTATTTGAATACGCATGCCTAGACCAGTTTCTTTGGGGCTTCAGTGTATATGATACAGTAGACAACATTGGAAGTCCCACGAGACTTTTCGCAGATGATGATGATGTTGTATACAGAGAAGCTGCAACGCTATAAAATTGCAGCGATCCGGCATGCAGAGGATTGACGCTTGGTGCAAGAGTGGCAACTGACCCTCATCATAAACAAATATAACGTACTGCGCATGCATAGACAGAAAGAACATTTGCTGTATGATTGAAAGTTTACAAAACAATCACTGGAAGGGGTTACTTCCATAAAATATTTAACAACATATTTAACGGATCGATTTAAAGTGAAACAACCACATAAAACTAACCGCAGAAAATGTAGGTGACAGGCTGAGATACAATGGAAGAATCCTCAGCAAATGTAGTCCATCAGCAGGGGAGGTGGCCTGCAAGAACCTCGTTCAACCAGTACTTGAATATTGCTCATCAGTATCGAATCCGCGTTAGATGCGATTCGTAGAGGAACGGAGAAGATCCAAAGAAGTACAGCGCTTCTTGTTACAGGTTTATTTAGTAAGCGCGAAAGCGTCTCGGAGATGCTCAGCCAGCTCTAGTGGCAGACGCTGCAAGAGAGGTGTTCTGCGCCACAGTGTTGTATTGATGTTAAAATTCCGAGAGGGTACGTTCCTAGAAAAGGTAACAAATACAGGGTGGCGCACGAAATGTGTTACCAATTTTTTCTTTCACAATTTACGACGCACATTAGATATCCCGCGGGGATCTCTACAGCAGTACCAGCAGAGCTTGGAAAAACAAATGAATTACGAAATGACGTGTAATTCACGATACTGCCGCTAGGAGACTAGTCAGCAGCAATGGCTTACAATGGAAGACTGACGACACAGCAACGATCGGCAATTGTGTTACTTTTTCATGAAATGAAAAGCCCTGTTGTGACTCAGAGGCGTTTTCGACAACAGTTTAACACACGATGGGTCCCTTGCAATAAGACCATCCACAGGTTGTAAGATAAATTTGTACAGGAAGGAACAGTATTGGAAGCGAAGCGACCTCGGCCTAAGCCTGTTTGTTCACCGGGGAATATTGAAGCGGTACGAGTTGCTTTACAGAGAAGTTCCGGGAAATCGTGTAGAAAGGCAATAGTGCAACTGGGAATATCCAGACGCTCCGTTCAACGCGTTCTTAAAAGTGACCTCCATATGTACCCATAAAAGACGACCTATGCACAGAAGCTCACTGAAGAACACAAGCAGCAGAGACTACTGTTTGCTCAGTGGGCGGAGGATAAGGAAGAAACTCTCAAAAACGTTTGTTTTTCAGACGAGGCGCATTTTCATTTAGACGGTGTGGTTAACAAACAAAATGTACGCTCTTGGGCCACTGGAAACCCACAAGTGCTTCATGAACGACAACATTATGCTCCGAGGATTACAGCGTGGGCAGCAATATCCAGTAACGAACTTATTGGACCCTTTTTCTTTGAATAAACTGTGAACAGCAAGCGTTCTTTGAGCATGCTTCGCAATAGCTTCATTTCACAGCTTCTTGCTACTGCCTTGCCCTTCAACACGCAGTGGTTCATGCAAGATAGAGCAAGGCCACATACTGCAAACACTGTGTTGGAGTTTTTACACGAGCATTTCGACATGCGGATCATTTGACTCAGGTTTCCAGGTCGCTTCAATGACGGACAAAACTGGCTCCCCAATAGTTCAGACCTCAATCCATGTGACTTTTTTCTTTCGGGGTACCTAAAGGAAAAAATTTTCCCGAAACATCCACGTGATTTAATGGAGCTCAGAAGACTTATTCTTCAAGCTTGCAGTGAAATTACGGAAGACATGTGCCCTAGGGTAATCACTAACTCCAGTGTTCGTTTGAAGGAAGTTAGGAAACTAAATGGTGGACATATTGAGCATGTGCTGAGTTAGAACAAATCTCCATGGACGGCTCTTCATTGTAGTATATGTTCGTTTCATATTGTATTGACAATAAAGTTTATATTCAAAAACAAAATGGTAACACATTTCGTGCGCCACCCTGTATATCGCTTTCTTTTACGTTTATCTCACGCAAAGACCGTGAAGATAAAAGTACAGGGATCCGAGCCACACGGAAGATTACCTGCAATGGTCGTTCCCGCGAACCAGTCACGACTGGAACAGGAAAGGGTGGAGTGACAATGGTACCCAAATTACCCTCCGCCACACATCCCATTCATTCGTGAAAAAGTTGTCAGAGCGGTATGTGCTTTTGCTCCATCTTGCTGAAAATATCCATTCAGTCGTTGGTATTCTGTGAGTTGATCCACATATGTGTTAAACAGTTTCTGGACATACCGGTTAGCATTAACAGTTTGACGTGTTACGATGTGGACCTCGTACACTTCGCACCAAATACCAATCCCGAGGTCATGAAACGGCTCTTCGAAGTACTGACGACAATTTTCTGATGCATAACGGCTCATGTTCTGTTACTTCACATACCCTGACAAGCTTAACCAGCCACTTCCGAAGAAAAGAAAAACTGAGGATCCAAAGCCTCGATTCCACTTTACTCAGAAACCACCGGCAGAACTCAACACGCGGAAGTTCGCCTGGATGCTTAAACTCGCGCACAACAGTAAATTTGTAAGGATACAGAGGCATGATGTTTCGACTCGACGATCTCGTCATTTCCAACTTGCACATATAAACGACGTTGAGATTTCATCGGACTTTCTTCCAGGCTTTTCTTCATTCGACCAATGTTGTCTGTTGTTCGAACTCTTTTCAGAAAGTTTCGGTTTTTGTTCGGTAGCCTGATTAACGCTATTTTACTACTATTTGTATTGCAGATTTTGCTGAAGGTTTTGTCAAAACACTTCGTCTTAAGCTCTTGCACAGTTCCGAATAAATTTACCACTTATTATGCTTCTCATAACACTCGACAATGAACACGTGCTGTTTTGTCGTGAGTGCGATATTGCGTTGCATGTATGCTCCTCTCACTCAAACATAATAACAGGGCGAAGTACTCGGCCCCTGTCTGGTTCATTAACAAGGGTCGATTCAGCGTCAGTCTTATAAATGTTTTCCGGGCGTGTATTAATTTCGCGCATCTTTAGATTTTCTGTGGTTTATCCGAATCACCTGAGACAAATGGCAGGATGGTACCTTTGAAAGGGCACGGTCTATTTTCTTCCTCATTCAACCTGAGCTTGTGCTTAGTTTCTTAAAGACCACCTTATCGACAGTATGTTAAACCCCGATATTCTTGTCTTACAGGCGGTAAAGATAACTTTGAAACTAAATTGTGTTATTTCGTTTTCTTGAAAACTTCCGATTTATAAACCACATTTTGTTTTAGAAACTTGTAATGAAAATAGAGCAAAGGAAAAAAGTTTTCTGCTATTGTAAAAGGCTTACACGACATGAAACTAACTAGCCATGTTTATCTGATCAAAGACAATTTCTTCGGACATGGAGCATGCGAAATGTCGGTTCCGTAGCACGTCCTTGCCTTAAGAGCGCGAGTGCAGTGCATAAATGTTACATAAGTGCAATTACTACACGTCACGTAACCTTTTGGTAGGTACTCAGAATATCATTAACAAAGTTGGATTGCGTCTGCGTAGAGATATTTTATCTGTCCTCGAAATATTATATTGTAAATGTCTTTTATGAAGCAACGATCAGTGAATTGCAATCTTATTACGCAGTTTTTGTCACTTGTGAGACATCAACGGAAAATAAGTTTCATAATGAACATATAGGGTTACTCAAAAAACGATACAAATTGAAGTATTTCAGTAGCAGATCCTGCTAGCAGAATGAAATTTTCACTCTGTAGCGGAGTGTGCGCTGATATGAAACTTCCTGGCAGCTTAACACTGACTGCTGGGCAGAGACTTGAACTACGGACCTTTGCCTTTCTCAAGCAAGTGAGCTTCCCACGACCCGTCTCCTGCGAGGAGAACTTCTGTGAAGCTTGGAAGGTAGAAGGCGGAAGTTTAGCTGTGAGGAAGTTCTCAGTCGTGCTTGAGTAGCTCAGTCCGTAGAGCACATGCCTGCGAAAGGCAAAGGTTCCGAGATCGAGTCTCGGACCGGCACACAGTTTTAATCTAATAGGAAGTTTCGTAGCTACTGGTAGCTGTGTAAATGAAATGTCAAAAAGTTCATCTCTTCAAGTCCTGGCTGTTTCGCGCATACAAAGTTACTGTGGTGTAAAAATTGTCGGATTTTTTCATGTTGAAAAAATTAAATATTAAATTGCAGCATAAAGTGAAACTTCCCTACTTTCTCTTAATCAATATACCCTTAATAATAATAAAGTATAGATCGCTATTTAAATACATTACATTTCATGCTTTCTGAAGAAAATTTAAAAATAAAAAAAGCTGAAATAAATAAAATCAAATGTTTGAGAAATGACTTGTCTAAAAGTAAGAAATAAACTAGAGCAGGGAAACTTTTGGCGCGTCTTTGAATGATGCCCGAATCAGTTACACCAAATGAGGCGCTTCAAATGTTTCTCTTATCCATTTCATTTCTTACTTTTAGACGAATCATTTCCAAAACATTTGACCTCTCTTTCCATTTCTGTTTTAATTATAAACGCGATCAACAGTGTTATGCTGTCTGTATATAGATACTTTTGTGCTGTGATAGATGACCTTCATATTATGTTTGTACTGCGGAAACTTCAAAAATGTGTATCATCGACATACTCATTGGCAGTAGTGTTGTTGCCATTGTTTACAAAATGGCGGCTCCACAGCAAGATAAAACACTTTGTGTAATGTAATTTACGCGATTAGGAACTGCTGAAACAGTGCAGACACACTTTCAATTACAGTGTAACAGAGGCCGCGAGTGGGGACTGCTTATCCACTGACTGCAAACGTTCCATTCCACTGGATGTTTATACCCCTCGAAAAATCCCTGTCGCACGTAGCGGTAAAGAGAGTCTGTGGAGAAGATTCGAACTGTGTATTTAATAAGTCTGGACTGGGTGGAAATTGGCCACATAAAGTATGGCTTATTCGTCGGAAGACTCTGTCATGTTAGCTATGCAGACTTAAGCTCACTCCAAAGTTAAGACCAGCAGAGAAGGCGAAGCTGCCTCCTTAACTAAATTACAGAACCCGTTACAGGAGGAACGTTTCGCTGATGAGATAGTATTCATGTAAACATGAAATGTAGGAACGGTAAGGAAGGAAGGCGGAGGGATGGATAAGAAATCGTGACGGTTAGTCGCACAGGGCATTGTGGAAATTCAGTGGCTAAAACTGACAATTTGTGCCGGACTGGAACTCGAACACAGATTTGCAACTACTCATGAGCGAATACCTTCGGTCATCAAACACAGTTCCTGATCGACTCAAATTTCCAAATTAATCGCATGCTGCAATGCAGTGTCCCTCGTCCAACAAACTCTACTCACAAACTCTGATACCCGTAGGAGTTCGGATTGCCTCTGTACTGTACTTTTTTGAGATGGGTATGTATCTGTTGGTGTCTGTTCTGTCAAACACATACAGGGATATATATACACTGAAAAGCCAAAGAAGCTGGTACACCTGCCTAATACCATGCAGGGCCCCCGCGAGCACGCAGAAGAGCCGCAGCATCCACGTAGAGTGGACTCGACTAATGTCTGAAGTAGTGCTGGAGGGAACTGACAATATGAATCCTGCAGGGCTGTCCAAAAATCTGAACAGCACTTTACAAGGCATCCCAGATATTCTCAATACTGTTGACGTTTGGTTGTTTGGTGGCCAGCGGGAGTGTTTAAATTCAGAAGAGTGTTCCTGGAGCCACTCTGTAGCAATTCTGGACGTGTGGGGTGTTGCATTGTCCTGCTGGAATTGCCCAAGTCCGTCAGAATGCACGATGGACATGAACGAATGCAGGCGATTAGACAGGACGCTTACGTACGCGTCACCTGTCATAGTCGTATCTAGATGTATCAGGGGTCTCATATCACTCCAACTGCACACGCCCCACACCATTACAGAACCTTACCACTTTGAACAGTCCCCTGTTGACATGCAGGGTCCATGGATTCATGAGATTGCCTCGATACCCGTACACGTCCATCCGCTCGATACAATTTGAAACGAGACTCGTCTGACCAAGCAACATGTTTCCAGTCATCAACAGTCCAATGTCGGTGTTGACGGGTCCAGGCGAGGCGTAACCCTTTGTCTCGTGCAGTCATCAAGGGTACACTAGTGGGCCTTCGGTTCCGAAAACGCATGACGATGATGTTTCGTTGAATGGTTCGCACGCTGACACTTGTTGATGACCCAACATTGAAATATGTAGTAATTTGCGGAAGGGTCGCACTTCTGTCACATTGTACGATTCTTTTCAGTCGCCGTTGGTCCCGTTCTTGCAGAATCTTTTTCCGGCCGCAGCGATGTAGGAGATTTGATGTTTTGCCGGATCCCTGATATTCACGGTACATTCGTGAAATGGTCGTACGGGAAAACACTACTTCATCGCTACCTCGGAGACGCTGTGTCCCATCGGTCGTGCGCCGACTGTAACACCACGTTCAGACTCACGTAAATCTTGATAACTTGCCATTGTAGCAGCAGTAACGGATCTAATAACTGCGCCAGACACTTGTTGTCTTATATAGACGTTGCCGACCGCAGCGCCGTATTCTGCCTGTTTACATATCTCTGTATTTGAATACGCACGCCTATACCAGTTTCTTTGACGCTTCAGTGTACATTTCTGAGTTGTATTCAGTGAGAAGCCAATGTTCCACTTGAGTGGAAATGTTAGCTGTTCTGACATTATCATCCAGGACACAAAAACGTGCCTAATATTGTAGAGTATGACAGAAACTCTGCTACGCAAAACTTGACTTTCGACATGAGGAGAGGCGAAGTCCTTCCTTTACACAGAGGCTAGGCGGTCTTACCTATCTGCACAATGCCTCGTTAGATGAATATTTTAGTAATGTTGTCCTTCAACAGAATCTTCTCCGTTTCCACCGGGACGTTCAGCACCAGAATACCATTGTTACAGAATGGTGTATCGCCATTGCTGGGAATGGTTATACACCAGTACTGTTCAGGATTCTTCGATCATCTCTGCGTCCCTGCTTAATACTACGTAGTGCACTGTAGAGGGTACTTTGTATTGTTCCGCGTAATATATGTTGCAATAAGGAGTACCCTTTTCTTCCGTTCCATTCAAGGATGGAGCGTGTGAAGAATGACTGCTGGTAAGCCTCTGCGAAATTTTTGTTTGGTGTATTTTATCTGTACGAACCCTACGAGATAGATACGTACTGGGCTGAAGAATATTCGTTGTTTCTGCACTGAAAGCACTATGCGAGGTTTTCTCAAGAGAGCTACGGCATTATACTTCGAGTATATGCCAGTTAAGATTTTTCAACATTTCCGTGACATTCACCCATCAATTAAGCAAGCCTGTGACCTTTCACACCAATATTCTTACTATCCTCTCGATGTTCCGTGTTAGTCTGACCCAGTGGCTGTCGAACAAAATTTTTCCGTGTGCCACAGTATTACAAAAACAAGCAGATTGTGTTTACTATGTCGTTATGATAGGCGCAACTTAGTATTGTTGCGATATTAGCTTTACCTAGTGCACTAAGATCGTATATGTTGTTTATATGTTTATGATCTCTGCATTGTATTTTTATTAATGTATTAACATGTTCTAGATCTTTCACTTCCCCTGCACTCCATGCGTCACAGTTCCTGAAAAACAAACATGGAAAGCAAAAAGTACATTGCTAACATCACATCTGCGGATCCAACTCTTTTCGTACAATTCATATTAAATTTTCTCGTATGCTCACTTCTTTTTATCATCATCTATGGCCCTGCTACGGTCGCAGGTTCGACTCCTGCCTCGGGCATGGATGTGTGTGATGTCCTTAGGTTAGCTGGGTTTACTTAGTTATAAGTCTAGGGGACTGATGACCTCTGATGTTAATTCCCATGGTGCTTAGAGCCATTTGAACCTATGGCCTTTTGACCTACAATGGTCGTGGTCGTAATTAAGTTGAATGTGTTAATTTTACATATATAAACTCAACTTTTTAAATACATTCAAATTTTATAGTTAATAGTTTAACATTACAAGAAATGAAACAAAATGAAAAAAAAAGATGGTAGCAGGAGGATTCGAAACCGAGCTGACGAATTACCAGTCTATATACTTAACCGCTGCGCCACTGTACTGATACGTCAACAGCTGCTAAAAAAATCCCTAATACACTACTCGTAAATCTTTAGAGAGCGTTTTATCTTTTCCTACAGCCTACTCAGGTGAAATATTCTAGGAACCTGAAACTCGCTTTTCCTCCTGCAGAGATCTGCTGGAAAAGGGCCTTTTTAGCAGTTCATCTACAGAATTCGCTATGTTGCTTGCACAGTGCTTTGTACGCACTTTCAAAGAAAAATACTGACTCGGCGCTGTGAGCAAAGTAGCGCCGTCAGTGCCAGCAGGGATGACGTCACACCAGAGTATGCGCATGCGAACAGAGATAGATAGCTACATGTCTTCTCTGAGCTGCTCGTAGCATGGCTCACCGTCATTTCAGGACTGGTTTGTAGTTATCGCAGAGAGAGTGCTACAAAATATGTTTTCTTCCGTTTTATTTGCACTGCAGCACACATTCAAAGAGAAATGGCATAAAAATGGTTCAAATGGCTCTGAGCACTATGGGACTTAACTGCTGAGGTTCCCTAGAACTTAGAACTACTTAAACCTAACTAACCTAAGCACATCACACACATCCATGCCCGAGGCAGGATTCGAACCTGCGACCGTAGCTGTCGCGTGGTTCCAGACTGAAGCGCCTAGAACCGCTCGGCCACACCGGCCGGCTGAAATGGCATAATTTTTGTGTAATTTATTGCTCTATTTCGAAGAGAAATGGCGCACTTTTAGTGCGACATTTACAGACTGCTGTAGCACATTAGCGCACGATAACCAACCACCACTGGGTCCTATAGAGTTTGACAGTATTCTGATATAGACTGTACAGGTGTTTTATGTGCAATCTTTTTGTAAACAAAATGCAATTTCTAGTTTATTACAAGTGAATCGAAGTCTGCCATTGAATTACTAACATCTGAGCCTATGTGATAGTTTAACTTCTAATTTTTACATATTGTTAAACCCAAATAAATAATATTTGTATGACATGGCTGACTCTTGTTGTGAAACATTAATCATTCAGTCAAATGATACCACGTTTTTACGATGTGTAAACACGACTTTTCATTGTTATTCTTCAGTTTGTCCCGGTGTACTTCATGACGAAAGAGTTCATGGGTGAACAGCCGGGTGTCGGTGTCCAATGCCACAATATTTCGGCAAGCGACCACGTTGCCTTCATCAAGTGCGCTGACGAACTGACCAACTGATCGCCAAGGCTTCGGCGCCGGGCTTTTGTCTCATCCCCTCCCCCCCTCCCCCTCCAGGTGTTCCCAACGCAGTCCGAGCCCGGGCGCGGAGCGATACCAAGAAACTGTCGCCTCTGATATCGCTCGCGCTCCGCCACCTACTGCCGAAACAGTAGAACAAGCGCTACAAGACCTAACAGGCACCATCTTGCAGGCAGCGGAAGAAGCCACCCCTCCACAAAGGGATGGCCCACCGCCGCAAATACAGCTCCCGGAACACTTGCTAGCTCAAATTCGACATAAGAACAGAGTGGCAAAAGAGTGGTAGATCACCAGAAATCAGGCCACCAGGAGGCTGCTCAATCGTCTACAGAGAGAACTGAAGGTAGCGCTCAATGAGCACAGAAACCAGCAATGGCAAAACCGCCTCACAGCTCTCAAAGTAGACGATCATACACTTTGGCAAGCAACCAAACAATTCACAAAAAGACGCGCTAGGATGCCGCCACTGCACGGCGAGCGGGGACTGGTCTACAGCAATGCTGAGAAGGCCAACGCCCTCGCCGACTCCTTCGAGAAGCAGTTTCAAACGGCAGAACCCCAGGATGAAGAGCATGAAGAGGTAGTCAGTCGTCAACTGGTCGTCTTCCTCAATGCTGAGGAGGACCCAGAGGACGAACCCATACTTTTTGCCCCTGAGGACGTGGCAAGAGTAATCAGGTCCCTCCCTACAAAAAAAGGCGCCAGGGCACGACAGTGTCACAAACCAGTTAGTCAAAAAACTCCCACCCACAGCGATCACACACCTCGCGAACGTCCTCAACGAGATTACTTGTTCCCGCGAGTTCCCAGCTTGCTGGAAACATGCGGAAGTGGTCGCGATACACAAACCAGGAAAAGACCCTCTATTCCCGCAGCACTACAGGCCGATTAGCCTCTTGCCAACACTCAGCAAGATCTATGAGCGCCTCCTGCTAAAACCCATACAAGAACATATTACCAGAGAGCAAATTCTGCCGGATTTCCAATTTGGATTCCGGTAGAACCATTCTGCCCCACAACAGGTCATGAGAATGGTTGAAGCAGCCACAGAGGGCTTCAACCACAGAGGCTACTGCGGGATAGTGCTACTAGACGTAGCCAAAGCCTTTGATTCAGTATGGCATAGAGGGCTACTCTACAAGTTGTACTCACAAGGGTTTCCAGGGAGCATAGTTCAGCTAATCAAGAGCTACCTCGCGAATAGGACTTTTTCCGTCAAAGTAGAAACTGCCACCTCCACCAGAAGGCGTATTCGTGCCGGGGTGCCACAGGGATCGGTCCTGGGGCCCGTATTGTACAGCTTGTACACTGCGGACACTCCAACGGCCCCCCTGGTGCACACCGCACAGTACGCAGACGACACAGCCTTCTACACGAGAAATGCGAACAAGGACCTGGTCATTCGTAGGCTACAAAGGGTTTTAGACGACACAGAAACCTGGGCCCGTCGCTGGCGCATCACCATCAATTCGGAGAAGACGCAGGCAATGCTGATTACCCGCAGGCTCGGAAGGCGCGAACCTCCTCAACGTCCCCCCTCCACCTCCACCTAAATGGAACCAACTCCCCTGGCGCAGAACCGCCAAGTACCTTGGCGTAACCTTGGACTCTCGTCTTACGTGGAAACCCCACATAGACGAGGTCCACAGGAAGGTCTGCGCCAGAATGTCCATCCTATACCCTATCCTGAACACAACCAGCTCCCTTCCCTGCCCAGTAGCAGTAAATGTATACCAGGCCCTGATCCGGCCAGTAATGGAGTATGCGTGCCCTGTCTGGGGATACGCGGCAAAGCAGCACCTGGACAAACTCCAGAGGCTGCAAAACCGCGCCCTCAGAAGGGCACTGCATCTACCTCTCGGATTCCCCACAGACGACCTGCACGCCGCAGCCGAAATCCCACTCCTGAGAGAGCGTTTCCAGGATCTGGCAAGGGCCTTCTATGAAGGTTCTTCCAGATCCGGAAATGCACTGATCCACTCCCTAGGTCGGTATGACATGTCCCGCGATAAACACAAGCGCCCTATGACGATCTTCGACCATTAAGTCGAAGAGAAAATCCCAATACCCAATCCCTAATCCAGTTCCTTCCTATATATCACCAATCATCTCGCCTACCTCAGGCAAGAACCAGACACACACACAACAATTCATCACATATCACAGACACCAAAAATATATAGAAAAATCACACACACATGTACACAGGGGAGTAAAAGCCAAAAGGCTGCAAACTCCCCTCACACTTCCCCAAAGAGGGGAAAGTATTAGATGAAAGCAGCAGCAGCAGCAGCAGGCAGCAGCTCCGTTCGCGGTCCACGCCTGGGGGCGCGTGCCGGCTGCGTCTTCTTAGTATCTCTGCCCGTTCTCGAAGTCAGCTCGCGGTGGGATGTCTTCTTTCTCCTTTTAATCAGAATCAAAGCGGGTTCCCAGGCCTTACTGTGAATGTAACCGCTATCTCGATTGATCACCGGTTCCCGTACTCGAATCTCGATAGATTCTTTAATGACACAGTACCAGTATTTGGACGTCTGTGTCCGAACCTTCGTCTGGTCGTAATTCATTCTGTGTAATACCGAGAGACAATGTTCCGCAACCGCTGACTTGTTGGGATGCTGCAGTCTGGTGTGCCGCTGATGTTCTTGGCAACGATCTTCGATAGTACGCACCGTTTGACCTACGTAAGTCAAGCCACATTCGCAGGAGATCTATAGTTCAATTCTTTTATCTTGGCGGCTCGCGCATGCCCACCCTGACGCGGGAGATTGCTGCGTTGCCAGTTGTGCGCGCCAAGAGAAGCAGCGCAATAGTATAGCATAGTTCGCGAACTTACGTTTAGGAGGGAGCGCGCAGGTTATGAAGTAAAGCAACCACGGCCGCATTAACCCTTTCGCTGCTACAGAGACGTGCTCCCCGCATTCTGCGCTGTGCGCGATTTTGTCATTACTGCACTGCTCGCCTGTGAAGACACATGGTGTCCCGACTGCTTTGACACACTTATCATTCGATTTCACAAAAACTATTTGGCCCAAAAATTTGATTTTTACACATCTTCTTGACTGATACATTCCCCCCATAAATGACTTAATTTTGTTTCGACATTCAAAGCAGTTATTGCGCAGCATTAAATGTAGTAAACCATTGCACGAAATTTTGAAGAGTTTGCAGAGGTAAAAGTCCACAGCGTATACTTCTCGTATGGTCGATTTTAGTTGGCACTAGAAATTTCAAAAATTTACATTCAAACGAATAAAATTCATCAAGTAAGACACTTCGATATTGTTTTTAAATAAAAAAATATTAAGCACCAAACATGGTTTGATGTCAAAACCTTATGCATAGCAGCCACAGACTTTCACCATTACGCTAATGCAGCTCGTCGTTCAATAGAACACTGTTGGTATGACTATGAATTACTCACGTTTCGTCGAATTACAATAGGAAATAACCAATTACCACTGTTCTTTATTGCGAAAAAGCCGTTAGTGAGAATGAATTTCCTTGCTATCGCCTGAATTAGGAGGCTTATTGCTTGTTTGGTTTAATTAATTAATAGAATATGAAGCAATTGGTATAAAGAATGCTTTTCCAAACTTTCTTTTATAGAAAGTCTGCTATCAAGGCATTGCTTTTGTTCAATTACATTATTTATGACTGATCATTTCTAAACTGAAGACACTCGTCCGTGCTCTGCACTGCAGTCGAGCTCCGGCAACGTCGTTCTCTGTTCATTGGCTGACTGTGTTTTGTGACGTCAGATGTGCAGAACGAACCTAAACTCGGCCGCCGTCGTAAATGACGCGCACTTTAGTAGACTCCAGATTTTCTGTTGTTTTAGATCGTCCTTGACAGTACCAAGCAGGTGTGTCTTAATTGGTGGGCGGAAGACAGTCTTCAGTTGATGTTTTTGAAGAATTCAGTCTATCTTTCCCGATAAAGCGAGTTCAGTCTCAGAAACAACGGTGGTCATTCTTATGGTGAGATAGCAGCATTTAGTTTCTGTACAAGTTCTTGGACGTCATACACCCAAAGTCTTCCATTTACCCTCATTTCTAAGAATTTAAAATGGTCGACTTCAGTGACTGACCACCGTTCGATAGTAAAGTTTCGCTCTGCGAGTCTAAAATATGGACTCAGGTGTTCCTAATGGAGCCACTATACTGCAGATAAACCAGACGACACAGTGTAATGTCGCTAATGGAGCAAATGATCGAATTTGACAATAAATATCGTTTTGGAGGTTTTGAATCAAAAATTAAATTTTGATCTTTAAAAATAATCATGAGCATCATATATTAGGCCGATATTGTTCATTTAGCTAGAATAAAATAGTGCGTTTTTGCAAATGCAGATTGCTACCTGTTTGGCGCAAAACGTCTGTCGAAAAGTCTGATGCATCAGTAACACCATTAAGATGTGTAGAACTATATTAACCGATGCATATGTGTTACAAGTCACTAGTGTTGTCTTGAAGTAAATAAATTTACCCTGTATCGGCAGACAAATACAAAGGGCGTTTGAAAAGTCCGTGCAAAGTCTGAGAGATGGCACCACTGGCGCGTATAGAGGTCATGTTTAGTTAGTAGCATCCTTGGAAAGAACGCACACCAAGTTTCAGCCATATTGGTGTATTTTTTAAGTTTGACATTCGTGTGAATCAAGGAAGTTGAGTGATTGTCAAAAAATGGACGAGAAAAATTTCCTGTGTGTATTAAACATTACTGTATGAAAGGCAAAACGCCTCAGGAGACTAAAGAGAAGCTTGTAAACTTTATGGTGACTCTGCGCCTTCGATTAGAACAGTTTATAAGTGATTTCAAAGTTTTCGGAGTGGCCATATGGGCACAAGTGATGCTGTACATTCTGGACGCCCTGTGGAGGTTACGACTCCAGAAATCACTGATAAAATCCATGATATGGTGATGGATGACAGAAGAGTTAAGGTGCGTGAGATTGCTAGTGCTGTGAGCATCTCGAATGAACGGGTACATAATATTTTGCATAAACATTTGGATATGAGAAAGCTATCAGCAAGATGGGTTCCGCGAGCGCTCACGCTTGAACAGAAATAGAATCGTGTGAAGCGGTGCAAGGATGGTTTGCAGCTGTTCAGGAAGAATCCGCAGGACTTAAAGCGTCGTTTCGTCACTGTGGATGAAACATGGATACATTACTATACTCCTGAGACCAAAAAATGGGTTACCAAGGGAGAATCTGCACTAAAAAGGGCGAAGATCATTCCTTCGGCTGGAAAGGTTATGGCGACTGTCTTTGGTGATTCGCAAGGGATAATCCTCATCGGCTATCTTGAAAAGGGTAAAACTGTTACAGGTGCATATTATTCATCGTTATAGGACCGTTTGAAAACGGAACTGAAAGAGAAACGCCGGCTATTGGACTGCAAAAAAGTCCTTTTCCATCACGACAATGCACCAGCACACACCTCAGCACTTGTGATCGCAGAATTAATGGAAGTAGGATTCCAACTCGTTTCACATCCCTCCTGTTCTCCAGACTTGGCTTCCTCGGACTACTATTTGTTCCCCAATTTGAAGAAATGGCTGGCGAGATAAAGATTTTATTCACACGAGGAGATGATTGCAGCAAATAATAGCTATTTTGCAGACTTGGACAATTCCTATTATTCGGAAGGGATCAACAAATTAGAATAGCGTTGGGCGAAGTGTATAAGTCTAAAAGGAGACTATGTGGAAAAATAAAAAAGGTTTACCCCAAACACGTAAGTAGTTTTTATTTTAGCACGGACTTTTCAAACGCCCCTCGTACGACATTGCAGAGCCTGTGTTGTAAGGAGGAACCACTCAATGTTCCTTAGGACATGCATGCATACATGCAGTATCGTATTTATCCGCCGATACCAGGCAGCGGCTTCCAGTTACATGATATGTGTAGTACAGGTTGTGACGCAGGAATGACGACATATGGAAGTTTGGATCTGGCCGTGAGTCGTGCACGGATAGCCAAACTTGTTAACGCGACCACTCGTGTAAAGCGGAAAATCCCCGTTCGATTCCTGCTCTGGTATAAAATTTCAGTGTCGTCAGTCCCTTAAACAGCTGACGGTTGTTCGTATTCGCAAATGCGAAAACATTTCATGTATTTCATGACGGCTGTAGTCGCCGCATTGCCTGTTCTTTCGTACATACATGCATGTCAGAAAGAACATTGCATTGTTCTTCTTAAAAACACAGGCGCTGCAATATCGTTTTAAAATCAAAACATCCTCGAAATTCTTGGAGCTCCCGGGACCGATATCTTGCTAATATCAATGTCGATAACAGGCAAAAATCGTCGAGATTCTCGATTCTCGAGCTCGATGAGCTGTTTGCATACATAACTAAGATTGTAGGGAAACCTCAGAGTGCGCGGGTCATATTCGCTCCATTTTTTTTTTTTTCTTTTTCCTATTCACGGGCACCTTATCATTAGGGGCATTGCTCCTGCCGCCCTACTCTAATTGCATCCCTGTTCGTATCGTTGGATAGTTTCTTTGATCGTGCGGTATTTCATTTCCGCATATCGCCTTAGAGTAAACAACAGACCGCGACGTGACGCAATTCTCAACAATATGGGAGCCCCCGCAGTGGCCCAGCCGTCGCTGAGCAACAGTCTGTGACGAGGCGATTGGTGAGCTACATGAATGTGACCGTCCTCAGTCAGCAAAATGTTAAGAAAATCGTGGAATACTGGAAGACCACGCAGCAACGGTACGAGTCAAAAGGTAAGCCGTCAACAAATATCCGTGTTCCGCCAATGCGTGGCACCAAAAACACAGGCGTCAAATCGATTGTGCCTTTCTGCGGACGCTTAACTTAAATTCTCACGTTGTGCATAGTTAATGAATAAGTATATCTTCATCAATGCACTTATATTCAGGGTAATTGATTTTGAAACACAATCATCTAAATTGTTTATCAAAGTTTGCCTGAGGCAGTTTGTGTTGTATGGAGAAGCATGAATTTTATAATTTTTGTCTAACTACTGAAAAATCGGCGTATTACAAATTTTTCATGGTGGTCAGAAATAGTCTGAAAAGCTTGTGAGAGTGTTACAAGGGAGGTCGTGCTGAGAAATAACTGTGCCGTGAAGTTAACCGGTAATTACCAAGAATGTTTGCCTATCGAAACAGCGAGCTCCATACGATAGATATCGAACGTGCGATTCTAAATCGACCTAATGGTGGGCGTTATGATAAATTATATGTGAGATGCTAGTAAAACCCAAACGATTTATGACGGTAGTGAGTGGGATGTCTTGGTATTGTAGACGTTTCATCGGCCGATTGCCTCACGTGGAAGAATGTAATTCCATGGTTATGTAATGTAGAAAATTGTTTGAATTTTTGTCGGAAATGTGACACTCCTTACCTATATTTTTGCGTGACACTGACAAGAGTCTACCCAGGTTACGGAAAGAAGGGAATGCTTCACGTAGCAAATGGACTTTCTCATGACAAATACGTCAAAGATGAGTGAGGTAAGTCGTTTCCTCTGTAATTACAACTATTTTAGTAACGCTCTTCTTTTGTCGTTGCTGTAGTGACAACATGGTCATAACTCCCGCCACCACAGTCGCGTGATTGATTTAGAATCGCACGTTCGATATCTATCGTTTGGAACCCGCGGCTTCGATAGGCAAACATTCTTGGAAATTACCAGTTAACCAATTAGGTCACCACGAGCAAATTCAAGCAGCCTGCTGGAGAAAGTGCCATTAGACGTTCTTTATTTGGTATCCTCTAACCGAACAAACGTAACTTTTGCTCACCTAGCTTAAATTTACCACTTCCAATAAAGGTACATTTTAACTGTTAATGAGCATTTCAACAAGTGGTAACTTACAGATGCACAGATGTTTGTGCATTACTCTATTTTAAGTGCTCAAATTTGCATGTGCAAATGCATGATTGAATAACTTTAATGCGAAATAAATCCGAAACAGCGCAACGTCTCGGACTTTTTTTCTTAACAGTTATTTCCCAGCACGACCTGCCCTGCAGCACGCTTACAAGGTTTTCGGACTGTTTCTGTCCATCCTGTATATTCTGCTACGAAGTTTCTATGCCAATTTATCTCTGCGTTCGCTCGTATGGACGTTGTTTGAAAAGCTGAGTGTCTCACAACAGTGTCCTGAAACACATGTATCACAAGAAAAAATGCATTTGGGTCACCTTTAGTCGCCGCGCCAATGCAGTTCATGTCCCCAAGCCCAGTACAGTGCACCCACATTTTCATTTTCATTTTCTTGGTTATTCGTCTCCCTGGCAGTGAATCCTAGAGGTCACTGTAGTTCGAGGTGGTAATACCTACATTCTTGTCGCTGCCAACTTCGGCGATCAAGTGACACTGTGCGCAATAGGCCTGAGACTATAGTCGTCATTGTTTGGTGCTGTGTTTCATTTTAGCGGTAAATGATTCGTAGCAACGAGTATTTGTGGTACATGGCATCTTACGATATTGTGTATCTTTGATCTGACACAGTAAGTGATAGTAGTACACTCTAAGAAGACATCCGGAGCAGTGCATGATGGGAGTAAGTCTTTCGGTAGAAGTCGGAATACTGTGTATGGCTTCGGGTCGACATTCAGTTGTTTCTGGTTGCTACCAATCTTAGCTTTCAATATTGAGTGAAAAGAATGTCCTCATTCAACGTATCAATAAATTTAAACGATTTTAAATGCAATTACATGTAACTTTCCCCTCTTTAACTTCGCTTGTTACGTCTGCTATCATTTACGACTACACAGAAGTACTAAACACAGCGTCGTTTGCTACTAAAAGTTGAATAAATGAGTCGAATTTCTTTACGTTAGAATGATTTACAAAACCAACTTTGATGTGGGGTAAGATTTCACTTGACTGATAGATTGTATGTTTGATGCCCCACAGCCTCAAGGGCCCGGGGCAATGCCACACCTATTTACTTGTTTGATTTTAAGTCACTGGAAGATGATTTATGTATAAAATTACCAAATGTGCAGCAACCAATCGCAAAATCATGTTTTATTTAGTCACTTTTGCAAATCGATTTCAACTGATTAACAGCCATCATCGGTGCTATCAACGATTATATACCCTGAGTAGTAATACTGCTTAAGACAGCCGGCCGCGGTGGTCTCGCGGTTCTAGGCGCGCAGTCCGGAACCGCGCGACTGCTACGGTCGCAGGTTCGAATTCTGCCTCGGGCATGGATGTGTGTGATGTCCTTAGGTTAGTTAGGTTTAAGTAGTTCTAAGTTCTAGGGGACTGATGACCGAAGCTGTTAAGTCCCATAGTGCTCAGAGCCATTTGAACCATTTTTTGCTTAAGACAGTATTGCTACTCAGGGCACATATTGGTTGATAGCACCGATGATGGCTGTTAATCAGTTGAAATCGATTTGCAAAAGTGAATAAATAAAACATGATTTTGCGACTGGTTGCTGCATATTTAGTAATTTTATGGTTTATGGTTGCTGCGCATCTTGGGAACTACCTGGAGACCACCATTCATGATTTATGTACGTCAAGAATTCTTTACAGACGAATGGAAAAACTGGTAGAAGCCGACCTCGGGGAAGATCAGTTTGGATTCCGTAGAAATGTTGTAACACGTGAGGCAATACTGACCCTACGACTTATCTTAGAAGCTAGATTAAGGAAAGGCAAACCTACGTTTCTAGCATTTGTAGACTTAGAGAAAGCTTTTGACAATGTTGACTGAAATACTCTCTTTCAAATTCTGAAGGTGGCAAGGGTAAACTACAGGGAGCGAAAGGCTATTTACAATTTGTACAGAAACCAGATGGCAGTTATGAGTCGAGGGGCATGAAAGGGAAGCAGTGGTTGGGAAGGGAGTGAGACAGGGTTGTAGCCTCTCCCCGATGTTATTCAATCTGTATATTGAGCAAACAGTAAAGGAAACAAAAGAAAAATTCGGAGTAGGTATTAAAATTCATGGAGAAGATATAAAAACTTCGAACCTTGACGAATCCCAAATGTTACGTTCCTCCATACTGAATTTAATTTTATTCTTGTGACACAGTCTGTGAATATGACCGCCTATTTACTGTCTACGGGGTAAGACTCTATCATTGCAAGAGGGGTGCCATTAGTGCCAAAAATAATCGGTATTTTTCGGTTCTTTGTGTTTGTCAGCTACCTACAGTGCGTGATGGACATAACGAACTAAAAAAATTGTCTAATAGATTTTGGACGGAAACAATGTCTAGTAAAATCTTCTTTTCTGAGCTTTTATACACGTTTCGATAGCTACCTTGCCATTATGCACCTAGTTACCTTATTTATTCTCGGATTAAAATAAGACATGAGGCCAAAGAACTCTCGCAGCAAGGGTCAATTATTTTCTTGCCTTGCGTTAATCACACACGTTATTTCGTTCTTAGCTATGTAAATATAGGAACTCTTCGAAAACCGACAGTGTAAATGTTTTCGAAGCCCGTGGTGCGGTGAACGAAATCGTGCCTGCCGCCAGAAATATGGTATTATGTCGTGGCAGCGCATGACGTAAAGGCACCAGTTGGGATTAGGTTGATACGTGACGTTTCGTGTAGGAGGTCGGCGAAAGAGCCCACCACGGTGAATCAATCGGCGCGACGGGAGCGTCCACGTTGCGCAGCTGGTTTGAAGAATCACAGCAGTCTGACAATCCGCAGCCAATGACAGCCACACGTTTATCTCGAATGCTCTTCTTATCGCATGAGAGTGGGCGGAGCAGGCTAAAGCTGATATTATTCCTGCATTTTGCAGTTCTCGGTATCGCGAAGATGGATAACTTGGACCACGTGAGATTCAGATCCGATGAAGTTGCCCTTGTGCTGTTATTAATAGCTTGCATCTATAATCATCTACTTGCTGAACAGGCTTTAGAGATCTCTGTACTATAGCGTGTAGCACTTTGTTCTTTTGCGAGTTTATTGATTTTTCATCATCGAACTATTTAAGAAACTTGAAACTCAAGAAAATCTAAATTTATGTTTTTTTCGTGAAAATATTGTCTCTTATGACTCTGCTGTACTTTTCTCGTACACTCGCATGTTCTTCCCACTGCTCTAAGTCGAGAACATGATATTTCCAAGGCCGGCCGCGGTGGCCTCCGGAACCGCGAGGCTGCTACGGTCGCAGGTTCGAATCCTGCCTCGGGCATGGGTGTGTGTGATGTCCTTAGGTTAGTTAGGTTTAAGTAGTTCTAAGTTATAGGGGACTTATGACCTAAGATGTTGAGTCCCATAGTGCTCAGAGCCATTTGAACCATTTGATATTTCCAAAATAAGTATTCGCTCTTGGGGTAAAAAACTTCACGGCTATCAAATCAGAGGTGACTATCATTTGTTGATAACATTCTTGAAAGTATGTCGATAGATATTATTTTCAGCCACTATATTCATTATTTCACTTCGGTTAAGACCAAATTATTTTTAATTCAGGGAAGTAAATTATTTTATAGCCTAGAAACACAAACACGGAATTCGTCTACATTTGTTTTTCATAATTCCGCTCACATGATACTTTATTGCTTATTTGACTAAATCGACCAAGTCCATTCTGACACTACACAGTGTAATTATTAGCAATGAGAAATCACCGTGTCCACTGACAACCAACTCTTATTGGAAACTAAACGTTTTCTTTACGTTAATTAAATATCTCAGCTCCAATGGCTTCTTGAGTCCTTTATTTAATTATCACAATAAAGCGCTATGACGCTCTTTGCAATGCAGATTTCATCTTCTCTCGCAGTCGCAGGCCATAAGCCAATAGATCGCAGCGATCGGCTCTGTTTAACTCCTCCTCAACAGAAAAGTACGACACCGTGTTGTCACAATCTTGTATTCCCCTCTTACAGAAGACTAACGAACTGCGCGAAAACTTTTAGGCGAAGCTAACATGTTGTTGTTGTTGTTGTTGTTGTTGTTGTTATGGTCTTCATTCCTGAGACTGGTTTGATGCAGCTCTCCATGCTACTCTATCCTGTGCAAGCTTCTTCATCTCCCAGTACCTACTGCAAACTACATCCTTCTGAATCTGCTTAGTGCATTCATCTCTTGGTCTCCCTCTACGATTTTTACCCTCCACGCTGCCCTCCAATACTAAATTGGTGATCCCTTGATGCCTCAGAACATGTCCTAACAACCGATCCCTTCTTCTAGTCAAGTTGTGCCACAAACTCCTCTTCTCCCCAATTCTATTCAACCCCTCCTCATTAGTTATGTGATCTACCCATCTAATCTTCAGCATTCTTCTGTAGCACCACATTTCAAAGGCTTCTATTCTCTTCTTGTCCAAACTATTTATCGTCCATGTTTAACTTCCATACATGAGTACACTGCATACAAATACTTTCAGAAACGACTTCATGACCCTTACATCTATACTCGATATTAACAAAGTCCTCTTCTTCACAAACGCTTTCCTTGCCATTGCCAGTCTACATTTTATATCCTCTCTACTTCGACCATCATCAGTTATTTTGCTCCCCAAATAGCAAAACTCCTTTACTACTCTAATGCCCTCAGCACCACCCAATTTAATTCGACTACATTCCATTATCCTCGTTTTGCTTTCGTTGCTGTTCATCTTATATCCTCCTTTCAAGACACTGTCCATCCCGTTCAACTGCCCTTCCAAGTCCTTTGCTGTCTCTGACAGAATTACAATGTCATCGGCGAACTTCAAAGTTTTTATATCTTCTCCATGAATTTTAATACCTACTCCGAATTTTTCTTTTGTTTCCTTTACTGTTTGCTCAATATACAGATTGAATAACAGCGGGGAGAGGCTACAACCCTGTCTCACTCCCTTCCCAACCACTGCTTCCCTTTCATGCCCCTCGTCTCATAACTGCCATCTGGTTTCTGTACAAATTGAAAATAGCCTTTCGCTCCCTGTAGTGTACCCTTGCCGCCTTTAGAATTTGAAAGAGAGTATTCCAGTCAACATTGTCAAAAGCTTTCTCTAAGTCTACAAATGCTAGAAATGTAGTTTTGCCTTTCCTTAATCTAGCTTCTAAGATAAGTCGTAGGGTAAGTTTTGCCTCACGTGTTCCAACATTTCTACGGAATCCAAACTGATCTTCCCCGAGGTCGGCTTCTACCAGTTTTTCCATTCGTCTGTAAAGAATCCGCGTTAGTATTTTGCAGCTGTGACTTATTAAACTGATAGTTTGGTAATTTTCACATATGTCAACACCTGCTTTCTTTGTTTCGACTCAGGTCTTTCAGTGCTCTGTCAAACTCTTCACGCAGTATTGTATCTCCCATTTCATCGTCATCTACATCCTCTTCCATTTCCATACTATTGTCCTCAAGTATATCGCCCTTGTATAGACTCTCTAAATACTCCTTCCACCTTTCTGCTTTCCCTTCTTTCTTAGAACTGGGATTCCGTCTGAGTTCTTGATATTGATACAGTTGGCTCTCTTTTTCTCCAAAGGTCTATTTAATTTTCCTGTAGGCATTATCTACGTTACCTCTAGTGAGATAAGCCTCTACATCCTTACATTTGTCCTCTAACCATCCCTGCTTAGCCATTTTGCACTTCCTGTCGATCTCATTTTTGAGACGTTTGTATTCCTTTTTGCCTGCTTCATTTACTGCATTTTTATATTTTCTCCTTTCATCAATTAAATTCAATATTTCATCTGTTACCCAAGGATTTCTACTAGTCCTCGTCTTTTTACCTACTTGATCCTCTGCTGCCTTCTCTACTTCATCCCTCAAAGCTACCCATTCTTCTTCTACTGTATTTCTTTTCCCCATTCCTGTCAATTGTTCCCTTATGCTCTCCCTGAAACTCTGTACAACCTCTGGTTTAGTCAGTTTATACAGGTCCCATCTCCTTAAATTCCCACCTTTTTGCAGTTTCTTCAGTTTTAATCTACAGTTCATAACCAATAGATTGTGGTCAGAGTCCACATCTGCCCCTGGAAATGTCTTACAATTTAAAACCTGGTTCCTAAATCTCTGTCTTACCATTATATAATCTATCTGATACCTTCTAGTATCTCCAGGATTCTTCCAAGTATACAACCTTCTTTTACGATTCTTGAACCAAGTGTTAGCTATGATTAAGTTATGCTCTGTACAAAATTCTACCAGACGGCTTTCTCTTTCATTTCTTACCCCCAATCCATGTTCACCTACTATGTTTCCTTCTCTCCCTTTTCCTGCTCTCGAAGCTAACATAAGTACACTGAAATGAAAATGTATAAACGCTTACCTGACATCACTCATCGGAGAAATAAAATTTTCAGCACAAGCAAAAAGTTCGTTAATGTCTAAAATATCTATTTTCGTTTTTTTTCTTTACTGTAACTTACTTCATTCTGTACATGTCCGTCTCGATTTGAAAGTGTTAGCCTCGGTTGGTAGCCAGTGGTCTAAGCCGTCTTGCCACAGTTCTCGCGGCTCCCCCCGTCGGAGGTTCGAGTCCTCCCTCGGGCATGGGTGTGTGTGTCGTTCCTTAGCGTTAAGTTAGTTTAAGTTAGATTAAGTAGTGTGTAAGCTTAGGGACCGATGACCTCAGCAGTTTGGTCCCCCCAGGGGGCTCACCGCTCTTTGGCGAGTACGTGCTTGGCGTCCACGGGGCCCCAGCCCTCGCAGCACCGCTTCTCTTCCTGTGCTGCTTGTCTCCTCTTCTCCTGTCCTTTTTCCCTCTCTTGGGGAGATGTCTCGTGCCTTCATGTACTCTTGAAGCTCATTTGCGTTGGTTTACTTGTAGGAATATTCTCTCCTGTACTGCTCTTTCACAGTACCTCTCTTTTCCCTGCACTGCTCCTTTCTTGTATTGCCCTTTCCCTGTACTGCTCTTTCCTCGTTTTGCTCTTTCCCTGTTTAGCTCTTTCCCTGTTCAGTTTTTTCCCTGTTCCGCTCTCTTTTTCCTCCGCTACGGCGTTGGTGGCCATCCTTTCTTTCTTCCTTTCCTTCTCATATTTTCTCCTCCTCCCTGTGTGTGCCTGACAGCCATCCACGCGTTTGACGCATAGCAGGAGACTGGGTAACGGGTCATTCCCAGCCCCCCTGGTTGGCATGTAGGGCCCGCACGTGCCCCCTGGTACAGGCCAGGCCCAGGGAGGGGTGATAGACTGAGCTGTTACCTTCCTCCTCTGCCGATTGGTCCATCCGTCTGTCGTTCGAGAGATCTGACCTAAGATGAGGAGCTGCGCGAACCGTGACAAGGCGGCTCGACCACGCGGCTACCCCTCGCGGCTAACACTTTCAAATCGAGACCAATCCTCTTTGGGGGGCCCCTGCTGGAAGGAGCGTGCCATCGGAAACGCTGGCAATCATGGGGGACTTCGTCCCAATGACTGACTTTCCTTCTCTTTCTCCAAGTGTTTCATATAAAAGAACGTGGAATGGGACTCCTGCCTCAATGTCTCTTCCTGTTGCGCCTCGATATCTAGTAGTCTCAAGTTTACATGAAAACCAGACTTTTGCTACTGTAAACCCCTTTGTTATACAGAAAGGCGTGGATGGCATCGCCGGCCCTGTGAAGTCATGCTTCCGTTTCCGCAATGGAACTCTGCTTTTGGAAATTGATAGTGCTCTCCAGGCCCAGAAACTACTCAAGGTCCAACTCCTCCACGAATACCCTAAAAAAGTGGAGGCTCACAGGACATTTAACTCGTCTCGCGGTGTTATCTACACCCGGCTGTTGGATGGTTTGACGGAGGACGAAATCACTAATTGTCTATTGGATCAGGGCATTACTGCTGTTTATCGAGTTATGAAGAAGGAAGTTGTCGATTTGGTGCCCACTCGCACATTGTTCCTCACTTTCGATCGGTTAATGCTTCCTACCAAGCTAAAGGCAGGCTATGAAGTAATCTCTGTGCGCCCTTACATTCCCAATCCGTTGAGGTGTTATAAATGCCACCAGTTCAATCATACCAGCATGTCATATAAAAACGCAGCCAAATGCGTCACTTGTAGCAGGGATGCACACGAGGGCGCCTGTCCACCTCCTTCCCCCCGCTGTGTTAATTGTCACGGAGAACATGCGAAGCGGGCTGTTCAGGAGATAAGGGTGAAGCAGAAGATACCTTTTCCTTTTGCCCGAAAACTGTTGGCGAGCCGTAAACCGAATGTCCCTTCGTCTGGAAGCTACAGCACCGTGTCAGCCTCCCCCGTCCCACGAAAAACATGCCTACGCAATCTTGTGACTTGCAGTTCAGTTCGATGGTGACAAAGTCGCCTCGCCTTCAAGCTGGCACTCCGTCTTCTGCTTCCCGGGCTGTAGATTCTGCTACCCGTTCTCCCCCCTCACCGGCGTAGACGGTTGCAACGCAGCCAGCAAACCGTCAATTCAAAAAGGATTATTCCCAGAAGATTTCTTGTGTGCCTCGAGTTCGCAGCCGTTTGGGTCTTCTGCCAATTGCCAAAAATCAAAACAATCATCCAAAGGCATACAGTCTTCCCCCTCTTGGACTCGTCGGTCCTTTTCAGCTGACCGACACTGGGGAAGCTCCGTTGATCCCGCTAAGCTGATGGACTAAGATCCTGCACCTGTGGATTACAGTGGCCATCCTTCCTCGACCGCTCGACGGCTCGCCCTAAGCGGCCGTTGAGGTGAGTGTTTCTTCTTCATTCTCCGGTGTTCCTAAATTTATGGCCCTTTTACAAAGGAACGGCCTTCGGTCTGACAGGGCGGACCTCCAGCTGCTCCTGTGATCGCAATGTCCGCTTGTAGTCTGTCTCCAAGAAACCAAGCTACATCCTCAATACCATTTTGCTCTTTTCCATTTTACTTCGCTACGAATGGACCTGCCCCTTACGGCGGGGATTCCTGCTCATAGTGGGGTCATATTGCTTCTACTAGACGATGTTTGTCATCGTCCTATCCCCTTGCACATCCACATGCAAGCAGTTGCTGCCCGCGTTTTCCTTCCGAATTTTAACTTTTCCCTCTGCACTATTTATATCCCTTCGTCTTCTGCCGTCACTAGGACGGACCTGATGCAGCTTGTTGCTCAGCTTCCTCCACCCTTTCTGCTCCTCGGTGACACCAATGCCCATCATCCTTTTTGGGACTCGCCTGTCGCCTGCCAGAGAGGTTCTCTTTTGGCGGATCTTCTTAATCATCTTAATCTTGTGTGCCTTAACATCGGCGAAGCCACGTTTCTCTCTGATTCCACGCACACTTATTCCCACTTAGACCTCTCGATCTGCTCTGCCCAGCTCACTCGACTTCTCGAGCGGTGTGCTCTTTCCGATACTTACTCGAGTGACCACTTCCCTTGTCTGACTCACCTGTACAATCATACCCCGCCACAGCGGCCCGCTCATTGGAAATTCTCTCTTGCTGACTGGAGGCTATATTCCTCCTTGGCAGTCTTTGACGAACGGCCGTTTCCCAGCTGTGATGATCAGGTCGAGCACCTCGTGGACGTTATTCTCTCTGCTGCCAAATCCTCTATCCCTCGTACTACTACTTCTCCCCGTCGGGTCCCGGTCCCTTGGTGGACTGTGGAGTGCGGCAATGAGATTCGTGCCCGACGACGTGCCTTCGTGTCTTTCACCGTCATCCTACGTTAAAGAACAAGCAACTACGTGCGCAGTGCCGTCGCACTATTAAGTAAAGCAAGAAAGCATGCTGGGTTTCCTTCACCAGCTCGTTCAACAGTTTTACTCCGTCCTCTCTCGTTTGGGGTGGCCTGCGCCGACTTTCCGCTACTACCGCCCACTCCCCGATCCCTGGTCTGACTGTGGCAGGAGACGTCATAGTCGACCCTGTCGATGTTTCCAACGCTTTGGGCCGGTACTTTGCGGAGGTTTCAAGCTCCACCCACTACCATCCTGCCTTCCTTCTTCGGAAATATGCCGCGGAAGCTCGTACAATCTCTTTTCTCTCTTTGAATCGAGAATGCTACAATACTCCTTTTACTATGAGGGAGCTCGAGCGTGCTCTCTCCTCATCCAGGTCTTCTGCTCCTGGGCCCGATACAATCCACGTCCTCATGTTGCAGAATCTTCCTCCTGCGGGAAAATACTTTCTCCTCGATACCTACAACATTATTTGGACTGACGGTATATTTCCCACGCTTTGGCGTGAAGCTATTATTGTCCCTCTATCTAAGCCTGGTAAAGATAAATCTCTTCCTTCCAGCTGTCGTCCAATTTCCCTTGCCAGCAGCATTTGTAAGGTGATGGAACATATGATCAATGGTCGATTAGTGTGGTGGAGTCATACCATCTTCTCACTAATGCTCAATGTGGGTTCCGAAAGCGCCACTCAGCGGTTGATCATCTCGTCACCCTGTTGACGTTCATGATTAATAATTTTCTGCAGAAGCGACAAACAGTGGCCGTATTCTTTGATTTGGAGAAAGTCTATGATACCTGTTGGTCGACAGGCATTCTTCGCGGTCGTCTTCCCACTTTCATCCGGGAATTTTTAACAGACCGAGTTTTCCGGGTACGTGTGGGTTCCTCCTTATCCCACACCTTTTCACAGGAGAAAAGGGTGCCTCAGGTCTCCGTACTGAGTGTCGTCCTCCTCGCCGTAGCCATCAACTCAATTATGGACTGCCTTCCAGCTGGCATTTCCGGCTCCCTTTTCGTTGACGACTTTGCTCTTTATTGCAGATCCCAGCGGACGTGTCTCCTGCAACACTGTCTTCAGCGTTGTCTGGACCGTCTCTATTCGTGGAGTGTCACAAATGGTTTCCACTTTTCTGCTACCAAATCCATTTGCGCCAACTACTGGCGGTACAAGGCGTTTCTTCCACCGTCCTTGCGACTGGGCCAAAACGCTCTCCCGTTCGTGGATGAAACGAAGTTCTTAGGGCTTACGTTCGATAGGAAACTCATTTGGTCTCCCCACGTGTCCTACCTGCCTGCATGCTGCACCTGGTCCCTCAGTGTCTTTCGAGTATTGAGTGGTACCTCTTGGGGAGCTGACCGGCCTGTCCTCCTCCGCCGCTATCGATCTGTTGTCTGCTCCAAGTTGGATTATGGATGCATTGTCTACTCCTCTGCACGGCCGTCTATCTTAGGCCCTCTAAATACATTCCACCATTTGGGGATCCGTCTCACCACTGGTGCCTTCCGTACTAGCCCAGTTGAGAGTCTCTACGCAGAAGAAGCCAGTGAACTACCACTGCAATACCGGCACGATATCCTACACAGTAGGTATGCGTGTCGGCTTTCTTCCATGCCAGGCCACCCAACCTTTGACCCTTTATTTGATGACATTCTTGACCGCCAATACGAGATTTACGTTTCTTCTCTGCGGCCTCCCGGCGTCCGCTTTCGTCACCTGCTTCAGCAGCTGCAGTTCACACTTCATGCAACTTTCCGAATGGATGAGAGCCCACCACCACCTTGGCTTCAGGCACTGGTTTGTGTGAGCGACGCAGCAAGCTCCGACTGTTTGGCCACAGCGTGGCTGGCGGAAGTCCGTGGAGTACTGCGCGGTCGCTGAACGGAACTCTGATAGAGGGGACACATGGCGCGGCCGGCGTTGAGCCCAGAGAACCGCGAGGTGTGGACTTCGGATGTTGACTGACTGGAGAGATGACACTAGCGCTGAAATTCAAGAGCTCTTCCTAAGCTTGCCGTGATTTGGGATTCCTAGTCCTGCTTGTCGCGGGTGTTGGAAAATTTGAGGTCTCTATTGTGTGGATTGGCATCAGGTTACAGAATATTCGATACCCTAGTCAGTGGCTGAGTGGAGTGGTACTTCCGCAGCAGGTCAGGCCGATGTGTAGTCGGCCTGGTGTGCGACTGCTGGTCCAGTTCGCTGATGAGCTGGTTGCGAGAGCGACCCGCCATTTTCGGCAGGTTGCCGCGATCTGTCTGCCAGTAGCAGGATCCCCGTGTCGTGGAAGTACAACTGTGGAAGGCGCAGGGCGAGCTTCGGTGCCCGATTTCACACCCTCTGCAGCTTGTCGATGTAGCAGGCGACGTCGTTTCCGCACACCACCGCTGCGTACTGGCTTGGCCAGTGCTGGATACAGCGTGATGCCGTGGTACGGAGGCGGCGTCCGGGAGCATTTAGCAGAGGGTATAGAGCGCGGAGGCGCCCCACCGCCCTGTTTGATTGGTGAGTGGCCGGGCGGCGTACGCTACAGTCGTCCGCCCCAACATATCGAAGTGGTGGCACGTGACTCGTGAAGGCGAACTAGTGCCGTTGAGAGCAGTTCTGTATCCTGCGAATGTAGCGCCATAAGGTGCTACAGCGGCTGCCTCAGGCATCATGGGCTGTGGTTGAGTTTGTAGCTCTTCAGATTTTGATACGAAACACTGCCTTATTTTCCCGCTTG